>NC_139688.1:19608434-20208434 GCF_964106915.1 Podarcis gaigeae
AATACCACTCTGCTGTAATAGCTTTCATGCACGGCAACCTACACAGAGATTGGGGGGTTTCTTTCTGATGCCTCACTCAGAAACTAGTGAGCTTATATTAATGGGAAGAAGATGCCTGGGGAATCTATAAAGATAAGAAATGGTGCGAGTTTTCTTAATTTTATGTGTTCTCGAATCTTGCATTTGTCATGCCGCTATCAAAATCTGAAGTTCAGTATCATTCTGAGGATTTGACTTCATTATCTAGCAGGCTATACTCCCATGCATTGAATAACATCTGAATCATTTAGTTTCCTGCTCTCAACTCAAGTTTGTTTGCTTTTAGCGCAATCAAATGTTCTGTTCACATACGGTAAGTGTTGTCAATGAATTAAGCAGATGTTTAAACTGGGTGTTTTTTTGTGGCGCTGAAAGATTCTTTGAACAAGGTCAGCATTCCCTAATACAATTATCACTCAAGTGCTGGGCATTCCGCCACGTTAATCACAACAATTTGATTTTGTTTGCCATAAACACTTTCTTACCCTGCTAATGTAGCATGAAATGACTTCATTGTAGCATAAGTCACAATAGACAAGCAGGTGGAAATAACAGCCCTGCCTAGCATTATCTTAGCAATAATACAAGTTTTCCTTGTTTCCATAAACTGTTACACTCTAGAGAAATGGTACAATCAAAATAGCTACTTTAGTATGTATTTACATTTGCTATAAATCAGTGTACTTAGCAGACATTTATCAGATTGCATAATCTTTTAAGTTTGTTCTTGGCATCAGACCTCTGGGCACAACCACTAATTAAAGAGTTTACAATGGCTTGTGGCCAATGCATGTGTTAATTGCCAGTAGCTTTCGCTCGACATTTTCTTGTGTGATTCTTTGTGCAGCTAGGATTCCCACAGCTTCCAAGATTTGGGCTTAGGGCAATAATTTCCATACTGTGGGCTGAGCTAGGCTGTAAGAGAACTATGACGCGTGCTACGAAAAAGAAAGAAACAGTTGTGCTTTGGAGGAGGATGCCTGATGCATCTCTGATTTAATTCATCAGTTTATCCTTACCTCTTCGTAATCAGCCTACACTGCAGGGCCTGATTCTTGCCACATCTCTACATCAGGTGTAGTGGGAACATTTTATTCATTCCTGATTCAGCAACACAACAGATTTTCCCACTGCCTTCTGATCCCTGAATGAGTCACAGATCTGGGTTGGCCCACTTCCAAGCAAGATGCATTGTGCTGGATTCTCCAGATTAAGTTAGTCATGCTTTGGTCCTATTGAACTCAACTCAGATCATGACTGATTTGTCTCATAGATTTTGATGGAATTGCAGCATGAAAAAATGCATGCAGCACAGAAAGCAGGAAGGAAGGGATAATCAGCATTTGCTATTTCAACTCTGAGAACAGGCTTCCTCAACCTCAGCCCTCCAGATGTTTTGAGACTACAATTCCCATCATCCCTGACCACTGGTCCTGCCAGCTAGGGATCAGGGGAGTTGTAGGCCAAAAAGCATCTGGAAGGCCGAGTTTGAGGAAGCCTGCTCTAGAAGGAGAAAGGCTAACCTGTGACCCTCCAGACATTGCAGTACTACAGCTCCCATCATTTCTGGCCACTGGCTATGCTGGGTGGAGGCTGATGGGAGTTGGAGTCCAGCAAAATCTGGAGGGCTACATTCCCATCTCTGCTCTGGAAGTAAACTTTCCCAGGTATAAAGTTTGTCTCCAGTTTAGACCAAAGGAAAGGTGTGCCCCAGGCCTCAGCTATGAGACGTTTAGGAGGCACTGATTTAGGTTACCTGCTCTGACAGAGGATTGCTGCATCTTTAAAGATGAGTGAGTCTCATTATCTTACATTTTCTCACTGCACAGTACTTATAATATCAGCAGCACCCTCTCTTTGGAGGGCTCTGAGGAGTTCCCTCTGAAGGCAATGTTCTCATATTGACTTGGGGACAGAATATGGATGGGTGATAATTAGTTGGGTGGTTCTGTGGAACTTTGCCAGTGACTGCAGAACAATTACAGAACAATTTTTCAACACAGCAGTGATGTCTCTTGGCAGAGACCCCTTTAATTATAAATAATATGGGGAGTGTGCAGTATTTCATTTTTACTTATAAGAAATAATAGCCTTGGTTTGCGAAAGGTTTGAAAAATAAATTTGTATTCTTTAATTATGAATTTGTTTAAAACAGTTTGGTTATCAGGAACAGGATTGTGGATCTCTACCCATTTTTGCGGGGGGATAAAGGATGGAACTGTATTGTTGCACCTCTCCCATTTTCACAGCACCCCGTTTAGTCAATAGGAAAATCATATGCCAGGGCTTTATTGTGCCCATAATTTTTGTTCTCTGCATAATGTTTAGGTTCCCTCACTGCAAGAAGCAAAGCTACAGGGAACCAGGTAGAGGGCCTTCTCAGTAGTGGCACCCGCCTTGTGGAACGCCCTCCCACCAGATGTCAAAGAGATAAACAACTACCTGACATTTAGAAGACATCTGAAAGCAGCCTTGTTTAGGGAAGTTTTTAATGTGTGACATTTTAATGTATTTTTAATCTTTGTTGGAAGCCGCCCAGAGTGGATGGGGAAACCCAGCCAGATGGGTGGGGTACAAATAATAAATTATTACTATTAATTATTCCCATCACCATGAAGTGCATTTTATCCCATTCTCTGCTGGCTGCTTAAGTTGGCTACTAAAAGCCCATGAGAAGTGCCTATATGGCCATACAAGTTATTCTCTCATGCTTTGTTTGCTCTCTGCCTTCTTGGGCTCACTGGAGACTGAGTGGATCAAAAACCATTAGGGAAAGGGAAACAGCACAATTCCAAGAATGAAAGGGAGGTTTTCTCCATTCGCTAGCTCACCACATAGTGTCGTTCACTAGAGAATCCTTGCCTAGTGGCTGAGAAATGAAGGAACGGCGCCATCTGGAGGCTGAAAGTGTACATGGTGCCCTTGGCAATCTATTTTGGACACAGGTGAAGGGAAGACAAGAGGTCCAGTTGGACAGACGTGCCTGGTGTTGGGGGTGGTGGGGCAAAAGGCACTGATCAGGGCTGACCCACCCACCCATTAGACAAAGTGAGGCAAGTGCCTCAGGTGGCAAGGTCCACAAGGGCAGCAGATCCGGCCTCCAAGGAATGCATCACCCACTGCCACAGTCTGCATTTCTTGGAAGCCAGATCTTCCACTTCCTCAGCAGCTCCCCCACCTCCATGTACAACCTCTCAAACAGTTCTCCAGCAGGTACCTTGTGGAGAAGTAACAGCCTGTAAGTATGTGCTGGGAGGTGTCAGGTATGACACTGGCACAGTTCTACCTCTTCACCAGCTCACGAGGATGGCTGGTTCTTGCAATGTTCCCTTTCTTTGCCCCCTCAGTTCTTTGGGCAGAAGCCACCCATGGGCATCGCCTCAGTTTCTGGGTAGCATTCCTATTCCGCTGCCAAAGCCTCTGTCTACACGAGAGCTTTTTGTTCGCTGCATTAAAAAAACAACAATCAAGGAAATGTGCATTAAAGTATTAAAATTGGCAATCATATTATGCGCCTAATGCAGACTCTGGACTCTTTGGCAGCACACGCCAAGTGGAAAATAACCTCTGTTGGAAGAAGCTTTGTCAAAGGAGAATCTGGAAGAACAACAAAGTCGGCCTACTGAAGCTTTTGATCAGCTTTATTTTCTCAAATTGTTTCGTCTTGGTTTTTTTCACAGCACTTATATACCACTTGACGGCAATAAAACCTCAAATCAGAAGAATTGAGGAATATATCATGTGAACAATCCCACGGCCAGCTCAGGTTTTGGAAGAGAATCCCTGTACACCTTACTCATCCCCACAGCCCACTCACTCTTGCTTGGGGGCCAATTCCCAGTTGCAGGAGTGAATCCTCTGCTGAGGCAGCTTGCCCATCTTATTGGCACTCTGCTATATTCCATAAACTGCACTTTGAGGGGTAAATGGTAGCAAGCGCAGGGAAAGGTCAATTGTCAAGAGTAACCAAGTGTGGAGACCTGTTCTAGATTGGGTGTGTCATGCTACAACTGCTTTACCTCCAAAGTAAAAGTGGTGGCATCAAGCACACCTTTTAACCAGCATGATGAATGCAACATGTAGCTTGGCTCTCCGTTATTTCTATGCTAACATTCGACTCCACTAAAATTATGAAACTAGTACTGTACCTGCAAATGTTAGAAAGGCTATGGCTTGCCAGGGAACTGTTGATGTGGAGTTGAGCTGTCCTGAAATCTGGAGTCACAAAAGTGGCCAGTCCTGCTGCTTTCTGTACAGTGGTACCTCGGGTTAAGTACTTAATTCGTTCTGGAGGTCCGTTCTTAACCTGAAACTGTTCTTAACCTGAAGCACCACTTTGGCTAATGGGGCCTCCTGCTGACGCCACGCCGCCAGAGCACAATTTCTGTTCTCATCCTGAAGCAAAGTTCTTAACCCGAGGTACTATTTCTGGGTTAGTGGAGTCTGTAACCTGAAGCGTATGTAACCCGAGGTACCACTGTATATGGAATTGAGAGGGGTAGCATTTTACCCGTTGCTTCAGGCAGCAAAAATGCCTTGGGCCAACTCTGTGCCTTTTTTCAAACCCTTATTTACACAGGCAATTTATTTTCTTGCCACATAGGAAAATCAGAGCAGAAAACACTTTCTGAAATTGCCTTTCTTGTCAGTAACAATTGGCGTCCTTGACAAGTTGGTTTGTTTATCAGAGAGGGCATCATTGCAGCCTGCTTATGAGGAATCCTACCTTTTGGTTGCCATGGCACTTGGGAAGAGAAATCCCATTGTTATGCTACAAATGCATGATTTTCAGCACCTTAATTCGCAATGGCTGGTTCCATTCAGGATTCCCAATCCCATATTTTTGATGTGAAGCAAATGTGGAAATGGGAACTGGTTTGAAAGGAATAACTGAAGGGGGTGGGAGCCTAACCCTTCCCCACCAGCCGATTATTTTCCACAAATGTCCCCAAGCTGTTTTAAATCTCTCCCACTAGCAGCTGGATTCATAAGTAAGCATTTGCAAGGGACAACTGGTAGGGGTCCAAGGGCAAGGCTTTAACCATCCATCCTCCTTCTGGTAACTCATCCTCTGCAAATTTCTGCTCTGCCCCCAAATCTGCATGACCTCAGCAAGCATGGAAAGATGCATTTGCCTAGGTAAGGTGCAATTCCACAGCCATCATTTTCCTATGATATATTTTATCTGATTTATTAGCCACCCATCATCTGATCCTTGGATGGAGGTATGTCACAAAAAACCCTCATAAAATATAAACTCTATTCTATAAAATATCATACAGTGGTACCTCAGGTTACATACGCTTCAGGTTACAGACTCTGCTAACCCAGAAATAGTGCTTCAGGTTAAGAACTTTGCTTCAGGATGAGAACAGAAATCGGGCTCCGGCGGCATAGCAGCAGGAGGCCCCATTAGCTAAAGTGCTGCTTCAGGTTAAGAACAGTTTCAGGTTAAGAATAGACCTCCGGAACGAATTAAGTACTTAACCTGTGGTACCACTGTAGTAACAAAAAACAGAGCTTCAATGACATATTAAGCAGGCAATTAAAAAAATAGTACCTGAGTAGCTCAAAACCTCTGCCCTTCCCAAAGACCAGAGTAAACAGGTGCATTTTCAGCAGCTGAGGAAAAGTGTTTGACACGGCTCAGAGAGGTCATTTCAAATGTCGGGAGCCACCACAGAGAAGGCCCATCTGCCTGCATACCCCCTCCCAACCTACATCACCATAAACGCCTTGGACTGAACTTGGAAGTGAATTGAATAAAAACCACTTGAATAAAAACGCTTACTATGGGAACTTGTGAGACGCTTTTGCAGTTTTTCAGTAATTATTTGGTAACCATTAATCAAGTATGGTAAGGACTAACCCCAGGGAAGAACCAGACAACAAATATGGTTTGTGATTTAGAACACAGAGCATTGATGTACATCGTATTTTTCTGCCTGCTGCACACTGTTCCTTCATGAATCTTTTTGTTACGTGATAGAAATATCACCTTTGCTTTAAAAAGAACATATTTTGTTTTGGAAAAATCACATTCATTTTTACAATAATTTTAAAATACGTTTTTAATGCTATGGCACAAACAATTCTCAAGTCATCCTTACTATTTTTTATTTAAATTTTGTCTAATGTGCTCATGAGAGAAGATGCAATGGATTGCTTAGCTTAGTTTGTGGGAAATGGCAATGTGAATGAGTACCACTGGTCGCTGTCCCCTGTGGTGCAGCTACTTGCGTAGCTATTTGCACAGATGTCACTGTGGTGACAGCCAGCCATGCAAACAGCACACTAATGTCATGGAGTTGAAGCAGATGACTTTTTATTCTGGGCATGGTCACTTGATGTGGTGTCTGACAACTTCAACTCCAGCTGCTGGGACAAGGATTATTTTTAGCTTATGTGTCATTCTGACCCTAAATAATCCACATACAAAAAATATCTGAGATGACAATGAACTTTATCAAGTAATGCCTATGTTCAAAATGACCTGGTCAGTCCCTTCTTCAAATCTCACTTCAGCCCCAAACCCGCTATGTGACAAACCACTATTTCTCCAAGCCCCAGTCCCCTGTTTGCAATTGGGGGTTGATAATACTCCCCTTCTGTTTTTCACCAGTTATGGAAGGCCCTTTTTATATTTTATTCCAGCAGGCTTTTATTTTATGAGGCAGAGGCTTTTGTTAGAATTTTAGTTGAACTGCTGACCCTGTCTCATTTTTGTAATTGGTTTTATAAATTGTAAGCTGTCCTGATTGGTGTATTTATACTAGAAGGGATGATATATAAATACAATGAAAGAATCATCATGAACATCATATTGATCTATGTTACAGTGCTATTGTAAAACTAAAGTGACAATGTGGCATGTCATGCAGTGACATAGGACAGGGCCTTCTCTGTTGTGGCACCTGGGATATGGACTGTCTTACTCATTGGTAGCTTTCTCCTACCAACTGATGAATTGCCTCTAGCAATATGTTGTCAATTTGTTGTTGCTGTTGTATTGAAACTACTTATGGTGCAATTTTGATGCATTTTTTAATATTTTAAAACTTGCCCTGGGATCCAACATCTAATAAAAAAATAATATGAACATGACCAATCATCATTATTGTACTATCCAGGATCCTAAAATATCAAGGCTCCAAGGTTCAGGCAAAAATTACAACTCATCTAGGGATTCTTCCATCCAGAGCCTACAGAGACTTCTATACTTCAGGATATCTCAGTTCCCAGAAAGCGGCAAAATGTATCATAATTATAGAAGGTGATTATATCACACGTTACAAATTATTAATGATCACAGGGAACATTTTGCAACAGTTGCTCTTAGAACAAATTCCTATGAGAACCTTTTCAAGACAAATGATTAATCCCTACATCGCAAAACCTGTTTTACAGGTGGGCAGAGATGCAACAGAGCTGGAGGGAGTTAGACTTCATCACTGACTATCAAATCCAGCTAGAAGAAACAGAGGGAATCAAAAGTTTTGTGTCTTTTTGCAGAAAATGTATATTTTTTTGTCTTTGCCAATTTCCTGACCTCATTCTGCTTCTAACTATGACTAATAAGACAAAAGCCTTCTGTGCTTTCAGCGGCCAACAGAATGTTGAAAGGGTGGATAATAAAGTCTTCCAATATCCTGCGTATTCACAGTACAGTATTTCCATTGAAACTCATGGTCCTTATGGTCCGAATAAACACGGATAGGCCTGGCAAACAGTCAGTGGAGCCCTGCTATATTCTGCCAGCTGTCACTAGCCGAAGAGACTGACATTTCAGCAACCGCAGGGATTTTCCTATGACAACAACTGACCATGTCGCCCAATGGCCACGTTTCTCTTCTAAACGTCTAAATGTATATGTTGTAAACCAAGGAGTGAATGCATTGAAGATTGAACGCAGCAGGAAACAGAAGAAACACAGTGGCAAAAGGGCCTTGAGGACATTTGGGTGAAAGAATAGTTGGAAAGGACAAAGCAGCAAGAAAACACAAGACATGCCAAAAACAAACACCGCAAACTGAATAGCTCTTAATAAGCAGGCAACGGCCTCATGACCAGAGCTGAACAGTATACTAGGTTTCGTTTTATGTGTGGGAAAGACAAAATTTGGAATGAGGCACAATCTGTGAATCAGCAGCTCTGGAATGCCAGCACGGAAAGAATGGCAGTAATGGATCCAAGGGGGGAACAGAGGCAAGTGTGTAAGCTATTCAGAGTCAGTTTTAGCTTAGCACGCGCTTCCAAATCCCATCTAAAACGATGAGATGTGGTCTTGGAGACATTTAATGACATTCCTCCAAGTATAAACTAAGGCCATTGGCGAAGCAAATCGCCAATGACATCTGTTAACCCCGGCAGAAGTCAGATGAAAGAAATGCCTTAGGGGCCATCCACAAAATGTGCAATTTGTGAAGGGCGGGGGGGAGGGTAGCAAAGCTGACAGAAAGAAGGTGTTCAGTATTGGTTAAAATATGGAGGCATTGAGATAGGGGTTAAAAAGACCTTTAAATTTTGTAAGAAATCAATATTTTGGCATGGCAGTGCCTACACTTTGGAACTCCCTTCCTATTGATTTTCATTGTATTGTTTTCAGCAAGAGAAATTTAGTTCCATGGCACACTGTTTGAAGTCTACTGCCTTAAGCCGTGGATTGGGTGGATCAGTTCGGAGTTTGGCATGTGACAAGCTCATGTGATGAACAGCTCACGTGTCAGCCTGTGCACCGGAAACTGGGTACAGTCAGGCAACCGTTTCCCTGTATTCCAAATTATTAGTAGATTCACTCAGCTCATGTTGTCCACATGGCAATTTGACTGTGAAACAGCTATAATTATGCATTTTGTGATTCCACTGACCATGCTATCCTCCTGAACTGACTCAATTAAACTGGTTCGGATCCTCTCTCTGGGGTTGGTTTTGAAAAATAGCACTGGTTAATAGAAAGAGAGGTGCCAGAACTCACCATGAACACCTCTCTTGTTTTCTTTTAATGGCAATGGCGCCTACCTGAGAGGTGCCAGCACTGAGTTCCAGTGAGTTCCTGCTGAAGAAAGCCCTGAGCCTATCTCCAATAATACTTAACACCTGAACACACTCACCAATAAGACTTACTTCTGAATAACCATATTCAACTTGCCTTGTTTGTAAACCTGCCTTCTAATAAACAATGGAAATATTTGTGCTAAGACTGTGCCTATACTAGCTTTCTTGAAGTACCTAAACAATTGTTTCCCCCAAAGGATCCTGGGAACTTTAGCTTGCTAAGTGTTCTGGGAATTGCAGCTCTGTGTGGTTTAAACTACCAGTCCCAGGATTCTTTGGGGGAAATATTATACTGCCAATGTATGATGTGTGTGTAGTCTTAGTGACTCTCAAGATTATCTCTGACTGGATGGCGGACCATTTGCCCATCCAACAATCCAATTGAACTCAGAGATAATTTGGCATGTGTCTTTTGCATTCATTTTCATGGGCCTGAGGAAACTATTCCCTGTCAGAGCGGAACGCATGCTTAAACTGTGCCAAAGGACACTTTGCGTATCTGTGAATTACTGGAACTGATTCTAGTAGCAATAGTTAGACAGTGTTTCTTGTCTTTTATTTTTAATGCCATTGACCAATTCTCACTCACTTTAGTCTTGAATAATTTAATAAATATCCTACATTAGAAAACTGGAGTTCAATAATGAGGATCCAATCCATGTCTGTCCTAATGGTTAGAAGAAGAATGGACTCAGAACGGCCTTTTCTTCCCTTTAAAATACCCTATATTTATATTTCCATGCATTCAGATAAAATAAATACATGGTGGCAGCAGTGCTACTGGTAGGTAAGTTATGCAAAAGGTAATTTATGCTCTCACCAAATGTAAACATTGGAAACCTGAGTTTACTTGTTAATGGATGCTATCTTGAGGGAGGGGGGTTGCACATCTAAAATAAATATTATTTTTTAAAAAATATATGCAAACAATATATCTCAGCAGTCCTACCTCTCATTTTGAACACATGTGGGTTAAACCACAGAGCCTAGGACTTGCTGATCAGAAGGTCGGCGGTTCGAATCCCTGTGACGGGGTGTTGCTCCCTGCTCCTGCCAACCTAGCAGTTCAAAAGCACATCAAACTGCAAGTAGATAAATAGGTACCACTCTGGCGGGAAGGTAAACGGCGTTTCCGTGTGCTGCTCTGGTTCGCCAGAAGCTGCTTAGTCATGCTGGCTACATGACCCGGAAGATGTACACCGGCTCCCTCGGCCAATGAAGTGAGATGAGCGCCACAACCCCAGAGTCACCCACGACTGGATCTTATGGTCAGGGGTCCCTTTACCTTTTTATTTGTAAATAATTTCTATGAGAGATACTTAAGAGTCCGTTTAAAACAGGGTCAAGTCGTTGTTGCAGCCGGTGCCTGTGTAGTTGGTGTGGTAGATCTCCAAGTGCTTCATTAGAAACGTATCCAACAGTAGCACCCGCAGGTCTCACTTAGTTAACACAGCTAGTTGCTTCCCAGAAGGCCTCAGAAGAGGGCTCTCTGGAGGAACGGGTTGAAGAGACAAAAACAAAACCCTGCCAACTGATTTCTACATGTAACGTAAGAGCCAGGCCTATCTACCTAGCCCAGCATCCTGTTTCCTACAGCAGCCAACCCAATGTCCATCTACAGCAGGTGTGAGGAACCTCTGGCCCACCTGAAGTTGCTGAACTACAGCTGCCATCTTCTGTGGCTGCTCGCCATTCTTGCTGGGGCTGATGTAGTTCACCAACATCTGGAGTACCAAAGATTCGCCAGCCGTTAGCTCTCTCCTGCTGCTGTTCCCTAGCAACTGAGGTCTGTGTAATCTGGATGTCTGCGTTATCAGATACAATTTTGTGTGTGCGAATGGTCACTGTTAACAACGTAATTACCACCATCTGTATAGATTAAAATAAGTCTCAAACAAGCCAGTGCATAGACAAAGCAGAATTGCTTTATGGCCGTTGCTTTTGTTGTTGTTTTCCAGATGAATACCTGAATTAGAATACTGTTAAGTGCCAAATTGCTAGGTATATAGCACATCACTTAAATTGTGTAATACTATTTCCATGCAGGATGACTGCTTTAATGCACGAGCATGCAGTTTGAGGTTATTTTTTATATTTGTTTCTTTTTATTTTTACCCTGGCAACTTTTCATAATGGACTGCAATCAGCAATGATGTTTCTGGAACTTCGCGGACAAATGAATAGTGCCTTATTGGCAGACTTACTGCACAGCTAAATATTCTTTAAAGTTGTTGCTTATTGCTTTTCTTTCCAGTTAAAATATCCCTCATTTTTTCAAGCAAGTTTGCCTTTATTAATATCAGAAGGTCACAGAATTCCTTTTTGTACGCTTACATTATCTGGGGTCTAACAACATGGCAACAGCACTGATGGCACTTTGGAGAGCTCCAGTTTTCAATAGATTCTTCATACACCTTATAAAGGCTTATATCTCATGGGAGTCATAATGATGTAATCCGTACTCTAAGGTTTTGTTCCTGCTTTATTATTCAGCTCAAGCTGTTGCATAATTAAGGTAAGAGCAATAGCAAAACATGCTTGCTCCTTGTTGAAGAAGCCTGCTTGTTGAAGAAGCCTGCTTCAGAAGAGCAATAGCAAAACATGCTTGCTCCTTGTTGAAGAAGCCTGCTTGTTGAAGAAGCCTGCTTCAGAAAGGGACCAATGAGACACAGATCTCCTGATTAAGTATTATTCCTCCCTTGCAGAAATAGTTTAAGCATTTTATGTGTGGGCATAGGAGCCAACTCCTAGGGGTTGAGGTCCCTTTGACGCCCCCTCCCCCATAAAATATTTGAGGAGGCTGAGCCCCTCCCCTGAGTTGATGGGCATTGCCATTCAAATGTTGTACAGTGGTGCCCCGCAAGACGAATGCCTCGCAAGATGGAAAACCCGCAAGACAAAAGGGTTTTCCGTTTGCGAGTTGCTTCGCAAGACAAATTTCTCCGCTTCGCAGCGCGTTTCTCCGCTGTCCCGGATGGCTTTTGAAGGCAGGCGGGGGGGGGAGCAAAGACTTTTGCCCCCCGCTGGCCTTCAGAAGAGGTCCAGGACCTCTTCTGAAGGCTGGCGGGGGGCATTCAGTTCTGGAGGTGCTATTGAACATGATTAGAAAGGACCGGTTGGTACAGGGAATTGAGGTCGGAGTGAAACAATATAAATTGAAAGCATTTGCAGATGACCTGGTATTAACACTGCAGGAGCCTGTCTCTAGTACTAAAAGAGTGTTAGAATTAATTTCGGACTTTGGTCGGGTGGCGGGATTTAAGCTGAACAAGCAAAAAACTAAGGTTATAGCAAAAAATTTGACAAGTACAGAAACAGATGAGTTTGTGAAAGAAACAGAATTAAATGTGGTTAAAAAAGTAAAATACCTAGGGGTGTATCTGACCTCCAAAAATTTGAATCTGTTTAAGGACAACTATGAGAAATGTTGGTCAGAAATTAAAAGAGATTTGGAAACATGGTCAAGATTGAAACTTTCCTTGTTGGGCCGAATAGCAGCTATAAAGATGAATGTATTGCCAAAAATGTTATTTTTGTTTCAGACCCTACAGATCGTGGACAAGGTGGAATGCTTTGGAAGGTGGCAGAAGGATATCTCTAAGTTTGTTTGGCAGGGCAAAAAGCCCCGAATAAAGTTTAAGATACTAACTGATGCGAAAGAAAGAGGGGGATTTGCCCTGCCAGACGAGGTTATATTACGAATCGGCAGCCTTCTGCTGGTTGAAAGATTGTATTTTACTGGAAAACACTGATGTCCTAGATCTGGAAGGGTTTGATAACGCCTTTGGGTGGCATGCATATTTGTGGTATGACAAGGTCAAAGTGCATAAACTGTTTAAAAACCACATTGTCAGGAGAGCAATTTTAATGGTCTGGACAAAATATAAAGACTTATTGGAGAGTAAGACTCCGAGGTGGCTCTCACCGGTGGAGGCCAAGGCACGTAAGAGACCTAATATGGAAGCCTATTGGCCTAAATATGAGGAAATTATTGAAAAGATCGGAGACAATTGGAGGTTGCAGAGCTTGGAAAAACTAAAAAACAAGGTGCGAGATTGGTTGCATTATGCACAAATTCAAGAGGTCTTTAAAGTAGACAAGAAGGTTGGATTCCAGGTGGAAAAATCGAAACTAGAGACAGAATTGTTAGAACCAAAAAGTAAACTACTCTCGAGAATGTATAACCTGCTGCTTAAATGGAATACTCAGGATGAGACAGTCAAATCCGCAATGATAAAGTGGGCGCAGGATTTGGGGCATAACATTATGTTTGAAGACTGGGAAAGGTTATGGAACACCGGAATGAAATTTACGGCATGTAGTGCCTTGAAGGAAAACATTATGAAAATGATATACCGGTGGTACATGACCCCAGTCAAGCTTGCTAAGATATATCACCTGTCTGATAATAAATGCTGGAAATGTAAAGAGGCGGAAGGGACATTTTTTCACCTCTGGTGGACCTGCCCGAAAGTGAAGGCCTTTTGGGAAATGATTCATAATGAACTAAAAAAGGTATTTAGATTTACCCTACCTAAGAAACCAGAGGCCTTCCTCCTGGGCATGGTGGACCAGAGAGTGCTTAAGAAGGACAGAACCTTTTTTATGTATGCTACTACAGCAGCAAGGATCCTGATTGCAAAATACTGGAAGACACAAGATTTACCCACACTGGAGGAATGGCACACGCAGTTGATGGACTACATGGAACTGGCCGAAATGACTGGCAGAATCCGAGACTTGGGAGAAGAAACATTCGAGGAGGATTGGAGAAAATTTAAAGACTATTTGGAAAAACATTATAAGTTGTATGAATGTTAAAAAACGCACCTTCTAGGAAATTCTAGCTTCAGTAATGTTAAATTAAAGAAATGCAAATCAAGGTACAAGGAGTCAGAGATAGAATAATGAAACAACTTTATTGTGTTAAAATGAAAATGTACATGATTTGGGTCATAATTTATTTGAAATTGGGTAACATGATAAAAAGGAAGATACAATAAGTATTGAAACAAGTTAACAAATTGCAGACGTTATGCATTACAGAGAATGCAGGGTTGGGAGGACGTGGGGAAGTCCAACAGATTTGGAAAAAAGAGTAAGAAAAATTTGTAACTTTCCTTTTCTACTTTCATAATATGTTCTTTATTCTTTTTTCTGTATTTCATAAAACTAATAAAAAATATTATAAAAAAAAAAATGAAGGCTGGCGGGGGGCAAAAGTCTTTGTCCCCCCCTGCCTTCCCGGGGGCTTTTAAATCGCCCCGGGACAGCGGAGAAATCCCGGGGCAATTTTAAAATGCTGGGGGTGGGAAGAAAAGCCCTTGTCCCCCCCAGCCTTCAGAAGAAGTCGGGGGACAGACTGTCCCCGGACCTGGTCTGAAGGCGGTTTCCATAGGAACGCATTGATTGATTTTCAATGCATTCCTATGGGAAACCGTGCTTCGCAGGACGAAAAACTCGCAAGAAGAAAAAACTTGCGGAACGAATTAATTTCGTCTTGCGAGGCACCACTGTATATGTGTGTGTGCTGTTTCTTGTGTTTGATTATGTGGGGCAGGGCTTACCTGGACCCCCCTCAATATGCTATTCAAATTGGGTGTGGGGCTTACAATTCCAAACTATTATACAGCCCTTTCCACTTTACCAGTGGGGAGAAATCCAAAAGCAGAACAACGAAGTTTAATTACCTTTGTATGAAAAGATACCTGATGTAATTGCAAACATACAAACAGAGCATAGAGGAAGCAAATAGATTCCTGCAACAGGATGCAAAACTGCTCATCCTGGATCAGATTCCCGGAAGGCAGCTTTCCCCTCATAGCATGCAGGTTGCTTCTAGTCCATTGATTACAGTCCGGCTACAGTCTTGTCTTGAATAAACAGGTTCACACCACCCTAATCTCCGAGCAGTGTGAGATTCCAGGGGTTCCAGGCACATACTCAGGGAAAGCAGATTTTATTAACACATATATACAACCTGAGCCTATGATGGAAGGGTTCACAGCATTAACACGCCAAGGGTCTTGCTTCTCCTATAGCCACAGCCTTGGATTCCAACAGAAATCAGGCATGGATTTTTCTCCCACTTGACCAGTCTTCAGCCTTGCTTCTAGTGTCTAGCTCACATAAATCCACTCTCAGCTCTGGTCTTTGCTTTTCTAACTACCAGCCAGTTGAGGGAGGGCACCACCCTTTTTAGATTATCTGGCACAGAGCCACTTCTTTTGTTACCTTAATGACCCATACTTAGAGGACCATTACCTCAACAGGAAGCTAGCCTGGCTATTCCAGGAATTGAATCCAGGAATTAGAAGCCATACAGCCTGCCTATCCTCCAACTCATTACTCTGGCCATAGATTTGCCTTGTCTCTCTGCCCTACTCACTCTTTCTTCCCATACTCCTTGTTCCATCAATTAACTACTGATGAATCCCTGGAGATTGAAGAAAGGTCATCTTTAGAGAGGGAGATATGAGAAGAGTGTCCCTTTTCTTAATCCATTTAATAAAACCTGCTTCTCACAAATGTAATCCAAGAAGGAAACAAACAGGCTGGCCCAGAAAGCAAACAAATCCATATTGTGTGCTCTTTTGTCTTTTGCTTTTTGCTGGGTTATGTACACACTGCTGCATAAAACTATGCTGAGAAAGGAAAATAGGGCACGTTGTTCGTCCTGTGTAGTTTAAAATGGGTGTGTGAGAGATACTGCATATTTTCAGTTGCCTTTAATGAGAAGAGCACCGGTTGCTTTACGGATGCTGAATTTCCACATCCACTGCCAAGTGATTAAACTAGCATCTTGGTTTTTAAATTTGATGAAAACAAATTCTGTTTGACTCTGCATGTGCACCTGCACTGACAATTTAGTCAAATTGGGGTTTTTCTAAAAAGATAAAATCAAGCTAGCTGATGCCAAACCAATTTTGACAGGATAATTACATCATTATGTAAATGTAGTAAGCTTCGGAGTTGGCACAACCCCTGTGCTAAAGTGACTGTTTCTATAATACATAGTAGCAGCAGAAATTACAGATTTTTTTTCAAAGTTTATTGCATTACCTGGAAAGAAGCGGTAAGAGTCTGAGGCCGCAGTCTTATGCACATCTATTTGGATCAAGCTCTGTTGAACATGGGACTTAGGCTATGTATATATTTGTTGCTTGAAATGCAGAGGTCATTTTTATGTACACAGGTAGGAATGTCTTCATCTAATGCAGGGGTCAGCAACCTAAGGCCCATGGGCCAGAAGTGGCCCGCATAGGTTGTTTGACCAGCCCATGAGCCACCCCCAAACCAAGCTGCCCGCCCGTGTGCTAAACCAGCACAGTGTGGTGCACAGACTCGTTCTGCGGCACCGAAAACCATATCTGCACAGATGCAGACACCGAAAACCACAGGCGCGTTTGACCAATCTGGCCCAGGCAAGATAAACCTTGCTGACCCCTGATCTAATGTGTATCACCTGATTTGATTCCCCATGCCTGCAACTCCCCCTGAACTCCCACTATTCAATGAAACCCTCATCTGTGCATGTGCAGCCACGATGCAACTTTTGGTGATTATTTTTTGGCATTTAAACATAACGGCATGGGCACCTCTTTAGAATGATGCACTCCATTGGTGTAGTGATGCACTCTGGACTTTAAATAGTTTTGGGTGGGTGGACTCTTTAGAAGGTAATGTATATTACTTTTCACTTCCATCAATATATGGCAAGCCAGTCATGCTACATTTGGGGCCCTTTCCGCTGATTCTGCAGAGTGGGGTCCTGGACGTTTGCCCTAAATTCCTGCCCTGACAGCACCACTATGTTCTTCCTGAGAGTCTGACGTCAGGCTCCATCAAAGAACAGTGGTCTTTTAAAAGCTGTGTTGACATCCTTAGCCTAGTGAATAATTGTTGCCTACAGCATGTCTGTGGCTGAGAAGGAGAGCTGCTTTTGTCCTGATTAAGATGAAACACTAGTTTAAGACAGAGGGACTTGTTACAACATGATTTGCATTGGGAAGCCTGAAAACTTGTCTTGCAACACTGAACTACTTTAAAATAAATTATTTCATACGTTTAGAAAAATAAATAAAAACTTCAGGTTCAGTTTAGAGACTATCCACTAATGTCTTGGTCACCAGTCGGCATAATTGCTAGCCATCAAATTTAGGTCATAACAAGAAACAGGCCTGTGTGTGTTGAACTCAACTCACACCCATTCTTATTTGAATCTGGCATGCAATAAAATGATGTCAGGTGGACACAGGCCACAGGGTGGGTTCTGTCTTGCTAGAAGACATAACAAGAAGGCATGGTCCTGAGCCCCCGTTGTATTCTAACCAATTTGACATAGCACTCAGATTAACTTCTGCATTGCGGAGCAGGAGTCAGAAGTAAGTCGGCAAAAAAATCACATGGCATCAATGACGTTAACTCTTTATTCAAGGAAACACGGTTGACTGGAGGCCAGCCTTAGTGAGCATAGCAACTTGTCTTGGTAGATTTTGCCCCTTTGAGGCAGTTGTGGGGATTGAAGGTCCCTGCCTTCCCACAGTTCCCTCAGTCTCCTCCTCCACCTGCTCCAGGTCCTTCCCAAGCAATCTGAGACTTCAACGCAGCGCCTGCCTTTGCTCCACCCTCTTCATCCCTCTTGGCAGACCTTAAGAGATCAGAAACTGAGGAGCCAGCAGCCACCATACCAGGCATGCAGGATATAGTCCCAGAGTAGCAGGGTGCAGAGTAGAACAGGCAACATACCTGACAAGGTAATTGACTATCACTGCAAGAACAGACTCAAAAGAACTTCTGGATAAACAAACTGAACACCCTGAACATTCCTA
Source organism: Podarcis gaigeae (assembly GCF_964106915.1). Taxonomy (NCBI): domain Eukaryota; kingdom Metazoa; phylum Chordata; class Lepidosauria; order Squamata; family Lacertidae; genus Podarcis; species Podarcis gaigeae. The sequence goes on from NC_139688.1 coordinate 19,626,359, forward strand.
AAGAATAATTTGCCTATGCTTTTGATTTCTTTTAAAGCCTCCCTTGCACTTAAACAACATATTTCACCTATCTGAGAATTCTTACTATTCTCAACATTCTAAGAATGTCACCTTGGTTCTCCAGTCCTCAGGTCTGCATTGAAGACCAACCATATTCTTGAAGGGATATATTTCTTAACTAACAATCATAAACCTATTGGGGTTTTAGAGATTTTATATTAAAGGTCCTTTATTTAACAAGCAATGCCTAAAGCACTAACAAACATAAATTGATAAATACCATGATTCTTTCTTTCATGTCTTTTGACAGATGCTTTTTAAAAAAAGTACCAAATCCTATAATTAAAGGTTTAATGCTAAACACATTTACCAGGAGTAATCTGAATGTTGAGCTGCATGGAACTTACTTTTGAGTTACATGCATAGGACTGTGCTGCTAGTCACTATAAAAGTGCATTCTTATTTACTCACGATTTTCAAAATGTACAGTATGTTAATGTACTTTAAAGGGCAGTTAATAAATGTAATATCAGATCAGACAGAATACATGGGTGCTGTATCCTGTAATCTCATTCATGCAATTCAGCTATGAAGAGTCCTTTCTTAATTTCAGTATTTTCTCAAAGGTCAGTCAGATGATTTCACACTTAAGATGGTTGCAAATATAGAAGATTGTTACATATACAATACCTTTATATGCGCAAGCAGTGAGGAAGTTTATGGGCTACTTTTTAACGCAAGAAAATGTTGATTGCCATGGGGATTTTGCAAAGCCTAAATGCTTTAGGGAACAGTACATTTTCAAGCGTTGATAATTTGCATTTCTATGTGATATGGTTTAACTTACTCTTCAATTGTCTGTCTCCCTCCCCCAGTGATTCATACCATAATGGCTATTGGCAACTATACAAACAATAAAAATCTTACTGACTCCAGAAGCATGTTGGTTAGTAAAGCCAAATGTTTTTATAATATACATAGCTGAGATCTTAAATAAACCCCAACTCCTAATTGATTTCACTATACAGTTACAATGAATGTGTTTAGCATATTTGTCAAGAGTTTCTAAACCATAAAATTTATAAGCATGAGCTATTAATCTCTGCTCCAATAATTTTATTATTGTTGTTATTGTAATAAATCATATGGATTTTAAAATAGTAAGAGCAGTACCCTTATAAATACTTCAGATGAGCTGCTGGGGACATTTGAGGAATGTAGTGTGTAGTAGAGCAAAATTTCATTAATTCACACAATTCTCATGAATGCAGCTCTACCTACAGTCACAGCGCCTTTTTTCTATATAACATTAATAAATAATGCAACTGCTTTGCAAAAATGACTGTGCTTTTTTCTTTTCTTGCGTCATTCAGAGTAGCTCTGTTCTGCTAAGGCAAAGCCTCTTTTATACCTGATTGATTTCAAGTCCATTTAAAAGATGCTCCAGTAGAGTGCCAGCTTGGAGTGGCCTTAAATGAACTAAGAGGTAAATGCCCATATCTTGGTTTGTGTATCTGGGGCTTTATTTAGGATAAAGCTGTTGATGAAGCTGGTTTTCAAGACTTTCTGAATAAGTTGCCACTGGGAGGTCGAATTGCATCCCAGGAAAAACTCCATGGCACCAGCAAGAGGAATATCAACCGGGTTCCAGCCATCAGAGAAGCAGCAGCTGCAGGGAGCTTGCTTGTGCCTTCCATGTCAGAAAGCACTGCCAGTTGCCCTTGGTTTGAGGACCAGAAGAGAAGCAAACTCTGTCTCCATCCAAGGTCCACTGGGAAGATGCACCTTTTGCCTTTCATAGGAACAAACAAAGCTACTTTGTACTGTCAGATCATTGGCTCATTAGCTCAATATGGTCTACACTGACTGGCAGTGGACACTGATGGACATTGGACCCGGGACCATTTGCATGCAAAGCATGTGATATGCAACTGAGCTACAGCCCTTTCAAGAAAGGGCATACAGTGGTACCTCGGGTTCCATAGGCTTCAGGTTCCATACGCTTCAGGTTACAGACTCCACTAAGCCAGAAATAGTGCTTCAGGTTAAGAACTTTGCTTCAGGATAAGAACAGAAATCGTGCTCCGGCGGCGTGGCGGCAGCAGGAGGCCCCATTAGCTAAAGTGGTGCTTCAGGTTAAGAACAGACCTCCGGAACCAATTAAGTACTTAACCCAAGGTACCACTGTAATGATACAGTAAATGGAAAAACAGCTTGGCCAGATGGAATAGCTGCTGAGAACTTTGCTTCTCCACTCTCTGCTGGAAACAACACTTGGCTCTCCAACCAACCAGTTGCCCTCAGACTCCAGAAGTACAGGAAGGACAAGAGGAAGAAAAAGCACTTAATAGTTTTTTTAAATGTCCAACTCTGTTGGTAAACCACATTGGAAATCATTTCAGTGATAGGTGGGGTAGACATTCAGGGATCTTCACTAGTTGGTTCCATTCCCCCCCCAACCCAAAGCTTTTAGCTGTCTTTCAGACACTCCTTCAAGCTAAAATTATACAATGAAAACATTCAAATGTTGGTCATACACAGGTGATTATCGATGCTTGAACGCATGGTTCGAGGGGAGAAACAGTTCTTTCAAGCACAATACAAGGAGAGTGGAATGAAACGAAGCTGGTGTGCTTCACAGCTCTGTTAAACAGGACTTATTTCAAGTAAAATTTATTTTTCCTTGAAGGTAGGAAGGGGATACATTTCAGTAGTGGGGCAGAGTTAATTTTGATGCAACAGAAACAATTATCTCACCAAAAATATATATTACATGACTATGGGAATAGTGGTCAAATGGAGTGTCGAAGGAAGTGTAATTTTTTACATGATTTAAAATTCACATTCTGATAAACATGTTCCAGAACACAACTCACAATATGCATGAAATACAATCTCCAAATCCAAGCACAATACAATATAAAACAACTTACTATATCCATTTTGTAATAACAAAATAAATGTTGGTGGAAGACCACCACAAACTCTCCGAAAGGAAGTTGATGCCAATACAATAACTTAAATAAGAAAGAACGCTTCAGTGTGACATTCATCTTTAAGTGGTGTATCATCTTCTATTTCCTGTATAAATATATCAACTTCCTCTAACAGGTTTATAATCCAGAATACCATTTTTATTTATTTGCTTATTAAATTTGTATACCGTCCTTCATCTTAGAGGTAGATCTCAGCATAAAAATGCAAAAAAACACATGATGAAAACAAGAACAAAACAAACCCATAACATCTTCTCCCACAAACACAATTTAAAGGACATATCAGTTTATAATTCAGAGCATTGTTTTATAATCTAGTAACACACAATGCAAAAGCGGTTAGACAGGGAGCAATCCGAGAAAGAATAACAAGCAGGTGCACGACCAGCGCAGGATTCAATTTTGTCTGTTTACTTTGCACCTCCTGCGAACTCTCTTTTTTATCCGCTACTCAGCGCCTCGTTCCACCTTTCCCTCCTCGAGCCTCACGCGCAGGCGCAATACTGCTGCCGCCCACCGGCCTCCACCACGTGCGCCTGCGCGCTCGGCCTCTTCGTTGGAAGGGGAGGGAAGCTCGCTTCGGCTCGAAAGTCTGTTCTATATATACAGCATAGCGGCTTCTTTTATCGAAAGGGCGGGGTTTGGGGTTGGGGGAGAAGAAGGGCCGTTTCCGCGCGTGCGCTCCAAGTCCGAGGCGGGGCATCGCGCGGCGGAGTGAGCCGGCGGCGTTCTCTGCAGTGGGTGACGTCATCCCCTCTCACTTGCCCTGCCCGCCCGCCCGCCCCGCCTCTGCCCGGAGAAGGGGAGGGCCCGGATTCGCCGGCTGCAGGCGCCGCCATGGCTGCCATATTGGAAAGGAAGTGAGTGCAGGAGGCGGCGGCGGCGGCGGCAGCGGCCCTGGGCGGAGCAGCCCTTCCCCATTCTTCTTGGCCGCGGCGGGTCTCCTCACGGCTGCGACCCGAGAGTCTCCCCGCACCACTGCCAAAGGCAGGGGAAGGGTAGGCCGGAGGCGGCGGCGGGCGGCTGGAGACGCGGCCGTTTGATAAGGCGTTGAACGCCCGAGAGGAGGAGGAGGAGGAGACGGCTTTGGCCTAAGATGGCGGACCCGGCGGAGTGTAACATCAAAGTGATGTGCCGCTTCAGGCCTCTCAACGACTCTGAGGTGACTCGCGGCGACAAGTACATCGCCAAGTTCCAGGGCGAAGACACCGTCGTCATCGCGGTGAGTGCGAGGGGGGGTCGGCCCGCCGGTGAGGAGGGGCTGGAGCCCCCCTGCCGGGTGGTCGGAGGTGGGGGCTCCATGACCCAGCCAACTCTGGAAACCGGGGCGGGGGCGGCGGCATGAAGCACCTCGGGTGGGGGGGGGGTGAGGAATTGGGTGGGGGGAGGGCGGAAGGAAAGCTGTTGCCGGGGCGCTTGGAAGGGAGAAACAGGGTGGGCTCACCCCGGGGTGAGTGAGGGGGCGTGCGAGCCGGTGGTGGAACAGGGGCTGAGGGAGCAGAGGAGGCAAGGCCGTCGAAGTGGGGCTCAGTGAGGACCGAGGGGCGTTTTGAGGGGTCGGGCGTTGGCTGCAGGAGCGCCCCCTCCTCTTCTGCCTCCCTCCCTGCGCCGCGCCTGTGAAATCTGTTGGCCGTGGGGTTTTGAAATGGGGGGGGGGAGCAGTAACCTTCCTAATGTCATAATTCCAGCTGCTGAGTAAGGGAGTTGAGGCGCTCCTAGCGCTCCACACAAAAGCCGCTCCCGTGATGTTGTTGTTTTGTTTCGTGTTTACCCGGGGTGCCGACTCTATTGCATGCATAAAAAAAAGATGCTGTAAAATGCACATTGCAATAGAGAGCAGTGGTGTAGCGGTTTCTCAGCCCCCGCCCTCCATCTCAGGGGGTTTGACACCAGCCGCATAGGAAGATGGTTTTATACCAAGTCAGGCCATTGGTCCATTTTGCTTAGTACTGCCTCAGCTGACTGGCAACGGCCCTCTGGGGCTTCAGGCAGGAGTTTCTCCCAGTCCTACCTGGAGATGCTGGGAGTTGAACTTGAGTCGGTTTGCATGCAAAGCATGTGCTCTGCCACTGAGCCTTTTCCAAAGAAATCAGCTGACAGTTATTTGTACTAAGGTTCTTTTTTCCACCTTTGCAGTTAACAGGCTGTAAAATATTGAATAATGAACCTTGCATACACTGGGATAGTTGCCAGACTATAAAGCGGTATTAAGCAAGTAGAGTTCAAACACATTACAGATATGATGCTGGAACTGTACTAATGGTGTCTATGATATTATAGCAATGTCATTTATAATAAAACTTCAGTGCCGCTATGAAAATAGGTGTAGGTGGACAGCTAATAGTTAATAACTAGAACTCTCTGTAAGGTAAGTTTGACCTCCGAATGGAACTCACAGATCAGAATACAGTACTTCAAAAATCACATGAATGGGTGTTTTACTGAAGGAAGAAAATTGCACATGTTTATATTGGGAAGACAAGCTTTTTAACATAACTAAAATAGTTGTTGATGTTTAAATACTTTGGATAGAAGTCAGCACTTTCAAAAAAGTGTTTTCGTCAGAGAGAACAATGACTTGATGAGAAAGAGTTCCATAGGTGAAACTCATGGTATCAGTTTGACAGCACGCATAACAATATGCACAGCTTTTTTTTGTTTGTTAAGCATTTCTTCTACAAGACTGCACTTCCTTTTTCCCCTCAAACAGGTACCTCTTTAAAAATCCTCTCTGATCTTCAGCATGATGTCACATTAAGTCTAGAGTCCCATTTTAAAACTGACTTGATAAAAGCTTTTTTGTAGTGCTGTAGATTGTTTTGGTTTCAAAGCCCCACCCATCAGACATCTGAAAAACTAGCATGCAGCTTAAGCAACTAACTTGGTAAAACAAGTTATTGAACTGCAATATTAAATTTACTTTTCAAAAATTTAAAAGATGCTGGGCATTAATGTTTGTTTATCTTGATAAATTAAGCTTGGACTTAAAAAATGCTCAGCATGCTGTTGACATTAGAACAGACTAACAAGTTAGTAATTGGGTCATGTGTGTGTATGTATATTTGGGTCACTAAATGGTCAACAAACTGTCTGGAGACACACACACATATACAGAGAGCGTGCCATTATTGGCCAATCATGTGTCTTCTTTTACAATCTAGCATTCCTATTTAGAGGGTTTAATAATATCCAACAGATTTTTCTTGTAAAATGAAAAATCTTGTAAAAAAAAAAAAAGATTTTAAGGCAGAGATTAAATGGCAATCTGTCATGGATACTTTATTTGAGATTCCTGCACTGCAGGGGGGTTGGACTAGATGACCCTCTGGGTCCCTTCCAATTCTATGCTACTGTGATTCTAACATTGTAACAGTGTTGCCAGCAGCACCAAAATATCTGGTCAAATCCCAGATCAGTGATTGACTTCAGGCACTCAGAATCTCACTCTCTGTTGCCCATCTCTAAAACAAGAATTATGGTAATCGTCAATTTCGCTGCTGTGAAGATGAACAATATAGTCTTTAAAGCATATGGCAAGCTTCCAAGAGATTAAACAGTACATTGTGTCCTCCCCAATCCTTGGGCATGGAAGAGTAATTTCACCTGGGGTGTTCTTACCCGGATGGGATTCATGATATAGCGTTAAGATGATGAGTGATATGATGAGCAGCAGTTAAAATGCTGTTGATATTAGTGAACAATTAGTGTTTGAGGCCCTGCAACTAGGAATTGTGGTAGGAGTGCAGAGCTTCTGAGATGTGAGCTAGTAAAATACTGCTATACAGTGGTACCTTGGGTTACATATGCTTCAGGTTACATACGCTTCAGGTTACAGACTCCGCTAACCCAGAAATATTACTTCTGGTTAAGAACTTTGCTTCAGGGTGAGAACAGAAATCGTGCTCCGGTGGCGTGGTGGCAGTGGGAGGCCCCATTAGCTAAAGTGGTGCTTCAGGTTAAGAACAGTTTCAGGTTAAGAACGGACCTCTGGAACGAATTAAGTACATAACCAGAGGTACCACTGTAGTGCAAATTCATTCTTATTAGTCTGCTCTCCAATTTTTCCTTGTCTAAAATGTATTCAGCATCCTGCTGCTAAACATTTTAACTTTCCTGTGTAGAGCCCTGGTTTTGTAAAAGTACTAGGATTGGTAAATTAGGCTCCCAATGCCAGAGCTTAGTTAGGTCTTAAGAATCTAAGCAAACTACAGTTTATGGATAGTCTTCAAAGGCAGCCCCATGTATAATACATTATAGAAGTCTAATCTGAAAGTTACTAGAGTTTTCATAACTGTGGTAAGCCAGTCTATCCAGGAGGGAATCCAGTTATTGCACTGAAAAACTGAATTAATTGCAACCAGTTTAGCCTCCCATCCTGTAGACTGAATTGGGAACATTTTATCAAAATGGCTGAGAATGAAAACAGTCTGTGTCATTATGTCTGGTAGTGTTTTAAAGCCACAGTGCACATTTATTATTATTTTTAAGCAACTTAGATGGTTTTATTGTTCATTCCATCATTGAGACATTACAAGCTCCTCACAGGCAAAACCTATATAGTTTAGGCCACAGCTTTTCTCAAGGAGAGAATATATTTGACTATCATATTAAACCATAGTTTATCAGGACAGTACCTAGTCCCTTCCTGGACTTGTGCAATCTTCTCCCCACCACCCTGCAGCTGGGAGAAGGTGTGTTGAAGCTTTTGCCTTCACTTAACCACTGTTTGAAACACTGGACATGACAATCTGCAGTTAACAACCATGGGTGATTTTCAACAACCCAACTTCAAGGCATGGGGGTTATGACACAGACCTGGTTTGCATGTCACACTAAACCAAACTATGACTTGGGGTATGTGTGGGCTTCCAAATAGGAAATCATTATCACTTTGCTCTTCACTAGTTGCTATCCTGTTGTGCTGAGCTTAGTCACAACTTGGTTTCGCATATTGTCTGAATCCAGGCATGGGGTCTAGCTCTTCCCAAACTAATCATGAATTAGGTTTGTCTTGTGGCTTAAAACTTACAGTTTGACCAGGAGAATTAAACCTTGAACCTTGGTTCATCTGACAAGGTAAGATAGGCTTATTTATGTTGCATGAAACTTTGGTTTAGTTTGACATCCAGATGAGGCAACAGAATAGTAGTTTGAAATGAGTCCTACTCATAATTAGAAATAGGGAAGCCCAAGTACATGGTAGGCCTTAGTAGGCACAATGAGATCAGGTTTGTGCGTGCAAGATGGGTTCTTATTGTCTCCCATCAACAGAAATGCATGGAGAAAAACATCACAGGATGTGCTTATGCCACAAACTAATGCCTTCTCTCTCCTTCTGACTCACTGTCTGCGCTTCTTTACTATCTCTTCCAGCAGAGTTTCTGCCCCATCTTTGACATTTGGGTTAGCCGTAGCTGACTGTCTTTTTCTTCCCCCATATTGTCACCTGTCCTTTTTCTTAGTGGCTTAATCCTATTGTCTGTCTTGCTTCCACAGCATTTGTTCTTCAAATGGTGAGTAGGCTGGAGTGACTGGCTACTAGAGGAGGGAGATAGAATGGAAGTAGTAAGCTCAGCTCTGATGGGAGCAGAGTCAGATGGGAGAAACAATATACTTGCTGTTGAGCTTCAAAGTATTCAATGAGCAAGTGAACCAGGGCTAGCGTGAAATATATACTACCTGCCATGGGTGAGCAGTCTATCTTCTAATTGCATATCCGTTTCTCTCAGAGATTTCACTGTCTAATACAAAACTTGACGCATGTCTTAGTCTTCCAGATCTATTTTGCCGTAGGTTTTGCATATCAAATTATGATGCACTTACATACTTGGCTAATAGTTTCCACACTGGCTTTAACGAAAGCTACCAGATGTTTATAGTACTTATCTTAGCAATGAGGGATTATTTAATGCCTTAATAGTATTAAATAATAATTCAGGGTATATTTGATGGACTTTGAAATTTACATCATTTGTAAACCTTACTGGACAACATGAATTAAAAGTACATTTTAGGTAGGTTTAAAAAGGCAGAATACTGTAGCATATTCCAAAAAAATGGTTGAAACTCTTGGACAGATATTCTTACTGCTTTCTCTGGCACTTTGTTTACAAACATTTAGGCATGTTTTGCATTCAAATCAACTTCTTGACATATTAAAAGAAGGTGACTTAAATGGTCCCTTCTTGGGCAGCACAAAGAAGAAAAGATTTGTAAATTTGTATACTTGGTGTTGGAGAATTCCTCTGTATTCTAAAACTTGGTGTGTTACAGCTTTGCATGATTATGAAAAAGATTTGTGGTGATACACACACATAGATGGATACAGCTGCAAAAACTCAACACGATGCTCAAATGAAAGGAAAACCAAAAGTCTGTTACCGTTATCTTCTTCCTTTTCAATTTTAAGAAATAAATATGGAGCGATGGGTCAGAATGAAATCAAATCAAAAGCCATCATCAACAACAAAAATAATTAATTGGTTTGGGAAGGGAGGAGCCTGAAACAGGTCTATGGCAGGCTTCTATTTTTAAGCATGCTTGTGTTGGGATGGGAAAACATAGGTGTTGGTTCAATATTTATATGCAGCTGTAATGTTGTATGTTGAACTATAAATGGAGATTACATTGCTTCTTATACCAGCATCTACTTTAGAGCAAAGAACAAACATACTAAGAAAACAAAATGGCATAAAGCATCTGCTCCAGCTATTATTTCAAATTAGTCAGGATTAACACTTCTATGGATCCAAATAGCACTTTTACACAAACAAGCAGTGACAAAGTCAGAACTTATTAGCATGTGATCAGATATTTGTTGACAAAAGGATTATAGTTACTTTTGGTTACATGGAATTCAATACAAAAAATAAAAGCCCAAGTGGGATGTAGTTTACCTACGCTCACATGGCTCTTTGTGTGAACTTGTCCCTTCCTTAGGTTTGGATAAAATCGAGTACCACTTGTTTACTTACCTGGCAGGGGCATACACATTTGGCTGGCCTTGGTATCGCAACATTGTTTTGGTTGCCATTCTCAACCATTGCAGTACTGTTGACTGTATTTGTGGGGCCTTGATAGCCACAATTGCAATCAACAATCTGGGAATGACTGCAAAAAAAGAAGCAAACCAGATCTAAACACTTGTTTTGTATGTTGTAGTTCAGTGAGTGTAATGGCTGTGAAGTGGATGAAGGCTGCTGCAGATAGGATCTACCGATTTGTCGTGACTACTCATTCCATCAGAACAGAGTCCTACTGTGAAGACTGTGCGTTGATCAGTGTGCACTCATCTACACACACAAAACAAATTCACGCACAGGTGTCTTCCAACCCCCCCCCCCAAACCCTATGTACTCTTTTGATTATAAATCTACAGTGGTACCTCAGGTTACATACACTTCAGCTTACACACTCCGCTAACCCAGAAACAGTGCTTCAGGTTAAGAACTTTGCTTCAGGATAAGAACAGAAATTGTGCTCCAGCGGAGCGGCGGCCGCAGCAGCAGGCCCCATTAGCTAAAGTGGTGCTTCAGGTTAAGAACAGTTTCAGGTTAAGTACGGACCTCCAGAACGAAGTAAGTACTTAACTAGACCATAACTCAGTGGTAGAGCTGCTGCTAGTCTTTGTAGACAGTTACTGAGCTGGATGACCAATGCTCTAGTTTGGTATAAGACATCTTACTATGTTCCATATTCACAGATGTTGGCTTTCTCCAGCAATTGTAGAGTGGCAGGTGTCCAGACATGTAAATAGCATAACTTTGTGGTGACAGGGTTTTAACTGACTTAACAGTAGACTGTATTTGATAGTAACGAATAGTAAAACATATATTAATGGAAAGGATTTTGAATCAACATTGCTGTTTATAGCTGTTTCCCTTGACATGGTTCAATTTGTCAAAGTATTCCTCTTCTGTAACAATATAAAAATGCAAGATGTGATTCCATTTTTAACCTGTCATGGTTAAAACCTTTTTTCAGACTTAAGTTGTGAAATTCTACTTCATCAGCTTTCTCCCTTATGTTATCAAAGCCCCATTGAATTCAATGAGATTTACTTTTGAGTAGATTTAGCAGGAATTACTCTCCCCAATCTCAGTATATTGTAGTCATTTTTAGCAGGGATCGTGTGATATACCTTTGAGGCTTATTTTCAGGCCATTTATTTGCTTGAAATTCAGCCTCTAAATGTTTTGAGTGTAATCCAGCCAAATTTCAGTACTTAATAATATTACTGTTATGACTAAGGAGTGTTAACAATTGCTTTTTTAAAAAAAATGAAATCAGTGGGTCCTGACTTGGCTGGATTGTTCTTAATGCCACTCCCCCTCGGCAATACTTTTATTTTTATTCTTAAAAGGGATTCCTGCCTCATCAGTTAGGGAATCTGTTTCCACACTTCACAGTCTTTTAGCACGGGGTACATTAATATCTCTGTTTGGTAACAAATAACAGGATGGTATTTCAAGAATATAGCTTCATTTTTTCTGTGGCTCTTATAGGGATATGAAAGGGCACAAAGCTAAAAGTGGAGATGTAAAGATCTGGTCTCTTTAATTTCTAACTTTGATTTTTATACTTCTATTTTTGTATATTTTTCAGTCCAAGCCTTATGCATTTGACCGCGTATTCCAGTCACACACATCACAGGAGCAAGTATATAATGACTGTGCAAAAAAGATTGTCAAAGGTAAGAGGAGACTTCTTAATAAATGAATCGCAAATGGGGTTGTTGGGCATAATGTAATTAATCTCGTATTTCCACCTAACATGCGTTTGAGGTACTAATTAAAATGCAGACAGGAAGATATTTATACAGTTCAGGTTAAAGAATGACATTGGTTCTTAAATCTCTGGCATTCTTCAGGCTTCATCCCCCCGCCCCCCATCTGTTCTGTTTTGATTATTGTGCTGAAAATCTTGTGAACGTGGTGTGGGCTGAGGAATTGAACAGGTAGTAAGACAGATTGGCCTTCTGTCCCTATATCGGCTGAAAGTATAGGTATGCAAGATCTAGGGCTACCTTGCTACATCTGGATATATCTGCTTATGGGACTTTGATATTGGCAACACATATAATTGTAAGATGTCTTTAGTCTTCCCAGGTGTGAACATTGTATTGTGAGGAGCAAGTATAAGTTCAGGCTCTTTACTGGTTACCTTGTTTTGGAGCTTTAGATAGTACAATAGCTGATTCCCACCATCTGCCGTTCCTGCTACCTGTGCATTTGGTACCCTGAATTTATACAACTGCCTATTAGCTGTTGACAATGTATCTGTCTCAAGAGACAGTGGAGTGCATTTCCGGGGATGAAGTCAAACCATTGGAAAATTGTAGCACCTGCTGTGGCTGCAGAGGCCAGTATCTCGTAACTGCTGCCTACTGCGTTGTTTTTGCTGTATTAGAAGCACTGAAGTGACCTCTCTGGGACACAAGCCTGGGCAGTGTTTATGGGGGTCTAGGGCTGCATAAACAGCAAGACCCACCCCCTTTTTGGCCCTGCTGATGTGGTCCAGAGGAAAGCAGAACAATACATTTGGCACCAGCTTGGCTGCAGGAGTGGTCAAAAGGAGGTGTGCAATACGCCATCCAACTGTCTTAGGGACTCCACTCTGGAGTTGTGTAGGGCTTGCTCCTTAGCCTTTTCTTCTACTAAAGATGTCCCACAAGACAGCAGGTACAGAATTTTGCTCTGGGTTTACACTTGAAGCCTTTCTCATGAATCAGTATAGCTGCAAGCCTATTAGCTGTAGTTGACAGGGAATTGCATGCAGATGAATCTTTGGACTAGCGGAGATGTAGTGGAGTTGTCCAAATCTGTCCAGCATGGAAACCATGCGGCTGCCTCGGGGAGCATCCCCTTGCCCAACTGCAAAATGCAGTGGGCTGCCGAAGGAGGGATGGAATTCTGTCCCTCTTTCAGCCTCATGTTATGGGACTTGTTTACAAGGCTTCACCAGATGCAAGGTTACTTTATGGCATGCTGCATACTAAGTACTTGTTAGCAAAATTTGTTCAAATACTTTTGGAAGATAGTATCTGTTTCAGGGTGGTTCACATGAATTGTGGATATATCATTAGTATGCATTTTCTTTCACCCTAGATGTACTTGAGGGATACAATGGTACAATATTTGCTTATGGGCAAACATCATCTGGGAAAACTCACACTATGGAGGTAAGATATTGTGGTCATGCATACTTGGGACTCATTTCTCTAAACATATCTAAACCCTGTTTCCATATTAGGAAGTAAAGCCTCCAGGTGTGGGGAGAAAATCAAAGTTAGCTGACAAGTTCTGCTATATGTGATATATTTTAAAATGGAAGATTTTTCTGCAATAAAAGCTTTTTTTAAGTTAATGCAAAAAATGTGTAGACCTAACAGTATAACGCAGATGTCATTGGCTCATATACATATATACAAGATAACATATGTCCTAAGTAGGCTCCAACAATTATCCTTCCAGCATCAGGTGATTGCCTCCTTGTGCTTATTGCCATTGATAACAAATTGGCTACAATGACACGCATGGGATTTTTTTCTCCCAACAAGTATTTAGCTTATTGAGCTGGTAGTCAGGGCAGTAAAGTGAGAATCATTTGCTGATGAGTTTTATCATAAAAATCACTTTCTGGTTGTTAAAAGACAACCTAGGAGAGGAGGATAGCAGCGTAACTACCTCAAAACAGTTCAGAAGGCAACACATTAAATGTGGCCTGAGTCAACAGCTTAGGATAGTTAACTGCTCATTTTAGGAACTTACAAAAAGAATGATAACTGCAAATCAGTTTATTCCAATATATGGTCTGTCTCACCCAAGGTTTAGCATATTACCTAATGTATTTTTGGATATAAGTATAACTTAACTCGCGGGACGCAGGTGGCGCTGTGGGTTAAAGCCTCAGCGCCTAGGACTTGCCGATCGAAAGGTCGGCGGTTCGAATCCCTGCGGCGGGGTGCGCTCCCACTGCTCGGTCCCAGCGCCTGCCAACCTAGCAGTTCGAAAGCACCTCCGGGTGCAAGTAGATAAATAGGGACCGCTTACCAGCGGGAAGGTAAACGGCGTTTCCGTGTGCGGCTCTGGCTCGCCAGAGCAGCGATGTCACGCTGGCCACGTGACCCGGAAGTGTCTCCGGACAGCGCTGGCCCCCGGCCTCTTAAGTGAGATGGGCGCACAACCCCAGAGTCTGTCAAGACTGGCCCATACGGGCAGGGGTACCTTTACCTTTACCTTATAACTTAACTCAATAGAACTTACTCCTGAGTAAACATACTTGGGATTGGGCTGTAAGTCCTATTGCAGTGTGTGATTTAACAGTTGTTCTCTCCTCACAATTGAAATCTTTGGAACATACTTAACTAAATTTGTTTGGATTATTTATTTCATAAGAATATCTACTCTGCTTGATTGTAAAAAACCTCAAAGTGGTTTCATCCTTATATGTTTAGACAACTAATTAGTTATAAAGGCATTTCCTAAAGGCTTTCTGATTAGTGTTCTAAAAATCTGTAACGTATGTGGTCTTTGTTCTCTCTCTCTCTCTCTCTCTCTCTCTCTCTCTCTCTCTCTTTCTTTTTAAATCCAGGGGAAGCTACATGATGTGGATGGAATGGGGATTATTCCAAGGATTGTGCAAGATATTTTTAATTATATTTATTCCATGGATGAGAATTTGGAGTTTCATATTAAGGTAAGTTTGTTTTTAAATTATGCATATGCCAAATTCAAGACAACAGAATTCTAAGTATTCTGAGAGATACACAATTTCCATCTGGTTTAAACTATAATTAACCAAAGTATAATAAACCACTAAAAATATCCTAAAATATCACGAACCATCGCTTGTTCTCTATTTAAAAGAATTGGTTTAATAAGATTGAATGGTACAATAATTTCTATATTATGTAGTATTATGTGTCAGCACTTTCTACATTTATTTTCTTTCAAAATCTAGTATGGGAATAGAACATTGTAGTTTGCTAGAAAAGCTCTTGCAAAGGTTGCGCAAAATGAAATAGATTATAGTTGGGAATCTGTGGTTAAGGCATATTGTTTGGGTATGATAAAAAGGTAAAGGTAAAGGTACCCCTGCCCGTACGGGCCAAATAGTCATTCCTTGTGGGATTAAAACAGATCATTTTCACAGATGTTTCGGCGTGGTTGATCATCAACATTATAGACTTTCATAGTGTTCTTTTAGATATAAATACTTAAAATTCTGCAAAGTGCCATTGTGTTGAATGGTATTTCTTCAGGTGCAAGTGTGAAGCTTTGTATCTTAGTTATATTTGGGGCTGTTAGTGATCTCTTTAGACACATCACTAGACTTGTATGTTAACTGTATGATGTGTGCAAATGTTATTCAAAAATTTAATGCCTGATAGTTTACTATAGAGATATATTTGTTGAAGCTTACAGATCCTTTCTATGGTATAGGTGCACTAGTTTTCAGTTACAATAATTCTCAAAGTGGTTCACAAGAATAACATCAGATCTCTAAATGGATTGCATTGCCCTTCCAATGATAGATCATTAATATAAGTTGCTGTGGACTTTGATTGGGCAGTGTTTACTATTCTTTCCCCCCTTATATTTTTTCAGGTGTCATATTTTGAAATTTATCTGGATAAAATAAGGGACCTTTTGGATGGTGAGTACATTTTTTTTTCCTTTGAGGGAGAATAGGAGCAGTTTGAGTTGCAAGCAAGGTGTAATGAAACTTGGATCTTGCACCTGTCTTCTGAACCAAAAGTTAGAATGGGAAGCATAATCAGTTGGATTTCTGTCCCAGCTGTTTGTACACAAAAACAGATTTAAGTGGGCAACGGAGGATAAGAATCAGAATAATGAAGGCACTAATTTGAGGGCGTTTTTGAGGATTAAGAAAGACTTAGGAGATGTTGTTGGGCCCACAAAGCAAATGAAACATGAAGACAAAAGGGTAGAATAATTAGAGGATATAAATTAGGGAAATAAAACTTCAGGCTGTAAACCAGAAGGAAGTTATTCTGTCCATGATTTTCGGCAGATTGCCTAGAGGCTAAGTATTATTGGGATATTTGATGTATATTGTACAGTGATAAATATAGAGGACTGGCTGTGGAAGATAATGGTATAGTAAAATTAGTTTTAGTAAATAGCAGTTTATTTTATGCCTCTTGGATGTTACATAAGTCTATAGCATCTGTATTGGTTTAGTAATTCGAATTTCTGAAAAGATTGCTTGAAGGCCTTTTATAGCTTACTGTTGCAACCCTTATGCAGGACACAGTTGCATGTATATAATGTATATAATGGGTCAGAACTTTTCTAACATTACAGGTGGTTTATGTCTGGTTTAAAAGGTGGTCAGCATACAGAAGTGATCAGAATTATACATCTCACCCAGCGTTACTAGTTTTTGTTTAGTGCAAGGAACTATAAGTAAAATGTGTTATCTATTAAACTGTGTTAGAGTATTGATGTTGTACAAGCACACACTTGGGTAAAATTATTTTACCATATATATAACAACTTTATTTTTTATGATTAACCAGAAAATAGAACTTGGTGTTGTCATAGGAAGCTCAATATTAACAGCTTAAAAGGTTGCAGTAGTGCAAAAGGTGAATTCAGAATGGAAAAGTATTACAAAGCAGACTATTTGTAAATGACAGATACAATGCTCTCATAAAAATCCATGATGCAATCATATTTTCAATAGGACAGTTCTGGTCACTTCATGTCAAAAAGCAGTGGTGAACTTTAGGCTTTCAAATTTGAGCAATGTCCCGTTCAATACCAAAATTTGGCACCATCCCTCGCCTTCTGTCTTGTGTCATTGTTGCAGCGCCCCCTGTGGTGCACTCTCAGCTCAGCGCCCAGTGCGGACAAACCAATCACACTCCCCTAAAGATCACACTCCCCTAAATCCGCGTCTGCAGAAAGGCTCATTGTGTGGAATCTATACCTCTATGGAATGTCTGCCTTGAAAGGAAAGACTAAAAACTTCCTGGCTTAACTGGGTGGAGGGGGAGAGCTAAGGAACAACAAAGTCTAGACAGTGATAAAATCCAAGGAGAATGTAAATGGATAAATGTTGCTGCATAACAGTAGAAGTTAAGAATTGCCAAGTGGAGCTGGCTGGCAATAGGTTTGTCACAGATAAAAGGAATTATTACTTCATGTGACTCAATTGCCCTATGACATTATTTCCACAGTACATAGTGATGACCACTTAGCCTGGTTTAAAACAGGCCTATGCAAATTCATAGGTCAATCAACAGCTGTTATTGAGGATTGCTAATTGAGACCTCCAGGTTGCAAGGAAGTGCTTGCTCAGTATCATTGCTGAGGAATAATGGGAGATGGCCATTGTGATCATGCTATATTTGTGAGCTTTCTGTGGTTAAAAGAATAGCAAGTTTTATTTATTTGTTCATTCTGTAGCTTCTGATGAGGGTAACTCTCAATGCCTTTTTTTCCCAGTCTCTAAGACCAATCTTTCTGTGCATGAGGACAAAAACAGAGTACCTTATGTGAAGGTGAGTATAAAGACTGCACAAGTATGTGGCCTCCTTTACAAATCTTGTATATGTTATTTACCTTACGTTCATGTTTTCACAGGGCTGCACTGAACGTTTTGTATGTAGTCCAGATGAAGTTATGGATACTATAGATGAAGGAAAATCAAATAGACATGTAGCAGTTACAAGTAAGTAGTTTACTTTGTAAGAATTTAAAAAATAAGAGCATCTCATGTTATCCTATTAACAAATTGCCAGTTCTTGTTCTGGGCATATAACTATAAAATTGTAAGTACTTACAATATCAGTGAACTGGGTATTCAGTTTGCTTCAAAATGGTTCCTTTCCCCCTTGGTGTTCTCCCTTGGGCATTGGAGATCTCTGAAGTGTGTTCAGTTCTTCCAATTGCTTGGCAAGGCAGGAAATGCTGTGACTTCAGGAGAAGCTGTAACTCTTCTCTTCCTGTTGGAGCTTCTGTTCACTTCCTGCCTTTGCTCAGAATGCCTACTTGAATACCTGTCTTCAGGATCCTTTTCACATATCTTTGGCATGTGCCAATTCTAATTCTTCCATTATTTTCTCCTCTTCATTTTCTTCAGTGCCTTTCTTCAGATATTAACATTTTTTTAAAAAAAATCTTTACTCCAAACTTTGAGTTTTCCTCCTCCATTTAGTGCTTATTCACTATTTTCCTCTAGACCTCTTTCCTACTACCCCCAACCCCAGTTGCTATGGCCAACAGAAGGGAACGACTAAATGGGCCAACAGCGAATGGACAAAACCTCTGCAGGCTGTCTGTAATGTAAAGCAGCACTCAGCGATTGCGTCAGCATTGGCCGTGCCTCCCCCTGTGGTAGCACTACCAGCCTCCATGGAATTCTCAGAGCCCCTAAGTGACCACGGACTGTGACAAAATTCCCCAGCTGATGAGAGGGATTTATGTTTTCATCAAGCTGCTTGGGGATGGAAGTATATTGGCAATGATACTCACAAAATCCAGTCTCCTCAGCTTGCTTATAGGCTCTTTCTTTCCTGGCTGATGAATGCCATTCTATCAATAAATTAAGAGAACTTTGAAAGAAGCTTTTGAGAGAAGGGGTGCCTCTTAGCAGGGAAAGAAGGGGACTTTGACTCTATTGTACTCCTTTTGACCTGTGGCCAGCATCTCAGGTGGCAAGCTCTGTGACTAAAAAATGAGAAGACCTTTCAAGTCAAATGTGGCACCTGGATGGAGAAAATGCTGGTGTGTGCTGGATGTGGACATACATGTTCTACAGTAAATTATCACTGGTTTAATTTTCTGTCTAGAGCAGCTATTCTGCCAACAATTGTTGAAAATTCATGGTCCAAGACAGGAAAGAGATTGGAGCACCTTTGGATACCAGCTTGGAGATAGCAGCTACCTTTCACACTTCTTCTGAAATGAAATAAGCTTAGCCCAGTTCCTCTTTCTACTGTCATAAGGATTAATCAGTGTGGCTGTATAAAAGCAACTGCATAATTTCATGTACTAGGCAGATCAGTGTGGACATGTAATTTGTTGCTATAGGTTTAACAATTGGCTTCTTCCCCTTTGATTATTAAGCACTTGGAATGCACAAACAGGTGAGGTTTGTTGCCAGAATGCATACTTACACAACTCTAATTTTGTTACAGACATGAATGAGCATAGCTCTCGAAGCCATAGCATCTTTCTCATTAATGTAAAGCAAGAAAATACTCAAACAGAACAGAAATTGAGTGGAAAGCTTTACCTTGTAGACTTGGCAGGTAGTGAAAAGGTAATAATACATTTATATTTTGAAGATGATTGAACTGAGTGTGTAATTGAAATAAATTGTGTTCCCAGTTTCAATATTTGATCTTACCACATGCCCTAGTCTGCTACTGCTTCTGGAGTAAGGTGGTCATATTGAATTGGATTCAGGCTAACTTAGTTCCCTTTGAAATCAACGAGACTCAAGTTCAGCTAACTTAATATTCTTCCAGCTAAAATGTAAATATATTTACATCCCTTTACCAGTTTGTGAAGGCAAGACATTTTTGCTTGACATCTGGGAAGTATTGTGTTTTCCATCTATTCCTTTTACAACAGATTGTTTAGAATTGTGTAATGCCTTGGTAGCTATAATAAATGAACTTCCATTATCAACCATGGAAGTTGAGGAATACAGTGATAAATCCAGAGAATCTATACCAGTGAAAATGAAGAAGGAGCAGTATTGGTGATCTATTCACATTTATATTGAACAAGAGAGTGAGTGTAATTGATTGTCATCTTGCAGTTCCTATTTCCCTCTGCAGATTGTTTAGTGGTAGAGTCCTATAGTCATAATAATTTAACAGAGACCTTAGTAGCTGCAGCTATTTCATGGGGAGACTGCATATTATATTCTTACATGGGTTCAGTAGTATAAATTAAAATGTCTGCAAGAGTCTGACAATTGCTTTCACATACAAGAAAGCTGGTACTCAGGGATTTATTTATTTTTTTACAATTTCATGAAAATCCATTTATTTTCAATCTACTAACTAAGTATAATTTTTCTATCATTTGGAATGCATGAAATAGCTTGGCAGGGAGAGCAGGTTGAGGGGATTCAGTGGGAAGGGGTATAAGGAAAGTCCATTACATAGTGTGGAGGCTTCTTTGAACCCAAGGCAGGGGGTTGTAAAATTTATTTGTTTAAACTTTCTTACAACTGCCTACATTATTGCAGGTTAGTAAAACAGGAGCGGAAGGTGCTGTGCTAGATGAAGCTAAGAACATCAACAAGTCTTTATCTGCTCTTGGAAATGTCATTTCTGCTTTAGCTGAAAACAGTGTAAGTGTATTTCTATTCTGAAAACATTTGATGAAATTACTCATCAGGGGATGAGCACAATACATATCTGAAGAAGTTTAGCAGATTAAGTGTTCAGTGATTTTGTAGTTGTCAAATACACAGCAGCATTTATGTGACATGGGCCACATTTGCATGTAATGCTAGGCCATGGTTTAGCACTAAACAGAAGTGTCTGAATGAGTCTGAGCAGTGTGCCAGACTTGGACACTTCCTCCTCCCCTTTGTTCCTTGAAGAAGGCCATAAGGAGGACTTAGCAAAGTTAAGTTTCACTTTTATGGCATTTGAACCATAGATCCTAGTTTCAAAAGTTATGGTTAGTTTAGCAAGCCAGCCTTAGAACCTATGGTTTGAAGTTGGCTTGAAATGAAACCAGGGTTTGCTTTAAACCAGGACCTCTGGCCTGAATTTAAAACTAAACTAGGACCCTTTAAAAATGAAGCTAAACTCTGGCGTTCCACTTT
This sequence comes from Podarcis gaigeae, assembly GCF_964106915.1. Classification (NCBI taxonomy): domain Eukaryota; kingdom Metazoa; phylum Chordata; class Lepidosauria; order Squamata; family Lacertidae; genus Podarcis; species Podarcis gaigeae. The sequence goes on from NC_139688.1 coordinate 19,647,175, forward strand.
CACAGGGCTTTGAAGAAAAGTGTGTAAGTTCAATGTTTCACTCAAGTAGGCTCGTCCACATAGTGCCAAACCATGGTTTAGTATTACGAGCGAATCAATCATATGTATACTGTATTGACCAAAAATATGCTATATAGAAGTTCAGGCTTTCTTGGTTAATGAACATAAAAATATTAGGTCCTGCTTTAGCTTTACAAAGCAAAATGCATATGTAGAAGCTTAGTTCATAAAATAGTTCTATAAATCACATTAAGGCCATCTTTCTTTCTTTTTTGTTATTTGCAGAATTATGTTCCATATCGTGATAGTAAAATGACCAGAATCCTTCAAGATTCACTAGGTGGCAACTGTAGAACCACAATTGTTATTTGCTGCTCTCCATCATCTTATAATGAATCTGAAACAAAATCTACACTGTTGTTTGGTCAAAGGTGAGTAATGAGGTTAAGCCTAACTTCTAGAGCACAGTTCAAAGTGTGAACCCATTGGAAACAAACTGTAGACTTCCCACAAAGTTCTAGTAAGCTGTTGTTCATGATAATTGTCCATGTGCATGCTATATACATGCACACATCAATTTATTTGTATGCTGCCTTTCCATATGCTCAAGGTGGCTTAATGTGTGAAAAAATACATAATTACAAACATAGCAAAGGTATGCATAATATACATAATAAAACATCAAAATACATAATATACATAATAAAACATCAAAAAGTGCACAACCAAATTGAACCATTTCCACATAAATAAAAATATCTAAAATAAAGATACAAAAAACAAACATCAGCAACCCATCCCCCACAATACAACACCCCAGCCCAATAATCTTTTCAGCAGCCTCAGCTTTTGTAGCTGAAGTCAGGGGTCCTCCCTCCCAATCCAAGTGTAAAAAGCCAGCAGGTCTTCCACAACCAATATGCTATTGAAAGCAAGCAATGTTTTGCTTAATATAAGTCACTATAGAGCTCTACAAATGGATTGATGATGTGCTTTCTGGAATATATTATTGGAGATTGATGCATTATTGCCCTGCAGAGTCATTGTTGACATTGTTTGATTTGCTGAATTGGTGTCTGGATGAGTCAACAAACTGCTGTTCAGATTGGGACACTTAGTGGACAGTTCCTCTGTTCAGATGGGTGAAATGTATCATGTTCAAGATGGGGTTACGATCTTCTAGAAGGAGCAGATGTGCAGTTTGGGGTACTCTTGGATCCAACACTGTCTTTGCAGGCACAAGTGGCTTCAGTGGCATGGAGTGCTTTCTAATTCTGATCGTCTCTTACTCTTATCTCGACAGTGATAGCATGACTTCAGTTGTTTATGCTTTGGTAACCTCCAGGTTAGACTTCTGCAGTCATTGTTTGTGGAACTGTCCTTAAAGATGACTTAAAAATTACAGCCAGTGCAAAAAGGCATGTCTGCTAGATTTTTAACTGGAACAAGAAGATGGGAACATATAGCACTAATTCTGGCCTGACTGCATTGGCTGCCAGTTTGTTTCCAGCACAGATCAAAATGCTGGCTTTGACCTTTAACTTAAGCCTTACATAGTTAAAGGCCACTATGCCTATACAGCCACCTCTCTGCATATGAACTTGCCTGGGCCCTGAGATATCATTTGATGCCATCTCTGTGTGCTACCTCTAAAGCAGGTCCGGAGGATGACTATGAAAGAGTGAATCTTCTCTGTAGTATGGGGAAGGAATAGGCATTCTCTGTTTAGGGGGCAGGAATTCCAGGTGGCCTGCTTGGTGTCAAACCTGTCATCATTATGGTACCAGGCAAAAATGTTTTTGCTTCCCCTGGAATTTGGGCAGCACCAATGAAAGTATTATTATTCAACTTTTGCTTGATTGTAAATTGCTTCAGAATGTTTTTAGTGGGAAACAATACATTACCCCAAACCTAACCTTAAGCTTATTAACAGCTACAATCTTATTCTTATCTGCAGATAAGTTATAGTTGCAGATAACATTTAAGGTTAATGTTTCCTGCTGTATGACTGCCTTGTGCTTCTGTCTCTGCTCGAATCACATGCAAAATGAACTTGGTGTCTAAATGTTTTGTTCTATGGAAAGAAAGTATAGCAGCTGTATCTGAAATTGTGGGTGGGTGGAATATGGATGATAATTTAATTACTTAGAAAAGGTATTTAGGCTGTAGATAAAAGTTTAAATATTCTATACAGAAAAAAATTAATTACCTTGTGAGCTGACTAGTAACCCTGTATTCAGTTAGCATGGCTAACATTTACTTTACCTTTATAGAGCCAAAACTATCAAGAACACAGTGTGTGTCAATGTAGAACTAACTGCAGAACAATGGAAGAAAAAGTATGAAAGGGAAAAGGAGAGAAACAAGACACTTCGCAACACAATACAGTGGCTTGAGAATGAGCTGAATAGATGGCGTAATGGTGAGTTATGTCACAGATCTTCACAACCGTGTTAGCTATACATTATTATAGTGTGTGGCAGTAAATTCCACTTTTGGTCACCGTACAGCAAATTAATCTATAGTCTTGGTCGCAAAGCTGGAAAAATCCCAGAACTGTGGGAACTGGAATACTTCAAGATTTTTTCCCAGCTTAGTGTTGAGGCTAAATGTTCTTGTGACAATTGATCAGTTTAAAGATCCTTTACATTAAGGACCTTTAAGTTCTAATATCTTTGTATTTCAAAAACTGCATTATTTGTGGGGCTACTCTTGAAATTGGAACAGAAGCTGCAGCTGGGGCAGACGTGGTGACTTGGTCGCTTGTGGAGACAAACACTGCCAGCATATAACACTTTGGCTTGAGGGGACTGTTTTGGCTTGATTTGCACTGGCTGTCATGTCACTCTGCTACCAGGACAAGTTTAAGGTTCTGTTACTAACATATGTCTCCTGCACATTCCAAATTTCCCAGAAGCCCACTCCACAGTGTGGAGCTATTCTATGGCTGCTCCTGTTCCATAGAATTACAATTCTGTCAAGGTACAACAGGTGTCCACTATCTGTACTTTCCCAAAACAGCCAAAGACATTTGTGTTACAACAGGCTTAATAGGTTGTTGCTATGAGTATCAATTTTGTATCGTATTAGCTTTGTTTTGAAAGTATCTGCTACATTTTGCTGTTTTTATTGTACACTGCTTTGATACAATTAGGTAGACTAGTGTTTAATAAAATCATCATATCTATTGATATCAGAGCTGCAGTATTCAACCCAGTGGACTCATATTTTGTGTCCAAATAGCAATTTTCAATGAAATTCTCATGCTATCTAAGGTGACTTAATGTTGACTTAGTTTGCAAAGATATTTCAAACAAGAGTGATGGTGCATTTGGTAATTTTGTTTTAAAGGAGAGACTGTGCCTGTTGATGAGCAGTTTGACAAAGAAAAGGCTAACTTGGAAGCATTTGCAGTGGATAAGGATATTACTGTTACTAATGAAACTCCAACTGCTACTATTGGAGTGATTGGCAACTTTACTGATGCTGAAAGGAGAAAGTGTGAGGAAGAAATAGCTAAATTATACAAACAGCTAGATGACAAGGTATGCATTTAAATTTTAATGTACTTTAAACTAAGAACTGCCATGCTTTATCAGAAATCAGATTGTTTCATTAATGTAATTGAGCAGATAGCTATTTCTGTTTGTCAAGAGTAAATTGCCAGCCTAAGATCTGAAATTGATAGTGCAATCCTGTATATGTCTACTTGGCAGTAAGTCCTATTGAGTTCAGAGGGATTTGCTGCCAGGCAGCTGTATTTAAGATTGTAACCTAACTGTATTTTAGCACTTCATTGCTAAACATGATCATGTAGAGAGAACATGAAAATTGTATGCTAAGGATACAGTAAGTTGGTATAAAAAAATTACAGTGGCTAAAATTTAATGAATTGAAAATAAATTTGTCCTCCTTATGGAAATGTTTTTACCCTCCCAGGTTATTTTGGCCATACCCAATCTTTTGGGCACATACAGTGGCATTCTTGACTCCTGTGGTTTTCTGTTGGTTACAAAACAAAACTTCCATGCCATATCAATCAGTTCAGTTTGAAAAAGGGATTGCCATTTGGCATGAGGTGATGCCCAAAGACCTCTCGTGCTGTGAATTATTCACAAAGTGTTTTGGATCTTGACTGTTCTCTCTAAATTTTGTGGCAGGATCAACCCATAACAATCTGTGACACTTTTACTGAATTCTAGAGTGAGCACATTTTTCTTTCTTTAAAAATTCAGGATGAAGAAATTAATCAGCAGAGCCAATTGGTAGAAAAGCTAAAAACACAGATGTTGGATCAGGAAGAGGTGAGTTTTGATCTTTTAGTTAATTCTGCATATTGCAAGAATACAGAACAAAAAAAGTGCAATGTATATAAGTGACACTAAATTAATAGTATTTAAGTTAGCATTGCTCTTAGGAATAATACTGTTACTGAAGTACAAAAAAGTAACTGCTACACTTCAGAAAGTTATGCCATCCTGAGATCAGGCTACTGATTTCAAAAGGGCTTCTGTTATTCTGTATAGTGTCTTCAGGGACACCACTGGCAATCACAAAATATCAGAGTCTTCCAGGATTTAAAGGAGTAGTCAGTGTCCTTATTGGATTTTTGTGTACACTGCTTAGTTACAGCCTAAAGGAAATGTGGTTTTTGCTTACCATATTTATGTGCTGCCTGATCACCAAAGCTTTCTATATGGCCTGCGATAACAGTTAAGAACACTTATGCAAAAATAAAAAGCACTAAATAGTCACAGCTGTTAAAACTCCAGAAATATCCAAGGGGTCTATAAATCATTAAGAGATTGAGATGTCTGGGAAAATCTAAAGCTCATCACCTGATGCTGGAAAGACCACACAGGAAAGATGGCCAGGGGTCTAATGGTGAAAATGCTGTTCTCTATCAGCCACCTGCTGCACCTCATTTGGTGCAAGGTATCTTTAAAAGGGCCTCAAAAGTTATAGGTAGGCATAGGTGGGACTCAACCACAACAACAAAATTAAAAATATCAGAAGCAGCTAATTACATAAAGATTTCTAAATGAGCAAATTGTGATGGTTTTTACAGTCTAGGAAACAACTGCTTAAAAAAACACAACTAAAATAACCTTTTGTGTGTAGCTTCTAGCATCTACCAGGCGGGACCAAGACAATATGCAAGCTGAACTAAATCGGCTTCAAGCTGAAAACGATGCCTCTAAGGAGGAGGTAAAAGAAGTTCTCCAAGCCCTTGAGGAGCTGGCTGTCAACTATGATCAAAAGTCTCAGGAAGTGGAAGACAAGGCAAAAGAATACGAGATGCTTAGTGAGGAGCTGAATCAGAAATCGGTAAGAAACCACCTTTTTTTGTTGCCAGTCCAAATGGTTTTACAACTATTAATGAACTGAAACTCTTTTCTCATTGGGCTTTAAAAAAACATAATTACATGCCATATGCTCAATGTTCAAGTTACAATAAAGGATATTCTGACTAAGCATCAGGAAGAACTTTCTGACAGTAAAAACTGCTACACAGTGGCTCCCATGACAGGTAGTGGACGTAGTGGATTCTCTTGCCTTTTTAAACAAAGGTTTGGGAGCCCATCTGCCATGGATGATCTAGTTGAGGTTCCTGCATTACAGGGGGTTGGACTATATGACCTTTTGGATTCCTTCCAACTGTACAATTCTATGATTCTATATTCATACACCTTTATTTTCTGTAAACAAACATGTACATTTCAAGGTTTGTCATCCTGTCTTGAGATCCCCATGTGGTTGGCTCAATGTAATCGTGTGTAACACAGTGGACTTGCTCTGTCTTGTCTGATTTCCGTTCCCTAGCTGTGCAACACACCATAGTATCTGCATCTACCTAGGGCAGCATCAGGAGTAAGTTAGACTCCAACTTCTATCAGCCCCAGCCAGCATGGCCAGTGGTCAGGGATGTTGGAAGCTGTAGTCCAGCAATGTTTAGATGATTACAGATTCCCATTTCTGTCCCAGAAGGTTATTGACACTACTACTACTTATAACACTACACTTTGGAAAGCATGTATTTGTAGAATAGGCCACTCCTTTTGGTTAAGGATATGCATTCTCCAACTTCAACTTCTACTGATGTTCTTGAGATTGACAGATACTGGTTGACTCTGGTTATTTAAATTGTTTTCTGGGTAAGCATACACATATTCATATTATTACTGGCATATGTTCTTTATTTGATCCACACTTCTCTTATTCCAGGTAACTTTAGCTAGTATAGATACAGAGCTTCAGAAACTTAAAGAAATGACCAATCACCAGAAAAAACGAGCAACAGAAATGATGGCATCTCTTCTAAAAGACCTTGCAGAAATAGGAATTGCTGTGGGAAATAATGATGTGAAGGTAAGTTGAGCTACATTATATTCTCCTGAGTTTTTTTTTTTAATGTTATGGAAGTAAATTAAGCATGTGCTTCCTTGTCCTTGTCTCTTCTGTACCATTTCAAGCATTTAAAACAAGCATGACAGTGTCCGTGAATGTTTGTTTTGTAGCTGATGCTTACAATTACAGCATAAAGAATGGCTGTCATGGGCTCCTCTTCCGTAAAATTGTACTAACTTTGATTAATTTGCAAGCAAATATTTGAAGCAGGGTATTTGTGAAAGATTGGGTGGGTGGGTTGCTTGCTTGCTTAGTTGTGGCAGCAGCAGTTTCTTTGAACCAGACTCCTCACAGGAACAGATTCCTGGAGGCATAAAACTCAACTGCTGAGGGAGCTGCACTGGTTGCTGACTTGCCACTTGGTCTGGTTCAGGGTTCATGAACCCTTAAATAATTTGGCCCAAAGTACATTGAGGGTCATTAAAAACCTGATTGGGCACTTCTGGTGGTTCTCCACAGCCCATAGAGACTAAGCATTTAGTGTGTTGCAGGCCCTGCCCTGTGGAGCTCACTGCCTATAGAGGTTTGGCAAGAACTGCTCCTGCCTTTTCTGTTTATACTGACCTTCACAATATGCAAAAAGAGTGCACATTTGTTGTGACGGGGGTGTCATTTTGTCACAATCCTAGTCTAAAGCAGATCTTTATACAGGTAAGTCAGCAGGCATGCACATAGATCTATTTGCTGAATAACGTATTGAACTGTGAATGTGTCACATGATTTTCTAATATTAAAAATGTTTTGAACTAAAAACTTGTTCCTCCTCAGCAACCAGAAGGAACTGGCATGATAGATGAGGAATTCACAGTTGCAAGGCTCTACATCAGTAAAATGAAATCTGAAGTGAAAACTATGGTAAAACGGTGTAAGCAGTTAGAAAGTACACAGACAGAGAGCAATAAGAAAATGGAAGAAAATGAAAAAGAGCTAGCGGCCTGTCAGCTCCGTATCTCACAGGTAAATGAAATGGTTTGGCTTTGCCAGTTAATGTCATTTTTGCTTCTTGATTCCAATCTTAGCTATGTGCTTTATAAGTAAGTAAAAGTGCACTTCTTAAATTATAATCATCACAAGTGGAACCTACATCAAAATGTAGTGTTGTGCAGTGCTGTTGGTCAGAAATCCTGCTGCTCCATTCCATTCCCCTTCCTTGTTTCCCTCCAGCAGTCAGTCCTCATGGGGCTATTCTTGAGGTTTTCCTAAACATTTTCTTGTACTTCTGCAAGCCCCCAAATCTCCTGATACCTCCCTCTTGTGTGTGAGTTATCCCATTTTAGTTGGCGAAACAATGACTGTCACAGCCTGAACACTGGCTATAATAGGAATTGTTTTTTGCTTGACCAATAAGCATTAGAGTGAACTGGTTAATATAAACAGTTCACTTTGCTTTCATATATTTTCCACATTGTGCATGACTAATTTGGCCTACAACATTTCAACAGCTTTTCAGGATGAGTTTTGAAATTTACATCTAGTGACTGGATGCTTATAGGTACTGTTTTCCATCTTGGATGCAAAGGTTTGCTGATACAGTGGGTCTCATGCTTAGTATACAAAGGCAAGAGCTATATCAGATGCAAACTACTTCCAACACATGCAGTCAACTTCAAAACCACTGGTCAACTTCAAAAGGCAGCTAGAAATCAAATGTGTCAGTAACCGGCTTTCATATTTTGGGCAATGTATAGGATTTTGCTACCATGTCAGCCCACATCATGTAAAGAACATTTACTCTTGAAGCTTTTAATATTGAAGCAAGCTAGTTGTACCTTAAATGTTAGTGGAGATATTGATCAAACTATATTATTTTGGAGAATTAAATGTTTCTGCTTGTGATATGCAGTTCCATATATAGTACTTCAGTATATGCTTCTACAGATATATATCCTAGTCTTGCAATGTAACTGTGAAGTTCACAAGCTGTTTTAAGTTTATTTTCACATGTAGCTTCTATAATTTCAATTCTTGTTTTCACCCTGAAAGCATGAAGCCAAGATCAAGTCACTTACAGAGTACCTTCAGAATGTGGAACAGAAGAAAAGACAGCTTGAAGAGTCTGTGGATTCGCTTAATGATGAGCTAGTCGAACTTCGAGCACAAGGTATTAATTGCTCTTCTATATGCTTAATGTTTAAGGAGCATGAACTGTGAACTGGTCTTCAGCAAGCTGTTTGTCTCACATTTCTGTAATAGGGGGAAGATACTAAGAAATATGCTGTGTATGTAAGGATTAAATGTACCTGTGAAGTGTTTTGATCACTTATGAAAAGGGTTCCATAAAAACGTTACATTGCTAAGTTATGCTTGAGAGCTTCCTAGAGGCATCAACTTGGCCATAATTGGAATTGGGATACCTGACAAGATAGGTCACTAGTCTGATCCTGTACAGTTGTTATGTTCTTACTTCTGTAAGGTGCATAATATTTTAGGTGTGGCATGCTATGATCTTGCAACAGTCTGAGGTTGTGAATCCAGTAAATTTGTCTGTGTCCTCTAACTAAATGCTCTTTTCTTCACTAGAAAAAGTTCATGAAATGGAGAAGGAGCATCTAAACAAGGTTCAAACAGCAAATGAAGTCAAGGCAAGTAAACTTCTTAAATGTTTTAATCAATAATTCAAAATTAGTTTCTTCAAAAATGCAATCACTTATGATGATGTAACATCAGAATATTTGGTTCTTTAGCAAGCTGTTGAACAGCAGATTCAAAGTCACCGTGAGACTCATCAGAAGCAGATTAGCAGTCTCAGAGATGAGGTTGAGGCGAAGGAGAAACTAATTACTGAACTGCAAGAGTAAGTTTTGCAACTACTGCATGTGTCTTTGTGGGAGGGCAGAGAACAGCTTTTTCAAAAAAAACCTCTAACGGTGCAGTGCTTACTATGTGTATTCAGAAGTAAATTGAATTCAGATGGACTTTCTCTCAGATAAATGGGGTTAGGATTGCATCCTAAGTCTTATAAATGTGTTATTCACTTTCATTTATTTACATAAAAATCCAGCCTGTGTTCAGGCATGCAGTGTACCTTAGCAAGAATAGAAATATCCTCATTTTATGTAACTGTAAGCATTGGTTCATGGCTCATTTTGCACCTTTCTTTCCTAATGAGATGGGAGCTTAATGTTAGTGCCAAAAATGTAAAATTCATTCCAGTATTGACATAGAAAGGCTTTATTTTGAGGGTTTCTAAATTTTTAGAAAGGCTTTATTTTGAGGGTTTCTAAATTTGGCTATCAGTTCTAGAATTGTTTGTCAATTCTAATGGTTCACTGTGGGTTCCAACAGAATTTTTAATCTGATCCCATCCCAGTCTAATGTGCATGTTTTGGCAACTAATAATATGTCACATGATTGAAGTGCTGGTTTTGTGGAAATCTCTCACATCATAATTACATGTTTTTTATTCTGTGTTAGTCAAAATCAGAAGATGATGCTTGAGCAGGAACGACTCAGAATTGAACATGATAAACTGAAAGCTACCGATCAAGATAAAAGCAGGAAACTGCATGAACTAACGTAAGTAAGAACAATAATGTGGACAATCTGGTTGGTGAAATCAAACTTTGATGTGTGGACACAGTGTATTCATTCTGGCATACTGTTTTGAGCAGAAAGGTTCCATAATTTTTGCCTATGTAAGTTACCTATGAATGAACATTAGCAACTTTTAGAAAGGTATTTAAAAAAATAAAAGCTAATTAGGAAGTCTGATGCGACTCTATTGCTATAGGAGTTCCCAACGACTGTAATAGCATCTGTTCTCAAAAATCAAGAGCTGTTAGATGCAGATTTGGATCTTAGATCAATATTTACTGAAATGAAATTGGAAGGATAGGATAGTTTTAAATACGGACATGCTTGGATGTTTGAAGCATAGATAGAGGCTATATAAGTTGTATGATGTAAGTATTAATTTAGTTGTTCAAAATGCGTGTACAGGTTTTGTTTTAAAATGCATTCTAGCAAACCAGAATAATGCATTATCTGTCTTTCAAAATCCCATTAGCCTTAGTACCCATTAGCCTTAGTATATAGACAGTTTATAGTATGCATTTGCAACATTCTAGATTTAGAAGTTCCTTTTCATAGTTTCCCCCGTCCTGTGTAAAGATAGATGTAATTTTGTTCTTGATGAGCTCAGCATTTTAATAAATTATATATAAAGAGTTGGAGGAAGGAGGTGAAAGAGGCACACCTAATATTTACTCTCCACTTCCATGTTTATAAAGTGACCAAGAAGGTTAATTCCATTTCAGCTACTTTCACATGCTTTGCTCAGCATTTGAAGTTCCACACATAGTTCTTTATCATTCTCCCACAAACTAAAATAAAAGTTCATTTCCCCAATAAGCCGTCTTCTTCCTGAGCTAACAAGTTAGTTGGCTTTTAAAAATGTACTCTTTGCTTGAAGAACAATTGGTCAGACAGTTTTGAATCACATTACAAATAATTTTCATCTTACACATATATCTTACTTACACAATCACAACTTTGCACAGTTTGGGGGAGAAATAAATAAATAATTGGAGAGCTTAGGAAATGCACTCTCCATTTATTTATTTATACACACACACACACACACACACACGCAAAGCTGTGATTGTGGGTTTATCTGGCTCTTGGAAGGTGGCACAAGGGCTTTGGCAGTGTCCTAGATCCCTCTTTGAAAAGATGGGCAAGCACTTCCTAGGCTTTGAGAAGGAGGCGATGTCTCTGGCAAGGCCCTCATGCCTCTTTCCTGAAGCCAATCAAACAGTCCTCCATCGGGGAGGGCTGATTCCAGGGGTTCTGGGCTTTACATGGTTTTGCATACACTCGTGGACCCCCGGAACTGAACCTTCACGTAAGATGCAAGTTGCCTCTTTCATTGTGCATTGTCAACACCACATGTTAAAATACAATGGGTATACTCTGTTCCTCTTTTGGTTGTGGCCTCCAAATTAATGAAACTTACTTCAACCCAGCACTTCTGGGCTTCAGAATGTGGACAGAGATGGTTTGTCCAATGGAAGTTTTATTTTATAGTTCTGTTTTTAAAAGTGGAAGCAGCTGTCTATGTGTGATGTTTCATCCTTTTTAGATGTTTTGAATTATTCTACTTTGGGTTAGATACGGCAGCGATGTCACGCTGGCCACGTGACCCAGAAGTGTCTCCGGACAGCGCTGGCCCCTGGCCTCTTAAGTGAGATGGGCGCACAACCCCAGAGTCTGTCAAGACTGGCCCGTACGGGCAGGGGTACCTTTACCTTTACCTTTAGATACGGGAAGAATAATAGGCTAATACATTTTTGTTCACTTTAGGGTTATGCAAGATAGGCGAGAACAAGCAAGACAAGACTTGAAAGGCTTAGAAGAGACTGTGGTAAGCTAAATATTCAGAAAGTATCTTTCAGATTATTGAATTTATCACCTAAAATGCTACAGTTTGCCTTCTTTATGTTCCTAGGCAAAAGAACTTCAGACCCTGCACAATCTTAGGAAACTCTTCGTTCAAGATCTGGCTACCAGAGTTAAGAAGGTAATGCCCAGTTCTTCATTTTAGAAACTATTGATATTTTTTGTACTAATTCCATGGGGATCAAAACTCAGATTGCCTATCTTATTGCCATAGAGTGCAGAGATTGACTCAGATGACACAGGGGGCAGTGCTGCCCAGAAACAGAAGATTTCTTTTCTTGAGAATAATCTTGAACAGCTCACAAAAGTCCACAAACAGGTAATCTGAAATATATTCTTATAATCTGATCTATTTCCATGGCTTTATAAAAGCTTATCCATGCTTTACATACTGAAGTTCTTTGGCTCACATGTTTTATCTCTTAAAGTTGCCACAAGTTGCCCTATTCAAGTAAACGTGCTACTGAGTAAAAATCAAGAACTCTTTGGCCAAATTTAACTACCTTGATTGCCATGCTTTCTTTCATATGACTTGCCTACATCCTACTAAATCTAGTCATGCAGTAGAAGAGAAAAGAAGGCTAAAAAAGGTAAAGGTAAAGGACCCCTGACAGTTAAGTCCAGTCGCGAATGACTCTGGGGTTGCAGCGCTCATGTCACTTTACTGGCTGAGGGAGCCAACGTTTGTTCGCAGACAGTTTTCCCAGGTCATGTGGGCAGCATGACTAAGCTGCTTCCAGCAAAACCAGAGCAGCACACTGAAATGCCTTTTACCTTCCCGCCGGAGCAGTATCTATTTATCTACTTGCACCTTGACATGCTTTCAAACTGCTAGGTTGGCAGGACTGAGCAATGGGAGCTCACCCTGTTGCGGGGATTCAAACCGCCAACCTTCCGATCGGCAAGCTCTAGGCTCAGTGGTTTAGACCACGGCGCCACTTGCGTCCCTAGAGAATCCCAAAGAAACATTGCAGCAATTAGTTGCACCCATGTCTCTCAAGGAGGCCATTACTATGGAAAATTTAAGTAGGGGTTAGCTCTGAGGGAAGATTTTATTTTTATTCTGGATGCTTTAACTTTACCTTGAATTCTTTGTTAGTTAAAGTGCTGTTCAAAGTAACAATGGAGTGAAAGGATTTGCAAAGGCTTTAATTCCCATAGTCCAGATTTAACATAGCTCTATATGAAACATATATTTCTACCCACAGCTGGTACGTGATAATGCAGATCTTCGCTGTGAGCTTCCAAAACTGGAGAAACGACTTAGAGCTACAGCTGAGCGAGTTAAAGCTTTGGAGTCAGCACTAAAGGAAGCCAAAGAGAATGCATCTCGTGATCGCAAGCGTTACCAACAGGAAGTAGATCGTATTAAGGAAGCTGTGAGGTCAAAGAACATGATCAGAAAGGCACATTCTGCACAAATTGGTTAGTAGATAAAATAGGAACGTTAACAGTGCTGGTATGACATGAATTCAATTATTGATCCCTTGTTCTTGGGTCACTTAGTTCTACACCTGGATCTTAGAATGGTGGTAGATCACTTGCATATCCATAAATTCTATTGATTTGTCCATTGACCAGATTATCTGAAGTTGTTACTTGTATATTCTGGAAATTAGGACATTAGTTGCTTGAAGTAGTACAATTTAGGATTTAGATACTTCTGGAGTGCAAGCACATGTTACAACAAAACTTTCACAAGCTTAATATGTGAGGGTTGTTGATCCTGTTAGTATTGCATACTATAATAAGTTTTGTTATAGTTATGTATATGCATATTCCACCTTTCAGAATAGAAATACCAAAAAAAAAAATCAGGTAAAATCAAAATACTTTAATCAAATCACCATGGAGCAGTATCAAAAAATAACAAATCAGGATGCTTACTACAGGACATAAAATTTGTAACTTGTATTCTTGCACAGTTATGGAATGGGTATGGTAGTTTCAGAATTTCATCATGGTTGGGTGTTGGTTATAAAAGCAAGAAATATTTATAGATCTAGGGTGGAATTCAACATTATTATAAGCGTTCTATCCATGCAGACATGCAGCTTGCCAGCCAGGTTAATTCGCCCCTCCTCCCCCAGTGCACTGTTTTGAAGGTTCTTTTGGCCCCTCTGAGCCAATTGCAGGGGCACACAATGGGAGGAGAGGGGTGGGAAAGTCCCATTGAGCAAGCAGGTATCCTTGCACAGGGCTTCTGCTGAAAGGGCACATTAGGTGATTCCTGCCCCGAGAACCCATTTTTTAGAAAACTTGCTTAGAAGGCAGCATAGTAAATATTAGTAACAATAAAAGTTGCAAAATCTTTGGCTCCTTAAAAGTGTTAACGCATTCATTTGCAAAAACTTACACTGATTTGAGTCTGCTTGGTCAGATGTATGAAATAACCATGATGCACAAAAGTTTGTACCATAATAACTTTTTTGGGTCATTAAGTTACTACAAGACTAAGTTTGCGGCAAAAACAACAAACATGCATATTCCTTTGGAAATAAAATAACAATGAAGTATCAATAAACCAGCACAGCTGAATTGTTTAAAAACTTGACTTGGCTTTACCTTTAACATTTGCATTTGTTTCATGCAGCTAAACCTATTCGCCCTGGTCAGCATCCAGCAGCTTCTCCGACTCATCCAAGTGCAATTCGTGGGGGAGGTGCTTTTACTCAAAACAGCCAGCCAGTGGCCCTACGTGGAGGCGGAGCACGGCAGGAGAAGGCATGAATTTACATTATCAAGGTTGGCAGTTAACTTGTCTATTCCATTTAATATCCTGTCTTCAGTTTAAAATGTTTGGTAGTTTCAAGAAAAATAGGGAATATGATTGTTTAAATACAGTATTGGATAAGAGTCCAGATCCATATGAGTATTTGTGATTGGGGGCAACTTCAGTTGAACAAGTACGCAGTGTGAAACTACCGTATTTTTCGCTCCATAAGACGCACTTTTTCCTCCTAAAAAGTAAGGGAAAATGTCTGTGTGTTTTATGGAGCCAGATCATGGTCCTTGGAGTCGAATTGCCCAGGGGCGAAAAGCAGATTGTGCTTCTTCTTCTTTTTTTTAGAAAGAGGGAAGGGGGTGTTGAAACGAAGCTGCTGAGCATCTGATCAGCAATTGATTGGGAGGGAGATAAGGCTGCAGGTAGAGGAAGCTGCCTGGGGGGGGGGGCAGGGAGGTAAAGACAGCGAACTTGCAAGGAGAGGAGACAGGAGTACTAAAACAAGCAATGAGAAGAGAAATTAGAAGAAAAGGAGGAGCAAAAAACTGCTCCAGCTAAGGAAAAGACACTAAGGCAAACAAGAGGGAAGGGGGTGTTGAAATGAAGCCGCTGAGCAGCTGATCGGCAAGCAATCAGGAGGGAGATAAGGGACGCTAGCTATAAAGGAGGCTGACTGGGAGTGGGGAGGTAAAAGCGCATGAATCCTCAGAATTTTTGCACTGGGTCACCCCAAATTCACCATCAGATCACATAGCATGTCCATGGCTATAGACTGCACCAAAAAAATCTTGCATCCACTGTTTTGTGGGGCCGCAATGGCGCAAAAATGTGGTTACAAAGCATAGATCCACATGGATCCTCTGGATTTTTGCATTGGGTCACCCCAAACTCACCGTCAAATCACATATCATGTATGTGGCCACAGCATGAACCACAAAAATCATGCATCCGCTGTTTCATTCAGAATATATTTTTTTCTCGTTTTCCTCCTCTTAAAAACTAGGTGTGTCTTATGGTCAGATGTGTCTTATGGAGCGTAAAATACAGTAATTAGTTCAGAACCAAATATTGTCTCTTCTCTCCCCCCCCCCCCCCACGGGTTTGCCATACCACAACTAAACAGTGTTTGCAGTTGCCTGTCTGACTGGGATGGCTTTCAGTAAGTTATAAGGAATGTTAAGGATAAGAGAGGAATATTTTAATTCAGTATTACTGGGGTAAATCCAGTTCAGCTGCCTCCAAATTAAAGTACATAAACTGAGGAACAAACCAAAGAAAGACCAGAATTCATGGGTTTTAAGGAAGACAGAGTTGAGATTGGAAGATTAATTGCAAAGAAACTAGGGGAGTAAGACGTATAGGGATAAATATAAGGAGTTAATTTAAAGTGATTGCTAAACAAGTTAGCATTTAGAAAAACATTGATACCTTAATTCTGTATTAGATCTGGTACAGCATCTTCTACTGAAATTGTGGCACAAACTTAAATGGTGAATAGTTTTCAGTGAGTAAATGTAGATGAAAATAATTGTGTAAATCTCACAATTTTTAGAGTAAAATAAAATTATGAACATTTTGTTCACTTATTTTTCTATGTATGCATAAGTTTCTTTGGCTTTTTCTAGATGCTGAAAGCTACACAGCATGAAGAGGATTGGATATTGCGCAATGAGAGTCATTCCGTGACAGTGACGTCTATCTGTCTCTCCCTGGGGATTGTAGGATTATTTTTTTGAAAATTGTATAAACTTATACTGGTCTGTACAGCTCTCCTCATTCTACAAATTTGGCTAATTGACTCCAAACAAAACTAGGAAAAACTTTCTTCTTGGAAAATTGACGTGTAACTTAAAACGTAGCTCTTTTCATTACCTGATCTGTCTTTCACGTCTTAAATTTAGTCTGCACTGTGCCAAGTTGAATGTATGTTAAGCAACATCTTAGTTAAAATTTCCTAGCTTAATTTATGTATATTTAATGGTCTTAGGGATTGTGGAACAATGTTGAAGTAAAGTTTTAATTTTACCACTTTTAATAACACTACTTGACCCACTCTTGAATTAGAGCAGCACTGTACATTAAGTTTGCCTGGATGGCTGTATAGAGCATAAAACTAAAATTATGTGTACAGTTTGCAATTACTGAGGTGTGCTTATGACGACTGCCCTTAGGCACTGAAGTCTCTCAAAAAAACGTGGATTGAAAATTTTCCTTTTTTGACGAGGCTGCTTAACTGTTTGATTAAATCTGTTATCAGGTTAATGAGTTAATACTGTATAACAAGTAGTAAATGTAAGTTTACATGGAAAGACTTTGGCAATGACTTTTCATCTGTCCTGTTCCTGATTATACCCAGAATAGTGTGATGAGGTGAAAACATTCTGCTTCATCTTGATAAGCCTGTTAATTGGTCACCAGAACTGGATGAATTTGGTTAACTTTTCCAGTGAGAAATCAGGGCACTGTAGAACTCCTTGTATTATCAGTGCATCATATTTCATTCAAACCACAAATTTGACTTTAAGAGAATGAATTGATTGAATAAGTGGAACCAAGTGAATAAAGGGGGAAAAGAAAGTGCATAAAATGGCCAGAAATGTAGGATGGAAATGGAAATTGTGCTACACTGAAACTGTACTGTAACTTATTTGTAAATCTAGAGTTCTGTAAATGTGTTTTTCTCTAGCAATCCTGTTGGACATCATTGTCATCATCATTACTTTTTCAAAGTTTTGAGACCAAGTTTAAAGTTTTGCCCAGCAAAAAGCACTTGAAACGACATGCCACAAAATTCAAAAGAACACCTTTGACAGGGAAGTTCCTGTTCGATATTGTCCAAAGGCTTTGAAAAGTTTTCTCATTACAGTCACTTGACTGGTAGGAAGTGAAAGAAAATGCTTTCCAACAGTTGAGAGATTTTGAATAACTGCTTTTCCAGAGTAAGTTGATGCCAGTTTTATATTATACTGAAGTACATTCACAGGCACTTGCCAGGGGGCGGGGTAGGTTTTCTGTAGAACTTTATGACTATCTTTTGTACAAATTGAAATATTTGTATTAAGACGGAGCCTAGTAATAGAAAAAAATTGACTGACACCCCCCCCCCAAAATACCTTAAGTTCTGATTAGTGTCTTTTTTAATACATTTATTTTAGAGACTGGGGTTTTCTTTTTCTTTTCTTTTTTAATCAGCCAGACCCTTGTTAGTTTGGAATTGTCATAAGATTAACCTCTTTCTTTTGTGCTTGAATTAAACACTCCAAATTGAAAAGATGAAATAAGAGGGGACTTGTATAAAGGGAAAATGGTGGAGAAGGAATCTCTGTTAAGTGCTTGAAGTTGTGTTTTCAGTTGCATTGGCCTATGTCAGTTTCTCAACTATAGCCGTACAATTTCAGTCTGGATTCGGTTTACACAGTTCAATCTGGTTTCCTGGCAGTTACTCAAATGAAGCAGGATATTTTCTCATGGCTGTTTACGTTAGTTTCATTCCTGTAAGTAATGTATCACGGGTTTTGGTGCTGACATGGCTGTGTAATTAAACAGTTAAATAAACTGTAACTAGCATGTAGCTCAACATGTACATCCTTTTTATACCTAAGCTTTTTTATTTTAACCTTTTATGAAGTTTACCAAGAACTGCAACTTAAACTTTCAAAAGGACTCCTATGTTCTTTGGCTCTCCTATGGTAGGTTGCATGGACAGGACAATTTTTTGGTTTTGTAAATTTAGAATCTTCAATCTGCAATAGAATTTTAAATGCGTCACTGTTCCAATTTACAGTTCTTGAATTTTTATTCCTCTAGGCTATTTTTCAAAAAATGGCTTAGGACAGGAATTGAATGACATGAAAGAAGACTATTTATTCATGGAGATAAACTAAATTATTTGCATAACATTACTGATTAACTACTTTAAATTAGACCTGAAATGACAAGAGTCTGCCTGTGGCAAGGATCTGCCACTGAATAAACAGTTATGTATTCTCAATGCACGAGAATGCATTTAAGAATAACTGGTTTGGAGAAGATGCCATATAGTTTTAACTACCTGCATGCTGTAAATGTTTTTGTGTTTAAATAAAGAAAATCTTTGAATTTTAGTGAACTTCATTGAGACCTATATAACCTTTTAAGGTCGTAGCCATTGGATGACATTGTTTTTTCTACCTATGTATCTCCATATATTGTACTGAGGTGCTATATTGAGCATGAGCATTTTGGAAGGGGGCTTCATCAGTCAGCTCACAATTTTCCCATTAAAGGCCAGTTTATACACTATGGGTTTTTCCCCATAGGAAGAAGGACTCAACCTAAGATTTCTGTGTATACCATTTCAACCCACCCTTTGCAAGCTGCCTGGATGGTAATGTATTGCATGGGTACTTCATATTGATACATGTATTCTGTTGTGTATGCAGGGATGTCATCCTGAAACTCAGTCCTTGTCCCTTCCATGTGCATGCCCAGATCATGCGTGAACCAGCTGGGGAAGTGAAGTCCTACATTCTTAATCTCATCTTGCCAGTGTAACAATTTTATTTAAATATCCTTTATTTTTATAATTAAAAAGTCAGCCTCAGGCCTGATTAAGACCTTACACAAGTCGGTCTAGATAGCTTTGTCAGAATAGCTTGAAGGGGAGTAATGTAGATTGCTGTAGAAGCAGCGTGCTTTTGGCTGGCTCTGGTGTCCTACTTTTTTTACTTTGGAAAGCTGACTTCCACACCAAGAAAAAACGCATGCTTTGTTTGCTAGTCAACCTGTACATTTTAGTGTGTACCCTTCTTCCAGCTGTATCCAAATATGTTTAAACCTCATTTCCAGATAACGTGGTAGAACTGATGGCTTACGTCTTAACCAACTGGCTGGGTGAACAGAAATGAATTCATCTAAAAATATTCGCCACTAGGGGGTGCAACAATCACTTCTATTAACAACCTGGAAATCTTTGAGCTATTGACTGAAAAGCAGAAAGGCTCTGAGGAATGACAGCATAAATGTTGCTTTCTACTTCAGTTTGAAGAGAAACCACCCTGAAGACATGCATCTTATAATGTGCAAATGGTCAGAAATTAGATGCTTCAGGAATCTTTTGGTGTCTTACACTCAGAGCTGGCCATTTGCACATCACATGGACATGTCTGCAATTGTTCTTTGCTCCTTGCAAAGTAAGGTGGGAGGTGATTTTTTTGCAGTAACGAATGGGATGTTTTTCAGATTTGGAGTAGGAGCAGCCAGGTGATCATTTTTGCTGTGGCCGTTGGACTCTGATTTCATTGCCAAGTAGGAATAAGTACCATATTTTTCCATATATAAGACAAGGTTTTTTACTTTAAAAATTAGTAAAACATTGGGGGTCTTCTTGTATACGGAACATGGGCATATTTTAGCATATGTCCGGGAGTTTGGCTTAGGTGGGCTGAGGCGATCCCTCCTGCTGCAATCCCCCCCTTTCCCCTCCCCCCCCCCCGCTTCTGGGCTGTATGCTGGCGACTGGCTCTCCTGAAGCCCCCACTGGCTTGATCACCGGATCGAGAGCAGCTGTTGCCGCTGAGAGATGCCTCAGCTTACTTCGCCTTGCCCTTCTTTTTTTCCTCTTCCCCCTCAAACTCCCACCCTGCCGCCAGCCCGCTCACCACCTTCCTCAGCTCAGTTTGCTTGACAGCATGGCCGGACGCAGAGCAGCCGCTGCCTTCCCCCTGGTCTTCCTTGGAATCCTGCTTGGGGGCCTGATTCCCCACAGCAGGAGTTGCCACCGAGGGGGAGAGTGTGGTGCCCCAGTTGCTGCCTTTGCTTCTGCGCCATTATGCACTGCATGCCCCTCATGCTGGAAACTTTGAGGGCGATCGCCCCAAAAAAGATCAACAGCTTGCCGCCGCCAGTCATCCAGATTTTCACTTCTATTTTAGGTTTTTGTTTTCTTAATTTTGGGTTCAAAAAAAATAGGGGTTGTCTTATACATGGGGACATTTTGTTCATGGAAAAATACGGGAAATTTTGTTTCACTGTGATTAAAAAGTGTAGTTTTGTTAACAGTTTGGATTTCCAAAGCAATTTAGACTTTTAAAAAATGCAGATAATGGGTCCACAAAAGCTGAAGTATTTCCCCTCCAAGGTTGCCAAAAGAGGAAAATGCTGGGGAGAGGGAGAATTGTTTTGTAACCGACAAGTCTAGCTTCTAATTGGAGGGCTATTCAATCACAGCACCCCAGCTCTGCTTCCTTTTGTGCTTTGCATGCTGATTGCAGCATCTGGGCTTGATGAGGCAGATGACCCTCACCTGTTCCAAGCCTCCTCCAGCTGAGGAATCGCACACCACCTCCCAGAGCTAGCGAGCTCCACCTAGTCAGCTAGAGAGATGGGCTCTGGGCCATTGCCTGCCTCAGCCTCCTGGAGCATCACTTCTGCTACTCCCTACGTCTCAGATCCTGCTGTGTTTGTAGATAAAGGGGCCCCTCTGACTCTGCTGATGGGGTCTGCTGCTCTGGTTCCTGTGAATTTACCCCCATCCTCTATCACCCTGTGAGTACTTCCCCATCCCCTGCTTTGCCCAGTCTGTCCCAGTCCTGTTTACACCCCCCGCTAGGATCTTCCTCCTCCCTGTTGACCTGCCAGTTCATGAGTGACTTACTGTATTTTTCTGTGTATAAGACAATGCTTTTTGCTATAAAAAATAGGCAAAAATTGGGTGTCATCTTATATACAGATAGTGACTCAGAGGGGGGGGGGCATGTGATAAATTGCAGCAGCAAGCAGGAGATTGGCAGCGGTGACTGAGCAGGTGATTGGTGGCTGTGGCAAGGCCTGCTGGTGATTGTGGCTGCGGCAATTGGGCAGGCAATTGGCAGCCGTGGCAAGTTGGTGGTGGTGAGTGGGCAGACCGTTGGCTGCAGCGGGGTGTGCGATCGGCAGTGGCCGTGGCAAGCGATTGGCAGTAGCGGGCAAGTGGGTGAGTGATTGCCAGAAGTGACCTCCCCCTCAAAAAACTAAACAACTTAATTTCTTAATTTTGGGTTTAAAAATATAGGGAGCATCTTATACATGGGGGTGTCGTATACACAGAAAAATGTGGTAGGTAAAATCAATAACAAAAGGCTAGTCCCTACCCAGAGTTTTATAGTCTAGATCATACCACACAAAAGGTAATTGGGATGAGAAGGGAAAATAAAAACGAGCGAACTCAGGCAGCCATTCTTGAAGTTATGTACAGTGGTACCTCGGGTTAAGTACTTAATTCATTCCAGAGGTCCGTTCTTAACCTGAAACTGTTCTTAACCTGAAGCACCACTTTAGCTAATGGGGCCTCCCGCTGCTGCCACGCTGCTGGAGCACAATTTCTGTTCTCATCCTGAAGCAAAGTTCTTAACCTGAAGCACTATTTCTGGGTTAGCGGAGTCTGTAACCTGAAGCGTATGTAACCTGAGGTACCACTGTATTTCTTATATTGACCAGTTCAAATTGAGGCAGTTGAAGGAGTGTAGGAGCCCAACGGAGCCTGTCTTTTAGCAGAGCTAATGAAATTTCCCTAAGATCCGTATTGTACATGTTAGCCAAAGTGCCTCAAGAGGCATCTGGCATGTTTTATTGATTATAATAACTTATCTGGAAGCAGGTCTTTGTAACCATAGAAACAGAATTTTCTTCAATGCTGGCAGTATCTTTGGGGAAAGTAGTCAAAGAAGGAGCAAGCTGATTAAATTATTAAAGAACTAAAAAGCATTTCTTTCGTGGCTGCCTCTCTTCTAATTGGAGACAGTAAATAATGGATGGGAACAAAACACTGAGCCTTGCAAACTGCTAAACTTTCTCCAAAAGACCTTGAAAGTCCCTCAGTTGTGCTAGATCTTTAGAATACTATCTCTAGGCTACAGCTGAAGCCTGTAGTCAAGGTGAGCAGAGGTGTCCAGTTCCCTTCCCTTTTGGGATACGGCTGCAGTACCCGTAATAATAGCATGGCAGATAAGGAAAAAAAGCAGCTGAGGCTTTTCCTGGCATGCTAATGCTATGACAGGGGAAAGTTTGAGATGCTCAATTCTCTCCAACCGCTTAAGATTTTTTATTACAAACATTCTATAGATTTTATTAGATCAATAAGTTTGAGGTGTGTTTGCTGTGCTGGCCAAATGTGGCCGAGGGGGAAATTGGTTGCTGCAGCAGTTTAAATTCTAATCATGTCAAGTCTGCTGTAGTTGAATCTGCTGTCCTTTGGACAACCTCTACTCTCTCAGAAGCCACTGCAGTATCAGGGGTGGAATTGCAGGCCCAAACACCTTGCTTTAAGACACCTTGCTGGTGTGAAATGTGGCTGTATCTAATGAACACAATGCATTCCTTCCACGCCTGCTGTGGTGTGTAACTTAATACTCTGGGTTGCAATCATCCTGTTAGTGCAATGACTTTAGCCTGTAGAATGGGATGTCTTCTTCCTCTCCATCTCTATGTGACTTCCCATATGCTCTGGAGGAATGAAAGAATCCTTGAACAGATTTGGGGAGGAGGCAGACACTTGGGGAAAGGAGAGCAAGTCCCACTGTGCAAGCAGAATATGTTGCTCTAATGGGACGACAATGTTGGATATCGCACTCTGATTCTGCCAACAGCTGACTTTGCTTCTACTGTGGGTCTCGTTCAGAGACGGATGCCAAAATTGAGCAAAAATGTGTTTCAATTAAGTAGCAGCTGTTCTGCTTGCTTCATATTGGAAATTGGCACTTGTGACCAAAAGGAAGCATAGCACAACTTGCAGGGCAGTGCTGTCTAATATTTTATTCATTTAGCATTCTTGTATCCCAGTCTTAATTAAAATGCAGTGGGCCTGACATTTATACAGAGGTTCTGTTATGTTGGGGGGGGGGCGTTCCTATGCAAATGCAAAATTGTTCAAAGTCAGGAACCCCAGAACTGCCCCCCCCCCGCAGTGGAGGGCTGCTTACTAGGGTCTGGGAAGGTTGTGGGAGGGCCCTGAGAATTGTGACCTTCCCAGACCCCCAGTAAGCAAGGCAGTGCCTTCCTTACCGGCTTCTGGGACACTCACAGAGCCCTTGCACCTCTTTCCTAGAGGCTGGTAAGGAAGGCACCACTGGGCTTTTGAAGAGGTGGTGCAAGGGGTCTGGGACACTGCCAGATGAAATGATTAGAACATTGAATTCCACCCCAAGTATGTCAGTGCATATTGATGTCTTAGGAAAATGTTCAGTCAATATTCCTGCTATTTGGAAAACTCTTACTAAGTGGACATTCTAAATAAATGTATTGTACTTCAAACCATGGGAATACACCCCCCCCCCCCAGATTGCTGATACATCCCATTGTGTGTGGATGGTACTGTTTTGGCCACATGAGTACTGGCACTCTGAGAACTTACATATATAAAGATATTTGTCTCAGCCATTGCATTTTTATTTGCTGAAACATTGGGATGTGCTAGTTTCTGCACAAAGATGGCAGGTCACATGTTTTTTCTCACTCTGCATTGAGTTTACACTACATCGTCAATGCATAGCAAACATCCTTTCCAGACACAACTAGCGTAACACATTTCAGCTGCTTGTTAGTTTCAGGCTTTCTGTATCCCGCCACATTGATCTCTCTCTGTGTGTGTGGTTAAATGACAAAATCAAATGAGCCACTGTGCCCTGCATGGTGACTGAAGGCCAGTCCTGCTGCCCCAACAGCATCACCCCTTGAAGGGAATGAGCACAATGGAATATAGTGGAACAGCCACTCAGGCATGTTAATCTTTGCATCAGGTCACTGAATGGAAACAAGGCAAGCATTGTTCCTCTAGGGGACAAGAGGAGCTTGGAGAGAAATGCAACGAATAAAGATCAAAACCAAATCATGCCCACTTGGGAGAGGTGGCAGAAAGGAAAATAGCATGCATTTATTCTGTGTGGTTTTTTTAAATATAAAAAATCATCCTGAGGGTTGTACAGCTCTTGCACTACGGTACTGGAATGTATTACTGGAGCGCATAAAAAGCCATTCATTAATATTTTCTGTATCCATTTGCAGAAGTGAGCAGCTGCTCATCAATGCCTCTTGGCATTGTCTGGAGGAATTAGCTATGCACTAATTCACACTGCTAAGGAGTTAACAATTAACTGCATGGCTGCTGCTTTACTACTAATTCACCATGTGCAAGTTTAGTGCTGCGGCACATTGGAACATGTGGTGTGTAGCTCAGTGAACTAGCATTCAGTGCAATATTGATTATGAACTTGAGGTTCCCTGGATTTGCTTCCTTGATTTTCTGTCTGACACAGTGGCACCAGCCTAGGGTGGGTCTGCGTAAGTGTGCCTTTTTAAAAATGCTAATAGAGATGATGGTCAGAATAACCTTTAATTGCTGCTGTGAGAGATTAGATAAAGAACATACTTTGACCCAGTATTGCTAGTTCAGCTACCTTGTAGGCAGGATCTTTCTCCCACATCAATATGCTGAAATTGATAGTACACTCCTGTGTATATCTGCTCATAAGTTGAGTGTGTATAAGACTGTGACCTACGTGACTTGAATAGGTGAAAAATGAAACTTCTGCGCTTTCATTGTAAAGTATTCTAATTTTCAAGGTACATTCCCAAAAGAAGTATGATAGAAGGTGTGAGTAGGGTGTTGGAAGGAGATGATGTTTATTGTTAGAAAAGGAAAAGAACAACAAAAGTTGGTGTGCATTGTTCCAAAAAGCTCAGAATATGCTTTCTTCTATACATGTGCTGTTAAATCAGTAATATTTTGGTTGGGAAACCTTAACACCTGTGCACAAATTATTCTAATGTAAGGCTGGCTAATCTCTGGTCCTCTTAATGTTGCTGAACTCCAGCTCCCACCAGCCCCCAGACAGCATAGATAATGGTCAGGGATGAAGTGCCTTTAACCACGCAAAACTTAGGGCATCTGACCATAGACTTGTGGCAACTAAAATATAATTATCACCTATATCCACGACACTTTCCTGTCTTAAAATCAACACAAGGAGACACCAACAGAAGTGGAAGGAGGCAGGAGTAAAAGGGGCAGAGGTATGTAATTATTTCAGCTTACAGATAGCCTGTTGTAACTAAGCCAAAGGATGTTTCCTTGTGCCAGAAGCTTTCACAAAAACACATCTCTTGATTCATGGGTAGGCAAACCAAGGCCCCGGGCTGGATCCGGCCCAATCGGCTTCTAAATCCAGCCCACGGACAGTCGGGGAATCAGCGTGTTTTTACATCAGTAGAATGTGTCCTTTTATTTAAAATGCATCTCTGGGTTATTTGTGGGGCTTGCCTGGTGTTTTTACATGAGTAAATGTGTTCTTTTATTTAAAATGCATCTCTGGGTTATTTGTGGGGCATAGGAATTTATTCATTTCCCCCCAAAAAATATAGTCTGCCCCCCAAGGTCTGAGGGACAGTGGACCAGCCCCCTGACTTAATTTGTAAGCACAGCCATGCAAAACTAAAACAAACCATAGCAGCCAAATATCTGGTCTTACCCATATATTTTTTAAAAAACTTTCATAGTTTGTGTTATATCCCTGTGGGGTCAGCTTGTTAATATTATTTATTAAATTTGTATATACTTGCAGGTCTCAGAGTTTGGTGATGATTCTGCATTTTTCATGGAATTGGCTAGGTAATCTTAAAGCCTCTGAGCGTAAAGCACATTCTTTGTAAACTTAAACCAAAAAAACCCCCCCACATTGGGCTGGATCAAACCAAGTTGCACTGGGGTCCCATTGAAGTCATTGTGAAACATTTGCTGTGTGACTAACCCTCTGCTGGACTCTTAGAATTGTAGAGTTGGAAGTGCTCCAAATTTAAAAATGACATAGTATGAAAATTGCTTAACTACAAATAAGTGTGCTTTTAATAGGAGCTTTAATGTACCTGGTTTCAGCAGACAAAGGATGAACATGCAGTAAAATTGGAAGCATACTCTTGGCCTGAAATTTTTGGCTTGCTCTTAATTTGTATTGTATTTTAAAATCCCACCACATGGGGGAGCAGTTCATCAGTAACAAGATCTGACTAGCTTGCCAGGGAGTGGAATGTCCTGCTATTGGCTTATTCTGTGCTGTGCAAGACTACAGTTCTGCAGACTCTTGAAATTCTACTTCAGCTTTGCACTGGATTGCCATGGGCTATCCTGTGGATTCTCTGTTGCATGTAATGATGAATACTTTGTGCTCATTGACTGTATAGCCACATCTTGAACTAACTAGGGACCAACTTGCAATCAGTCTTTAAAACTAGCAAAACTAGCATTCAAACCATAAAATTGAAAAGTGTGTGTAGTGATTCAATAGCATGTGAATATGTGTTTGTGACAGGGATGCGGGTGGTGCTGTAGTCTAAACCATAGAGCCTAGGGCTTGCCAATCAGAAGGTTGGCGGTTCGAATCCCCGTGACGAGGTAAGCTCCCGTTGCTCGGTCCCTGCTCCTGCCCACCTAGCAGTTCGAAAGCACGTCAAGTGCAAGTCGATAAATAGGTACCGCTCCGGCAGGAAGGTAAACTGTGTTTCTGTGCGCTGCTCTGGTTCACCAGAAGCGGCTTAGTCATGCTGGCCACATGACGCAGAAGCTGTATGCCTGCTCCCTCAGGCAGTAAAGCGAGATGAGCGCTGCAACCCTAGAGTCATCCATGACTGGACCTAACGGTCAGGAGTTTACCTGTAAGAGGGGCTGTGAATAAGTGTCTGTACAATACGCCTATGTGTGACAAGGGGGAAGAAGAAGAAGAGTTTTGGATTTGATATCCTGCCTTTCACTCCCTTTAAGGAGTCTCAAAGCGGCTAACATTCTCCTTTCCCTTCCTCCCCCACAACAAACACTCTGTGAGGTGAGTGGGGCTGAGAGACTTCAGAGAAGTGTGACTGGCCCAAGGTCACCCAGCAGCTGCATGCGGAGGAGCGGAGACGCGAACCCGGTTCCCCAGATTACAAGACTACCGCTCTTAACCCCTACACCACACTGGCTCTCCCACCACACTGGGAAAGTGTTTGTGCAGCCTATAGATACTTTATTTAGGAAGACTAGTGATTTTGTCTTCTTAACTGTCTATAGATAAGCGAAGGAATGCATATTAGGAAAATTAAGACAGATGAATGGATAAAACTTCGTTGACAATGGAGCTCTGAGGGTATACTTAGTGCTGCATTCAGAATACCTTCTGAATGCCAACATGAAAATAGAGATTTAAAGGCCAGAGCATCTCAATCCTGCATGCTTGTGGACATCTCCTGCCTCCGTGCCTACACAAGCACGAATGATATTTTCTGTGAAGTTCATTATTATTGGTTTGCTTAGGGGCATGAAAAAATTGCAACCCTCTTTACATATTTAGATCTGTTTTTCCTTCACAGATAGTGATCTCAAGGGTAGAGATGGTTGTGATGCTTGCAGCAAGCTAAATGCCACGTGGCTTTTGCCTAGGTAGGGTGTTTTTCCTTCCCAATGCAAACATTGTTCTAAGAATGCCCAATTAGGGTACTTTCTGCTTGAGTGGGGTTTTGAGGTTTCCTGCATCAAAGCCCAACATCCTTCTCTGTTGCACTGCACTAAATGCCTTCCGTAGTGGTCGTTTTCAATCACTTACACCCACCTGTTGCTGTACTAGATGCCATACGAAAGCTAGGAAACGTTGCCCTACCTGCAGGCATATAATTTAGTAAATAAAACACACAAAGAAAAGCAGTTTGGGGAAGGGGGGGAGAAAGGAGAGTATGCAAAAAATAAAAAAATAAAATGCATGATGCAATAGTATGGCTGCAGTGTTTCCAAAGGAACATACTGCTGTAAAATTTGGCTGACTCAGCAATCACTGTATCCTACCCTTTTTGCAGCACAACTTGCAGGGTAAGGGGTCACTAGGTTACACCGACACAGCTATAGCTGGTCAAAGATATATGCTTAGTGTTCATTTAGCCACAAAAATAAAAAGTTCATTAGGTAGCACTTGGGGACACATAATTCTTAGTTTTTATACTGGTTTTCTTTGTGTATACAGCAGTGGCGTGGCGTGGGGGTGCAGGGGGGGCCCGGGCACAACATCTGGGGGGGTGCTCACACTCGCAGCTCTCTGCCCCCTGCTAAAATCCACGGGTTAGGGGGCGCAAATTACTTGCCTTGCCCCGGGTGCTGACAACCCACGCTACGCCACTGGTATACAGTATATGTTATCTCGGTAATCCTTCTAACACCCTTGTAAGATAGATCAGTGTGCTAACTAACTGTTCATCCTTGAATATATGGCACACCCATGCCTCTCTATTTTTCTTTACTTTGGAGAAAGAGAGACTCTCTTTTGAGGCTGAGTGAGAGAGAGTGTCTTGCCTGGTACATTCATGTCTGAGCTTAAATTTGAGTCATGGGCTTCACAGCTGACAGCTGACACTGTGCTACATGACCCTAAGATGTTTACTCAAAAACACCCCATTGCATTGAATGGAAATGCTCTCAAAGAAGCATGTTTAGGCTTCCAGACATGCAGTGCAACCATCACCATACCTACTGAGTTCAGTGGCGTTTACTCCCGTGTAAGTGTGGTTAGGAATGCAGCCTTAGTCATCGCTCTGCATCTGCTCATGTACTTGGTACCATTTTACATATCCATCAACCTCTGATTGCCGTTCCCTCAAGTTCTGCTACGTAACTGGAGAATATGCACAGTTCACATATACATACATCTAGTCTCAATGCAGCCTTTTTGCTGGACAGATTCGGGTTATATGTGATTTTGTTGTCCAAAAAGAAAAAAATGGAAAGGAGATAAATGCAGATTAGAGAACACAATTTCTATTTCAGCATAAATCCATAGTTATTTAGATGTCCTGTTTCTCGCTCTCTCTGTCTCCTCATATTTGTTCCACAGTCTCAGATAATGTGTAGCTCAAATGAGGTTACCCTTGACCATTTCACAGCTGCACAAAAGTTGAGTAAGAGGTTACACAAAAGGAAAGGAAAACTGAAGGGGAGAGTTCATCTTGGTTTAAAATGGTTTCAGGCAAGAATGCTAGTGCTCTCTCACTGTGAGCGGGAGATGTAGATTGTGCTTCAGGTGGAAGATTGTGGGGTGCCATCATCAATTAGGAAACTGTCAATTCCTTAACTTATTTTCATCATCTGGATTTTCCTCCTCTGGCACAAAAATGCATTGATTTATAAGTCCTTGAGAGTCCTAAAGACAAGTTACAGTAAGCTATCTAATCAGGATGTTGATGGTTCCCAAGGTATTATCTGTGGGCACAGCCTAAACCACTGTTGTCTCCCCCAGAGCAGCAAGAGCACTCATGTGCTATAAGATTCCCCCCCCCCCATGGCAAAGGTGCATATTCCAGGGCAGGCACCTTTGCAAGCCTTTCTACATCATCCCTTCCCACTCATGACGAAGCTGTGTACAGGCCCAGGGACAAAAGGGAAGTAATTTTAATTGCACAAGGGATCGCAAGGAACTCCAGGGAATGGGGAAATTATTTTCACAAGCTGTTTGAGTCAGGGAGGTGCATGTGCTTTTGACAGATGGCATGGCTGTGATTCATAAGGAATGCTCTCCTGCCCTCTGGTGCAATGTCCATCCAAAACAAATGCACCTGACAGTGGGATTGTTCTTTGGATCTGCTCAGTCACAATGTGCATACTTGTCACCCTTTGTACAGCAAAACTATTTGGGCTGTGTTGTAAGAGCTGGGCCGGCCTATAGGATTGTTTTGCTTTGCTTTACAGTACCTTGACATATAAAAGTGCGGCTACTTCTTTTCTACTTGGCTGTTTCCCAACTGTTCTGGAGGCTTGACCACTTTGCTAGGTCTGGGGTCCTTCATTGCCTTCCACCAAGGAATGAGACTGTTTTCTGCTTGGGGGTATTCTACGGCCTGATTGGCATAGGTGGCATGTATGGGGTGGGAAACAGACTTGTGCATTGGGGTGCCACATCCTTTAAAAACTGATTTGATCTCCAATTCTATTACTTAGCTTCAAGCCTCTTTTTATTTATGTCCCGTTTTGTCTACCTGGCTCTGATCACATACATTGTCTTTGTCTTTGTCATCCTTATTGCTGCCTTCTTTCAGTGATTACCTCAAGTGCTTTAAATGAGACACCCTTGATGCCTCACATCCAGACACTAACACTCCCAGGTCATTCTTTCGGTGCCTTCTCTGTTTAGGCACAGGTTCAGTCATTGAAGGGAAACCATACTTCCTCATGGGGTTTGGTAAGTGACGATTAACTTCAAAGCATGAATATTTTGCTGTTACTCTTCAAACATTCATTTATTTACATGGCCCCTTTTCCACGGTGAACTGTGCCCAAAGCAGCTTACAATAAACATTCAAGATACAGAGCACTGAGATGGAGGAGAGTCAATGTACAAATCAGTAAAACCAAAATGACAAAAAAAAAAAAAACAACAACCCCAAACCCCACAAATTTAGCAAACGTAGAATAAATTCAGTGTTGTAAAGGGAACCAGACTTCAATAAAAAGCAAAGAGAAAGTTAACCGACATTGAAGTACCAGATTCTGGTATGACTGCACTCCAAGGAGCCTCAGTCACCTGGCTTAAGTTCAGTTCAGCAGTTCAGCAGGCAAGATGACATTCAGCTGACTCTCACATGGCTGCTGCAGGGGATGATGACAGCAGCAGAAAGGAAATGCTGGGGACGGCAGTGATGGGAAGGCCTCTTTGCCTGCCGCTGGGAAATTCCACCTGCTGGGGCAGGTCTTCCTGCACAAGGACATCTCGCTAGGTTGGGTGACATACAGCAAGCACCTACATCTCTCCTCCAGAGGAGACCAGGAGCAGCTAAAGGGAAATGTCCTTGGAGGGCAATGATGGTAAGTCATCTTCCCCAGCCACCTAGCAGAGCCTGTGCTTTGAATGCAAGAGGCTTCAGCCTTAAATCCCTGGCTATATCTTCAAGTATGACTGAGAGAATCCTTGCCTTTGGAAAGAGCCACTGACCGTTAGTGTCAACTTTACTGAGCTAGATGGACCAATGGCAAGGCAGATTCCTATGTTCCTGTGTGTATTGATTTAGTAGCATGTGAATATGTGTTTGTGAGAAATCCAGTTCATTCATTTCTAAGCCCTTGTCCCTGTTTTCCATTCCCTGTTGAATCTAAGCAATGTTCTTAACATTCCCTTTGGCCAGGGGCATAGGAGCCAAGGCCTGAGGTCCCTTTGCACGCCCACCACCAATAAAATATTTGAGGGGGCCGCTCCCCAAGTTTATGGGCATTGACATGTCTTATGATTGAACATGTGGGGTGAGGCTTACCTGCCCCCCCATATTTTATTCAAGTTGGCACCTCTGGTCAGGGTGGGGAACCTTAAGCCTAGAAGCCAAATGTGGCCCTCTGGGCCCCTCTGTGGGGACCTTGGAACTCTCTCCAGGCCATTCTCTCACTGACCTTGCTTAAGTGTTTTTGCCTGTCTGGAATGTGTCCTTGAACTCTGATGATGTCTTTAGCTTGCCTGGATATTAGACAAGAAAGGGTTGTGAATATGTGCAGCCTCCTGTGCAAAGGTAAAATTAACATTTGTTGCACCACTGGCATGTGGCCCTCAGAAGGTTGTGCAGACTGCAATGTGGCCCTCCATCTGAAAATGTCCCCCTCCCTCCTATCTTAGGCAAGGCAGCTGCCCTTTAGTCCAACAATCCTTGCATACTCCATATCAAATCTAGGGGCTGAGAAATCCCCCTTAGCTACTCAAAGAGATGAGTTTTGATAGTCCCAAGTCACCTTCAGCTGTACACTTGCTGGTTTGCTGAAAGAGGGAATTAGGTGATTAGAATTACAATGCCGGCATGGAATTGTTCACTGGGGTATTTCTGAGTTCATTGAGGGAGTGAACTATTTAGAAGAGTCTACTATAGCAACACATTATCTGTGTATTGCTACATCTATTATAACTGCCTCATAATTTCATCTGATAGCGGCCGCTTCCTGTATTCCTGAGCATTAGTAAAATAAATTTTTACAAATTGCTGGCAAAAATCCATCTCGGGTGTGTTCTACCATTTGGAAATTGCCGCAAGCAGCTATTGACCTACAGTGTAGCACTAGATTGGTGTACAGTAAATGCCGCTCAATAATTCCACTGCCTGGCTAATTCCAGGGGATCATGACTTGCCTGCTTCTGAAAGGCTCGTGGTGGATGAAGAAGTCTGAACTGGCCCTGTGGTGTCTTTGTGCTCTGGTTTCGTTCCAAACTCTTAGTGGGGATAACAAGAACCTCCTGGGCACAGCTGCTTGTCATTCTTCTCATATTTGACTGAAGCTCTGTTGGCACATTTCTGGTTCATCGACTCAAGAAAGTCATGTGTCTTGTCTTTGTGGACCATGTTTAATGGGGGCAGGTATTCCACTCTGGGGAAGGACGCGAGGATGTGTCACATGGCCTGCTTTAAACACCCCAAGCTGGCCACTGCTTTTGGAGGACCTGGCCCAGTGTTGAAATAAGATTCAGCAGACAATGGGGCTGATTTTTGTATGTGGCTCTGCGGAGGGGAATATCTTGAACATTGCCTCAGGCAGCCACAAGTCTTGGGCCAGCCCTGATGCAAGAACAGGGCTCTTCTGTAGAGAATATGGAGGAGGGGCTGATTGATAGCATACTATTGCTGTCCTGCTGTTGATGTTTTGTTGCGTTTTTCATTGTTGTGAGTGTTTTTAGAGGGGTGTGGGACTTTGCATTTGCATTGGTTTTACTATGAATTGAGAGGCAGCTCGTTTGTGGATCTTAAGATGAAAGAGTGGGATAGAATTGTTTTAAATAATGACAGTCCAAAGGGTGTATGTTTGTTCTCTTATGGGTATAATACAGAAACAGGAAGAAAGGCTAAAGGACAGAAAAGACATGGCTCTCACCTTGCAAATCTGCAGATAAGGCTGGCAAAATGCTAAAACCACAAGCCACTTAGTAGAGGAAGCAAAACATGACACCTCCTCACAATGTGATTGTCATTCAGCCCCAAGTCATATAAATGCTTGTGTGTCCCTTTATAATCCTTGGCTACAGGGCGGCTTCAGTCCTCAAAACCTGATGTCAGAGCCTCTAACAAACCAGTTGTGCTAACAGCTGCAAGATTTGAGGAGCACATTAAATCCCTTTTTAATAAGCTCCTTATTAAAGTGCAAACATATTACTTATTCTTTCTGATGTAATGGATGTTTTATTCCTAGTGGATTTTGCAACCAGCCCTAGCAACACTTATGTTTTTGCTCTCTTGTGCTTTTTTTGTGTGGACTGGGTCAGAGGGGTTTTGTTTATTTTTGTTTATTATTATTTTTGCCTCTGAACAAAAATGCTCAAGCACTTATCTCATTGCCTTGTTTTCCTTCCTTGAGATCAGAAGAAAGTTATCTCATTTATGCATGTGCCCAGGGCCTTGGAATTAAAAAGAAGTTTTTGTTGTCTCTGAGAGAGCTGCCATCATCCATTTCCAGGGTTATTCAATAAGTGTGTGGATATATTAATCCCCCACAGGCATACACTGAAGCATCCAAGACATGGGCCTCATTATTTCTTCCACCATTATCATCCCCCTGGATTTGCTTTCAGGCCTTGCTTCCCAGAATGCAAAACTGGAACAGACTTTTTTCTTTTACCCACAGGGATATTGCAAGAGATGAATACAGTATATTGAATACCGTCAGTTGTTTGGTGACTATTGCATACAGTTTGAGTTTCATGTAGAGTTTTTAACCACAGTATTCTTCGAACTTTGGAGTGTACCTACAGCACAGGACTTTTTTGAGCAGCCTGAGCCCTGAACTCTAGAGGGTCTTCTAAATTTGATCACTCGGAACCTTGATCCTTGCAGTATTTTAATACATAATTTATTTTCAGTATTGTGTCTTGTGGTGTGTGTGCAAATGAAGGGTTTGCTACTTTTATAAATCGCAGTCTAATATTTTAGATACAGTCGTACCTTAGATCCTGAACGCCTTGTAAGTCAGAACGTTTTGGCTCCCAGAAGTGAGTGTTCCGGTTTGTAAATGTTCTCTGGAACCCAAATGTCTGACACAGCTTCCGCGGCTTCCAATTGGCTGCAGGAGCTTTCATGCCTTGGTTTCCAAATGTTTTGGAAGTCGAACGGACTTCCGGAACAGATTCCGTTCGACTTCCGAGGTACCATTGTACTGCTTTATAGTCCATGGTGTTTATCTGAGTGGACACATGTGCATCATAGCATCTTTGGGTATTGTTCCATATTTAAAATAACACACTTTAATGGTTCCAAATATTTTGTGTGTCCGATGGCTAAAGATGTCTCCTGCAACCTGCACTGGAGATGCCCTGCATTTTTAGATCCTATTTATTCTGCTTAGCATGTATCACAAAGCCCATCACTCACTTATAATTAATTCTGCCTGGAGATAATTTTAAGCCAAGGTTTAGAGGTAGCGCAGGGATACACTTCT
Source organism: Podarcis gaigeae (assembly GCF_964106915.1). Classification (NCBI taxonomy): domain Eukaryota; kingdom Metazoa; phylum Chordata; class Lepidosauria; order Squamata; family Lacertidae; genus Podarcis; species Podarcis gaigeae. Next base: position 19,682,121 of record NC_139688.1, read on the forward strand.
TTATATAGCCTCTGTACCTTAAGGAATGTGTTATAGATAGCATGAGGAGCGACCGGGGGATTGTCCTACTCAGTAACTAGGGCAGGGAGATTGCTGGGTTGCATCCTTTTCTGTTCGTGGGCTGTAAAGCTGTGAGGAAGGAAGAATATCCTCCCCAACTCAGGTCTGTAAATAAAAAAACTCAGTAGAAGGTATGTTGCCACAGGTTAATAGAGACACAGAGCTGTAGAGCTGAAAGGGCTGATTAAGGTCAACTAGACCAACCCCCTGCAATGCAGGAATCTTTTTTGCCCAACGTGTGGCTCGAACCCACGACCCTGAGATTAAGAGTCTCGTGCTGTACTATCCAAGCTGGACAACAGTAATCAAAGTTTCCCTCTCATTATTCGATTGATCACTTAGATTGTTTTAAATAGAGCTGACAATTTTTTTATTGTCTCTGAAAAAGCAGTTGGTTGGCTGGTTGCTTTTGGTCTGTTTAATATGACTGACATGGATTTTATTTGCTGTGGGAATAAAATCGCAACTCCACCCACTTCTTCTCTGACACTCTCTGATGGCTTGGTACCTGGAGTAGAAGCAAGAGAGACCACAACACCTGATGAACCTTCAGAGGAGACATTTGAGCGCTGTTGGGAACAACTGGTGGGCGGACTTTCCAGATGAGTGTCTTCATGTGAAGTAAAGGCACAGTTATTACCTTGGTGTTGCAGGGAATCCAATTCCTTGCTCTCAAGCTGAAATCCTTTCTCTGTGGGAAAACGCAGCCCCCATTGCTTCCTCCTCTCAGGAGTTAATTGTTCCTGGGAATGGATCGAAACTCAATGGTGGAGCATATGTTTTGCAGACAAGACGTTTTGAGGTTCAGGCCTTGACATCTCCAGTTAAAAGGGGCCAGGTAACAGCAGGTGATGTGAAAGACCTCTTCCCAAGAGCTGCTGCCTGTTAGTCCAGTAAGGATATGTGTGGACATCCGTATGTGGATGCACTGAACCACAGTGTGTGAATGGGTCGTATTATATGCATGTGGTGGTGCTTTGCTGGCTGACATCTACTGCTTCACCTCCTACTTCTGTTTGCTATTGGCCAAGAGTACAACCTAGCCTTTTTTCTGCCGTCAGCCCAAACAAAGGGATACAGCGTGCCTGTTTCCACAGTCACAGTTCTATCACCTCGAGACAATTTTCTAGGGTTCTAGGGAAATCCCCCCTTTTAAGCACACTGGGAAATTCCCAAATAATTACATCAAAACTCCCAATTTGGCTATACTCCCACTCTGTGGCTGGCATAGCCTAATGGTTAATGCCACCACAAGTGTCCAATTAAGAATGCCACATGGGTGTGTGTCTTGTGCTGTTGTAGCGCAGTGGAGAACCAGGTCCTCCCATCCGGACACCGTTCTCCCCAGTGAATAGAAATAGAAGCGTTGGAAGGAAACAAAATTCTTACGATGCATCAAGTCCGATTTCTCTTAATAAATATCTTTCCCCACCCTTTTCTGTTTCTCATGGAGATTAAAAATAAATGGTGATGTTCCAAGGACTTTCACACATAAGAGCCAGATAATGAGAGCAGATGTTCAGGGTAAACAATCTGGGAACATGGCTTTTGAAAGGGCCGTTTGTCCTTTTGCTTTGCTTTATGGACTGTGAACCTGCAACTGGAGAGTGTGAAGAACAGATAGGCCCTGAAACTATGTTCTTGGGCGAGACTCTAAAATGTGTGGAAGGCACTACAAATTCCATAAGAGAACAACACATTCCCTTGGAACGGAACCTCGCAGGACTAGTTTGAGCACTCATTGATTTATTTAATTCAGAGTTTTAGTATTTTGGCAACACTGCTGCCAAGTCAGATGTTCATATGCCTGAACCCTGATAAGGTTGCCAGGTTGTGTTCAGTTGTGCCCACATTTTGCTGGTACAGTGTTGCATATCCAAGTCCTGTACTGAATATCTGAGTTTTGTGGGGATGAGCAACCTCCAGGTGTTGGGTTCTCTGGCCAGTGGTCAGGGATTGACAGGGTCCATCATCCAGCAAGATCTGGTGGGCAACAGGTTCTCCAACCCTGCCTAATAGGATACTGGATTGCATGCTGAGCACTTGCTGAAAACAGCAACATGGATCTGAGCTGCTTCTGCTTCTCATCCTCTGGAGTAAGTTCTCAGCTTGAGAGGCAAACATCTCTTCTCTCTGCTACAAAGTCTCTGTTTGTTCTCTAGCACTCTCAGAAGGGTACTTACTTTGGCATTGCAGTGATGTGCAGATTTGCAAATATAATCTAAATATTGATATATTTTAAGGATTTGTTCTCCATTACCTGGGAGATCTAGTAACAAACAGCTAATAATCGTCTCTTGTTTCAGATCAGAAATGTTCATTCTTCAGAATTCCTAATGCTTCCCACCTATGCACTGTTGTATAACCAGTATATCCATCCAAAAAGCAGATGGTCAAGTATATGACAGCCCTAGAGATGCTGGAGAAAATGACTGTCCTGCCTTCACTTGAGCTCACATAGTCACCCTCCCAGACTGAACAATCATGGCCAAGGCCGATGAACCAGGAAGTCCAACCTGCTCCAAGGACTGTTTTCTCCTCATGCTGCCTTCTCAGCTTGGCCTTATCCTCACACTTACAACTGGGTACCATCCATGAAAGATAGTGAAGTGGGTGGGTAGGTGTGTGGGTGGAGAGAGCCATGCTTGAGCAAGCAATGAGATAGTACTTTGGAATGTGGCAAGGCTTTTTTAAAAAAATATAATATTTTATTTTTTTAAATGGCACCATGGTTTTTGAGGAGCTTCCTCTACAAAGCAGTTTAGAATCTCCAATAAAAATTGGCTCCACCTAAAGATAAAGTAGAAAAGACAGCGCAACGAAACAATAAGCCAGCATGAAAGGTAGTGGGTAGAAACAGAATGTTAAACGCACAACAAAAACACCATTAAGGCGTTAAAAAAAACAAACAAGAATTAAAAGGGCAGAAATGAAAAGAAGCTGATTTGGGAGAAATGGATAGTTTTCAAGAAACATCGCACACATAACAATGTTGGGGCTTCACATCTGAGGAAACAGAATCCCAGAGAAGGTTAAAAAGCTCATGCACAAGTCTCAGCACACTTTGCCAAAGGGGCATGTGTTGTGCTAGCAGCTTGTGAAAACATTTTACGGCAATCCACCTAACAGGATTGGAGCAGAGGAAACTATCTTCCTATGTTTTACTCTGCATGGCAGCTGTTCTCTCTGGGGTTTCAGGCAGGGTACTTTCCCAGCCGTCCCTCAAGATGCCAGGAACTAGATGTGTGACTTCTTTCATGTAAAGCTTCCGTCTACCACAGAGCTACAATCATTCTCCAAGTGAATCAGCATCTAACCCCAGTGGCATATCTGGTTGCAACATTGCCTGTCTTGACATCGCCAACCAGAGAGGAGGCTTTTGGTAGGCAAGAGATATTACCTACTTTTGACTGAAGAAAGGATTGAGTGTGGTTGCATTATTTCAACACCACCACCACCATGATGCATGAAAAGCTGATGGTCTTACAAGAGATGTCTTTTTCACAGCTGGATGTTGAATACATCCAGTAACTTGTTTTGTCTTGTTCGTTGTTCTCTGTCCCTACAGAAATAGCTGTGTCTCCTTTCCTTTTCCCAACTGGAAAGTTATAATTACCAACCCTACAAGATGGTAACTGGTGGTGGCTGTGTGTGTGAATGCAATAACCCCCCTTTAAGGAGGCAAATTAACAGTGGCATTGTGTCTGGAGGGTTATGCCAGTGTGCCTCTAGGCAAAATGAGTTTGCAGGCTGTTTTTGTTTTGCTTTTACAAAGCAGCTATATTTCTCCAACTTACGTTTGTTTTGGGCAGTTTCACAATGCTTCCTTCACTTACAGAATTTGGGTAAAAGATCATTGGGGGTGGGGGAAGAAATATTTTCTGCCTTCCAGTCTTATTAAATTACAATGTGCCATGATGAGAAAGCAAGGAGTGACCCCATCACTCTGGAAAAATGGGTGTTTTTGTGAGTCACTCACAGTCCCGCAGGGCACATATATTTTTCTGTTTATATAGCAGAAGAAATCGGCCGCCAATCCTCTTCCTTGCAAAATGAGTCTCTGCATGCACTTTTCTGTTGGGTTCCAGTCATGTGACTTTGTGAAGAGCGACTCACATCACTGGAATCCAACGAAAGGTGCACTCGCAGGCTATGCAGTCTGCTGTATTTGTATTTTGAAACCTGGGTGACAGGAAAAAAGACATGCATTCATTCTGTTTACTGCTTGAGCTCCATGACTTGACTTCCAGGAATCTTGAAATTATTATGTGGTAGTTGACCCTGTCTTTCCGGCAGATGGCAATAAGTCATAATGGATGAGCAGGACAAATGGAATGTTCTAGTCATGGTGCAGTCGGGTAGGGTGTGGACATTGTCATGAAAAAAGGAGCTGCCACTGTTGTAATGGGGGGAGCTACCATCCAAGAGAAACCGAGATACGGAAACAATAAATAAATGATTGTGAAAACGATTAGAGCCATGCATGTACCAAGGAAGGAAGGAATGCATAATTCATCAATCGTCCTCTTGATGGGATTTAGAGTAGGCAGGTTTCTCACCATCTTGTCGGCTTTTAAAGATGAAGTAAGATGAACATTGTGTTTTTCCAAATTATTTGCAGGGTATCTAGAGAATCTTAAAAACGTGATTTGTGCTAATGTTCTTGTTAGGGTAGCCTTGTTGTGGTTTGGAGGCCATCTTTTGGGGTTTGGGGACAGTCAGGTTGAGAATTGCCAATGCAGGAGAATTAGGAAAGCAGACCTGGAGTACGTTTTACTTAAATGTCACTTGTACAATACTGCTATATTTTTTTAATGGACTCCCTGATGGTAGAACACTTATTGCAATATGCATTGGACATTTAAAGCAGAGAAATACTGTTGTTAAGGGCAGCCTGTTCTCTTATCAATAGACATTTGTGGCATAACAACATCTGCATTGTTGTTTGAGAGAGAATAACTCTTTTATTTTGCATTAACTGGTCTTCAGGTTTTCCTCTAACTCTGACCACAGTTATGAGCTTGATTCAGATCACAGCCACAGCAGCACTCCAGCCAACAGGATAGTCCTGTTTTTCCAGGTTCTATTCAAATGGGGATTTGAATTTAAGTCTCCAGGTCCTAGTAGTCAAACTCTCTCACATTTATTTAGGCTGCAACAGTTAGCTATATACATAATATAAATGTATAAATCATTTTGTTTTTTGTTGCACATTTTTTAAAAAATTAGGTTGAAATCCTATACAAGTTTATCTGTAGGTCCAACTGGACTTTGAATAAGTCATGTAGAGCATCCCATCGTTTGACTGTTTATATGCCACCCAATAACAGATGCTTTCTAGGCTGCAAAATTCAGTTAACCAATGCAGGCTTCCAACCCCATGGTGGTTGAATGGCTGGAATTTATTTTTTTTGGGGGGGGGAGAGGGGTGTTAGCAGAAGATGATCAAGATGGCATGGCAAACTAGAAGTTCTTCTGTGTGTCACAACCATGGTCATGGCTTATCACACTTGGGTTTTTTTGCATGATTTTATTAAAACATACCCAAAAAAGGCATTCTGCTAGGATGTGGTTTACTGGCTTTCATACAGGAAACACATTTCATGTCTTATATACAATCCAAACCTAATAGTACTGCAGGCCAGGCATACCAGGTGCACAAGATTAAGGCTGCCACAAATAACTTCTTCAAAATAAAAAGACAATTATACGCTCAAAAAAAAAAGAAAAAAAAAAGATTAAGGCTGCCATCTATTCTCCATATTTCTGGACAGCTGACCTTTGCGCATTAAGAGCATGATAACACCATTAAGTAAAACAACAGCTGGATTTTGGTAGATCCTGTACAGAAGTGATGGCAAGCTTGATTCAGGAACAGTGATATGAATGCCTTGTGTATGGTACCATGAACCAGTTGCCCACAGAGCTTCCTGTTTATTGCTCAGATTGCCTGGAGCTGGGCTGCTAAACACACAGACACTTTCTAAATATTTTGCATTTTGAGTATTTTGTTTGTTTGACTTGATCCAAAGTGGAATAATTTTTCATTCCGAAATGTTGATACTTTGGTTTTTCTATCTGAAAGCATTCTTGCAGTGAATCTTACATATTGTTAGACCTGGCCCTTATCAAGTTGGTGGTGGGATGGTATTAAGTAGTGGGTTGACAAAGCAGATGACACAGAGATTCCTCCAAGTAGTTCTTTATAAGTAAGCTGGAACTGAACTGAACTGAACTGAACTGAACAGCTCAGCCGGCCTGCTTTTATAGGCAGCCGGCTGCTGTCAACATTGTAACAACAACCCAGGGTTTCCCGCCTAAATTAACTGATGTGGACCTGAGTGAAAACTATATACACAATAACCCTGGTGGCCAGGGTGAGAACTTCAATACATAACAGATGGAGCAGGCCAAAGGCAGAGGAGGAGTGTTAAAGTGGCTTGTCGCTGACGAAGGCATGAGAAGAATTACCCAGTTGCTCGGAGCAGCAAGCACGTTTTAGTAGGAGTTGAGGAATACATGCTAGAACATAAGAAGAGCCTTCTGGATCAGGTCTGTGTCCCATCTAATCCAGCACCCTGTTCTCCCAGGGGCCACCCAGATACCTGTGGGAAACCCACAAGCAGAAGGACCCAAGCACAAGAGCACTCTCCCCTCCTGTGGTTTCCAGCTGTGAAGGCAGAACATTACCACCTGCTTTGGCTTACTTATAGCGACCATGTGCCCTGCCTCACAGAGAACAGTCCTCAGCTTGAAAGGATGCGTGGTGCAAGTCTAAAGTCAAAGAAACATCATGAGGTGGGGAGGAGACTCCATGTTGTCCATCTAATAATAAATAATAATAATAAATTTTATTTATACCTTGCCCTCCCCAGCCATGAGCAGGCTCAGGGTGGCTAACATCAGATATAAAAACAATTGATTGAGATACAACTTAAAAACAAGATTAAAATACACATTAAAATGCGGGCTCATTTCAGTAGGAACTCAAATCAACAACTTTTTTGGGGATGAAAACGTCAAGGCCTGGTCCTACGTGGGCCAGAAAAAAGCCAGGGAAGTCCCCAAATAGGAGTTCCAGTTAGCTGGAACTACAGTTAGCTGCCAGACAACACGGCTGTCTCACTGAGAGAAAGCAGGTGAATAGGTATCAACAAAAAGGTGCAGGCAGGACTGGCCTGTGGCGTTCTGACTGGGGCTATGGGCCTTGCCTGTTTCCTGACAGTGCTGACACCTGAAACCTGCCCAACTGTGGTCCCTCACATTTTCATAGCTACTTCACTGGCCTCAATGCATTTTTCACACCAAGTCCAGCCAACACCCTGTTTGACATTCTATATTTTGTATCGCCCCTTTTAGAACACATTTTAAGCATAAGTATCTCAAGAGTTTCACTGCAGACTCTCTCGTTCGTTCCCTAATGGGATTATTAGGCATGTCCTTCTAAACAGAAGAAGCAAACACAGAACACTAAGCTGAAAAATGCATTGTGGCCAAAGAACAGAAGGACAGAAGTCCTTCCACAACTATGTTTTTAAAGGAAAGTACACACAGGTGGGGCACACGCAGCTGCATATTCCTCTGACAGGAACACTACACAAGCCAGCAGGCAGACCTTTGTTTTGTTTTGATATGTGAGAAATGTACGCGACACCCTGCAATCACAGAAAAAGATTCTGGTCAGAATGTTCAGCCAGCTGTGTGGCCTAGTGGGAATGGATATTCGCAGGGGCCTCTGCAATATTACGAAAGCTCCATTCTGGCACTGACGCTTCATATTTTCTAGTTTAAGAATGGATGCTAAGGCAACAACAATGAAAACCAAGCTCAGCTGGATACATTTTTAACAAGTGCCTTTGTTTAGCAGCCAACCAGATCTGCACATTTTGATCCTCTCTTTTGCTTTGCTTTGGCTGCCTTGCCCTGCCTTGCCTTGAAATGATGAAATCATCATTTCAGATAGCCAACCATTCTGATTTTTTAAAGATATATTTAAAACCACAGGATCCCAGGCTGCTTCAGCATACTCAAAGCTCTTATTTTACCTGTGTTGGACAGTTGGAGGTCCAGTCCTTTTGAGTAAACTGCCTGTGCACACCCTACAAATTAAATGCGATAATGAAACAAGGAGATGCACTACAGATTGAATAATCTGTAAATATTAGTTTTGCCCATCTTTCCAAGCTTTAAATACGCTTTGCAACATTTCTGCATTAAGTTGTGTTTTTCACTTTTAAAAAAAGTTCACATGGAATTTGCATGTGCTTTCATGAGCATTTCTCCTGATATCTGCATTTCTGTATGCTATTCTGACTAATGTATAAATTTGTGCAAGCAAATTCCCCGAATAGAATGTAGCTTTTGCATATTATTCTCACGAGTAGCTGCATGTTTGTATGCACTTTTTTAGTTGGAGAACTGTGTTACAAAATGTGCAGAAGTGCAAATTTTGAAGGACAGCTATGTTTTGGTTCACTTATTGTGCGAATTAGGCAAGTGCACATTATAACACAAACCAGACGAATGTTTCCCCCTATAAGGAGCACAATCCAGTATCTCTAGTCGCTATCATCCTGCTGTCCGTGAGTGATAAGGACTTGCTGCGTGACTGGAGAGAATCACACAGCACAACACCCACACGTCCCTCTGAATATTTCACTCTGAATAAAATTTCTGTTGCTGAAGGAATACTGTTAACCTCCATACTTCCTAAATAAGCATTTTCTCCAAGTGTTAAAAGCAGGGACCACCTGTTTCTTGTTTTAAATATTGGAAAGAGAACCTGATTATTTGCACAAGTGACCAAGCAGAAGCACAAAGAAACCTAACGGAGAAAAAAGTGGCCCGATAAATTATACATCAGAGCTATGATAACTAGAATGAATTATGCATCAGAGCAATGATAAATAGGACTCCTGCAGAGGATCCTCTCATTTGTGCTGTTCCACGTGTACAAACATCACATAGTGAACAGCTTATACTGCGCAGCTGTAGCAAAGCTAAGGCTGGAGGCAGACTCCCAACCCCAGAGCAAAGAAATGTGGGGGTCAGAGAGATGTCTGCACCCCCGCCTTGCATTCAGTCAGCAGTATCCAACAACATTGCTGCCCTAGAGCCCCAAGGAAAGCCAGATCACAGCAGGACCAGAAACAGGGCTATGCCTGTCCATTCATCAGCTCACAAATGGATGGCATTAATAGTCTGAAGAAGCAAACCCTTAAGGCTGAAGCTCAATTTAATATGAATTCAGCTTCATCAAATTAAAGCTGTTTATCTTCAATGCTTCTTTAGCTAAGGCAATGTGCTGTCCTGGTGTTGGGGAAAAGCATAACTAAGAGACTCCGCTCATTCTCAGTTTCATTGTAATCCTTAGAATTAAGCACAGCAGACAACTCAGGTTTTTATATAGTTGTCCTTGGTAATTCAGTGTTCTGTTGTTTCTGCAGTTTGATCATGATAAAAGCTGTTTTCTTTATGTTAGCAAAATAGTGTTTCTCTATCATCTGCTTGCCAAGTGACCTAAATCCCCTCTCCCTTTAGACATTTTTCTTTTTTAAAAGGCTCTTTGGATAGGCTAAGGCCTTTCTCAGATCGTTCAGGAAAAACCCAACCCCAACAAAACTAGGATGGGGAAGGAAGCATAATGATGTCAACCTTTGAAGGGCAGTTTTCCTCCTCCTCGATTTGTTCCAGGATGAGTCTTTACCACTGCCTTGTTTTGACTACAGAGCTCAACATTTGTGCATGTTTTCAATTCCCGTCAACTTCAGTGGAACTTAGAAGGGCTACAAGTGAACTGAGGCTGATGACCTCAAGTTAAACCAGTGGCACTGGGCTGGCTGGTTTAACAGCTTTCCCTGTTTGATACATAGGAGAGAGAGAGAGGGGTAAAGCAACAGACCAAGACGCATAGCTGTATAATATATAGCATCCATTAGAGCAGGAGTAGCTAAAATAGTGGGACGCAGGTGGCGCTGTGGGTTAAAGCCTCAGTGCCTAGGACTTGCCGATCGAAAGGTCGGTGGTTCGAATCCCTGCGGCGGGGTGCGCTCCCGCTGCTCGGTCCCAGCGCCTGCCAACCTAGCAGTTCGAAAGCACGTCAAAGTGCAAGTAGATAAATAGGGACCGCTTACCAGCGGGAAGGTAAACGGCGTTTCCGTGTGCGGCTCTGGCTCGCCAGATGCAGCTTGTCACGCTGGCCACGTGACCCGGAAGTGTCTCCGGACAGCGCTGGCCCCTGGCCTCTTAAGTGAGATGGGCGCACAACCCCAGAGTCTGTCAAGACTGGCCCGTACGGGCAGGGGTACCTTTACCTTTACTTAGCTAAAATAGTGCCCTCCAGATGATGCTGGACTTCAGGTCCCATCAGCACTGATCATCGTGGCCAAGGATGATGGGAATTGTAGTCCAACATCTGAAGGGCACCATGTTGGCTGGCCCAGCACTAGGAGCAGGGCCTTCCTGCAGTGGCCTCTTCTCTGTGGAATGCCCTCTCTTATCAAGTCCACGTGGCTACCTCCTTCTTGGCTAAAACATTTGCATCCTGTCAAACCCTTTTGGTGCAATGTCAGTTCTTCTTGCATATTACATTGGCTGTCTGGCAGGCTCAACTTGAATGCTGCTTTTGAACTCCTAAAACAGGGATGGGGAACCTATGGTCCTCTGTGGTTGGACTACTACCATCCTTGATTGTTGGTTGTGCTGACTGGGATTGATGGGAATTGTAGTCCAAAAATATCTGGAGGTCCATGTGTTCCCCTCTCCTCAACAGCTTGGGACCTGGTTCATTCTAGGGCTCTCTGTGTCCTAGATTCCTGCTTGCCAGTTAAAACTGTTGTAGGTACACCTGTTTGTGGTCTTGCCTTAAGTGACATCGTACAGCTGTGTGTCCAAGGCAGCCTTTCCAGTGAGCCTGTTGAATTCTCTCCCCTTGGAGCGAAATCTGACCCCTTGTCATTTGACATGTAGACATTTACTAAAAACTACTATTGTTTTGGGAAGTCTTGGGTGCTTGGCTTTTGACTTTTTGCTATAATTTACTTTTTACCTGCTGCTGTCTTAAACTCTTTGTTTGTCATTCATACTTCAGTGTTGTTGTTGTTTATTTTTAAAAAAAAGGTTGTAAATCATTTTGTCTGCCCATGACAGAAAAGCAGGGTAAAATAATACCTCAAAATTCAAAAGCAAATCTTGTGGTGCTTATTCTGCTTCTTTTGTGATTTGATAAAACATTTTCTTCTTCTTACATTTTAAAGACTGCAGTTTACAGCATAACCCTAAGCATATTTACTCAGAAGTAAATCCTGCCATGTCCAATGGGGTTTACCCCCCAATAAATTTGCACAGGACTGTAGCCTTACAGTGCAATCCTACACTGTAGCATTTGCTCCCATGTAACTGAGTATATTATGACCGCAGCCTTAATTATTTGGGTTTTAAATGGTTCTTATTGTTGTAAGCAGCTGGTGGTAATGGGTTTGGCCTGAATCTGCTTCTTCTTATGGAGAGGCTGTCTTATTCTTCACACTACATCACTGGCGGGGAGGGGGAGAGAGAGAGAGAGGGAAAATAATTCCAAAAATGTTCTCTTGGTTGTGCAATCTCTTGAGTAAGCAGAAATGCATGAGGACTGCTGTAGAACTTGCCTACTGTAGCACTTTGTGAACTCCTGTGCAGGTGGCTGTGTAAGAATTTGCAAAACACCATTGCTGGCTCTATTCTTTCTGCTTGCTGTTTTTTTAGATCCAAACTAGGATGGCCCACATTCCCTGTAAAGGATGCTGTTAGGAGGGCTCTCTGGTCCAACTCTGGTTTAAGCTAAACAACCATCAGTACGGAGAACAGGGAGAGGGCCATGGCAGACTTCTGTTGGCCCTTGGCACAGTGCTGCCAATGGCATTTCTTATGACAGTTTTGTAACAAATAAATAGTTCATAGCAGTGCTTTTTTGTGGGGGTACTGAAGGGTATGCAGTACCAGCACCTTAAAAAAAAAATTAAAGTATGGCACTTTCAAAGGCAGAATTGATGTCTGGGGGTGGGGGATTTCCAAAAGGTTGCACTTTCTCCTGGATCAATCGAAAAATCGTGTTTTTTGGTGTTTTTGTAAAATGAAGCTCAATATTTTTGGGATCTTTCTATAAAAAGCTTAACGATTTTTGGGGTATTTTGGTTTTTACTTTTTGAAATATGGTAACCCTAGTACTGACATCTTCTTCTTTTTTTTAAGAGCACTGGTTCTTAGGAAAGTGCTGAAGTGTCTCAGATGTTGTGTTCTGCTGTTCCCGGAACATAACACAGAGAAGAAAACTAGGTTCCCCAAGTGAAAGAGGCCTTGCTTCCTGTTCATTCATTGTTCAAGCTAATAATGTTTGCAAGGTTTGCTGTTTACTGTGCTGATTCAGCACAGAAGGGTTGGGATCTCTAATACTGTACAAACAAAATAATCATACCCTGCACTTCTGTGCCATTTTCCCTTTTAGAATTCCAAAGAACTTATGTAAATAATGTCAAGCCCTGCGAATGAAGAAGGTGGGGGAAACCAGTTCAACAAGAGTCAGCAACAAAAATCACTTTGATTAGTCCAAGAGATGAGAACAACAGAGGCTGCTGGAGATTTGTAAGGTAATGTTTTGTGAATAAAGGGAATGTTGGGCTTACGCATACAACAAAGTTAATTAACAATCCACGTAACAGTGTCTTAGCAAGAAACTCTAAAAGCCCACCAAGTGCTTTTCGGATTTTAATTTAACCAGAAGAGAATTTAACAATTCACAGCTTTGAAGGGCTTTCCCTCCTGTGCTTCATCATCAGACGTGCTTTCACTCTAGCTTGGTGCATACTGGCACACCTAGGTACTTATTAACCATATATTTGCAGTGGGTGGCAGCTGCCATATCCACATCGAACTTCATGCAGACATAACAAGTATGTGCATTCATAACCTATCCAACATACTTAGCAAACTGAATTTTCATTATAATATGAGGCATTAGAGCTGTCCTGTAGGGTCAAACTAAGGGAGATTTAGTCCATTCATATCACAATCCTATACATGTCCATTGAGAAGCAAGTCCCACAGAATGCAACTTAAATTATTCCCCCACTGAGAGTGGTTATGGGATTGCAGGCTGCATAGGCAGTTTTAGGGTAGCACAGCCAGTGTGGCCACACTGCAGGGGGCACCACAACAATGCTGTAGAACAGAATGTGGGAGGTGTTGGCAGGGAGGACTAATTTAAGTGTTGCGCAGGGTGCTGCTGAAATTTGAGAGCCCAAAGTCCTCCATTGCAGCCTGTTCTCTGTGGAATGGCCAATCCTTTCAAAGAGCCATTTAAATAAGTGAAGAAGAAGAAGAAGAGCTTGGACTTGATATCCCGCTTTATCACTACCCGAAGGAGTCTCAAAGCGGCTAACATTCTCCTTTCCCTTCCTCCCCCACAACAAACACTCTGTGAGGTGAGTGAGGCTGAGAGACTTCAGAGAAGTGTGACTAGCCCAAGGTCACCCAGCAGCTGCATGTGGAGGAGTGGGGACGCGAACCCGGTTCCCCAGATTACGAGACTACCGCTCTTAACCACTACACCACACTGGCTTTGACCATCTCCCACAACAGATTACCCACCAAATGGTGTATATTTGTGTGCGTGTGTGCGTGCGTGTGTGCAGTAAAGTTGTGCTAGTTGTTGTTCATTTCTGTCTGCTCAAATTCATTCTTGGTCTGTTTGGTAGGGCAGAGTTTGTCCATTATTTACTTGCCATCTATCTGTTTTATGTTCAAATATTAAACAGACAAAAGCTAGAAAAGCAAATAAAACAGCACCCTCATCTCAGCCCCTTGGTGGTCCCTTCATTAGTTGATGGCATGAGCTGTCTGTCGTGGGGAAGAGCCTTGTCTCAGAGTTGGAACATCTGCTTTGCATGCAAAAGGTCCCTGTTTCAACCCTCAGCATCTTCAGGCAGGGCTGGGAGAAAACCCTGCTTCAAATCCTGGAGAGCTGCTGCCCAATAGTGTAAATAAGGGTGAGCGAGACGGACCAATTGTCTGACTCAGTATAAGGCCGCCTCCTATGTTCCTATTCCCTGACATTTGTGTTTCCTGTTTTCCTTATAGCACCATCATAACAGAACCTGGTCTCAGAAGGAAGCTACAAGGAAACAGCATCACAGAACGGTAGGGCCCACTCCATTTTGATTCTGGGTCTTGTGACGTTGGCCAAACCGGTGCCTAAAAACATACACAAAGCATACAATTTCTTTTTGGCAAAAAAGAAGCAGCATTAAGTGATTGTTCACTGCAGCAGGTGATGGGAAGCTGTTGAAAACTTTCTGCTAGAAATCATGGGAGTGTGCCCATTTCTAACCAGAAATGTTTTCCTCATGCTGTTACAATTGAGCTCAGAGGAGGCGGCATTTGTATTGTTTTATGTGTGGAGGTGGCAAAAGTATTGCTATAAAAGAGGTGAGTAGGAAGGAGCTGACAAGGAACTGAACTAAGGAACAGAGCAGAGAGGCGTTTTGCCTGGAGATGCTTGCATGTCAGGCTTACGAGATGGCTTTTAAGAAATAATGACTAAAGCTGCAATCCTAGGCAACTTACTTTGGGAACAAGTTCCTCTGAAGTAGGTGGCCCGTGAGTGTGCTTGGACTGGGAAGCCCTGGGCTCAAATCCCTGCTCAGACGTGGGTTTACCGGATGACCTTGCACCAGGTCGCAATGAGGATCAACCTGAGTCTTTCTTATTAGGAAAAAAATCACAAGGAAAACAATGGTGACTAGAATTAGTAAGCAGTATGTTACCCTTAGTTACCGAACATTGATTCAGTTTCTGGCTTTCTGGATAATGAGGTCTTCAACTCATATCACTTGTTTCATATAACGCTCACTGGCTCAAAGGGACTTGCTTCTGATATTTTACAGGATTGCATCATGCATCACTGGTTCACTCATTTGATTGAATGTGTTTGTGTGGTATTTATTGGTTTAAAGACATACAATTAAAGCTCTATAAATACATTTGTGGTTTTATTGCTTGTTTCCTTGATTTGTGAGCTCCTCTGAGAGTCTTTTTGGCTGAAGAGTGTGGTAAACAGGCTTTAAGTAAGTAACTAATCCAATTATTTCTCTGGGACGCGAATGGAATGGTTGTCACAAATTATGCAACTGTTGTCTAAAACACAGTGAAGTACATTGTGTACAGTACATACTATGGAAAACCCCTGTTCTTTAAGGACTGTGCGGTCACTTAAGAATCGTTTAATTGAAAGGTATTTGACCACCAGCTCCAGAATGAGTTTCACAGATGTTGCTTACAAAGATAGATAATAGAATTCATTTTAAGGCCAAGATTATTTAACATAACTGATTCAGTTTCTTTCCCAAATCTTAATACCAGTTCAGGCACAAACTATGCAAAATCAGTTTGTTTGGCAATCCCTAGGAAAAGAAGAAGTAAATAATAATAATAATAATAATAATAATAATAATAATAATAAACAACCTACCTTTCTGCTCACCACAAAAAGCGGAAACTATCGGAAGAAAAAGAGATTTATCACTTGCTGCTGCTGCCTCAACTCATTGCTAGTTCATGACAACATACCATTTGGCAGCTGATGGTTGCATGCATGTAGCAGCAGATATCATCTTGATGACAAAGGGCCAACCCTACCCACAAGCTGCTGTTTCTTTCTTCTGTTCCTCATCCTGCTATTAGAATCAATGGATTGAACTCCACTTGCAAGGCTGTACCTTGAAACCTACTTTGAGACAGGCAATTGGGAGTTCTTCCAGAAAAAGAAAAAGTAAGAAAGGAAACCCTCTGAACTATAAGCCTGCCTGCAACAATATCTGGGCTACAGTGTATGAAAGCTTCTGTCACAATAAATCTTTGTTGGTTCTCTGAGCCCTTCTGCTCTGAGTCTTCCTTGAATATGCACTGCTCCTGCTTCTGAACATGCAACTTGGCTACAGGCTCTGAGATTACCCTGGCCCTTTGTGTTTAGGTTCAAGTACTGAGAAGACCATTACATGAACCTCAGTTCTTGCTTTCAGCCCAAGGTTGAAATCTTAAGACATCCCTTACAAATACAGTCATACCTTGGTTCGCCTTGCGAGTCGAATGCTTTGGCTCCCAAATGCCGCAAACCCGGAAGTGAGTGTTCCAGTTTGCGAACGTTCTTTGGAACCCCTAACGTCCGACGCGGCTTCTGATTGGCTGAGCTTCCTGCAGCCAATCAGAAGCCGTGCCTTGGTTTCTGAATGTTTTGGAAGTCGAATGGACTTCTGGAACGGATTCCATTTGACTTCCGAGGTACCACTATAACAACATGAAGATACAAAAAAGAGAGAAGGGAAGCAAACCACCAAAGTTAAATAGAGATTACCCTTTCTGGGCGTTATGGGTGATATCCAGAGTTAGTCATGCTCAAAATAAACCATTGATTTTATATGGGTCTGCTCTGAATAGGACTATATTTGGATATCACCCTATGTTTTTGAGAAGGAAATCAGGTCATTTGAAAGTTAACTGAAAGGAAAGTCATTAAAAAATTCTCTAAAGATATCCCAGTGGGCCTGCTACTGCACTCTTGCATATGGATCTTTATAGCCTTAAAAATTTATATCCTTAAAAAACCACCTTTCTCTTATACAGCACTTTTCATCCCAAAGGGCTTTAGATTTAATTTAGGCATCAGCAGTGGGAGTTGCATAAATGGTTTGAGGGCATTAAATGGCTGGGTGTAGACACCTGAATCATTGCCTTTTGTTAAGGAACAGCCAGCACCGAGGAATTAACTTGACAGCCATCCTTCACTTGCTCAATTATTTTATTGGGCTGTTTCCAGGAAAGGCCAGGAAGTTAGAAGCTTATGTATTATACCATGTTGGTGGGTTAAGAGAATATACTTCTCACAAGAACAGCACTGGAAGAAGATATCCTGCTTGTCTGGAGGAAACGTTTATGTGATGAGAAGTTCTGCTAGGCATAGAATTAACATAGAATCATAGAGTTGTAGAGTTGGAAGGGACCATGAGGGTCACATAGGCCATGCATGGGCCAAACCACGTTGCCATTGCCCCACAGGAGGATTTGCCCAGATACTTGGTCTCTCTCATGGATGTCTGCACAACTCACTAAATGCACTGACTTATAATGGCAGGGCCTCAGATGCATAGGTAAATGTTTCAGAGTACTTTCAGGAAACAAATAATAATACCCCCAACAACCTCCTCAGAACGATACGAGGAGGCTGGGGAATTATTGTTCTCTGAAAGTACTCTGAAACCTTTACATGGGCATCTGACGCCCTCCCCATATCTTTTGGCGTACAGTATTTAGCAACAGTATGCCAATCGTTCCTCTATAATGTGCCAGTTCCCACAAACCTTTGCTCATGTTGACATGAGAGTTCCAACAGGCATGTGTCAGAGGCAAGCCTGCGGCAAGCTGGTTCTTGTGTTGCTTCACCGCTTACCTATTGCCATTCAGTACAATGAGTAAACTTTTTGTACCCTGTTATGCACGCAGAGTATCAACCCTGACGATTGCTTCCAGCATGCACCCAGCTGTGGTGTATGTCCCAGCTTTCGTATCTTGTGTATAAAGGAGGATCCGATAAATAAAATATCTTGCTGGGATAGCTCAGCAGGTAGAGCATGTTACAGATAGGTAGCCGTGTTGGTCTGCCATAGTCAAAACAAAAAAAATTCCTTCCAGTAGCACCTTAAAGACCAACTAAGTCAGTTCTTGGTATGAGCTTTCGTGTGCATGCACACTTCTTCAGATACACAGGTAGAGCATGAGGCTCTTGATTTCAGGGTTGTGGGTTTAAGCCTCATGCTGGGCAAAATATTCCTGCATTGTAGGGGGTTGGACTAAATGACCTTTGTGGTCCCTTCCAACTATACAGTTCTATGATTCCAATAGGTTTCGTAGTTGATCTTTCTTCTTACCACTCACTTATCTACCTGGCACTGCAGAGCCCATCTGAAATGATAGCGGCACCACTTTTTGTAAGAAATGAATAAGGTTGCTCCTAAATAGGAGTTTTATACTTGGAAATATATCCAGTTTCAAGAAGCTTGTTGCAATAAAATGTTTCTTACCAAGGATTCTGATCATCTCCTCTTTAATTTCCCCGGGGAAAACCTAACCATACTTCATAGTGTTAAGCACAAGGAAAGGCATCTAATTTAGACCAGGGATGCAGAACCTGCAGTCCTCCAGATGTTGTTCAGCTTCAGTTCCCATCAGTCCTAGCCAGTATGGCCAATGGCCAGAGATTATGAGAATTGTATTTATTATTATTATTATTATTTATTAAATTTGTTTACCGCCTGTCATCCATAGAGCTCAGGGCAGTTCATAGCAGCTAGAGGGACACAGGTTCATTATTCCTGATATAAATGAATATGCCTGCCTTACAAATACTGTACTTCTGCACATGACATGACAACGCTTATTGTCTGTCTTCCCAGACATGTCCTGTCTTACTCCATTCAGCAAACCAAACCAGACAGCATTCAATAAGCTGAGTAAACTGCTGTTTGCAATAAATGGTAACCTTTGGGAGCAAATAGCAGCAGGGGTGGAGGTTTTCAGTGGAAAACTACCATGAAGCCCTGATCCACATTAGGCCACATCAAGAACCCTGTGCTTGCTTCTCTTTCAAAATAAAAGTGGCAACATTAAGCATACTTAAAAACAACGAGCATGATTACTGTAACGTGTGGTTTGCCCCTACTGTGAGAAACAGGAGGCCAGCCAAGTGTATGTGGAATGATATTATTTTTGTTTAACTTGAGTTCACTGCAGAATTCAGTTCACATCATTGATAATATTGGAATATTGCATACGAAGAACAGGGGCTGCAAAATACAGTTAATTAAGAATATTTATTTTTTAAAAAAAATCTTTGTCAGCTGTTATTTCTCATTTGCAGAGAAAACCTGCTCCCCACAAATGACTCCCCCCCCCCAAACTGGGTGATTGTTCTTCCCATCTTTCCATATATTTTCTCCTCTTGGCTGTTTTGCCTGACCCAGCTGTCGCCCTCCCTGGACTCCCTGCCTGTTTTCTTCCTTACTTTATTAGTGATCATGAGCAATTAAGATGTTAATGCTGTTATTTGAGGTATGATGAGATTAATGGAGCACGCACAGTTCAACCCTTTCAATTTAATTGCTGTAACTATCTGAAAGCTTTTGCACTTATCTTGCCACCCATTTTCTTAGCTCCCACATTTTAAACGTTCAGCAAGATATTAGTGTTTTTTTCCAGCTGTGTGGCCTAGCCTACAAAAGAACATCAATAAAAGATTAAGCAAACAAAATATGTGATATGGCTCAAAAAACATACATTATGCAGGATTTGTCTGGTCTGTCAGGCAGGCATTAGACATATGTGAGCTGAGACAAAAGGCTAGCAAAATATCATCACGCGTATTCCTTTCTGTCTGGCAGCATTTAAAATTTAGAAACACATTCAGCTGACCACATCCAGAAGGTTTCATTTGAAAGATCATGATAACTGAAAGATAATTGACAGCCTTATGGTGTCTACTCAGAAGTAAGTCCTGTTGAATTGAATAGGGTTTAGTCACAGGTACGTGGGGTTAGGGTTGCAGCAGAAGTCATATTCACATGGTTTAATTTAATGCAAGTTACTGTATTTTTCGCTCCATAAGACGCACCTGACCATAAGATGCACCTAGTTTTTAGAGTAGGAAAACAAGAAAAAAAAATTCTGAATGAAAAAGTGGGTGTATGATTTTTGTGGTTCATGCTGTGGCCACAGACATGATATGTGATTTGATGGTGAGTTTCTCTCCTCATTGCTTGCTTTAGTATTCCTGTCTCCTCTCCTTGCAACTTCGCTGTCTTTACCTCCCCCCTCCCAGGCAGCCTCCTTTATCGCTAGAGTCCCTTGTCTCCCTCCCAGTCATTTGCCGATCAGTGGCTCAGCAGCTTTGTTTCAACACCCCCTTCCCTCTTTCTAAAAAAAAAAAAAAAAAAGCACGATCTGCTTTTTGCCCCTGGGCAATTCGGCTCTAGGGACCACACATTCGCTCCATAAGACGCACAGACATTTCCCCTTACTTTTTAGGAGGAAAAAGTGCATGTTATGGAGCAAAAAATACGGTACTTTCTCAACCTTTAAGTTCATATCCAAATTGCTCTTGACCCTCAGCTGTCTACCCCAAGGCTAGCCAGGCTCTCTGTAACATCAGAGCTACTAAGTCTCTAAGTCAGGCATCCTCAACCTTGGCCCTCCAGATGTTTTGAGACTACAATTCCTATCATCCCTGACCACTGGTCCTGCTAGCTAGGGATCAGGGGAGTTGTAGGCCAAAAGCATCTGGAGGGCCAAGGTTGAGGAAGCTTGCTCTAAGGCAATGTCATGGACTGGTTGGATGCAGAGGAGTGGTGGGAGACAAACCAGCTAGGGAACCCCCAGGGGAAGAAGTCTCAGAGCTGGGGGATTGGTGGTGGCATGATGATGCGTGGCCAGAGGGAGAAGAGGGAGCAGGCTGGGAGGAGGAAGAAGTGTCAGAAGCTAAAGAGGTAACAGGGTTTAGTGAGAAGGACGGGGCTGTGGCAGAGAACAGTTTAGGCTCAGAGGCAGGAGATGAGTCTGGAGAGGAGGGGGGCCAAGAGGCAACAAGGAGGCAGCCTAGGGAGTCTTCCCCTCACCCTGGTCTCCCAAAACATGCAGAGATATGAAGTGTGTGGAGCAAAGAGAGGGAAAGAACCTGGGGAGGAGCCTTAGAAAGCTGTGGGAAGGACCTTCAGTCCTCGCAACTGCCTCCTTGGGGCAACACCTACTGGAAATAGTTGCTGTGCTCACTAGGCCTGTGCTGTTTTGGGTTTTTTGAATGAAGAGTTAACTTCACTGACACTGGTGTTTTCATTGCTGACCTACTACTGACTCCAGATCCTGACAGGCAGACGGAGGGAAAGTTACACCTTTCCCTGAAATGCATTACTGTGACGTCATAGCAGTTCAGCCACTCACAGTGGGGCAAAGCAACCATAGATTAATAAGGGCTATTAATGAATAAGGGATTGTATTTTGGAGCAGGCTTAATGAATTATTTTTTAAAATTATGCAACTCAAGCACTTGAAAAACAGACGAACCAATTTATTTATATCTTCATCAGCATGTTTTGCAGTTCAAAGCTGTTTCCTCTTCCCTAAAGGGAAGATATAGGGGATAAAGAAGAACATCTGTTCCTTTCTGCCCACATTAATTATAGTATGCAAATACCCCAATGTGTGTGTCCAAGCACTTGTGCTCATACAGTGGGGCTTCTGCAACTTCTGACTACAGCTCCTCATGCTGCCTTAGGCTTCTCCCTTCAGTTTCCAGGAATGGTTTCTTGTTCTTATACATTTCATTTCTATAGTGGATAGAGTAGGGCAGATGTACTCAAATTGTAATCTGTGGACCATTGGTAATCCATGAACTCCCCTCAGGTTGTGGAAAGATTCAACTCCCCCCCAGGTTGTGGAACATGTAATAATTATTATTGCACTTACTATTAATTCTAATGATGATAATGATGATGATAAATTTATTATTTATACCCTGCCCATCAGGCTGGGTTTCGCCAACCACTCTGGGTGGCTTCCAACAAAATATAAAAAATACAAAAATACATCAAACATTAAAAACTTCCCTAAACAGGGCTGCCTTCAGGTGTCTTCTAAAAGTCAGATAGTTGTTTATTTCCTTGACATCTGATGGGAGGGCGTTCCACAGGGCGGGCACCACTACTGAGAAGGCCCTCTGCCTGGTTCCCTGTAACTTCACTTCTCACAGTGAGGGAGCTGCCAGAAGGCCCTCAGCTGAACTATGAGGGTGGAGACGCTCCTTCAGGTATATGATGGAGAATGAGACTCTCTTTACCAGGGCTGGATTATCAAAGCAGAACAATAATGCCCTGCATTAAAGCTTGTGGTTTTCATAATGAGACTAGAATTGACAGTGATCCTGGCAGTGAAGAAAGAAACCCAAAGCATGTGCCTTGATTTGTAGAATCAAGAAAGGTGGGAGGGAAGCTCATTAAGTTATCTGCTGAGATCCCCATCAATTTTCAAATGGTCTGCAGGGGGGAACTGCTGGCAAAGGGATCTACTGTGATAAGAGAATGGGCCTCAGAAGCTCTACGTCAGGGGTGGAGACTGGTCCTCCATACATTGTTGGGCTTCAACTCAGGGCCAGCCAATGGCCAGGAATAATGGGAATTGTGTTCCAGTAACATCTGGAGGGCTATAGGTTCCCAACCCATGCTCTGTTGATGTGCTGACGTCCTTTGGATCCTGCCCACTGCTTGCTCATGTGCGGCCGGTGCTCCACAACCCTAGAAATCCTGCCTGCACACATTTAGTATAATGGAAACATGTCTGGAACAAGATTGCAGCCACAGGCTACCTAACTGCTGTGCTGGCCTGTAAATACAGTTTCAGTTCTTAATACACTTAATCAAGTTTATTAATTCTAGAGAATATAAGAACTCTTAAGTTAATATAATTGATAAGGAGCATGGCCTAAGGCTGCAATCCTAACTCTATTTACTGGGGAGTAAACCCCATTGAATTCAAGAGGACTTACTTCGTAGACGCAGATTGGATTGTACTATAATTTTTCCTTTTAGTGTACCATGTTATTTGAAAAGCAGCACAGTATGAATATTTAACTGCTCCAACATGAATATGCAGTGAATGCAACGCAAGATTACCTCTGCTTCTGTGAATCTATATGGACAGTAATTAAAATTTAACTAAGATAATGGTGTTTCAGAGCTCTATAATTTTGGTTTAGCATTGAACCTGAAACCACTCAGTGGTTTCTTTTGGTTCCTACCCAAAACCACGACGCATAGTTCTATCCTCTTTCACTTCCTATGTCAAAAACTATTATTGATTTTTCTCTGCTCAAAAGAGGAGCAAACATTACACACCAGTGTCAAATATACTGGGCTGTGGTATTACGCAGTGTCACCACATTACATATTCTAAATGCACATACAACATTCATACCACACAAATTATTTACGGAAATACAAGCAGAAGCTTAGATGCATTGGCCTTCTTCAGACATAATGATAAATTATTATTTGTTGTTATGAGGACGAACCTAGGGCTTTTGTGCTCACAGTACCCCTCCTCCTCTTGTGTGGCCACAAGGAGATCAAAAGCTCTCACTTCTGTTTTTAACTAATGTCTGAACCTAGACAAACTCTAGTTATTCAAGTATGATTTACAGAAGCAAGCTAACTTCAAACTGTGGTTTATGAAGCTGGTTTGTTTCTATAAAGCACAGCTGAAATCAGCCACTCACTTTTTAGGGTTCAGATGTAACGCTAAACTGTGGCTGATTGAAATCACAGCTGAAACTTCCTCATAGGTGTGCTGGAAGAGGAGGGAGGAGTGCATGTGCCCGCATAATGATAAACACACATAATGCACATAATGATAAATCATTGTTTATTGCAGGGTTAGGGAACCTGTGGTCCTTCAGGTTTTATTAGGCTGCAGTCCCCTGAGTCCATGATCGGTCAGAGATGCCTGCATGGAGGCAGGGTGCAGTGAAAGCAAGGCAGATCTTTATTTTTCTGTTGCAACAGAATTCCAAGGAGGCAAGAGAGACCCTGAACCAAGAAGAAACATCTCTCTTAAGGGTTTGCATTTTGGCGTGGAGAATGACATCCCCTCTACAAACAGTCAGAAATTACATCACACGTAAGGTGGGGTTACTGTGGCTCAGGCAGGCCAAGGTGGGATATTCCTGAGGATTTAGCAAGTTACACATAGTTCCAGACACAGTGGATAAGACAATTAGAATGCTGGTCAGACATCTGGGCAAACATTCACAATTAATACAAAAGAGGTTCATAGATATAGGAGAGAAAGGCCTTCAGAAACTTCCCCTGATTGCTATCTGCCTACCTGTTCTCAGGCAAGGGGGATTAAGGAGGCAGAGGAAATATTTATAGTCTTTAGGAGAGCCAAGATGGCTTTTGGATTGCTAGCCTGTACTTCTGTAGACATGTGATTATGTATGTGTGTTTACCTTGTGCAATTATCAACATTTATTCTATATTTGAGACCTTAGAATTCCTATAACAATATCATCACTGATTCTGGCTGGAACTTTAAGAAACAGGATATTGAACTAGATTAATCTCATGATCGAGTAGGATTCTTCTTACATTCCCAGCATTAACACTCATCACCAAATTACAATTTCCAATGTTTTTATTGTACTGAGAAGCAATAAGAAGCAGATACAAAATGGATACAAATGTGCAATGAATATGTAAGGGCAGCAATAGTGGGAAACCATATCTAGGATCATTCAGAGCAACTGTATCGACTCAGATCATGAATAATAATAATAATAATAATAATAATAATAATAATAATAATAATTTTTATTTGTATCCCGCCCTCCCCAGTGAAAGCCAGGCTCAGAGCAGCTAACAAGTAAAAATAGCACAGTGTACATAAAATCACACAGTCAATTAATTAAAATACAGGTGGGGATGCGGGAAGCAAGAGAAAATAGATGACAATAAAAATATAGAAGTGGGCAAGAGTGGCGTTGTGTGATGTAGAGTTTCAAAACAATGAAAATATAAAGGCATTCTTAACTTGATAATAGCATGACTGTTCTGTGTGTTTCAAGGCAAAGAGAAATAAAGGTTGTACTTGAAATGCCTAAAGGCTTCTTTATGCAATCTGGATACTTCTGAAGAATGTCAGCAACAAGCAACAAGTCTTGGTTCTTAGCTATTTCATTGAGGAATAAGTGTTCATGCAAACAATAGTAGGCCTGTTATCTCTGATGGGTGGGTGGAGTCAATGTTTTCACAGATAAAGGCAGAGACCTGTGAATGACCCAAGACAGTCAGTAAAGGGCTGGTGCTGAAATTTATGGATTCCCTTGTTCATGTAGGCAGCAGTTAGCATATCAAGACTGAAATAATTTGAATCCTTATTAGGAAAACATGAAATTTATTAGCAGAGCCCTTGTGTGTGTATTTGTATGGATATAACCATAAATATATATTAGAGTGGTGCATCTCTGATGATAGCTGAAGTCATTTTCCAAAATGATATTCCTCTTCCGCTTTGCTGTTCAGCAAAGGATGCCGATAATTAATCAGTGTGCTGCATGGCCAGCTGTATTGTAGGATTAGGAGCATATTGGAAGAATATAGGGTTATTTTAGGGCTAGGTTACAGACTTCTTTGGACTGCAGCAGAATTTCAGAATGCTGGTGGCAGATCACATCTTTGAATGTTCTCCCACATTAAAAAAGAAAAGAAAAAGATACCCACCCAGCACATTAAATGAACAAACATTGCCTAAGCTAATACCAGGCTTGCTAGTCTGAGGATGCATACAAACATGATACCCTATTGTAAAGGTAAAGGTAAAGGTAAAGGGACCCCTGACCGTTAGGTCAAGTTGCAGACGACTGTGGGGTTGCGGCACTCATCCCAGCGTACAGCTTCCGGGTTATGTGGCCAGCATGACTAAGCCGCTTCTGGCGAATCGGAGCAGCACAGGGAAATGCTGTTTACCTTCCCGCCGGAGCGGTACCTATTTATCTACTTGCACTTTGACGTGCTTTTGAATTGCTAGGTGGGCAGGAGCAGGGACCGAGCAACGGGAGCTCACCCCGTCGTGCGGATTCGAACCGCTGACCTTGTGATCAGCAAGCCCTAGGCTCTGTGGTTTAACCCACAATGCCACCTGTGTCCTTGATACCCCATTGTAGGCATAGGCAAACTCAGCCCTGTAGATGTTTTTATGCCTACAACTCCCATGATCCATAGCTAACTGGACCAGTGGTGGGGATGATGGGAATTGTAGTCCCAAAACATCTGGAGGGCCGAACCTGCCTATGCCTGCCCTATTGTATTCTCAGTGGTATAGTCCAGGAAGGCGGACACAATGTGATTCTTCAGGGTGGGTTGAAGATATGTGTGTGTGTGTGTGTGTGTGTGTGTGTGTGTGTGTGTGTGTGTCTAGCAGGGAAGAGAACTCAGACCAAACAAAAACAATGCATTCTGAAGAATCCTGGCAAATCCAGCAACTCTTGTATGGATCACAGATTAATTAAATATTTTGTTCCACTTTCTGCTTGTCCTGTGACTTAAATGTGTGAATATTGGCTCCCAATCAGAAGACGTGTTATAAGTTATCTTACAAAGGGAAAAAATATTTTGAAGCATCTTAAGCAGGGGTCAGCAACCTAAGGTCCATGGGCCACAAGCGGCCCATGGGGGTCATTTAACTGGCCCATGGACCCCCGCCACCCACTTGGGTACCCCTGCCGCCCATTTAGTCGGCTCCCGTGCACTGTGCTAAACTGGCGCGGAGCAGAGCAGGGACCGCCTCCTGAGACACTGGCTGGCTTCCCATTGGCTGCAGGAAGCTCCTGCAATCAGTGGGAAGCTGCACGTGCCTCCTCTACGCCGGAAGGAGCGCTGGAAATACCGTTTGCGCATGTGTGTGTGCGCACACTTGGGCCCACCGTGGCGTCTGCGGGACCGTGAACCGGCCCAAGCCACAAAAACTTTGCCGACCCCTGATCTTAAGGATACTTCATTTGTTTCTCTGCTTAAAAGGTGCAATACGTTACCTTTGTTCCGACATGTAATCGAAGGCAATATAACCTAAAAGCTGAAATAATTATGAATCCCTGCTAAGCTGGAAGAAAAACAATTTCAATAATTTAAAATCCAGTTATGGGTATGTGCCATTTTTTCCAGCTGAATGCAGTTTTTTTTTAATTGCATAAGTATAAATTAAACTGCATAGAGAACATTTTAAAATAAGGTGATTTTAATATTTTGCCTTTTGTGACATTCCAGATATATTGCATTAAGTTTTGTTCATTTTTTCCTACATTTTGACAACGTGATATCCTTTTTTGTGATAAATTTTTATTAATTTTCATACAGTTATACATTTTAACCCGAATACAACAAATTGTGTCTGTTCTGAACTTCCTTCAGCGTCTCTGAGAGTCATCCATTTTTATATCTTTAATACGCATTCCCTTTTTTTTTATATTGCCATTATTCCCCCTTAATCCCATTTTTTTAAATAAACAATACTTATTTGATTTTTTACAGTGCCTCTTGAAATCCCACTAACGTTGTGCTTATACCACATATGTTTTTCAGATAATCCACCAATTTCCCCCAGTCCTCGATGAACTTTTGGTCTTTAGTATATCTAATCTTTCCAGTTAATTTGTCCAATTCCGCATAGTCTATCAGTTTTAGTCTCCATTCTTCTATCGTCGGTATCTCTTCTTGCTTCCACTTCTGGGCCAACAGGATTCTGGCTGCCGTTACAGCATATTGGAAAAGTTAAAAGTCCTTCCTTCTTATGTCCTTTCCTATCATCCCTAAAAGAAAAGCTTCTGGTTTTTTCACAAAAGTATATCTTAACATTTTTTTCATCTCATTGTGTATCATTTCCCAGAAACTTTTTACTTTTTTACATTCCCACCACTGATGAAAGAACGTCCCTTCTTTATCTTTACATTTCCAACATTTGTTATCAACCTTATACATCTTTGCTAATTTTACAGGAGTCATATACCATCTGTAAAACATTTTCATTACATTCTCTTTCAGCAGCGTACATGCTGTAAATTTTATATTCTCTTTCCACAATTTTTCCCATTCCTCAAATTGAATATTATACCCAAAATCCTTTGCCCACTGTATCATTACCGATTTAACCTCTTCATCCTTAGTGTGCCACTCCAGCAATATCTTATACATTTTTGACAGAGTTTTGTATTCATTATTTATTATGTCTTTTTGGAAAGTTGATTCCTTTTCTACATAACCTTTTCCCTTCAAATCTATTTTGATTATTTCATTTACCTGACGATAATGCAGCCAATCATATATATACTCTTTAACTTGTTCATATGGCTTCAGTCTCCATTTCCCTCCTTCTTTAGTCACCAATTCACTGTATGTACCCCATTTTTTCCTCATATTAATTTTCTTAACACTCATTACCTCCAACGGGGACAGCCAGTGTGGGACTTTTGGTTCCAATATATTTTTATATCTTTCCCACACCTCTATTAATGAACCCCTGAAGATGTGGTTTCCAAATCCTTTGTGAACCCTCCTTTTTTCACACCAAAGATATGGGTGCCATCCAAATCTGTTATCGAAACCTTCAAGATTCAACAATTCATTATTTTCTAACTTTATCCATTCTTTTATCCAGCATAAACATGCTGCCTCGTAGTACAGTCTCATATCTGGCAGGGCGAAGCCACCTCTTTCTTTAACATCTGTCAATAACTTAAACTTTATTCTAGGCTTCTTTCCCTGCCAGATATACCTTGAAATCACTTTTTGCCATTCTTTAAAAATTCCTATACCCTTTAATATGGGTATGGTCTGAAATAAGAATAACATCTTTGGTAGCACTGTCATTTTTACCGTAGATATTCTTCCCCAGAATGATAGTTTCATTCTGGCCCACACCTCCAGATCCTTCTTTATTCCCTTCTAGACCGGGATATAATTGTTTTGATACAAATCTATATTCTTAGGTGATAACCAAATTCCCAAATATTTAACCTTTTTCACCACCTCTATCTCAGTTTGTTGCTGCATTAATTCAATCAATCATATCTTGCTCCATATTTTTTGCAATCATTTTTGTCTTGTTCTTATTCAATCTGAATCCTACCACCTTTCCAAATTGTTCCATCTCTTCCAATACCTCTTTTACACTTTCTATTGGTTCTTCCATCGTCATTACCAAATCATCGGCAAAGGCTTTAACTTTGTACTCATTTAGCCCCACTGTTACCCCTTTTATTTGATTGTTATGTCTAATTGCATTTAAGAAGACTTCCAGAACCGTTATAAATAACAATGGCGATAGTGGGCAACCTTGTCTTGTACCTTTAGATATTTTTATATCTTCAGTGATTACATTGTTTATTATCAATTTTGCTCTCTGCTCAGTATAGATTGCCTTTATGCCATTGAAAAATTCTTGTCCCACCTCCATATGTTCTAAGTTTTTCAGCATAAACTCCCAAATTACGTTATCAAAGGCCTTTTCTGCATCCACAAACATTAAAACTGCTTGTTTGTCGCCCCTACCAGACAGATTTTCTATAACGTTAATTATATTTCTTATGTTATCTCTCATTTGTCTGCCTGGTAGGAAGCCTGCTTGGTCTTTATGTATAAGTCTTGTTAATATCTTTTTCAGTCTCTTCGCTAGAACGTGATATCCTTTTTTATATATATATAAAAGGATGATGGAAGTAATTATATTCTCACGTGGCTTGTGATGTTTAGGTTTGAGGAAATATAATTATTTTTGAAGTACAGGATAAAATGGACAAATCTAGATTGTGTCTATGATGCACACCAGCTGCTATCATAGAAAACAGAATGAACTCCCACTAACTTAAGTGGGACTTGCAGAAAATGTGCTTAGGGTCAGGCTACATTGGTAGTGCTATCCTCCCAAGTCATAACCACCGATGTAACATTCCTTGGGAATTGTGAAGAGATCATTATTGGATGTGTGTGAAAAGAGTGATTTTAAATGGCCTTCAACTGTGGTGGGATGCTGGGTGCTGAAGAGCTGAGTCTTAAGTTAATTTGTTAGAGAAGGGAATGTGAGTAGGAGGGAATTTAATGAAAAAGAGAGAGGAGGAGGTGAATAGAAGGGAATGTTAGCATTTTAGACATCGGAGTCATGGCAGACTTGTATGCAAGGATGAAGGAGAGTGCTTTTCACATTTCTGCTGTCAGGGATATTCTGTTCCTCAAAACTGGAGCTGTCTTCACATACCCTTCACAACTTCCTGCCTCTGTTCCTCAACAATAGCAGAAAGGCATATGTGAAGAGTAGGGTGTGTGTGATATTTTAGCAATGTAGATTGCAACACCAGAGTACAGAGTGGGAAACAGATAAGAAAAATGAAAGGAGAATGAACAAACTAGGGAACTGACTCTTATGCAATTGACCATATACAGTATAAAACCTGCGGACCAAGGTTACACAATATCTAGTTTCCTGAAAATATTACTTGACCACAACATATTTAGTGCCATGCTGGCAGAGAAATAAGTCCAGCCCCACTTTACAGACACACCCTGTTAGTGATGATGACCATGAGCATGTTATACGTGTTCACAGTACTTTACAGAGAGATAAGCAATGAGATAGGTCCCTGTTCCTAAAGGGAGGACACTTCAAAATAGATAGTGGTGAAATAACAGAGGAGAAAGTTGCTACAAACTGAGTTGCACTACTGGTTCATCTATCTCAGTATTGTCTACACTGACTGGCAGCAGCTGTCCAAGATTCAAACTTGGAGAGTCTTTCCAAACCCTACCAGGATAAGGCATGGAACCTGGGTTGTTTTGCATGCACAGCCTGTTCATCTATCACTGAGTGACCCATACACAGTGAAAGAAACTCTGGGCACATTTTACTGCACATGCAAATGTAAGCCTTGGTAACAGGAATGAGCATTAAAGAAGATAAGCTACAATACATGTTTGGGGTTGTGTTGAGAATGTCT
This sequence comes from Podarcis gaigeae, assembly GCF_964106915.1. Lineage (NCBI taxonomy): Eukaryota > Metazoa > Chordata > Lepidosauria > Squamata > Lacertidae > Podarcis > Podarcis gaigeae. The sequence goes on from NC_139688.1 coordinate 19,712,788, forward strand.
GGGGGCATTGGCACAATAAGCTGGGGAATAATATTTTATTTAGTCATTTATTTTATAAATCTGTCTGATCCTTCATTATAAACATTTCCAGGCTAGCTAACAATACTGTACTGGATAAAACTGAAACAACCATAAAACCACAAAAGAATAAAATATTCAATGGATTTCTGGCATTAAAACCATATTGTCAAATGTTAAAAGGCCTGGGTAAATAAATAAGTGCTGAAAGGACAATGCAATTCAAAAGCTGTTTAAATCCACGCTTTTTCATTTAAGCTGCTTTTGTCTAGTTTAACTCGGGGTGCATTCGTATCTACCCTCTCGCTCAACTGTAATCCAGCAGAAACAATAGCAGTAAAATACTAAATTTTGGAAGATGGAAAGACACGCCAATGGGGACAAGTGATTTACAACACAGTGAGCTGGTGGTGAGAATACAAAACAGACTTTGTTTACAGCTGACATTGTTGATGAAGTAAACTACTGTTATTTGAGAGGAAAGGTGTCAATGTGCCCTTACTGGGTCTGTACCAGCTTGAATGAAACATGAACAGTTTAAGCACCTTGCGGCCCACAGAATGTAGCCTACACCCAGAAGCAATGCATGGCATACAGCTGAACGTACAGTGGGAAGCTAAAATGCTGGAGAACCATGTTGTTCTTTCCTAGTATATTTCAGACTTCTATTTTGGATTTTCTATGGCAACTGGATTACAAAGTTGGAGTAAAAAATTGGTACCTATTGACACCAAGCAATGATTGCACTAGAAAAGGAAGACAGCGACTGTGTGACATAGCATTCCATCTGGGAATACTGCTTTCCCTTGCCACAATTCTATTACTCCTCTTTCTCCTCTCTGTTGATGCAGAATCTATTATGAACGACCTATTTCCTCTCTCTCCATTCAGGCTTACTTCTCAGAGGTCATAAAGCTGCTTATTGCCTATAGGTGAAGACACATATGGCGGAATGCTCCACCATGTAAAAAATGTCTCCACACATAGATGCAACGTATTTGCCCCATCTATATATAGCATTGGAGGAAAAACCGCTCTAGAAATTATTATTCATATGAGAATCTTCCAAACACTCCCTCCTATTTCTTTATAGTAAAACACAACAGAGGAAAAATAATTGTTTCCTGAATACCCTGAGAATAATCCTTGTGGAAATTGTTCAGTTTGGTTGTGCATTTTTTCATGTTTCATTTATTGTTCATGATTACTTTTGTTATGTTGTAGTTAAGTACTTTTTCATGTTGTAAGTTGCCTTGAGCATGGTTTGAATTGTGGGAAGGTAGCATACAAATAAAATTATGTATGTATATTGAAAATGCACAAAATCATAGCAATTATCAGTAATAATGGCAACTCCAAAAGTTTCTATCTTAGCTATTGTTAACAAAGATTATAACCTTCAAGTATATGATTATATTGAAATATTGGTGATATCATTTTAGGCTGCAATCTTAGATACACCTATTTGGAATGAGCACAGTTGTATTTACCTTTGAGTAAACATGCATATGATGGTTATTACATCGTTATTATTTATTAAATTTATTAGTTGCTTTGTCTTGGCAGGGCAACCCAAAACAACTTAAAACCAACTATGCAGTTCATCAATAAACCATGGTTAGAAAGACACAACTCTGCAAGGGAAAGGTACATTAAAACAGCGAAAATAACACAACAAAATGCATTGCATGAGGGGGAAATGGATTGCAAAGTATGAACATTACCGAAAACAACATTTAATTAGGTATCCCATTTCCAACCATCAAATTTGAGGTATTAAGCCATGAGATCCCAAACAAATGAGGCTTGTGTCTGTATTACTGACTTGGAGCTTGTGGTTTAACCTTGAGGCTATTAATGGTGCAGTACTACGCGTGTATCTTCAGAAGTAAATCCGAGGGGAGGTAAAAAAAAATCCAGGCATTTGTAAAACCTAGCATAAATTGATTTTGGGACATCCTGCCTTTGCATCCTCAGGCTTTCATATCAAAGCACTCCTAGTCCCAGTGACGTGTCAGGGTTTGCAATATCACTGCAGGAAGGTCTGTCGGGAAGCTTCTTCCGTGCATTTCCCAGCCCTTCCCGCGAGGCAGCTGCGTCGAAGGCTGTGGCTAGTTTGGACATGCCCACAGCTTAAACTCTTGCATCCCAGGGCTTTTCTTTTTGTGCGTGTGTCTCCACTGTGCAAAAAAGAACCGGGCTCTCTCCCGTCCCCCAAACCCTTACTATTCCCCGGCTTCCAAGACGTCTCAAGACTTGCGCTCGCGGGTGCTTTTCCTATAGTCCTCCTCCTGCTGCTCTTTAGCATTTTAGCTCACTCCCTCCGTATATTGATTGCGAGTCCGTCGGATTTACACGCTTCCTTTAACCAACTGTTGCGGGGGTCGCTTCCATTCGCGCGCCACGGCCCCACACGCCACCTTGAAATCTTTCCGTTTTGAGGATTAAGGTTCAATAAACACATCTCTGTGCCATCAAAACAAAAAAGTTTCTCTCTCTCCCTCTCCCCCTGCAACAGGTTTTGACACAGCTTAATCTCGGCCGAGACTCATAATATAATATACAACGTAATATAATAACAGACACATGCTTGTGGCGTGTTTCATGTGAGCTTTATTTTATTCCTTTTTTCTGTTCTGTGGAACAAGCAGCCTGGGCAGAGAAAGGGCACGAGAGAGAGGTGGGGCGGGGGGAGGGCGGAATTCAAATAAATAACCGCAGGCGCCCTTCTCTCCCTCGCGCCCCCTCTTCCCGCCTCTTTTTCTCTTGTCACTCCAACCCTCCCTTCCCAACGGCGCCGCTCCTTTCCACCTTTTGCCCCGCCTCCCCTCCCTTCCCCTTCCCCCGGCACGTGACGGGGGCCTCTGACGCCGGGCGGCGCGGTGCCCTGGAGCTGACACTCGGCGCGGAGCTGAGGCCAGGAGGGGGCGGGGCTCCTGGGCAGGCAGGCAGGCGGGCAGGAGGGAAGAAAGGAGCGAGCGAGGCGAAGCGGAAGGAGGAGGAAGAAGAAGCAACAGCGGCGGCGGGGATACCGCCTTGTAGCCGGAGCGACCTGGACCTCCGGTTTGGGTGAGTGGGCCGTTATTCGGGGAGGGGGGGAGCAGCGTGCTGTGCTGCGCCTGCCAGAAGTGCGTTGAAGTACCGTGTTTGGGGAGGGGGCGTTGCTGGCTTCACAGGGATTCTTCCCCCCCCCCTTCCTTTGCAAGGAAGAACGGAGAGACACGGTTTCCCTGTTTGTCCCTTCCCTCCCCCTCCCCCTGTTGCGCTTCTTGTTTAATTAAGCCGGAGCAACTCTTCTTCTTCTTCCGCCGCCCCTTCCTCCTCCTCTCCCCACCCCTCCCCCGCCTGCGCCCCCTATCAGAAAAGCGCGTTGTAGATTCCGCCCCACCCCTAGGTGGAGCGTGGAAAGGTGTGCGGAGGGAGGAGGATGAGGGACGGAGGGGAGCAAGCCCTTTAAGCCACGCTTTCGGCTACTCCGGTGGGAAAGCGTGACAGCCGGAGTTTAAAGGGGAGCCGGTGGTGCGTCAAGTGCACACGACCGTGTCAAGTCCTAATGCTGATAGACGTGCTGCGTCGGGTTTCCTCCTCGCGACATAACCCCGCCCGCCCCCCGCTTGACCTTGGGGTGTTTTCATTCTGCGACAAGAGCAGGATGGGATGGGGGGATGACTTGTTGGTTCCCTACACAGTAATCACTTGGTAACTCTCGTGTGTGTATATATGGGTGGGTTTGTAAGGGCAGGTGGGAGGAATGGCAACCCCACCTCTGTCCACACTTGGGCCCAGTTTTAATTTGTAGTTCGCTGTGTCTTGACTGGTACAGCCTGATTCTGCAAATATATATGAATTCTAACTTTTAAGTGTTTCGTTTACCCTTGGGAGCCAGGGCAGTTTCATGCCTGGAAGCATTAATGTTTGTGCAACTGATACACAGATCGATGCTATCTCTCTGTATTTTGCCTTGTGTCAAGCTGCCTGTGTGGAGAAGTATCCTAAAGTGGTATATTTTGCTTCTGTAGTAAAAGCCTAATTTGGTTATAAGTTATTTTGTGTTATGCTTACACAATCTATATGATATTAATAAATAATAATAATAATAATAAATAAAAAATTGTCAGGGTTGCCCAAGGCAACCAAAAGTGACTTACAACAGAGTCATACATACAACATGCAGCTTGCAGATGTATGTATAGTTGACCAAATAATACAAACACAGAGAGACATTAAAGGAGAGTACATTGTGTAACTTCATTTCTCCAGTTAGGACAAATTATGAAGGAGGAGGATAGCTTAGTTACCAGCTTGAGCGGAAGTTCTGCATTCTCTCTTCCTTGCCAACTGTCTATACAGGCCTTAAAATGATTTGAGCCTTAGTATGAGTTAACCACAATGTATCAGTCACAGACTTTTCTAACTATATATAGTTTGCAATTGTAGTCAGCACAATAACAAAAGAGTAGAGTAAGAGAGGCAAGTAACTGATACGATGTTATTCCCTCCCCCTTTTAATAAAAAAAAACTTCGGGGAAATTGGCTTTTTAAAGCTGTTTGGCATGTAAGTACACTATGCATTCAGATTATGAGAAACTGAGTTTGTAATCAAGTTTCAAGAAAGGTACAGTTTGGCTTTTATTTTAAATACCATATTATTGGAGAGCCCATTGTTCTCAAATGTTCCCTAGTGTAGGTGTTCAAGAAGGAGCTGACCTTTTTTTGGTAATTGATATCTACTGTCCATGGTTACAATCTCTCTCTGTGTTTAAATCTTTAGGCTCATTTTGAAAGTATTTCATATAAAATTGAGTACAAATGAGTCATACCAGCTGTCAAGCAACATTATTCTGATGAAATTTCAGTGTGTGAAATTGATTTCCTACAGCAAATGTGAAGAGAATGTTGTTATGAAACTCATGGACTTGGCCTTGCATTGCGTGTTTGCTTTTCTGCCATGGTGACTAGAAATGTTTCTGTTACCCTTTCTCCAGATGACTGTGGTGTACTTTATTCTTGTCAGAAATTTTGATCTTAAGCATCGAGAATAATGCAAGCCTTCACATTCCTCGGATGGACAGAATTCTGGCCTGAAGTGAAACTTATAGGTTGCAGAAAAAATTGCATAAAAGACGAAACTGTTTATTTATTTATTTTTTATAAATTTTTTATTAAATTTTCCATCTTTAAAAGACAAAACAACAACAACAAACAAACAAACACATAAAATCATATTTTCGTAACCTCATTTTCATAAGCCTCTTTTCTCAGACTTCCCCGTACCTTCCCCTTTTTGCATCCTTATTTTACAATTATTCAGCAACCCTTTTAATCAATTAAATTTTAAATTTGTTCTCCTTTTCAATTTCACCCTAAATCATAAAAAAAAATTGCCGCTGCAATTATACCTCTTCCTTTCCCTTAACATTTTAGCACTCTTCAATTTTATAGCAGTTCTTAAGATATATTTTAAACTTCTTCCAATCTTCCTCCACAGTCTCTTTCTCTTGGTCGCGGATTCTGCCGGTCATTTCTGCCAGTCCCATGAAGTCAATCACTTTCGCCTGCCACTCCTCCAGCGAAACTGTTTATGCCAGGGGGTGTGCATTAGGTTCTCAAGTGATAGGCATCCAGAAATTGTGGGCTTAATGAAAATGTGCTTAAATTAAAGCTTGTTGTTGAGATGCTGACAAGTAACAACATAGGAGAAAACATCAATTGTGCAGAGGACAGTTGGCTGGGTTTTATTTCATCTGGCCTTCAGTTGGTAAGAACCTATGACATGGGCATCTAAATGTCCTCCAATACGACTTCAATGACTAACTTTGTTTGTATCACAACATCATTAATGTGCTCCTTGCAGCTGTAGGGGATAATGTTTGCCAGCACAATAGTCTGCGGTAAGAACCAAATGACACTGAGAGAGCTTGTTTGTATTTTTGGTTACATAAATAGTAGCATAGTTTTTTTCAATTTTTGTTTGGACCGTGTTATGATTTTTTTGATTCTGAGCTTCAGTTATTACACCGAGTAAAGCAAATTATAATTGGTTTTAAATAGTTTCCAGGATAGGAATTATACACAGATATGTTATGATGATTCTGTTATACTGCTTTCTAACCTTCTAAATGTTTTTGTACTTTTTTGTACAGTTACTGCTGCTTTGAAAGTAAGGTTGGATTCTAGTACTAATTTCAGATCTTGCTCACCCTTTGTTGACTCACATTGGTTTAGTGAAGTGTGTGGGCTTTAATGTCATGCTACTTCACTTTTATTGCCTCCTACATTACATCCACTCTTTGAAAAGTGCAAATTTAGTGTATAATACAGTTTACCATATCCACTGTTCTAATGCTTACAGCACACCTACTCAGAACTGATCCCCTTTGGCTGCATTGGCACAGTGTTTATGAGCTGGTTGCAAGTTGTTGTGTGTGTTTTTTTAAAAAAAGCAAAACATGGTTAACATTAACTATGTTTTTTTAAAAATTTGGACGAAACAAAAGTGAAGCAAACTACTGACAGTGGGAGTGGTGGGGACTTGAGCTCAAGGCTTGCTTGTAGTTTGTTGTTGCTCAAGTACACATCAAACTGTGGTTTAACAAAAGGAGGAACCAATATGGTGTACTACAGATGCTTCATCATCCCTAACTGTTGGCTATACTGGCTGAGGCTGGTGGGAATTGAACTACTTTTAGCAGCCTTAGCTGGTATTGCCAACAGTATGAATGTTTAGAGTTGTGGTTTAGAATATCTGTAGGGCACCACATTAACTACCCCTGGTTTAGCTTGAAATACAAATGTAGCCATTAAGTTTGGATTGAAGCCTTAGTATTCTCATAATGCTAATGATGGATGCCTCTTCATTTTTATCCTACCCCCTCACAAGTCTGGTTGTCTTTACCAACCATTGGCTACAGCAGGTGATGCTCATTTAAGTACTTAAAAGGGGGGGATGCGGCTTTTGAGAAATGGCATTTGAGAGATGGATTTTGTGAAATTAGAGCTGCTGCTCAACATTTGAACAGAACACAAATTTAAAAAACACTTTGGTTGGTTATTCCAGCATAAATAGATTATTTCAGCTAGTTAGGTACTTCCATCTCTTGTGATGATTATATATGAAATTAAAGTGACAGGAAGAAATAATTTATAGAAGCATTATTGGTGGCAGTATTCTATAAAGTTACAGTCTTTCTCTTGTAGTTTTAATAGGGCACATATGTTTTATTTCTGGAGCTGACTTTTCTATTCCCTCTTCATTTACAAATTTTGGTCTCAGTCCAACAAGATCCTTAAGATGCACTGCGCTGGAGCTGAAGAATTTCCTTTACTCCTCATGTATTTTCTTTCATTTGTTCTACATTACAATTGGCTTCTTAAACATGAAGATATTTTAAAGAAAACGTAAAGCGACTTACAGTTGCAAAAAGTTTTAAATAGTTGCATAGGCCTATTAGCATTAAAAGGTCTTCAAGAGACACCTTACACTGCCTGCGAAATCTCTGCTGGAAGAGTGTTCCATCAAAGGATGGTTTGTGCCACAAACTAGGCCCAAATGCAAGACCTGTGCTCCTTCACACTCCCTCCCTTATAGTCCCTCTTAGCTGTTTGTCGCTTTTCCCATCTTTTTAAGTATGTGTGATATAATCAGCTTTTAATTACTAGTTTTTACTCCTTACCTGTTTTAAGTCTTATGTGTTCTGTTTATCCGTATGTTTTATCTTATGCTGGTCAGTGACCGAACTAAAGTTTGATACTGATACTGATGCTGAGTGTTCCATAGCATGAGACTGAGAACACTAAATAGCAAACTTCTGGTTGAGGCCAGTTGGGCCTCTAACATGGATTAAGGTGGGATATAAGGGTCGAGGTGGTCCTTAATAAAATATGCAGATATCCACATTCAAATGTACATCTCTATTCTGGGAACAACAAATCCTGTGTGTCTAGCGCTGACTTGATGCGGTTCCCTTCTGTAAGCATGCAGAAAACTTTTTTCTACTTCTAATGGTGTTATTTCTGAACCAGCTCAATAAGAACCATGGGTACATAAATGACCTAGGAAGGATACTTTGGCTTGCATGCTCCCTTTCCTCACCTTGCATGTTGGAAATACTTCCTGGTTTGTGGCAAACCATAGTTGCTTGTTCCATCAGACTGTGGTTGTGTTTGGCATGCAAACCAAGTCTGGAAGCTAGGATGACACTTTGGTTTGCAATCTTGATTTTCAGGAGGTCAAGTGCAAGCCATATCTTGCCAGTTCAGATGACAGTACTAACTGGTTTATTTTAAACTGGGGAGGAAATGAATTACAGTGCATGAGAAGGATAAGGGAGTCTGTGAGCCCAAGTGTTCTTACAGTCTCATTTGCGTATAGTCAAACCATCTTTTGGAATTCAGTTGAAATAATTTCCTTCATTGTGAATTATCAGTGTCTGTTGCCTAATCAAGGATTAATCTTTGTTATTTTGTTTGAACAGAAACAACCCCCTTTTGATGTTAAATGTATAATCTGGGGTTTTTTCCCTGTCCCACTTTAAAGACTCAAGGAATTTAAGAGGAAAGAAACCCTACACTAAAATAAATATTGCTGAAATATCTGCAATGTGACCTTGGCAAAGCTGTTTTATTAAAATGTGGGAAGCATGCTTAAAGAGTATATATTCTTATTAACAGTATCCTGACCTCTATGGTTCATAAGATTAGGTAACAGAACTTGAATGGAACACTTTCCAAGATGTTTGGTAATGATTTGTGATTTATTAATTTGATGGCACTACAGAACTCAGGAGAAGTAATACTAAAGGGATATCTGAGCAGAATATGGGAGCCAAATTAAGCGAAACCAGTCTTTTATTCCTCACAAGGTTTAATAATACCTGAACTAAATAAATCCTCTACGTAATCATAGGATTGTCTTGAACTAAAAAAAGACCTGATCCATTTTGCTAAGTAACTGAAACAATAGGCTTAGTAACAGGCAAAGAGCAAGAGCAGAACATATATGAGGGTCCAGAAAAAGTTATTAATGTTTAACGTACTATCTGACACCTATGCTACTTGCAAATACAATCAGAATATATTAATAGAATTACAGGACGGGCAGCCTCCCATTTGTGTGGGGTTGCATTTTGGGTCATTGTGCATGTCAGCGGTCTCATGTAAGCCTGCCCCGTTCCACCCTCTTCTGGGGCTGAAAATGATGTGTGTGTCAGTGGTTGTGCATCAATTGAACATGCACAAAATGGTTGCAACCTGTGAACAACATCATAGCACACCTAGTCATCAGGATGCTCCCACTTAAAGTTGTAGTTAACATTTTTCATATGGTTATGCCTAGAAAGCACTTATATTTATGTACACTGCTATTCATCCATGATCAGAGTTTTCAGTACCCCAAATTTTACTTAAAATGAATCCTAGGTTAATTTGTTGTCATGTACTAAAATATGTGGAGGTATTCATTGAATTTATTGGGATATAGCACACCACACAATTTTTTTTTAATTCCCTCAATCCAATATTTCAGTTTCAACTAATTCTGACAATTTGGAAAAACTTTTCAGATATTTACAGTATACTGCATGTGAAACTTAAAAAACAACAGCTTTTGTTTGCCTAAATGTAAGCCAATTAGGGAAGGGGAAACATTTCAGAAAAGTTTCTGGGGAAATTTCTAGTTATGGCTCTGAGAGAAAAAGCTTTGCGAAAGATTTGGTTAGCCAGTTCTTCCCAAATATGAGACTAGTCAATAAACAGCATGCAGCTGAAACTCCTTTGTGGTAGTAACATTTTTTTTCCCTTACAGGGGGAAAGAAAGACCATAATGTGGCTTACCTTTCATGTAGAAAGGTGAAGACAGTTTCTTCCAAGAGATGGCTGACAAGAGTGGAAAGATTCTTTCAGGTCCATTATACATCGAAGTTGAATATGACTATGAATATGAAGCAAAAGACAAAAGGATTGTGATTAAACAAGGGGAGAGATACATTTTAGTGAAAAAGACGAATGATGACTGGTGGCAAGTCAAGAGGGATGAAAACTCAAAGCCATTCTATGTGCCAGCACAGTATGTGAAAGAAGTAACTCGCAAAGCACTAATGCCACCTATCAAGCAATTGGGTGGGCTGCCAAACAGCTCTTTAAAACTTATGCATGGGCTACAGAGGTCAACAGAAAATGTCAATAAGTCTCCGGAGCTTTCTAGTTTTGGGAAATCTTCTCCAGTTCAAGTGTCTAGCACAGTTCGGGATGCCAATCAGAATTTGGGACCAAACGTTAGCCCAGGTCAGAATTTTGGCCTGAGCTTGGACCTTTCCCAGAATAATGGGAAATTGAATGAATTTCAGTTCCCTAAAGTTTCCAATCAGAACAGAACATTCTCTGTGTCCCATTTTTCTTGTTCTGAATGTGTGGAGATAGAAAAGACCAGCTTTTCGCAAGAACAGTCCTGTGATTCTGCAGGAGAAGGCTCAGAGAAAATCCACCAGGATTCAGAATCTGGAGATGAACTCAGTAGCAGTTCCACAGAACAAGTACAGGTAAGATGAGATGCATCACAGTCAAATTTGAACTATTGTGTGTCTTAAAAAAAGGTATGAAGTAACAATTTAGCAAGAAGCTTTTGTACACAAACTTTTTATACTAAATGTATAAGAACTAAGCTCATTCAGCTACTGCGTGTTAGAATAGTGAGATAATACTTAATATTTCTCTGGTGACACCCACCTGGTGGTTTGTTTTTGTGCAGTTATCCATTGATTTGCCATTTTTCAGAAATTAACCCTTCTTTGAAGGGTTCTTTAAGCATGAGAAGGATGATGGAAAGGATTGGATCAGTTTAGCCTGTTATGGTCAACATATGTATCCTCTTGCAGAAATTCTTATTAAATTGATAGAAATTTCAAATGGCCAATAGAGTGGAAAGCTTTTAATATTCTGTAGCACATCTGGGAGGTCCGTGCTTGACACTGGGTTAGACATGCCATTTTTATTCACAGAGGTTTTGGTAGTTCTTATCAGCTTATTTTTAGGAGTCCCTGAGCTGTACTACTACAACAACTGTAGTACAGATGCATTCAATGGATTCTAGCTGTTTCATGTCATCCTTGTTATTTTTTGATGTAGCAGCCATCAGTGATGATTGATACACCTTGAGTTGATAATTGCCTATGAGGGTTTTGATAAATTGATGTGCCCTGAACAGTGAACATAATCTTCATAGCACTTATTATGTTATTAATCCAAATTAGCTGACAACCATCACATGTACCACTTTCACTTTTTTTTAAAAAAGTATTATTTATTACTCGCCCTTCATCCTAAGGTCCCAGAGCTGGTTACAACATTAAAAACACAATAGTAATACAACTTGAAACCTCAAAAATAAGGGGTGTTCTCAAAATGTACCCCTCAAGTGTCAAAAGCTAGGGTAAAGAGATTAATCTTCAACGTTGTGTAAACTTCAGCTGTGTAATGAAGTTGAAAGATGTGCCTTTGTGGGGTGGCAGTTTCACACCTTAGGGCTGCCACAGAGAACACAGTCGCCCAGGCTTCCACCCCCTGAACTTCCAAGGGCAGAGAAACTAACAATAAGGCTCCCTCTGCCCATCTCAGCACTCCAGGGGTCTGTAGAGAAGGAGGTTGTGTTTAGTTGGGGCCTGAGTCATTTAAGACTTTAAATCAGGGGTCAGCAAACTTTTTCAGAAGGGGGCTGGTCCACTGTTCCTCAGACCTTGTGAGGGGCCTGACCCACCCTCTCCCGAAAGGACCCCCCCCTGCCGCCACTCACTGAACAGCCGCCGACGCTGCCTCGTGCCTCGCCTTCTGCAGCATTGTCGCCATCCTCAGCCTCAGCCAGGGGTCTGCAGGGTGCAGAGCCCATGCCGCTGGCCTGGGCAGCGGAGGCAGCCTCCCTGCCACTGCTGCTTCCTCCCGCTCAGCTCTTGGCCATATGTGGCTGCCCCAGTGGGAAGGAAGGGGCATTGCCCAGAGGCATCACAGCTTTGGATGGGCTGCAGGACCTTCCTGCAGCCGATCAGAAGCCAAAACCACCACCCGCCCAGAGGCGTCCGCAGATTTGGATTGGCTGCAGGAGCTTCGTGCAGCCAATCCGAAGTCGTGTCAGTGTTGCGGAAGTCAGTCCCCGCGCGGCGAGGCCTCCGCACCGTGCTGGTTTAGCGCGGGGACTGACCAAGCAGGCAGCAGGGTCCATGGGCCAGATTTACGAGCCCGGTGGGCCACATCCAGCCCCTGGGCTGTAGTTTGCTGACCCCTGCTTTAAACACTAATGTGAACACGTTGACTTGGGCCCGGAAACAAACTGGCAACGGGTGTAGCTATTTTAAAACGGTGAAACCCCAGACAGATTGAAGTTTCTGAATCACCTTCAAATAAATCCCCGCATAGAGTGCATTAAAGCAATCCAATCTGGAAGTTACCAAAGCATGGAACATAGTGACCAAGTTACCTCTATCCAAATGGGGTTGTAGCTGGTGAACCAGCTGGAGCTGAGAAAAGGCACTCAAGTGTTGAATCCAGGAACATCCCCAATTGCTCTCATCAGCATTTTTTATTAGTGACTTTGGCTGATGTTGGTATTTCCAAATAGAAGTACTAGGGAAACTCTACTGAACAAGTTTGATAAAACTTATAATCAGAATGCAGGAGTTATACAGATGTCCTGTATGAAAACCACCAGCTCTCTGTGGACTGACCCAGTGCAATTCAAGAAGACCTGTTATATGCAATACAGTATGTAACAAATGAAAAGTGCAAACAGGTCAAACAAAGTATGGCAAGCAGTTCTTCTTGAACAACACTCACTTGTAGAGCCAGTTTGCAGTGTGGATAAGGCTCTTGGACCTAATTTTACTACTGGGTACTCAGGTGTCAGCTATATATCCATGCTGCTTGGGGGTGGGGAAGCGTCTAGCCTCAGAATGCTCTCTCTCATTCTCACTAGGCAAGAAACAGATCTGTCACAGTCTTAGACAACAGTCTTAGAAATTTGAAACTGTAACATTACAAAATGGGTGTAATATTTTATCTAGGTATGATGCCCACAAGCTATGTTACTTTCAACATAGCTATGAGTGGTGAAAAGCTGTCATAGCAATTAGACATCAACATTATTTTAATAAGCAAGAAAGACACCCTATAGCATGGTTCATTGCCCTGCGGAATGTAGTAAACTATAAATATTGTAATAATGTGATTATTCAGTTTGTAACTTCAGCAAAGTACATTAAAATTATGATTGGGAGAGTTTAGGTTCAGGAAATCAAATTACACCAAAACTGGACTGAACTTCATCCCTGAGGAAAACCAGAACCATTAAATGAAAGTCTGTTGGAACTGAAAATGGAAAGAAAAATTCAGGCTAGTAGATCAGAATAAGAACAAGCAAACTTGTTTCCTCTAGATCAAGCAGATCTAGAGATTTAAATGCCTGCTAGATTTTACTGAACTACCCTCCTGCTTTTTTAAAATCTTTCAATAGTGACCATTGTTTGGCAGAAATCAGCTGGGTAGAAATTAAGGTCTTTGCAAGCTGTTCTTATGACTGTTTGTTGCCAGTACATGAAGTTCCAGGCTGCGTATGGTTACCTTGAAAACAAGTGTTAAGCTAAGTGAGTGTTAGCACTATACAGTGAATGTGAGATGTCAGTTCTCTTTATGCCAGTTTATGTGGAGGCCGAAGAGCGTTCTTTCTTCATTAGATCCTACTTTTAACAGGGTTTGCTGTCTGTGTCTTGCACATTTTAAAGTCTGTATAAATGCATTTTAGAAAATAAAAGAAGTTTGTGTTTGTTGTACACAAGAGAGTCTGTGCAGCAGCTCATTGTGGGTTGTAGGAATGCATTCCAGTTTTCTTTGTTTGAACCTATGAGAAGCCTTCTATCAGTTTTACCGGGGGGGGGGGGGGGATGGGATTGAATTTTCATTAAATAGGTTGTGCAGCAGGGCATATACATCCCTTATGTTCCTGATTTTGCGTGATCTGTGTTAGATTCTCACTGTAAATGTAGAATACCCAATGGCACAAGCATACACAAGCTTCAATAAAAAAGTGATACTAGATTCAGTGTTTTAAAAAAGTGACTGTGTTTCCTTTCTCCTCTTTTGGTGAATGGTAACACCACAGGATGTATTCTCATTTCACTCTGTTATGTGACCTTATGTTCCAATGGAACTGCCTTTATTGTGGCTGTCAGCAGCTCTCTGTATTTCTGTGGGAAGGATGTGTATGGCTTGCCCTCTGCTTACTTGCTGTTGTGCGTGGTGGGATTAATTGCATCAGCCTTGTTTTCTGATTGTGGGCACACTTGCTTTCTTTTGGTCTCAGTTCCACGGCTGCATAGGGGATCCCTAATAAACACGATGCATTTTGAAGACTTTTCTGCCACACAGACTCATCTGAACTTTGGCAAGATTATTTTCTTCATCAGTGCCCTATCTTCATGTAGGAATTAAAAGTGACCAATGCTTGCTGGTGTTTTGAAAGCAAGAATTTTGCTGATTGTTTTTAATTGTCAAATTGTTAAATAATCTATATCTAGCTTGCATAGCCATGAATTCATGGAACATGTACATTGAAGCAAGCAGTACTTAATTTGGGGAAGGAAGAGAGTGTGAGGTGACCATTAGGCAGCTCCTTATTTGAATATACAGTATATATAACCAATGTTAAATCTCTGTAGGACTAATTTTGGTTTATCTGGCCTGTTGTTGTGGATAGGACTCTCACAATAATGCAGTCAGCTTCCTGCCTTCTTGCCTCACACCTATCATGTTTGGTGAAAGCCAGTTGGGGGAAGGGTGTTGATTAGAAGGTCCAGGATGTGGTGAATGTGTCTTTACACGACAGTGGTGCATTCTGCTCTTAAACAGATGTGAAAGTGTGTTCACTCCTGAAGAAGCCCACCCTGAATCCTATGGTTTATAACAACTACTGCCTGGTTGCAAATACCCCATTTTTGGGTAAGGGGATAGAGAGAGTGGTGGTTGTGCAGTTGCAGGAGTTCATGGAGAGTGCAGATTATCTAGACCCATATCAGTCTGGGTTTAGGCGCAGTTTGGGACTGAATCAGTATTGGCTGTCCTGATGAATGAACTATATTAAGAACTACATAACCTTTAGAAGACATCTGAAGGCAGCCTTATATTGGGAAGTTTTTAATATTTAATGCTTTATTATGTTTTATATATTCTGTAAGCCACCCAGAGTGGCTGGGGAAACTCAGCCAGATGGGCGGGGTATAAAAAATAACATTATTATTATTATTATTATTATGAGTGGGACGGGGGTGTGGGACATTGCTTCTTTTTCTTGATCTCTCTGTGGCTTTTGCTACCATTGACCATGGTATTCTCTTTGGCAAGCTCTGTGAAATGGGTATTGGGGGTGCTGTTGGACAGTGGTTCCTGTCCTCCCTGTAGGGTTGTATCTAGAGAGTAGCATTTGGAGACTGTATTTCAGCTATGGTGTATCTTAGTACAATCTTGTCTCTAGTGCTGTTTAATACTTGAATGCAGCCTCTGGATGTGGTCATTCAAAGTTTTTTTGGGGGGAAAGGGTCATCAGTATGCTGATGGCACACAGTTCTACTTCTCTACAACATCAGCGCCAGGAGAGGATGTGCATGATCTGAGCCATTGTCTGGGTGCAGTGGAGAAATGGACCAGTAAGTTGTGCTTGAACCATGGGAACATGGAGGCACTGTGGTTTGGTGGTTCCCATGTCTACGCAGTTGGCTAGGGTCGGGGTTGTGCTCTTTGTCTCTGAAGTCCAAATTACTGCCTATAGCTAGTAAACCAGATGTAGCCATTCTTGTAAATTAGTAGTGTGGTCACAGTGATTTATGTATTGGCCACCTCAAGATTCCATTATTGCCGTGTGCTCTATGTTGGGCTATCTTTGCACCTGGTCCGACAGTTCCAGTTGGTGCAAAATGGTGCAACAGCTGGACTGTTGATGAGGACCGATGATTGCCAGCAGATACATGCAGTGATCAAAAGCATGCACTGACTCCCCATATGCTACTGGGCCAGGTTCAAGATCCTTGTATCTGCTTGGAGACTGGCCCCCAGATCCCTTATATCCCTGCCCAATCAATGAGGTCTTTGTGGGAGTCACTGTTAGTGGTCTCCCATGGTTCAGATGCAGGGCTCATATCCACAAGAAGATCCTTTCTCTGTTGAACGTACGGGGCTTCTGAATTTATTCCAGCAAGCTTTTTAACTGAATTCTGATTTTATACCGCTTTACTCATTTTTAGGCTTATTGTATTGGGTCTCCTGTATGTTACTAAGAGACAACCGTAATCAAGTGGTATATACATTGTTGAAATAAATAAAAAAATTATAACACAATCGGTAACAATGAAATTCTTTCTTCAGCCTGCAGTGCATGAGATCTTAGGGGAGGGGAAATGAGCTTCTGGACATGCTTCGTGCCAGAGGATGGACTTTTGGATTTGTGGCCACCTGTCCTTATCAGTAGGGATGGTGCAGAGGTTTTAAGAGGGAACTCTGGGCACTGTTGCACCCGGAATGCTCTAGCCTCCCTTTTAAAATATGTGCTTGCTTTGAGTAGAACTGTTATGGTGACATATGCTCATTAACTTTTAAAATCTGTGTGAAGGTGCTCAGTGTAATCTTTGTATGTTGTGTAAAGGAAGTTCATGTCTGATTTAAATGCTTCCCATACTTTGTATCTAATGTATCATTTATAGAAAAGTTGCTATAAGTAGCGAGTTGGGTTAATAATTACAAATATAGGCACTGACCTATTTGCAAAGATTGCTCTGTCTTTCATCCTCTTTACTAATTGACTATTGCATAAACTGTGAAGCACTAGAGGGATTATCACTAGGCTGTGTCTTGCTTTGATGAATCTTGTGTAGTAATGATCTTGCAAACAGACTCTCTCCTACCACTGCAGGTTTACCTTGAAAATATGCACCTTGCTAAAATCTGTAACACTGCAAACACACACCTGTAAGACATATTTAAATATCTCTTTTGAATGACTGTCTCCCTCAAGTTCAGATTAAGTGTATTTAAAATGTGTCTTTTGTCAACATGGCTGATCCCACACCCCCAAGCAGGCCTCTGGTGGTGGTGAATTTTCTTTATATGCCATCTTTCCTTCCAATCAGGAGCAAAGGGTTGTATACAGCGTCAGTAAAATACAATAAAGTCAAGAACACCACACTTTAAAAACCTCCCTACATGCAACAGAACAAGACATAAAACAACACTAGCATATTTCAACAGCTGGCTCCCCAGGGCATTTATCTTCTTAAAGCCCAGGTTGACCGTGTCTTTAGTTGACCCCTAAAGGCCACCAGTGAGGGGAACAAACATGCTGCTTCAGGGACAGGGAGGGCCAGAGAACCCCATATTCACAGGACCTCCATCTTATTCAGCTTTAGTTCATTGGTCTGCACCAAACCATCATCCTCTCTGGACACTGGTCCCCTACCTGCACAACCTCTTCAGATGGGATGAAGGGGTAGAGCTAATTGTCATCTACATACTAATAGCATGGTGCTCTAAATCCCCAGGTGACAGCTCCCAGTGGTTTCATATAAATCAAGAATAGGGAACTTATGGCGCTCCTGATGTTGTTGGACTCCACCTCCCATCAGCCCCAGCCTGTATGGCCGAAGGTCCAGGATGATGAGAGTTATCCATCAACATTTGCAGGGCCTCAGGTTCTTCATCCCTCATACAGATTTTAAATGTCACTTTTGGTTGGGGGGTTGGACAGGATAGAACCCTACAGGAACATAAAGACACATCTAGTCCAGCATCCTCTTCTGACAGTGACCAATGAGATCCCCATCAGAAGCAGCCCACAGCAGGAAATGAGTGCACTAGCATTCTCGCCACTTGTGTTTCCCAGCAAGCAGTATACAGAGGAATACTGCCTCCCATAGCGATGGTAGAACACAGGCGGCATGCCTAGTCCTATCCTTCGTGAATTTGTCTAACCTTTGAAAGCCTTCAGGGTTGGGCATCACTGCATTTTGTGGGAGCAAATTCAAGAGTTCATTTTATGTACTTCCTTTTGTTTGTCCTCAATCTTCCAACATTTGATGGCTGCAGGTTCTAGTAGCATAAGAGGAGAAAAATGTCTTTCTCTCTGCATAATCTTATACAGCCTGTATCATATCTCCTTTTACCTTTCTTAATGGTCCTCAAAGGGTATTGACCTATTATGATAAACAGTATATTTTTGCTCCTATATCACTTGCTGGATAAACCCCTTCCTATATTTGAAATATGGGCATGGTCCGTCCTATTTGTGCTATGAGTCAACAAGATTGCTAATTATGTTCAAACCTGTTGATGCTAATATATGGCTTTGAGGAACTGAGTTGAGCACCATCCTTTATCTTGTACCAAGTGGCAGATGGTAGTCCCTTTCTGTCACAAATAATATTATGCATCAGAATGATGGATTTGAAAGCACAGAGATTCCATATCTCATTACTTATCCTTGATTCTCAGTTGCGCTCTTTATTCTTTGTTCCATTTTATTAATCTGGCATTTTTGTTCTTCTACAAAAGGAAAGAAAATAAAAATAAACAAGATGGAGGGGAGGGGATGGAGAAAAGACACTCCATTTTGTTGCAACCAAAACAAAATGGGGGTGAAGTTCTCTGGCTAAATCTAGCTTAAAATTGTTTTTTAATGAACAAAATGTTAACTTGATTCTACATGAAAGAACTGTTTTATATGCATAATGACTCATAGGTTGCTTTTGAAGGTTCAACTGGAATTCAGGCTAGATAAAAGTCTGCCCACCAATATGTCACGTATGTTTCTGAATCTATTAGTTTTAGTTAATAGTCAAATTCTTAAGAAACACATTAAGATTTGCAGATTAAAATTTATTTGATGTAGTCATAGCATCATTTGATACCTTGCAAGAAGAGTGAGGGAACTGGATCTGGTCAGCAGGCCAAATCCTTATCTCAACACACTTCTGCTGGACAGGTAGGTGGGACTGTGCACCTGTCAATCAACGGATGTCACAGTGCTGTCAGATGACCTGCTTTTGACCACATGGTTTGAAATCAAACCGCGTCAGCAAAAATGTGGGTGCAGGGCTTCCCAAAGCCCATGAGTCAGCTGATAATTGGCACTTGGGATGTGATGTGCAAGGTGCTTTACAAGCACTGTTGATCAGTGGTTCTTGCAAAGTCCCTTTTGTGCAAGCTCTGTCTTTACACCAGATATGACATTAGGTGTAGGGCATGTGGGTGTGGCTTGGATGAATCAGCTTCATGGGCCAAATGAACTAAATCAGTCCTGCAGGGCTGGAAATGCCCTGTCTCTGCCTCACAGCAGCATAAAGAACTAAGACTCTTAATTCTTCTGTAGGCTATCATTCATTCTCATTAGTAGATGACTTGAATCTCATTTAGTTTTCTGTTGTGTGACACAAATTTTAAGCTAGGATAAATATGTGCTTAGGAAAGCAGCTAATACATGTTAACTAACTCACTGAAGTTAAGCTGTGGGAAATGAGGAATGGGATTTCTTTAATTTTTTGCTGGGAACAGCTGTGTCAACTATGGTTTAATGGAAACAAGCTGGTGCACATTGCAAGCCTTGACATGTATATATCATAGAATCATAGAATTGTAGAGTTGGAATGGACCATGAGGATCATCTAGTACAGCCCATATATATGGTGCTATTTTTAAAAAAGGGAAGAAAAGAAAAGGAAAAAAGTTTGTATCCCAAGATAAATCTCAAGTGTTAAGTGAAGCACAAACCATTTTTGTGTGAACTTGTTAGTGAGTGCAATTAGAGGCATTGTTTTCCTAGTATAAGTATCAATGTAGGCATCCCTGTTTTCTAAATGTTTTGCATGTATTTCTTATAGTGTAAATATCTGGTTGAGCTAACCTGAGAGAGAGTAAAAGCAGTGTGGTTTACAAAGCTTTTTCAAGAAAAGAATGGTTTGAGATGGGCTTTCTTATATTGAGGTGCATTGCATGGTTTCCCCCCCCCCCCAATGCCAGACTTAAATGTGTGTTACATTTTCTATTCAGACCTTCTTCCAAGGAGCTTATCTAGCTTCTGTGTGAGAGGTAATGCTAAAGGAATATGATTGCACCATGTGTGATAGAAACCATTGCCCTTATACAATAGTTTACTAGGTACCCTAACCATTTTAGACTCTATTTGTTGGTTAGAATATGGTAGCCCATACATGCTTTGTTCCAGACAGCAAAACCTTGGGAGCTTATGAAAACAGAATCTGTTTGCTTTCAGCTGCTTTAAGTGGCCAAATATGTTATTGAGGCTAGAGGTGCATTGCAAATTGCTGACACCCACAGATTACTTTTATTGTGGCTAGCCAGACGACATGAACAAAGAAACCTTCTCTTGGTATCATTGTTATTAAAACACTTTATCAAAGGTGGCCTGTTGATTTTATGTAAGAGTCCAAGGAGCAGACTTCTTGAACTTTGGCTTTCTACATGCTAAACAGATTATTTCTACTTTATTCATGGTGGATCGCTTCTGCTGCGTATGCTCTCTGTAGGCAGCATTTGTTGTTTTCTGTATTCAGAAGAATATTTTGGCTCAACAATAAGCAAATGAAGAATGAAGATGTGGCAACACTAGACATGCAAAGCATTCAAGTAAGTCTGCGGACTAAGTTTTCTTTTTTAAAACTTCCTGTTCTGGCTCAGCAGGTTGGTGAAATGGAGGTTTTTATATGTGCACATGTGGAATTAGTATTAACCATGGTATTAACCATCTGCATTAATGTAAAAATGTTTTGCTAATACCTTAAGGAGAATGGCAAGAGGTGGTCCTGTACGTATTACAATAATATTTGAGATACTGACATAACTGTGCCTACATTTGAGGAGTTAACAAGTGTGTGAAATAACCAAGAGACACATGGAGTAATTACTGAGAAAAGCCAGCCCAACGTTTTCTTCTAAAGGACACACAGATATTTTGGCTCTTTGTAGTTTACATTATTTTAAGAGAAAGAAGGCAAAATACTAATGTTTAGAACTGTTATATTTTTATAGTTGTATAAAATGTCATAAGCAAATGGTAAATTGTGCCTCCTTGTTCTTTTGTACTGGGTTCGTTGGTATCCCGCTATCACTTCCAGGATTGGCATGTTTTTTGTCCAATGTAGTCAGCCCTTTTCCTATCTAAATAGCTATTGTGGTGTCATTAGAATTTCTGTTGTTTGCATACTTTATATCTGGCAGATTACTTTTCTTTTGGCCTTTTCATAATGTGTTAATAGTTTTCCTCAGTATTACTCAGTGCTGTGATAGGTGGCCTTCAACTCTTTTGGAAGTAAGTATCATAAACAATTTGCCAATTCCTTCGTTCATTTCCATTGACAGTGGTCTGGGTGTTGTGTGTTAAGCGAGTTTGGGAATTGTAGCATCTCAGAAATGGGAAGTGTGGAAGGAGACGAGAAACAAGCCAGAATGCATAATTCAGGCTTCAAATAAACATTGAAGACAAGAACAGTAATAAGTTACTGGATGAGGGAGATAACCCCTCTAATGCCAGAATCTGATTTGGGCATAGCTTGAATAAGCAATTGATTCGTGGACAGAGTACAGTTAAGAAATGTACGTAGGAAAACCATCTAGTGATAGATGACATCTGCAAAAATGAAAGTAAAGAAATGCCATACTGCTTCATCTGATGCATTTTTTTAGCCTTATATAGTTCAATTTAGCCATTTCAGCATATTCCCGCATTTTCCTAATCCATTCATCTGTCTCTGGTTTTTTTTTTATCATTTGCAATAATTTGTAAAGAATAATCAGGCAGCTGTTAGCATGTGACTGAATAGTTCTGAATGTTCTCCTTTTAATGTATATATCAATAGTGGATCTAGGCTTAGATATTTTAGTATTTTTTAATAATTATATTTGTTTTATTGCAGAATTAATTTGTGGCAAACCATGAATTTCTATATTTTGCTTGCGTTGTTGGGAATGAGCAGACAAAGATTATTGCCATTGTGTTACAGCGATGCTGATATAAATGAAATCCATGTTCTTGCTGCCGAACACAAATCAATTAGATTAGTCCTCTGTAGGTAAGATAAAGGGCATATGAAGGAGGGGAACCCAGATTAAATGGAACATTTTTTTAAAGAACAGACTAGGTTGATAAAAAGCTTTACAACCAGGTCTGGTTTATATCTGATTTTGTATTCCTTTAAAATGTTTACAGATGTTTTAAGTCACCAGAATTTTGTTTGTTTTTAAATAGAAATAGCATAGTTTAAGATGAAAAAATGTATTTAAAATTTAGACTCATATTCCCGTTATTCCTCTTTTTGTTTTGTTTTGTTACGGTGGTACTATTTTCATCTTAAAAACAAACCCCAAATCTGCCTTTTGAGATGTAGCATCATTAATGCAAAAACAGGCAATGTCCCCTATTATTATAGGCTTTTTCACCCTTTGTTACTCTAGGGTACACCATGTTATGAGTTACCAGAATCAACCACTGTGGGGGACCTGTTTGATCTTACTCACCCATATTATATTAATAGAGTATCTGAGCTCTACGCTAAACTTAGTTTCCAAATGAAGGATATTTATGACTTTGCCTGCCAATTGAAGATGGATATTTGTTCTCCATCTCATGCCAAAGCCTTAATCTACTCTGTAACTACTAGCTCATGCTTCTGGAAAGGTTGGGCATGTAGGTTTGCTGTAGACTTAATAATTGGTCTATTTACATGTGGCTAGATTAAGCGACCCTGTTCCTTATTTGGGGATTCCTTTCCATTTAGCTTCAGAACTAAGTAGTTTGCAGTGCTTGAAAAAATTGCACCAGAGTTGCAAATTTATAAAAATTAGGGGGAAATGCTTGAGTGAGAGCAGGGAAGTACAGAAGCCCACAGTGTGTTTTCAAACCATGATTAAGAGACTGGTTTCTATCTGCAGCCTGGATATGGTCTGAAGGCATATGAGACTACCACATTATTGAAGCTACGCAGGTGTGAGGTCTGTTTGGATGGGTAAAGCACTTGGAAACCACACATAAACTGCTTGGTAGAATAAAAATGTAGTTAAAATATTTGGTCATATAAATATGCAGATTGTCCACAGATTGTTGCATGGCTTAGAATTAGCTGGACTATGCAGTTGCTAGTAACTCCATGCTTTCACCCAAAACTCTGCATTTGCCGTGGAAATTTGGGAAAGTGCTTTTTCTCTGATTCCAAAACTCAACAGTGTGGCTGTAGAAATTTCACCTCCCTTATATTTGGGGACCAGGAACTTCTTTCAACTAACTGGTAATACATGTTCCTCATGTACAGATTCTGTAGGAAAGACACATTCAGTTTGAATGCTAGAGGAATACCATGGGATGAGTCCGCAGAAAGCAAATTCCACAGTATTTCTATAGCATTTAAAGGACACTAGTTGTATATCACTGTGGATATGACTGAACCAAAGTTAAGTACATAGTAGGTCTTTTGTCTTCAGTAGGAAAATAAATTGTGTGATTAACATCTTGGCTAGATTAGAGCTGCTGTTTTGATGGCTGTAGGAAGCATTTAAATTCACTTTTGTTTTGAATTACAAAATAGGAAACTTGATTTCAATGAATGATCTATGTTTCTTTTCTCTTACTGAGTCATTAATACTTTTAAAATGAATCAAATCTAGCTTAAGTTGCAAGAGTAGCTATGCTTCTAGTTTTTGTAAATTTCCCTTTTCGGTAAACCTAAACATTATTTATGTTCCATCTTTTGATTCCATCTTTTTTGGCTGCCCTCTGTGACATTTGACATCCCCCCTGCAGCCTTCTGAAAGTTGGTTAAGCGAGGCTTTGGGAAGGAGGAGTAAGGGCCCTGACTTGGCCTTAGAGTTCCCCTGTCTTCTTCCAGAGCCTAGTTAGTGCTTTTCCTGCCTTGTGAAGGAGTTGGGAGGGCTCAAGGACTCTGCCAGAGCCCCACTCCTCCTTCTCAAAGCCCTATGCCTCACTTAGCTGGGTTTGGGAAGGCAGCATGCGAGTACGAAGGGGGACATCAAATTTTTGCAACAAGACTCTGTGCAGCTCATGCGTTCCATGTCAAAGTACTCTTGCAGCCCACTTGGTAAGAAACGTTGGATTGCCCTGGTACAGAGGAACAAATGTCCTGCATCCCTTCAGCAATGCTTGATCTGTTTGTGTTATTATACAGTGTGTGTGTGTGTGTGTGTGTGTGCGCGCGTGCACGCACATGTGATTTAAAAATGAATTTTAGGACAATCACTCAAGAATGCGGGGATCAATAGCTTTAGGATTCAAAACTAAAGATCAGTTCAGGGAAAAGCGGGAGTCTTTAATAGGTAATTATAATCTTTAGAAAACCTAAAGCTGTATTTATTTTTAAGAAGACTTTAGAATATCGTTGTGTCTACATTACATATCAGTCTACCTGAGATAAGTTATCTGAATAGATATATTTGAGGATTTTTTTGAGCTGTATTTTCCACATAGTAAACATTTCTGTACATTTTCTATAAAGCGTAATATATTCATGTTTTGTTCTCAGATAAGCGATAACTGTTTCATGTGCTTTTACAAACTTGGTGAATGCAAAACCTTGCAAGTGAAAAGTTAAGGTATAGGGATTTTATTATTTTGCATAACATATACTATTTAGAATTTGAATGCAACACTAGAAAACACTGTAGTTCCCAACCTCACAAACTTTGCACCGGTGGGAAGTTTAGGTCCTCTTTTTGCTGAGGCTTAGTAATGGCAGCTGTTATCGAAAGCACAGTTCTGTTTAGCAAACCCTGCAGGAGGTGTACTTCAGGTCCACTGTAATCACTCCAGGGCTGTAAATGTTGGGGCAAACGGCCAAGTCCTTCATGTCCCTCTGTGTAATTCAATCGGAATTTTAAAAAGCACAAGTTCTATACTTAAGTTTGGTTATTTTTGTAGGGAATGTGTAATTAGTAGAAATAATGAGTGGTGAAGGGAGGAGCTTTCTATTCTTGTGAAAACAAAGGATTTGGGTAATGAAACCTATTAACGTGCCTAAAAGTTGATACATAGATTTTGATAGTCTTTTTACAGGTTGGTACACTATGCTGCTGAGTAACCGCTGTAGTTTAGTAGTGTTTCAAGTAATCCATCATCAGGCAACACAATAGCCTGTGCAGGACTGCCCAATGCATTTTGCTCCTGGAACTACAGCAGCACATAGCAGGTGCCTTTCTTCCAGCAATCAAAGTGCATAGTATGCGTCTGATTACAAGTAGTGGGGAATCACAGGTGGGGAGAGTGCTATCGTGATCACCTCCAGCTTGTGAGTTCACATCATCATTTTTTATTTTTCTATCTTACAATACTCAAGGCGGTTTACAAGCTGAAGAAACAAAAAATGTACAACTTATAACAATCTAATGCAATACAAAAATGTGATAATAAAACAAAACTTTAAAAAAGCAACCTACATCAAAAAGTAACATTCAACAATTATTAGAATAGTACAAAATAATAATATCTACATATAAAAGTTAAATAGAAATCCACTCAACAGTTACAACAAATAATTTCTAAACTATAATCAATAAAACAATGGCAAGCCACAGTACATAAAATAGTACAATACAAATGGAGAAGCAGAGACTAGAGGGTGGGGCAAGGCAGGTGGAAGGAGGCCTTGCCTGGTGAAATCTCTCTCCTCACAGTTCTTCCTCCAGGCACAGCTTCCTTAGGAGGAGTCCCAGGAGGAGTTCGCACAGAGATAGCAGGATGCTGGACTAGATGAGCCTTTGGTCTGAACCAGCAGGGCTTTTCTCAAATGTTTATGTTACCCAAGATCAGCCAAGTTCTTATGGCACTTGAGGGAGAAGATTCCACAAGCATTTTCCTCCCTCCCTCCCTGGCAGTGAAAATACAACCATAATACATGCAATAAAGAACAATTTGCTACCTTTTCATGATACACCAGCCATGTGAGGTGTTGGCCTGTTTTCTGCCTAATAATAGGACTTATCTAAGTACCTTTATTCTAAATTTGCAACTAGAAATATTGACAGTGAAGTTTCAAAAGCATAATGATTCTCCTGTGTTATAAGAAAAAACTGCTCCTTTTCCCTTATGGGGTATCCAAGAGCCCCTATAGAGTCCTTAAGTTGGTTCTCTATCGGTAGGAGAAAATAACAGGCCAATCAGAGAATATTGAGAAGCAAAGCAGCTTCTAAGCCTGATCTTCATTAAACTGTTGCAACAGGATGCTCACTCACCACACGTAGGAGGAAGGAGGAACCCAGAACAATGGTGTGCAGGCCTTATATAGACTTTTGAAATTACCCACCCTGTAGCTCAAGACCATCCCCCAAAACATCATACATACATCACAGAAGGAGGTGGTCTACAACAGAAACCCTGTCTGCCAGTATACCTGATAATGGCCAGTGATTGCTTTACTTGGGCAGCCCGGCCATTCTTTTGCGATGGTAAATACTTTAATTCCTGAATCCAGGTCACAGGCTCACCCTATTCATACACAAAGGTGCCCTAAAGACAAGTAAGCAAAAGACAATGGAGAGGCTTTCCCATTTCCTTCCTCCTTGCAGAGAAACATTTGAGGTCAATTTGGGAGAGTCAAAATGGTTTCAGGTTTGCTCTTCTTGTACAATTTCAGACACATGGTTTATATACTCACGTATGTGTTTGCCTTGTAAATTTATGAACATTTAATTTATATATTTGAGACCTTAAATTCTTATAACACCTCTGTGGTGCTTTAGCACCCAACAACTAACTGAACAACTAACTGGAAATCATTTGCTGCCTTTTTCCTAAAGAAGCCCAAAGGAAGAGATAAACTGTAGACTTCAAGCCAGGATGGTCACTGGCAAAACTTTGGACAGGCTTTCATCAGCTTTCATCAAACCACCAGAATTACTGTTTGTGAAGCTTAAGAATTCGCTACTAAGATCTGTTCTGCCTCCAGTATTTTCCTCATTTCATTACTGTGCTGAAGGGCACTGGCGGAGGAAGAGGGGTTCAGGGGGAGTGCACCGCCCCCGGCAGCGCGATCCCGGTGGGGTGCCATCGTGGCTGCCCCCCACCTGCGCTGGGAGCCATGCCCCCAGGACGAATGCCAGCCACGCCCCTGCCTGCTCTCCACCCCCCCACCCCCGGTGCCAGAGCATGAAGCTCCACCACTGCTGAAGGGTCAAAACTTTAAAGGTCTTTGATGACTAAAACGACACTAGCTGACTAGCAAGTAATTTCCCACGAATGCTTCCTTTAAGGAAGTAACTAGTACTTTTTGTTTTTTGCTGAAATAATAGACAGATCAGATCAATTGGATGGGGAAGTATACTTAAGGCTGGAATGTGTAATTTGGATATTTTTTCTGCAACACATTTCATTGATGTTTTCTTGAATGCTGAAGTTTTTCAATTGCAATTTGCTATTTGATAGTATGCAGAGATCCAATGCATTTTCAGTGAGAGTTTGTATTTTGTAAGCCCTTTAATGAGTTGCCGTGCTGCTTTATTACCCTATTACAGTTTTTAAATGAGAATGTTCTCCAAAGAGTTGCTGTTCTAGCTGATCCTCTGAATGCTGAGTGTGGTTTTATAATTGAGCCACGTGAATGTGTGTGAATGTTAAGGTACCCAATAATTGCTTTGTCAGCTGTAAACTATTCTTGCAGTCTCAGCTATAGGGCACTGTTGGTTGAGGCATTTCCTTACTGATGAGGGCTAATGGATCGATGATGCACAGCATTTTATTATTAGTAAAGTGACTTTACACTAAGCTCTCACAAGATGTTTGCTTGTATCTGTTTGTTTTAAATGATAAAATACAAAGTGACTCATTTTAGCAAATCCGATGACGAGGTTCTGTAAAATACTGCTGCTGAGGAAGCTAGTGACTTTAAATTAGAAGTTCAGACAGTTATGATTAGTTTGTTTGCTTATTTTTCATACTTATAGCCCACCCTTCTCTAAATGCCCCCGGGGCAGCTTACAAAAAGCAACACAATTAAAGTAAGTTCAATGTACATACAAATAAAAATAAAACCACAGAAACAACCATTAGATGAGTGGTCAGGGGTTTCACACAACCAGCTTTAATTACCCTTACATTTCTTGGCTAATTAGAATAAATGATCCTTAGTCTTCGCTGTATATATTTGATCCACTGACCTTTATATTTTACAGCAGGGGTGGGGAACCAATTTAACAACTGAGCACACATAAGTGTAACATCATTTATTATAGAATGTATGGAATTACTATAAAACAATCTCACTAGTTTGGCGTCAAGTATAGCAACACCTTCAGTTCTGTACAGAATTGAACCTGGAACCATTTGCATGCACAGCATCATCTCTACTAGTGAGTTATGATAATTTCACCCTGGGACTAGAGTCTTCAGAGAAGGCTGGAGTCGAGTGCTGTTGGGGCAGCAAGATGCTAAACACAAACTAGGAGAAACCCACTTAGTCTCTTGCTTGCAATGTCTTCATGGCTGGACACATCATGCCCAGAGGGAGAGGGAGAATGTTGCTAGAATGCTTTCTGTTTGAGAGGCATTTTAATTAGATTAAAGTCTTAATTGGCTGATGCTTGCAGCTTAGCATAATGCATACGAAATATTTTAAATCATGCAGATTGGCTTGTGCTTAAAAGATGAACCAGACAGTAGTCTTAATATGTTTCTCATGATACTGTCTTCTCCATTAGGATGAGAAAAGTTGTGCATGCAAATCAAATAAAGTATTTTTGTAGGAATTGAAGCATGTCTTGAAATTCATTGAGCTATCCTACTGTGAGCAAGGCTAGGAGCTGCTCTTTCAGAGGTTTCACACTGGAAGAGGAGGCTCCACTTCCTTCTGAGCGTTTGGTGACTGTAGGGAGTACTTGGATTCTGTCAGGCTTTCCCTAAACCTTTGGATAAGGTAGTGCAAAATTTTCTTACTTTGAAACTTCTTACCCTAAGAAGTTGAAGCAAAAATATAGTAAGCATTCCTTTGACTTCGTTTGTATTGGTTGAAATGGGACCAAGATGCAAGGATTTGTTTTCTCCTACTCTCGTCTTTTCTGTTTCTTTTTATTTTCATGAATAGATATGATTGGGGTTTCTTTCTGCTTACTTTAGTCTGGGAGGTTCGTTTCATAACCTGGTTCACACATTGCCTTTAACCATAGTTAAAATAAACTTAACTTGGATTCCACTGATAGGTTTGTTTTTCTGTTTTTTGGTCAAACTAGGGCTTGTTTCCTGGCAGGACCAAGGGAGGGGTGAAACACCTGCGACTTCCAGTAGTGCAAACCAGAACACTGCTAATAATATTAAATAATTAAATTATGTTCATTAATTGTAAAAAAAGCTATAAAATGCATTTTTAAATCATGCTAAACCAAAGTTATTTAGGTATGGTTTAATATGATGTGTAAACTGGGCTATTGTTTCACTTTCTCAAAGGACAGAATAGAAATAAATCTATTCAGGTTTGCTTCATCTTTTGCTAGAATAGAAGATTGAGGAAAAGCTAACTAGGTTAAACTGGTTCTGGTTCGTTAGCTCTACATCACTAAATATCATCGTGTGTGTGTGTGTGTGTGTGTGTGTGTGTGTGTGTGTGTGTTTCTGTAACTTCTGTGTTTTGTGTAGCATTATGTGAAGGAATGAAGCAAAACAGAAGAATGGCCCCATATTGCTCAGGAGTAAATGGTGTATTAAGTGGTCCAGGTTTGCTAAGAAATGCTTTACAGATATTTCAAACATCTGCTGGGGTCCACAGCAACACCATTGGCCCAGAAGGGCTAAAAAAACAACCTCAAACTAAAATTATTTAAAGCACATGGAGCATATAAAATAGGTGGTTTGGAAAGCAATTAACGGAATTAGTGTTCAGTTAATATACAGGTATTGGGCTCCACAGTGACATCTAGTGGGCAGTCTCTTGCTTGTTAAGAGTTTTTAAAGAAATTTGAAGTGTTTTGTTTGCTGTATCATTAGCAAGCTTTTCAACATGTGCAGTCTAATTTAAATAAATCAGATCCAAGTATTAGGAAAAGTTTTGCTCAGTGAATGGTTTGTTAGAACCTGAATCTACAGTGTACTGTAGCTAAACCTATGTTGGTGCAGACCCCATTGGTAACCTGGATGGAGGCCACTGGGAATCCAATTTAAGAGTAAGATATAAGTTTAATAATCAAAACATAGAAGTTGAGTGTTCTTACGATTGAGGAAATGTTTTTAGGATACCCTAGGTAGTATTTCAGAATTCAGAAGTACCAGGTGACTTTGTCGACTTGATGGAGCTGAAAGTATGTTGTGCCTTCTTGGTGGGGGTTACTGTAGTGACTGAGACAGAGCTGTGTAAATAAGAGTGAACATACAAATTGGTGTGGGATACATTTGGAAATGGCTACTGGACATAATGGTTAATAAATGAATCTTGCTGTTCAGAATTGGGGCATTCCAGATACTAGTGCTAAAGACAAATAGGACATTTCCTATTTCCTCTCTCAGAAACCTTTCTTTATAATTAAATGTCCTGTGGATATTATATTTCCCTGTTGACATTAGCATGGTGTAGTATCTTTTTCAAAGAACGAGCAAATATACTAGTTTGTTAATGCACCACAACCCTATGCATATTTATTCAGCACTCACTCCCACTGAGTTCACTGGGACTTAACCCCTGATAGATGTGTGTAGAATTGCCACCTAAAAGATAAAGCAATAGAGAGTATAATTTGATTAGCCTAAAGACACGCTCACTTTTATGGTGTGTTTTTTTATTTAGAACCAAGAATAAACTTCAGCTGTGCTAATTTCAGCGCTCAGAAGTTGTGCTGTATCAGTGAACACACCTAACATCTGCATACA
Source organism: Podarcis gaigeae (assembly GCF_964106915.1). Lineage (NCBI taxonomy): Eukaryota > Metazoa > Chordata > Lepidosauria > Squamata > Lacertidae > Podarcis > Podarcis gaigeae. The sequence goes on from NC_139688.1 coordinate 19,743,692, forward strand.
TGGAAATTGTGATTGCACAGTTCAAGGGACATTGTGCTGAAGAGAGGGAGCTGTGGTAAAGGTTAAGATAAAATCTCCAGTTAACCACATCCCTGGCTGTTATGGTTGCTGCAGGCCTCTTGGGTGCGTCCTTATGCAACCCCTAATCTACCTGCTATAAAACTTACATAAAACGATTAAGCTGAAATGAATAACCTGACATATTAAAATCTGCATCCCATGCTGGCCTAATATTGGCCACTAATATAAAACATGCACAAAACAGACTCTGACTTTGGTAGAAATGGAACTGCTTTACAGATCATGGGTTTATGCAATTGCGCTTCTTTGGTGTGGAATAAATATACAACACTGTTTCCCCTGCAAGTATTAACCGAAAACAAATATCTGTGAGTGACAGATAAGCAAAATCTCACACCACTGGTAGGAACTAAAACGCCCTACTTCTGATAGCTTGTGGTTCTGGGGATTCATTTATAATAAAGGGATGAGTCATGTACAAACTCCAAGAGCATCCTTAACCAGCACCATGCAAAGTTGATCCTGTGGGTTGCAGCTTTTGTTGCACTGGATATTCCTTGGTACAGTGGATTTAGGTGTGCTAAGTTTAGATTGGATATCTACTAGCTTGTAGTGTACAGATGATGAAATGGACAGGGTTTTTTTATAGCATATTATTCACATTTTCATAGAACCTTCTATGATCATTCATGGTTTATTATGCTTCAGTTTTGCCTGAAAAAGAAGGATGTTGATTCCTGTATGTTTTGAATTCTTGGGATATACAGTGGTAGAATCAGCTTTAATTTTTGAGGGTAGTTGGGAGAATTCTTTCTGTGAAACCTGTGGAGGTTTTTGAGCCTTTATAGAGAACTATTCCCTGTATTATATTTGTCTTTGCTATGTTTTTTAAACCCTTGACTTCGACTCCTGAATTTGAGACCTTTGGATGAAGAATGATGGAGAATTTTTTTGATGTCATTGCTTGGCTATTCACTGTACATGTGTACAGTCATACCTCATGTTACGGACGCTTCAGGTTACGTGTTTTTAGGTTACAGACCGCGGGAAACCCGGAAGTACTGGAACGGGTTACTTCCGGGTTTTGCCGCATGCGCAGAAGCACTAAATTGCGCTTTGCGCAGAAGCACCGAATCACGCCAGCGTCTGCACAGACACGGTACTTCAGGATGCAAACACTGCGGGTTGCGGAAGTCCCTCCGTCACGGATTATGTCCGCAACCTGAGGTTCCACTGTATAAAGTTATAATAATCCTTTCTGGCTCAATTTCCACTATGACAAGTCTTCCAGAAATCCCCCCCCCCCACATAATTAATGTAGCAACTTACTCTGCACAAAGGCTAGCCGTGTTAGCCCTAGTGCTCTAGGCTAAGCTGTTGCATTCCGTTTTTTCTCTTGTCCAAGACTTCAGCTCAGAGCAGACCAATTCAGGACGATGTGGGCATCTTCAGAGCATGCCATGGAGCACCCAGCCCCTTCCAGTTTGCTTTTTTGAAATTGAGTGACTAGTTTTGTTTGTTTTGATTGATTGATTGATTGATTGATTGATTGGAGGGTCATTTCCTTTGAGTTGGGGAGGGGTTGCCTTTTTCATGGTTGTCAGTTTTGGTACAAGAGTGCTGCATGTTGTTTTGAAGAAACCGTTCTGAGCATTGGCTGGTTTTTCTTCTGTGAAATGGATATTTTGTAGATCTCCAAATAATGCCCCTGCACTCCAAAAGGATGAAGGCCTCTGTCTAACACTATTTAGATATAGTGTATGTACTGCACTTGGAACCTTTGGGTTGAAGAGAAGAATGCAGATTTAACTAATTTAACTAAATCTCAGCCTCTTTAAATCCATTGGTTACCTTTTTCTTTTTTAGCAACTTCAGTTTATTTGGCTGTTAAGTGTTGTAAAAATGTCTTGTGATGAGATATTCTTTGGAATTTAACACATATTCTGATGTACAAATTTTGCTGCAATGCTCTCAATGTTACTATCATAATATTTTAAGTAAAATGCAATTTCTTTTGTTGCAGCCAATCACACCACCAAGCCAAGGAAGGCCAGATTCACCAGTTTATGCTAATTTACAAGAACTGAAAATATCTCAGTCTGCACTCCCACCTTTACCTACAAGCCCTCCAATCCAAATTAATGGGGAATGGGAGACCCACAAAGATAGTACAGGACGCTGTTACTATTACAACAAAGGAACACAAGAGAGAACCTGGAAACCCCCACGTTTCACTCGGGATCCAAGCATAAGTAAAGCAGACTCTGTGAATCAAGTAGATCAAGAGGTAAGTTTAATTGATGCTAATGGCATCCAGCAATGATGGACAAACTTCAGTTAAAGAAACCCAACCAACCAGTGGTTTTAATTTTCCCACCTCAGTTATGGAACTATTCGTTGAGCTTTTTGTTTTAGTTTATTGAGGAGGATATCAGAGCCAAGTCTAATCAAATGGCCCTTGCTTAAAAGTCATGCAACAGAAGCGCTTGACCCTATTTCCCCCCCTTTAGGGAGCATCCCATCCTAGCCTGCAATGGTGACACATGTTTTCTCAGACCTTGTTCACATGTTGTGGGAAGCAAATTATAGCTTACTGGGACTGCATGAATGTGTGGGTTCCCAGTGAGGAGCTCCTATCTGAGCTAAGCCAAAGTTTGGCTTAGTATGTCATCGGAAGAGAGAAGTTAATCTCTCTTCTCACCAACCACCATCTTGTCCACAGCTCCTGGTTAGCAAGGAAAGAAGTGAACCGTTAGTTTTGGTTTGGATGACACACTAAGCAAAACCTTAGCTTAGTTTTTTGCAAGAGAGGACTTAAAAAGACCCAAGAGGATCAAAGCAGCTGGGATCTCTTCTGTGGGAGACTCATGTTTGCACAGTCCCAGTTAGTTATAGTTTGGCTTACAGTGATGTGTAAACTAAACCATAATGTAGTAAGAGCAGGGTGAAACTCTTCCCAGTTTTACTGATGTTTACATCTTTAACATGTTATTACTGCAATAGCTTCTTGGTTTCCTTCTCCATGGTCACTATGACTTTGAATTAGCTTCTTATGTCTAGTAGTATGTGTGGGTCTTTGCCAGATACTCTAAAAGCAATTTTTAGTGTTGTGACTGATGTGTCTTAACATTAGCAGAAAGAACAGAAGGCCTTAATTCTAATGAAATGTGTCTGTGTGTCCAGTCAATGTTTATGGGCTTGTTGGCAGGGGAAATATTGACAAGCATATGGAAAGCAAAAGGGAAGAAGTGGAACTGAGAGAAAAGAGCTGTTAATAGCTTGGGGGGGAGAGGGAATGTAAAAAGTATATTTATTGTCTAGAGCATTATTACTTTTGTGTGTATCCATGTGTGTGATACTTTTTCTTGCGCTTGTTTTAAGGTGGCATACACTTGCCTTCCCCAGTTTTATTGACTGACATTTCTGCCTCTTCATTGTTTGTTGGGTTGGATTACTGGTATGTCATCTGATAATTTTAAAATAATTAAGCATTTTTAGTTTTGTTACCTTAGATTTAACAACATTAACTGATATCTTAAACCTAAGTTAACAAAATAAAGTTATTGAGGGTCTTTAATAAGAGATGTGATTCTCCTTGAATTAGATTTTATGTATTCATCACATGTTTTTGGAGTGCCCAGAACATCTTTTAAAATGTTTCAGGGTTCAACTGGATTTTTTTTAAAAATCCCTAAAATTGAGAATAAATTATAACCATTTCACTAAGTATCTGATTCCCCCCCCTGAAATGCCTTACTTGGATATAGATTTTTTAAAATTAAAATGTATTTATATGCTGCTTTTACATAATTGTGCTCAAAGTGGCTCACAGAGTGAAGACATATCAATATTTGTATACAACAAAGGTACAAATTTGTAAACATTTCATAAATTGACATTTGTGTATGCATTGGCTATAGTTAACAAACAAACGTTTTTTCCTAAATTTATCAATTATTTTGAAATTTAGAACAATTACCATAAAACAAATACTTTTAGTTATCAAACTTTTCATTAATTCATATAACTAAAAATATAAAACAGCAAAATGCATAAATATCAAAATATTAAGCTTTTAAATAAATTACATTCATCTATCAAAGCTACTCTTATCTTAACTGAATTTAATGTACCTGGACACGACTAAACAACTAAACAACAGCAACATCAAAGCAGCAGCATTTCACTACATCAGCCAAAATTCCAGATACATTAAATTCAGTTAAGATAAGAGTAGCAGAACACTTGACATTCTTCAGAGGTTCAGTAGTATGAAATTTTGAGGGGTTTCTTGATTTTTTCCCAGTATTGTTAAATGAATGTCCTGCTTATAGTGGTTGCTCTTCCATATTTCATATTTCAATTTCACTTGAAATTTTGATTGTGCCATATGCAAAAGGTAAAGGTAAAGGGACCTCTGACCGTTAGGTCCAGTCGAGAACGACTCTGGGGTTGCGGCGCTCATCTCGCTTTACTGGCTGAGTGAGCCTGCGTTTTGTCCGCAGACAGCTTCCGGGTCATGTGGCCAGCATGACTAAGCCGCTTCTGGCAAACCAGAGCACTGCACGGAAACGCCATTTACCTTCCCACTGGAGCGGTACCTATCTATCTACTTGCACTTGACATGCTCTCAAACTGCTAGGTTGGCAGGAGTGCCATATGTAGATCTAGATGAAAATAGAGATATATATTCAGGCCTATTCCCAATGCTCCCCAGTGTAGAATTTTCCTTTTTCACAGCTTCTGCATACTGTGCTAACTTCTTCATAGCTACCCAGTATGACACCAAGGTCTTATTCCTGTCAGTCACTGGCAATTCAGATCCCATTAGCATATATGTGAAATTACGATTCATTTTGTCCCAATGTGCCTATTTTCCATTTGCTATTTTACTGCTCGGTCACTCAGTTTAAATGTATCTTTTTGGAGTTCCCAGCAAACACTTTTTGTTTTAACCTCTTCTATCAGCTGGGTATCATCATAAGAACAGCCCTGCTGGCCAACAACCCTTCTAGTCATGCATCTCACAGTGGCCAACCAGATCCCTTTCACCAGCCAGGTTGACTACCTCACTACACATCCCCAGCACTAGATAATTTATGAACACGTTAAAAAGCACAGGTCGAAACACAGAACCCTGGGGCATTGCACTTACTATCCCTCTGGTGGGGAAACTGTCCGTTTCTGCTTGCTGAGCAGTGAACATTCGCAGGGAAAAATTGATAGGAAAACAGAATGATAAATATTAAATGTTTATAGATCACACTTTTCATAAAAATACTACATACATGCATAATTTTATTTGTATGCTGCCTTCCCACAGGTCAAACCATGCTCAAGGCGGCTTACAACATTAAAAGAATGCATAACTATAACATTTAAAAAATATACAACCAAACTGAACAATTTTCACATAAATCACAGGGTCTAAGATAAAGATATAATAAACCAACAGCAATAACCCCACCAAACAATGCCCCAGCCCAAGGGTATATCCCCAATATATGGTATACAATGTACAAAATTACAGTAACTTTGATAAAAGCTTGTTGGGGAAAAGAAATTCCTGTTTCAAAGGACTTTCTGAGTAATGGATTTCAATAGATGTCTGAAAGTAGGCAGGGGTTATTCCTTCCAAGCCTCTACTGGCAGGGAGTTACACAGGTCTCAGGACCTGCCACAGTAAAGACACAGTTCTTCGTAAAGGCCAACTGAACCTCATAGGTGTGAAGAACCCACCAGAAGTTCCCAATCAGAGGATCTCAATTATTAAGGTGGAACATAAGGAATCAAGCAGTACTTGAGGGGCTTAAAGTGCTCTGGGCCAAAGTTGCTTAGGGGTTTGTGAGTTAACACAGGCACATGTTAACCCTGACCCAGTAGTGATTGGCAGGCAGCGCAGTTCTCTCAACAAGTTGCCAGTAATCTGCAGGCTGGTTGTTGCACTGTGCCCCAAGCTGGAGCTTCCAGATTAGATACTCCCATCCGCTGCCTGTTACCTGCAAGTGCCCACCTGCAACCACAATCTCATCAGAGCTCATGTGGATCTTCTTTTTTTGCCTCAGACTTCAGTAGGACGTGTATTGTTCCTCTAATGTAATCTCAGCTAAAATTATTCTTTTTCAACTTTGAAATGCCCAAAAGGCATGTGAGTCTCACCTGACTAATCTCTTCCAAAAGCTTTCTGTTCAGTAATAACCTGACCTTTTCCCTTGGAAGTAGATTGTATTTCACTTTCTGCCTCTTAATTCATTTTTCATTTAAAGTTTTGACTTCTAATCAAGTTCTAACCTCTTCTAGAATTTGACCTAATATAAATTCTCAATACTTCTGTATGTTTGACCATTTATAGACTCTTTCATCACAAGAAAACTCCTACAGTTCTTGTAACAGCCAGTCAGATAGTCAGTATGGTTCTCCTCCCAAAGGGTGGTCAGAAGAGTTGGATGAACATGGCCAAACGCTATATACCAGTGACTATACTAAGGAAAAGGTACACACTTTTCTTCATCACGTATATTCTAAGCTAGTAGAAATTTAGTAAGTAAGAACTCAAATAGGTGTGATTTTGTCATTAGTGGTGGAAAAGTATTGCTTAGTGACAGTTTCTTCCCACTCCCTTGAACATTTTTGTTTTTTGCTCATTTCTAGGCACTTTTTTGTTTGGTCTCTAATATATTTGGTCTCTTATATATTAGGACTGTACTGTGTTTAGCTTCCACTTTTCCTGCAAAAAAATTATGTTTAGAAATGTCATTGTACAGTCTTATATGTACTCTGTAGGTTTCTTATGTTAGATAGCAAATTTTTAAAGTTTTGAATATGTATTACCAACCCGGTACTGTATCATGTTTGGCAAGTTATAAACTTCAATTAATTTTCTTGTCTGTGGACTGCATAATATCCCATTATCAACAGCTGCTTTCCCTCCCTAATGTGTTACATGTTTGTTTAACAAAAAGTAACTCTAAAAATGATGCTTGAAGGAGATGCAGTTCTCCCCTCCCTGCTGGAATAAACAGATTACTATCCTATTAATGTCATCTATAAAATTCAATATTTGAATTATGAGAAGCATAATGATTAAAACTTCAGAGATTTCTATATTAAATCATCATCGAATACAACTGTGTGCCTGGTCACACTAGCCACAAGGCAAGACAAACTACACTCACTATCTCCTCCTACAAAAGAGAGGAAAATGGTGACACACTTGGTCTCCAGAACCAAGGTCTCTTGCTCTGAAAGTGGAGAGTCTTGGGGATGGGGCTGTGCCATGTGCTGCCTCCAGAATAGAGCTCTATGCTGCTGTTGTCCCCTTGGACAGATACTGGCTGTTTTGACAGATCCCCATTTTTATCCCCCTCTAGCAGTGTGAGTAGAAAAGAGAGTAAAAGCAAAATCTAGTTCCAGTGTGTGTGCCATTCTATTCAGACTCAGCAGACATTGTTCCTGCTTTTCATTCTGTTCCCCACCTCCCAAAATACTGTGAGAACAAGCTGTGCTGCATTTGAATGATGGATATATCTGAAGAGCTATGTGAGAGACTGAGTTCTGAGATACTGTTTAGATCAGGGACTCCTGTGGATTTTCCTCTTTCCTCTCCTCCAAAGCGTTGTTCTGTTTAGATGCAGTGTGTTCAGTGGGGGGCGGTTGTTGTTGTTTGCTTGGTTATAACTATTCAGGTAGTGGAGAATTGCCTTCAGTTATAATAGTTGGGCATTTAGCCTACAGTAAACTGTTCTTCCACTAAAAAGAATGAAATGTACATCCAATTTTCCTTTAATATGTTAAGCAAGATTAAGTTTTCCTAGTACTATATGATAGTCACGAGTCACAACGCTGCACCTAAAAACACCATTACAGACAATAAGACTTCTAAATCAATGCACTTAGGATCATATCCTTTGGGAAACTATTGTTAATTGTATGTCCTAATGTGATGTGTGTGTGTGTGTGTGAGAGAGAGAGAGAGAGAGAGAGAGAGAGAGAGAGAAAATGAATTTTACTTTAACTTCAGTGAAGAACTTGGTCCTCTGTTGAAATGCATACCTTGTGGAGCTCTTCTTGATTGCAGAAGCACTCCACTTGACTATTGGGAGTATGGGAATGCCTTGTGTTACAACAAGAATATGTAGAAGCTAGACAGTTATGCCTTTGTGGACAAGTGGGTGATTTTTTATTTTGGTGTACTGCTTAGTGCCTCCTGATTTCTGGGATTCTCCTGAAAGAGGTTAGGCTCAGTAAAACGTGGTATGATTTTGTTCTTTTCATGTTCTTAAGAAAAAGTGTCTATTCAGGATTGTGTAACATGGCTAGTTATGCCTTTAACTGTGAATTGTTCTGAAGCATGCACTCCTACTTTGTTACCTTAAAATGCTGTGGGATAGGGGTTTTAGTAAAAAATATATATATACTATGGAAAAATAAAGTTAGCCCACCTCTTATAGGGTTCTTGCCTAAGGCAGAAGATTTTCACATGCAAAATAACCCTATTTTGAATAAAATAACAATATGGCTCTTTTTAGAATGTCTTCAAAAATGGAGCTGCTGTAGTTGACAGTAGGGAGAAGAACCAGTTTAATGTTGTAAAAAAGCTGTTGTTCTTATTTAGAAACCATGGGACTTAAATGTGTATGAAGCAGAATTTTAAATCATTACAATTATTATTTCTTACAATTTAAATTAATTGTGGCAACAAAATACTGTGTACTATACATTTATTATAGTTCCAGGTATGTGACCAAAAATGCTTTGATCGGACAGCCATATTTCAGGAATACTCTAGTTCTGGATTTCCTGGACTAAGGGGGTTGGGCTGGATGGCCTTTTAACACCCCCCCCCCCATTCCCGGGTGTGATTCCATGGATCTTTATAACCAGCTCTGGCTATATAAAAATAGAGGTTTTCTGTCTGTGTGTTTGGAGGGGCTCAGAATCTGAAGTATTTCTGTTCTCCCATTTGACATATTTATAAATTAAAGATCTGGGGTTTTTTTGTATTAAGTATTCTATTAACTTTTGTTTCTGTAGTGGATAAAGCATGTTGATGAACAAGGTCGGCCATACTACTACAATGCAGATGGATCCCGGTCCGAATGGGCACTGCCAAAAGTGAGTAACCAAAGGAAAACAATGTTTCCAGCTTCGATCAAAAGCTGTATCTTGCTGCAATTCATCCCAAAACACATGGTTTTTTATATCTCTGGAATAGGTGTTGATGTGTACTCTGCTATTTGGCAATCCTCTTGAAACCGATTTTGCAAAAAACAAAAATCCTGTTGGGCCTGCCCCAGAACTTAGGCACGCCCACATTCAATAAGAATATCCCCAGGCATAGTGGGAACCCAAGATTTTTTAGAATTTTTTAAAAAAGTATTATTCCCCACCCTCCTTCCAGATCCATTGAGGACTGAACATGTTTGCTAACATTAAGTTAGTTGAGAAAGAAAACCAGAAGGGAGGGTGAAAATGGAACTGACGGGAAGCTGTGAGTGAACTGGAAGATGGGGCTGAAGCAGCCCAGGAGATTTCCAGACCCTGCTGATCAGCTGGCAGGAGAGGCTATAGCTGAGAGAGAATGCAAGGAACACACATGGGGCGAGGAGGAGAGTGGGAGGTAGACGGTTGTATCTCCTCGGCATCTGTTCCTTGGCTGCATTTCCCTTCATTTCTCTCCTCTCTTTCCCCCTCCAAGAGATTGTGAAAGAAGATTGAGAAAGTGTCAGTTAGAGGCAATCATTTCAATGTCTGGGTGGGTCACTTCCTAGTTCACAATGGCAAACTATTTTTAAATGTCTCCAAGGACAGAAGTGAAAGTCATCCATAGAAATCCAAGACTTAATGTGGCAGGAATTGGACACCTGCTTTTCCTCCCCCCCCCCACAAGGTAGTAGCTAGAAGGAGAGTCACTGCTCTTTCTAACTCATTGCTTATTTAGTGTGAAATATTTTTCTTTCTTTCTTTTAAACAAACTTGCTAATACAAAAACTGCTAATGCACCTCGTTTGCAAATTGCTGTTAGGAAGGGCAGTTGTTGGGAGTGTGTAGTTCATGACTGCCCTGCAGTGCAGTTAATTGAATTCTGCAAATTACTGTATTTTTTGCCCCATAGGGCGCACCTAGTTTTTTTTTGGGGGGGGATAAAGAAAAAAAATTATTTCCCCCCCAGGCGCGGGGCTGGGACGGGGGAAGCCCGAGCTTCCCCTGACCCCAGCCCCCAGAACAGGCTTGCGGATAGCTTCAGCGAAAGCCTGCATTCGCCCCATAGGACGCATACACATTTCCCCTTTATTTTTGGAGGGGAAAAAGTGTGTCCTATAGGGCAAAAAATACGGTAGTCTCTGATTGGCTTGTAACAGTCCTGTAGTTTTGTCTAGAGGCATTCCAGGTTGAGTTGATGCTGTGAAAGCAACTCACAACAACCCTGCAGTATTTCCCCATTGCTTTTATACCTGAGTTGGAGATTGAGCTGAGAGTAGCATACAACAAGTCTGCAATGCCTATTATTAGAGAGAGGTGGTACTCTGAACTTTGGGCAGCTGTGCAGTGTATTCCACTGTTAATACTGCAGGCCAAAGCTGTGCATTGGCTGGCCAGGGCAAATTCAGTACTCATATGCATGGTGAAGCCACATGCTCTACTGATGTGCATGTGCACTGGTTGAACATCAGTTATTGATGCTTTTTAAAACGTCACATGAAATAAGATCCAAGTTAGAACAGGGAGTTTTGGCTTTAATGCTAACTTTTTTCCAAACCTTTCAGCTGCACCCTCAAGTGACACGAATACACTGTAACATTTTATTGAAGAGTCCAGTTATTATTTGTAATCTCCCCCCCCCCCACCCGCACACATAAGTGGACAAACACCTTGAAATAAGGCATATTGACTCTGCAAAGAGCTGCTTTTCAGCAAAACCATAAGCAAAGGGAACAGTCATACGAACCAGAATAGTGCACGGAAAATAGGAATTGGCAAATGTGCTTATGGATTCATTGAGATGTTGGGAGAATTGTGTTTCCTTTGCCTCTGTGATCCTAGAGGTAATGAAGCTGACTCCTTCTTAAATGAAGTTAAAATATTTGGAACTAACTTCAGAGCAAGCATATTCTCTTCTCACATTTTCCCAGCATATTGATGCATCCATAATTACAGTGCAGGAAAGTCTGTTTTTGAAGAACATCATGGGGACGTGAGAATGTTAATTTGAAGAACGTTGAGTGGCAAAGCTGTTCCAAATTTAAGAAAAGGCATGAGAGAGGTCTCTGAGAGACAAAATAATGCAGGAAACAATTGAAAACTTTAGGCTTTATATGCCATTGTTTTCAAAATATGGCCCCAAATCCTTCAAGGCATTGGAGACGTCTGCTTTCAGAGTTTGTGCTTCAATCCTTTGCCATTAAAATATTTGACATCAATGTGCATAGCAGTTTGCACGGCCAGGCCTTTCCATTGGAAGCCTTGTACAGCGTAGACCAAGTTCTAGGCCAGAAAAATTTTTCCCAGCCCTATAATTGCAGAACAGTTACATCTTGTTGTTAGAAGATGAGCCTGAGATTTTGGTGTGTTTTACTGATATGTGTATTGAGGATACAATTTGGCTCAATTTTGATATGATTGTATAGTTTCATCATTAGCAAAAGGCTGGAATTTCAGGCATGTAAGCATAGTTGGTCATAAGTCAAACCATTTTGTTAAATATCTGGTTTTTGGGGAAAGGGGCACAATGTATCATTTTTGTAGAATAACACTTTAAGTTATTTAGTTACACTCCATCTCTAGGTATCTCCTATCATTCAGAACTGTTTATATTCAGACATGGAACTAAACCATGCTCCTCCAGTCCATTTTCTAGGTCCATATCCCAGTCTTTTACCTCTTCTTGACATGCATCTTTGGTTCATTGGTTTTGATTCTGTCCAAAATGCTGATTATGAGCTTTGGAAATAAATGTGTGTCACTCTGGGATGCTTACCCTGGGCTGCCTAACAACAGATACCATGCAACAGGTTCAACCTCAGTGTTGGCCGAAGAGCTCTTCATTTCTGAAAAGCATATTGGTCATTTTTGTGCAGAGCTTCCTTGTATTGTGATGAAATATTGTCATGCTACTGCACTTGAGACTACTAGGATCAATGCCACTTGTTGTGTAGGTGATGAGACTCAGTCAGTTAGTCAAGTTTATTGCTTATAGCCAAAGGCTGCTGCAATGTATGCAGTGTCATTCAATAAAATATATACTAGTTTGATATAAAAACTTGAAACATTTACTTTATCAAAACATGACCTAATCTGCACAAAGCTATAGAAAGTCCTTAATATACAAATTGAAACATTAGACAATAAAATTTATAAGCTAAAATCATCGTGGGGCCACTGATATATTCATCAGTCTTTATTACGGTCCAGAGACCCAACAAATCATTACAGAGCAATACACAATTCATACAGCCTACCTCCAGGTTAAACAAGCATTTTGTTCAGAATATAGGGATCATTGGTTCTTGCAACCACCGATAAAAACTTTGCCACTGCTAATGTTCTAGCATTTGTCCGGTCTTCCAATAGGAACCTGGCATAGTGAGCCTCTGATTTTCCCAGGAAAGGTACCAGCAAGGGTAATATCAGTTCGGCCCTGTCTTGCTCATATTTTGCACAGTGCAGCAAAATATGTTTTATAGAATCGATGTCTTGAGCACATGAGCAAAGTCTGTCCTGGTAGGGAACTCCTCTCAAACTGCCAGCTAACACTGCAGAAGGAAAGAAAAGCCTTTGGTGAAAAGCCTTTGATAATTTGGTACTGTCAGGTTTTTAATGTTAACTTAAAGACATGCCCATACACTAATATATTAAAAGCTGAGACTCAATATACCGTATTTTTCACTCTATAGGACTCACTTTCCCCCCTCCAAAAATTAAGGGGAAATGTGTGTGCGTCCTATAGAGCAAATGCAGGCTGCGCAGCTAAGCCCAAAGCCAGAACAGGGAGACTGAGAGCTGTGTAGCGCTCTGTCTCACTGTTCTAGCTTGGGGTTAGCTGCGCAAAACCTCCGCAGGGCAGTGGGGTGCCTTCACTCCGCTGCCCTGTGGAGGCTACAAATGCTGTCCCCGAAGCCTCAAGCCTTTGGAGTGCAGCGGGAACTCACGCTGCGCTCCAAAGGCTTTGGGTCAGCAAAAGGAACCTGAAGCCTTTGGAGCGCAGCGCGAGGTCCCGCTGCGCTCCAAAGGCTTCAGGGATCTTTCAGGCTGGCGGTGGGGGAAAGCAGCGCTTCCCCCCACCGCCAGCCCCACAAGCTCGGGGGGCAGAGGCAAGGCTGCGTGCAGCTTTTGCGCTGTTCCCCGACCTGCTCTTTGGGGCTGGCGGTGGGGGAAAGCAGCGCTTCCCCCTGCCAGCCCCAAAGAGCAGGTCGAAAGGAACCTGAAGCCTCTGGAGCCCAGCGGGAACTCCTGCCACACTCCAGAGGCTTTGGGTTGCCTTCACTGAAGCCTGGAGAGCGAGAGGGGTCAGTGCACACCGACCCCTCTCACTCTCCAAGCTTCCAAGGTAGCCGCCTGAAGCCTCCAGAGCACAGCGCCAACTCCCGCTGCGCTCCGGAGGCTTTAGGTGAATGCACCTTGAACGCACCTTGTTTTAGAGGGGGAGAACAATAAAAAAAAATTTCCCCCTGTTTTCCCCCTCCTATGGTCCGGTGCGTCCTATAGAGCGAAAAGTACGGTATATAGGGGCTGATTTTCTTTGACAAACTGCTATGTGTGTTTGTGTGTGTTTTTAAGTGACACAAGATTGGATTTTTCTCTTAATGATACTGGCAAATCTTAATTTGGATAATTTTTCTGACATTTGTGGCACTCTTCTTAATGCCTATAGCTTCCTTGAATTCAGTACTAGGTTTGGGGAACTGAAAATTCTTCATCAGGCTCTACAACTAACTGAATGAGGTATGATACGCATAAGCTAGATATCTCTGTCTTCCCTGTCATGTCCCTTATCCTAGACAAGGCAGACTTGGAGAGGAATAAGAAATGAACCAAGTTCTTTGTTTCTAGCCTGAGTTGAGAGCCAGAAGGAATACTCAGCGTGCAACGTAGCTGCCAACTTTAGTCTGCAACCAAATGTACTGGATCAATTAATGCAAGAAAAACACTTAAGTGATTTGATTGGGGAAGGGGTGGAAATCAGTTATGCCACATACATCTAGGATTGTTATCCATTTCCCCCTCATGCTAATTTACAGACAGCCTTGACTATTTTCATCTGCTTATTAATAACAGAGATGAATGCTAGGGAAGGTTCCAGGAATATCACTACTGTCACATTCTGTGCTCTCTGCATTGGAATGAGAACACTTCTAATGTTAATTCTGATATTTTGTATTTGTTTGTTACCAGTGGATTTCGGAATGAATTTGGAAAATTAAGAGCCTAGGAATAGCAGAAAAGTCTTCATGCACCTTTGTAGAAATGTTGGAACAGCAATCCATTATTTTACGTGGAAGTGCCATGTAATATTTTAGATTTAGTAAGCAATTTTTTATCATAGTGGTACCTCAAGAATGGTACTCTGAGGGAAAGGGTTTATAGAGGGGCTTGGCTTGTACCACAGTAGGATTATGTTGACCTATGATACCAGCCTAATGGAATTGGACTAAAATGCCTCTGAATAGACTGGAAAATAATCTGTAAGCCATGGTACCAACTTTTTCTGCTGTATAAAATCTCAGCTGCCACTCCTGTCTTTTATGATTTGTAGCATCAGGAAAGCCTGCTATAGAAGGAGCCTTCCTATTTTTGTAAATCTGTACTCCAAAACATATGAGTTGCAAAGTTATTCAATTCAAATATTGCCTACTTGGACCAATGTAATTGAGCCCAGTATGACACTAGTGTCTTTCTGTGTGGCCTTACTACAGATTTGATTAATTGATTGCGTAAGTATTGCATGGGCAGGAGGCATCTTTTGTATGTACTGTAGGCTCATATACGGTCTACCTTCTGCAGCCATTCACAGCAGAGGGAGAGGATTAGCTGAGGGGGAAAACGGAGGGAAATTCAAACCCCACCTACCGCAGACAGGTGAGTCACGGGTGCTTACCCCATGATTTATGCAATGCCCAAAACAGAGACATCTGTAAAATAATAGTCCTCCCCCTTGCAATTCTTAATCTGGCTACTTTATCAGAAAACTAGAGAATAAAAATAGGCTTCACCTTTCTTATTCACCTTCCTACAAACAGCATAGAACATGACTCCCCAAGAGTAATTTCATTTGTTAATTTTGACTAAGATAGCTATTCTGTAACATGTGTGTGCATCTTTCCTCACATGACTGGTTCTGTTTCCTCCACTCCCCCACCCGAACTCCTTAACCAAAAGTTTGTAGGCATGAATAACAGTGTAAGTGGCATTGCATGGGTTGAATTAATTCACAGAATGTTACTACCCATTTCAGCATGGTTTGGAATCCATATGGACACATGGGGTATCTCCTATCGCCTAAGCAAATTGATAGTTCATAGCAAACATATACTGCTTCAGACATAGCCTTAGCAATTCTTAAAACAGTCCTGTAAAAACCCCCAATTCTTTAAAATACTGTTCCCACATTACAGACTGAAGGCTGGAATTGAGAGATGGTGACTTGCTTAAGACCATCTAGTGAATTCATGGCTCAACTCAGATGGTTTGGAGCCACTTGTTTAGTCTTGTCCGACTCTTTGTGACCCCATGGACCAGAGCACGCCAGGCACTCCTGTCTTCCACTGCCTCCCGCAGTTTGGTCAGACACATGTTTGTAGCTTCGAGAACACTGTCCAACCATCTTGTCCTCTGTTGTCCCCTTCTTCTTGTGCCCTCAATCTTTCCCAGCATCAGGGTTTTTTCTAGGGAGTCTTCTCTTCTCATGAGGTGGCCAAAGTATTGGAGCCTCAGCTTCAGGATCTGTCCTTCCAATGAGCACTCAGGGCTGATTTCCTTAAGAATGGATACGTTTGATCTTCTTGCAGTCCATGGGACTCTCAAGAGTCTCCTCAAAAGCATCAATTCTTCGGTGATCAGCCTTCCACTTTACTATACTATAATACACCTTCTGTGTTGACGCATCACTGGGATTTTGTATTTGAAATACTTCCTTGACAGTCAGATCTTCTAACTGCATCCATCCTGTCAGTTGCTGCTCTCTAGCACATGCCAATGTTCCCTTAAGAGTGGCTGTGCCCTCATATCATCTCCATCCCTTCCAGTTCGGCACCTGTTCAGATTATAGGACTTGCACATCTTGACAAAATATATTTCTAGTCTTCGTGTAGTTCAGTTACCTTACTTCATATTCTACATTATGTATTATTTTAGGGTGTGTGCTGTTGAAGTAACAAGGTTTTTTTTTAAAAAAACACACACACAAAAAGCTCATCTGTCCCAGTTTGACTGCTTCTCAAAGCAGACAGGTTGTATATTATAAAAACCCATAAGCAGGCATGCTCTGTCTGTGTAGAGATAGCACTTGACCATTAAACCAAAGACTTAAGGCAGTCTTCACTTCAGGTTTCCAAAGAGCCCTCATTTAGTTCTGGGGTTCCCTCTGGTTTCTTTTCCAGTTGCTTTCTTTTTGTGAAGGTGAACTGCTCAGCATGTGGCAGCTGTAGTGTAACCCCTCACCCTCCCAAAGTAACCAGGCTATGAGTAGTCTGGATATATTCTGGGATGTGGTATCTCTTGCCCTATTTCAGAAACTTTATGTGCCTGTTCTGTTCATGAGGTTGAGAGGAATAGGTACCGTATTTTTTGCTGTATAAGACTCACTTTTTCCCTCCTAAAAAGTAAGGGGAAATGTGTGTGTGTCTTATGGAGCGAATACAGGCTGCACAGCTATCACAGAAGCCAGAACAGCAAGAGGGATTGCTGCTTTCACTGAGCAGCGATCCCTCTTGCTGTTCTGGCTTCTGAGATTCAGAATATTTTTTTTCTTGTTTTCTTCCTCCAAAAACTAGGTGCGTCTTGTGGTCTGGTGCGTCTTATAGAGCGAAAAATACGGTATTTCTCTTTGTCTTCTGTATTGTTTCATCCTTTCATAATGTTAATGGGTTGGATCTCAAGTTCCCATAAGTGGAAATTCACTTACACGATGCTGCTGCTCTTGCGTGAAGGGGGGGGGGGAGGAATAAATTTTTACTGATTCTTCCTGTTTTGGAGCATTGTGGGACCTTCCAAAACTACCTTCCAACCCAGTCTATTTCAGTGTAGTGAATGGTGGTACTTCTCTAGAGATTTTTCAGAAAATTATTTAAGTGAGAGAACTGTAAATTATATGCAGTTATACTCAGAAAGAATGTTTTAGGAAAAACATGAGTGTGTCTAGATTGATTTTTGCAGTAGTGTTGCTGGGTATTAATAAAAGATTTTGCCTGAAGTTATGCCACAGGGGAGAGTCCTCCAATCAAAGAATTCAAGAGAAGAAATGGTTGAGAGCGAAAACGAAATTAAAATTCATATAACTCTGAGAGGGCATTTTCATTTGTGGCACTTGAACTATGGAATAGCGTTTCCCTCCTTCCTTGAATAGCTTGGTCCCCTCTTTGCCTGCTTCAAATTCTTTTTTGTTATTATTATCTTCATCCAAAGATCACAGGAGTGTTCACAACATGAAAGTACAAAATGAGAACACAAAACACATAATAAAAACAAAAAACACAAACCAATAACTCTCCTCCCTCCAACACATTTTAAAGGACATAGAATGTTAATCAGCCAAAGAGAAAGAGAAACATTCCACAAATAGGGAGCCACTGCAGAAAAGGCCCATTCTCATGTTGCCATCCTCTGGACCTCTCTTAGAGGAGGCACACAAAGATGATGATGATGATGATTTATTTATTTTAATAAATATTTATTTATTTATTATTTAATTATCTTAATTATCTTAATTATTTAAATAGGCACTTAAAACCATTTTATGATGACAGCATTTTTAAAATGTCCGAGCCTATGATTATATGGATTTTAGTTTGCTGTCTCTGGACATTGTTATCATAATATCATTTTTTACACTCTTTGTTTTGCTGTTAGGATCATTATAATGTATACATATTTTTATTTTATAAGAAACATTGTGTATATCTTATCATAAAAAGGTGGGATATACTTGCCTAACTTAAGAAATGTAATACTTTCCAGTAACATGCAAGTTAACATAAAAAACCTCAGTTGATTCTAATTTCTCTACTTTGCATGTAAAAAAAAATTACTGATTGTTCTCCGGCCAAATATGGGAGTGTTTTCAGCATTTCCAGTCTGCCTTGCCTTTCCCTGCACTGATTTAATGGCAAAGAAACCTCCCTTCACAATTCAGAATTCTGTTTATATAGCATTCTAATACAGATTTGAGTTTTCCCATGTGTGTAGTTGTGCATTCAAAATAACAACATCCCCACACAAGAGAGAGGATCAGCAGGCTTGGGCTATGCGTGTGTGCACCCTGGAGGTTTGCAAAATACCTGCAGACACACAAAATCTGAAAGGAAAACTCCAAGGGAACAAAACCCCTAAGGGAGAAAGTGGCTTATGAATGCCCGGGGGCATAGTACACCTTTAATATTGCAGCTCAGACTCTTAAGAGCACTGGTTCTCAAACTTTTTTCCTCTGGGCCACACTTTCAGAATAAAAATTTGCTCATAGCACACCATTTTTTTAAATTGATAAATACATTGGAAAACAAAAAGAAACAACTCTTAGCAGTGCTTGATTCTGAAAAGCTGTCTATCCATATTCTGCAAATTAAAATGTTTAATTTTTTTTTTATTGTCCTTGAAACTTCCTGCCACACTTGCTGTCCTCTGCTGTAGTATAGTTCACTGTTATAGGTTGGGATCTTGTGCTGAGAGGGTAACTTCCAGTAGCCCTATAAATTAGTTCACTTTTAATACAGTGGTACCTCGGGTTACAAACACTTCGGGTTACAGACTCCGCTAATCCGGAAGTAGTACCTCAGGTTAAGAACTTTACCTCAGGAATGAGAACAGAAATCGTGCCAGCAGTGGAAGGCCCCATGAGCTAAAGTGGTACCTCAGGTTAAGGACAGTTTCAGGTTAAGAATGGACCTCCGGAACAAATTAAGTTTGTAACCAGAGGTACCACTGTATTGAACAATGGTGGCAGTGGGGGCGAGGTTACATAAATCCCCTCCCCACTTCTTCCCAGGTCAAATTAAATACTTAATTGCATGGAAAATCATCATGTTCCATTGGTTTATCAGTGTTTCTCAAACTTGGTTCCCCAGACTACAACTTCCACCATCCCTAGCTAGGAGGACCAGTGGTCAGGGATGATGGGAGTTGTAGTCCTGCAACAGCTGGGGAACCAAGTTTGAGAAACACTGATTTAGACTGAGACCAGTTTAGGGTTGCCATATTTTGAAGAGCAAAAGAAAGGACGCTATGACAACTCATTTTAAATACCCCTACTATATGTAGGCTATAGAAGCTGTGATGTTGCTGAGGGTAGCAGGAGAAGAGGAAAGCAAGTCTTCAACCACTGGTTAATGTTTATGTCTCATCCAGAAAGTATAGCCAGAGACATTTTTGCAAATATAAAAAATCCACCCAGACATAAATTTTACCCCTGAAAAAGAGGATGTGTCCTGGAAAAAAGAGGACACATGGCAACTCTAACAGCTGCACTTTTTAAATGTTCAAAAACTTTTAATACATTGGGTTGCGTTCAATGAAGTCATCCTGACAACAGACATATTGAGACTAGTTGTCATGGCTGCCTTAAGTCCATTGATTTCATTGGAATTACTCTGACGTAAGTCTTCATTGGATGCAACCTGTAGCATGTGAAGCAAGACCCACGTTACTCCTTTCTTTGAGGCTAACTTTTTGTTTTTTGTGATAATTTTTATTCATTTTTTAAAAAACAGACTAAGCAAGACATCCTAACATACAAAAGAGGTAGGAGGGTGGCTGGGCACAGAAGAAGAGGAGGGGAAGAGAGTTAGAGAGGGAAGAGGAAGTCTGTTTAAATTGCTGCATTACTCTTTGTTAGATTATGTGCCATTTTAGGTTACTGCCCTGAAATTGCTTCTTCCAAATCATCCCTTCAACTAAGTTGCTTAAACAGGGTGGTTTATTAAGGCCCTGTAAGCTTATTCCACTAGATATGTTTATATACAAGGAGTGTGCAACTTAGTCACCAGTTAAGGGCTGTATCTGAAATTTATATTAGCTAAAGGACTGCACCATGCATGTTTAAAGGGCATTGAATGAATGTAATTGTACATATTGTACACAAATGAATGTAATTGGTGGGACGCAGGTGGCGCTGTGGGTTAAAGCCTCAGCGCCTAGGACTTGCCGATCGAAAGGTCGACGGTTCGAATCCCTGCGGCGGGGTGCGCTCCCGCTGCTCGGTCCCAGCGCCTGCCAACCTAGCAGTTCGAAAGCACCTCCGGGTGCAAGTAGATAAATAGGGACCGCTTACCAGCGGGAAGGTAAACG
Organism: Podarcis gaigeae; assembly: GCF_964106915.1. Taxonomy (NCBI): domain Eukaryota; kingdom Metazoa; phylum Chordata; class Lepidosauria; order Squamata; family Lacertidae; genus Podarcis; species Podarcis gaigeae. The sequence goes on from NC_139688.1 coordinate 19,764,206, forward strand.
GCGTTTCTGTGTGCGGCTCTGGCTCGCCAGAGCAGCGATGTCACGCTGGCCACGTGACCCGGAAGTTTCTCCGGACAGCGCTGGCCCCTGGCCTCTTGAGTGAGATGGGCGCACAACCCCAGAGTCTGTCAAGACTGGCCCGTACGGGCAGGGGTACCTTTACCTTTACCTTTAATTGTACATAAGTAAATGGCAGGTGCCTCCTACAGCTGCACAGGAGAAACTGCACTACTTGCTGCTACTTAAGATACCTTCAAATATGAAAAGCTGCCAGGCCTTGATGTAAACGTAGCAATTGCAAAAGTTGGTTGACTGGCTTCCTTGCTTCCAGTTTTTCATTTTTTAACTATCAGGCTAAGTTTTCTATGTAGCTATTTCCCTTCCTGTAAGATTGCTTCCTTTAAAATTAAACTTGTGTACATGAAGACTTGAATAGTCCATAGTGGGTGGGATATATAAGGGCCTCATGTGTTTCCATCCTTGGTTCTGCATGGCTCCATCCCTGGCATGCCTTGACACAGTGCTTTGGGTTTAGATTCCCTTCGGCATGCATTATGAATACCTTTTGCTGAATATTCAGGTAGCTGGTTGGAAATCCTTCATATCTAGATGCGAGTGGGGCCATTGCACTCCAGAGCCCTTATTCAGTAGAATAATTTCAGGACTAAAAGCTGGGGCATGCTGCAATGCCCCAGGCCCCTAGGCAAACATCTGTTGACTATTTCAGAGGAAAGAGGTGACACATGGCGGGAAGTGTAGCCTTTCTCTTTGCAGGTTTGTATATGTGAAAGCAGCTAAGAGTGGATTGCATGGGCTTCACCTGCCTTTGTTTCAGTACAATACATTTACAGTGTATGGATTTCCTTCTGCTTTCTTTTTTAATAGTTTAATGCTTCACCACAGCAGCAAAGGGAGATTATTAAAAGCAGGAGTCTGGACAGGAGGCTACAGGAACCAATAGTTTTAACAAAATGGAGGCACAGCTCAATTGTGTTGGACACTAATGACAAGGTAGGAATGTCCTAAAGAACATACTGCAGTCTGATCTGTTGTCATGTATTATTTATTATGTATATTTTCTGTTTTACTGTGCACTAAAAAAGAAAAGAAAAACACTGGTGCAAAATGGTTAGAGGTTGATCCCTGTAAGTTACATACAGTGCAATCCTATAAGTTGTCTGCTCAGAAGTTGCACTGATTACTCCCAGATAAGTGGGTGTAGGGCTGCAGTCTTAGCCTGACTAATTGTGTTTTCAGCAAAATAATTATTGTACTGTTATGTTTGCTTTCTTACATTAATGTAGACTGTTTACTTTGTGTTAGATTCAGAAAAACCATTTATTTCAAATGTGCTCTTATTAAAGCAAACTTTGCTATGACAGGCTGTACTTGTTTTCTCCTAAAGACGTCAGTGGTACAGAACCTGCCTTGTACCCCTGATAATGGAGTTGCTAGCTTTTGGAATTGGGCTCCTACCTCGGCTGTCTTCCCAGCAGCAGTTTTCATGTCTTGCCCTGAGCTCAGTGGCCTGATTTTTTTGAAGTCATGCAAAGTCATAGTTAAGCAGGAGCTGGGAAGAGGCTCAAGGGAGCCCCAGGTTCATGTGGTTTTCCCTTCTCTCTGCTCCTCCTGTGTGACCAGGAACAGTAGTTCATCATTGTTTATTTTCAGTTTCCCCAAAGCTTGTCTCATTGTATGCCTCCCTGGCTTATGATTTAATAATCAAGTCTGGACAGCTTCAAAACAAAGCCAATTTCAGACCATGAGTTATGAAATCGGCTTGTTAAATTAACCTGAGTTTCTTATACACCATGATACTTGGTTTGCATGCAGTGGCAAGCCAATATTCAATGAAAATAAAAGTAAACACAGTCTACCTTCTGGCCATATGGAAGGATTGGGGAGGGGCAAGGTTTCCTAAGGCTAATTCCAGCTTGTGCATGATGCACTAAACCATTGTTTGGTGTACATTGCCACCAACTACAACATTTTTATTTGGTTAGACGTCATTTATATGCTGCTTTTGTATCTTAAAAAACACACCTCAAGGCACAGTGTATGTAAGATCAAGATTACAAACAATAAAAAAGACATTTCAGACAAAGCAATGGGAGCAAGGACGACCAGACAGTAAAGCAACAGGCACCAATGCAAAGCAGCAGATTTCGCCTGTCCCTCTGGTTCTGCAGTTATATGAAAAAGTATTTTTTGGAACTGTCTTCTGAAACTGAAGTAGTGAAGAGGCCAGATATGTTTCTCTAGGGAGAGGGTTGCATAATGTGGAACCCACAAATGAGAGACAATTGTGTTAAAGCAGTGGTGGCCAAACTTGGCCCTCTTGCTGTTTTTGGACTGGGAATTAGCTGGAGGGCCATGCTTGGCCACCACCGTGTTACAGTTTCCCACAGTACCACTACTGCATGTGTGTGAGAGAGTGTAAGTGGTGCAAAGTCTCCAAAGATGGCCATTGGGCAGAATCATATGGGAACAGGAGGTCCTTGATATATCCTAGCAAAAGACAATAAGGTCATCAAAGCTCGGGGCAGGGGGATGGGACGGGACGGGACGACCGCAAGAGTCTTTTGGGTTGTGGCCCCCCGTTTGTGCTCTCTCCAGTGAGGCCTGCTTGGCACTGGCATAAACAACTCTTCTTCTTCTTCCAGGCATTTGTCTGTTCTGTTGGATGTTTAAATTGGTTTGCTTTGTTGTAGTTATGGTATGTGTCTCTATTGTGGGGGGTTTGGGCAGTGGTACTGCTTTTAGAATTGTATTGGAAAAATGCATTTTTGCTGCTATCCCTATACTGTATGTTTTTATACTATAAGTTTCCTCAAGACAATTTTTAGTAGAAGGAATCTAAGAAACAGAATATGTAAAGATGAATCTGGCCAAAGATGGCAAGGGGTTTAAGTAAAAATAAAAAAAAAAATAAAAAAAGGAACTGGCAACCAAATGTTGCAGCCTGGAGATCACATGTTCACAGCCATGCCCTCCTCTGATCTGGTTTTCCATTCCACCCCTGACCCCAAGTCAAGTTAGCATCTGTGGTTAATGGGGTCCTTCTCTCAGGGTTTTCTCACCGGGCTTCTTGTACATTTCTGCCCTGTCTTCTCTATTTGTGTATGGTCTGTGCCATTTTGGCTACATAAGCGTTGGTGCTTATGTCTTAATAACAGAAATACAGGGAATTGCTTTTTAATGCCCAAGTTTACAAATATTTTCAGTACCAAATAAACTGAACAAGAGTTTTGGAAGGAGATAGGTATGAATTTCAGGAACCTTTAACCTGTCCTCAAGCGTAAAGAGAATTTCTCTTAGTAACATTGTTGCCAACAACACAGGAAAAGAAACTCCACTACAAAGCAATTCTTTCTGTATCAGCTATCCCTGCAGGAATTGTATTCTGCTTTTTAACAAAGAATGATCATTGGCCTGCCTTCAGGAAACATGTCCCCAATTTCTTTCTAACCTCCTTAATATTTCAAGTTAGCAGATTTTGGGGGATATGTGTGTGGAATGCATAATTTATGCATAATTCAAAAGCTTGACACTCTCTAAGGATGCAAATCAGTTCTGATTAGATGACATTGGAATATACATTATTTTATTATGTTCAAGATAACAGACTCTATGAAGCAATAATGATATATTAAAATAGTTCTTGTATTTTTACAGTTGCCAACTAATTCTTCTGATCCTCTCTTGCCTAATCCTGCATATTTGTTCCCAACACACCATGAGCAAGTTAGTATCTGACATATGATTTATCTATAGATAGTATTGGTAGATAATTAAATTTGTGCAAGGAATAAACTGTACTAGAAAAATTAATGAAAGGAATGACTGTTTTAATCTGAACATAACTCATTGTCATTCCAGTATCTCAGTATCAGACACATTTTCTGTTATGTCCAAATTCTGTAAAGCTTAAGCAGATTCTACTTTATTTCTGTGTTATAAATATTTCAATACATCTTTATTCCTTAGGATTCTCCGGTTGCTTCGAAGACCACTTTTCCTGAGAATGAGTATTCTCCTTCCTCACCAAAGCATCAAGCCACAGTCAGTATAAATATTGTCATACACAGATTGTTGAGCTCACTAGTCTGAGGCAAATCCATGGTTGTTAATGTATGCCGAACATTGTTACACTTCACATAGTGGATCATTCTGTGTCAGGAAAGAGATTGAAGCCACTTCTTGTGTTGGGCCTTCTCAATGTAATCATCTTCAGCGGCTTCTAGAGCAGTATTTAGAAGATGCATATCTTCTGTTGACTTGTAAGATATATAGGATTTAGTCATGTCCCCAGCATGGTTCAACCAGGCAGCTTCATAAGAACACTGTGTGCAAATAGATCAGCAGAAAATGGAGGTAGTTGTGTTATCCAGTCCTTCTTAAAGGAGGCATTTTGTCCTTTTTAAAAGCAGCCTTGTTGGCCCCTCATAACATTCATAAACGCAATACCTCTTTTCCATCTTGCAGTCAATGGTGCTCTCCTTTCTATCCTGTGACCCAGTTAGATAACATCAGTCACTAGCAGTTCCTCACACCTTGATAGGGAAGTCTGCCTGATACTTTTGAGATCTGTGTTACAAAGGAAGAGTGTATAGTTTGAGTTCTTACAGCCGAGTCTTACAAAATGCCCTTGTACACTATTACTTTAGATCAGGCCAGGGAACCTGTGACCCATCAATCCCAGCCAGCATGGCCAGTAGTCAGGCGTGATCATCAGTATTTACTTGAGATGGATAAAACAGACTCAGTAAAGAATCTCAATGAATTTCTTGTTTTAAAAACTCGCTCAGCATCTAAATCACATAGCATCTGATAAATAATAACAATTCGTTAAGGTGCGGATAATACCAGGTGTAGACAACTGCATTGCATTTCCGATGGATTTGGCAGTCTGTTTTGTCAAGCAAACACAATTTTTAGGCGCAAGCTGTTTACCATGAATAAACTGTGAAAATAGAAATGCTTCTGATATTGAGAATATATAAGTTTTGTTTTTAGGCTACAAATAATGAATAGATGTAAGCAGGTAGGTTACATCAGTTTTAAAAAATGTTGTGGCATAGGTACGTTAGTTAAAAATCTGGTTTAGCACATTTAGGCTGCAATCCTATACCCCCTTATCTGGGAGCGAGCCCCATTAAATTTAGTCATCTTACCTCTGAGTAGACACATATAGGATTGTGCTGTTAATGTTAAGTTCAAGGAACCACGTCTCTGCAGTTCAGGTGTCAGCTATTTAGCTCTTCTTGAAAGTAGTTGTGGAAGGAAAGAGATTATTTTCTAATTTAAAGGAATAATGAGCTGCTTTTAAAACTGATTTTCCGTTTGTTCTCTTCCCCAGGACCAAGAGAAGTATGGATTATTAAATGTGACAAAGATTACAGAAAATGGGAAAAAAGTTAGGCAAGTATCTCCAGCACACTTCTAAGTTTTGACATTTAGGTATTTTAAATTTGGTCAGGCAAACATTCAATCATCAAAGCAATGTAAGGTTGCAAGTGGGTTACTTGTCAGCATATTTATATGCAAAGAAACCCTGTTTCAGTGAAACTTAAAGAAACTGATCAGCATTTTAAAGCCTGCAGCCACACTCACCACAAGGAACATGTTTAGGAAAGCAATTTTAAGTTTCTTGGATTTTCTGGGGAAGTTTTCTGGAAGTGAGATAAATACAACATTTTTGCAGTATTATTGGTTGAAGCCAATCTGTAGTGGCTCTCTTTGCAACTGTTAGGGTTCTAAACAGAGCATTTTAATGTAAGAGAATAAATAGAATAAGCCTGACTACATATTGCACATACAACGCACAAACGTGATATAGTGTGTGCTGTAAGTTTGAGCTACTGTGACTCAGGCCCATGCTAGGGGTGGGGACAGCTGGGCACACTGGCCCCAGGCTTTGGAGGGCTCAGCTGGCCAGGGGCCCCTGCCAGGAGCCAGCTGCTTTTTTGTTTGAATTTATAGCTTTATTCCCACCCCAGGCCTCAGACAAGCTCTGTACAGACAAGCCTGATGTGACTAGTTAGTCTGAAAATAAAGGGTTGCTTTTATGTAGCATTCCTGTTTCGGTGATTTCAGTAGGCCAAATTGGCCTTTTGTCAATAACAGCTATACCAGTAGACACAGTGATACAAAGGGTCATTTGTCAAGCACCACTGGGTGGTCTCAGTTATTTGATCAATCTCCTTGACTGTGTACAATTGCCTACCTCTCCTACAGAAAAAACTGGATGTCATCATGGGCTGTATTGCAAGGTCCCTCGTTATTGTTTACCAAGACTCAAGGAGGTGGGACTAGCTGGGTAAGTACTGGAAAGTTACTGTATTTTCAGACTCTTCCCCCACATCTCTACTGTTAATGCAACCATGTGGAGATACCGTGCATCAATGCAGTACAAGTGATTGCAGGGTGGGGGTTAAAACGAGCAGCTCCACCTAGTGGAGAAGCTTTGTTCTATATGAAGTGGCCCACAGCCATGGCACAAAGAAGTGACTCTCTTAAACTGATGGAATTCAAAATGGGGATTTGTAAGCACTCCCAAGCCATCTGAAATGCCCATATTTCCCAAGGTTGGTTAAGACAAAACAAAAGTAGACCCCTTGTCCAGGCCACTAAACGTCAATAGCCAACAGGGCCATGGTGGAGACAAGTGTTGCGGTGGGAATTTAGTCAAAACAAAAAAAAAAATCCTTCCAGTAGCACCTTAAAGACCAACTAAGTTAGTTCTTGGTATGAGCTTTCGTGTGCATGCACACTTCTTCAGATACCAACTGAAGGTGGGAATTTAGGAATATAATACAGGCAACTCCCAGTTCATGCAGGGGTTACATTCTAAGGCATCATGTGTTCATGTGAAATTGTGTGTTTTTGAAACACCATTGAAAAAGCCTGCAAACTGCTGCTCCACTCCCTTTTGTGACTTTTTGGGTAACTTCTGAGTTCAGCGTGATGCACGTGTGCCCAGTTGCACACATATTGGACACGCTGAAAACAGTCATTGCATGAATGGGCAGGTTGTGCAATGTCTGGGGCAGGGAAGCCCTCTAAAAACAAATTGGCAATGTTTGTTTTTCCCTCCAGAAGTTTGGGGTCAACCAATCCAAGCCAGAGTTCACAGTGGATCTCAGGGGTGCATTTGTCGACTGGGCGTCTAAGGAGAAATCGAGCAAGAAGAATGTGATTGAGGTGACTGTTTTTGCCTAACTTTATTTTGGGTACTTAACATGACCATAGAAAAAAATGGGTAATGAGTTAAGCATTTTACAAAAAAATATTTATGACAAACCTTTAGAAGTCTTATAACTTATAAATGTGAATATTTAAGTGGCATATAAATGTCTTAAACTGTCGGGTTTTCTTAGAATAGATAGGGTATAATATAGTAATTGACCTAGCAATCGGGTATTTTGGAGCAACACATAAAATACGTACTTCCATTCTAATGCCCAAATTTCTTTTATTTTAAAGCTGAAAACACGGCAAGGAACTGAATTATTAATCCAGTCGGATAATGACATTTCAGTAAATGAATGGTTTAAAGTTCTTAATTTTGCTATCAGTAACCAGGTATGTACTTAGATTATAAACTTTTTATCTGCAAACCATCATAAGTTATTGCTCTCCCCACCACCATTCAATTTCTACCTCTTGCTTGACTGTTTGATGAATACTTCACCCTGAAACAACTAACTAAACCACAATATAGGACCAAAGAAGCACTTGCTCTGGAATTTTGAGACACATCAGTGGATGAGGATTGTTTCTAGAATGTTTTTAATGATTTGTTTCCCGCCCTGGGCTCCTTTGGGATGAAGGGTGGGAAAACTGAATAAGATGATGATAATAAAAATAAGCTAGTGAGATCATTATCTTTATTATGGCCAATAGAGGAAAAATCATCACCTCAAATAACCACAGAATATATTTTTCGAAAACTAAAAAGATATTGTTGTAGTTCTAATTGAGGGTTGTGCCCAACTAATGCTTAATGTACCTAAATTAGCCAATAATTTCAGTGGGTCTACAGTAAAGTTTAGTTGACTGCAAACCACTATAAGAATATATTGATAAAAGTATGTTCAAATGTTGAGATTCAAAAAGGAACATTATCTAGTTCATGGTTTATGTGGAATATGAACTAGACATAGTTCTAGCTTATGTCCTGAAGTATATACTGTGTGAGCTGAATTGCAGCCAGGTCTTCAAGACTTGTTTGGACCATTTCTTTGGCCCTTGATACAGTCCATTATTATTTTGGGATTGAGAAGTTCTGCAATTTCCGAAGGAATCCCTGCAGTAGTGTTTAGCATGTGGCGTTGATAAACTTGTGGCATTGCACTTAATGATCTTGTCACTTTCACTGCTGCATATACAGATTGATTCTTGAAATACTCAAATGTCTACCAGTTCTGTCCCAAGTGGACAAATATGTCTTGTACAGATTTATTGGTGTTTCAGTTTTGCTTGGTCTGTTAAAGATTTGATTTAGCTACTGAAGAAAAGGACCTTCTTAAGCAGGAACCTGTTTTTGCACTTTCTGTAGGCTCTGAACTGCTATTGAGTGATGCATATATCTGTGGTTCCTTTTGTACCTTTGCTCTGAATTCCTCCTGAATTTTCAGGGTTAAAGATGATTTTTCCTCTGATTTACAAAGAGGAAATAGGTTAGGGTAGAACTGATTTATAGCTTTCTAACTAGAAAATTAGTTTCTATTTTCTTAGGCTTTTACATAGTAAATCTGTGGGGGCTCAGAGCAGTGAATGTGGACAGTTAACTATTTTGTTGATTGACTTACTTGAGAAGGAAAAGTGCTGGCTTTTGCAATCCTAGAAGGAATTTTGGACTGGAGAATCATGGTGTTTCAGTGTTAAGGTCACACAATTAAGTTACTTACTAATAAAATAACTGGCAGTTTGCTTGAAATGCTGCCCCAAACATCCTGCTCCAGGTACGTAGCTTTACTGGGACACTGCCAGTAGCTTTCCCAGTTTGCACAAGATTTGCCTGGCACTAACTGAATGATTCCATCAGCGTCAGACATTTAGCCGAGAGTGTCAGTAGAGCTTTGTTAGGTTGACTTAACTGTATAGTTCTGATCTTTTGCTTGCGAAGACTTTTGCCAACAGGTGTTTCCAGAGTATGAAACCACCAAGACCAATTTTCGGTACATATTACACCGGTGTTGCATCTTTGTCATACTTTGTACAAACAAGAGTGATTAATTTGCTCGCAGCAGTGCAAATTCTGCTTGCAAAAGTGATATACAGATGCCATGTGGATAGGGAGTCCATTGGAAATCTATGTTCCATTGTAAAATGAAAATGGCTTCAAAATCATTTTATCAGTTTCATTAAATCTTGTGTTAGTAATTTTGAAATCATCCTAATAAAGAAGAGCTGTTAAACGTGGTAGCAACAAAGACATTCAATCCTTTTCTTATTCTCAATAGACAGTAGAGTCTGATGAGCCATTCGATGATGAGGTGCCAGATTCTCCTGGGGTGGAAAAACAGGACAAAGAAAAGGACCATAAAGACTCCAAAAAACTTCGTTGTAAGTTTAAATTCAGAGTAAATGCCTATGCTTCAATGCCACCACTGGCCACTTCTGCCTGCTGTTTGGTCAGGGGCATCACCAGCACAGACCAACAGGGCTGGGCAGAAGGATTTCTCTGTCTCAACTACACCAACTCCGTGGGAGATTGGATTGCATTATAAATCAGTCACCTGAGTTGGCTTTGGGGCAGAGCACAGCTCTGAGTTGAGCAAGTGAAAAGAAGAAACCGTCTCCCCTCTCTGCCATAAATATTTGGAACTTGCCTAGTGGCTACTCTTGTAGTTGATATTCAGATTTGATATTATATTACAATTTCTTCTTCTGAGGATTTCACCTTCAGCACAGACTATATTTTATAAATTAGGACAAAATAGCTTAAAACACACCAGTTTTTTTATATGCAGCTTGCTTGTTTTTCGTTTGCAGCAATAAAATTATCTGGCAGCATTGATGCTTCAGAACAGAAAAAGACCAAAACGAAACTGAAGAAATTTTTAACCCGCAGACCCACATTGCAAGCAGTCCGTGAAAAAGGCTATATCAAGGGTAAGCTTTTTGTTTTCAATATTTGTAATAACCCTTGGCTAGCAGAGTATTAACACCAATTCCTTACGTCTGAGTAGGATAGCTATTTCCTCAGGAAATAGCAGCGAGCTTGGTTGCTTGCAGCATTAATTTTTTAAATCCTAGATAGCTGCACATTAAAGATCTGTGTTGGTACTAAATTCAAAAGAATTTTTCAAGATAAAAATAGTCTTTCCAGTGAAGATTCTTTGTAATCTCTCTGTCCACAAGAAAGAAAACATTAAGCATGAAGTTCAGCACAGGCGTGCTTTCCATTTTTTAGAGGAGTCCTCAACTTTAAAATATTTGGTGTTATATGGTTCTGGTTTCTGCTTCCACAGCTGTTTTTGCTGTTCTTCTTTCTGTATGTCTGAACAAAAAGAGACTACTTGCAGCATGGGATTGTGATTGGGCCTTCCTGTCCAAACTTACCTGGCGTGGCTTTCACTTATACATTCCTATGCGGAGGGAGAATATCTTCTCCCATTAGCTCCCACAAGGACTTTCTTTGTCCACTGTAGTCCTGGTAAAGAGGGAATAAAATAACAGACACCCAAGACAACCACAACACATCCTGTGACACAACACATTTGTTAGTCTTTGTTTTTACTGCAACAAAATAACATGGCTTCTCTTCTGGAACTCTTCCAGGAAAACAGAGATACAGCCAAAGCCTTACAGCCCTAAGAGGAAATAGCCAGCTTCTCAGTATTTCTTAGCTCTCCCCACCCCAAGGATATCTTATGTCCCTAGGAAATACAGCCTTTGAAGTGTCCACTAAAGGCCAAAAACAGTATTATTCTGAGGATTACACTTAACATATTTGTGTCCTTGCATCTGTAAGGCTCATTGGGTTGAGAGAAAATACTTTTCTCAAGATAACCCAGAATGTTGCACAGACAGTCCCTTTCTGTATCCATATATGGATCTGTATACAGATGTTTTCAGTAAGAAATGTAACACACTATCCATCAGATCACACTTTTTCCTTTGCAGGGATGCAGTGTCAGGCTAGACTTGTCACTGAGCAGAGGAGATTTGTCACTTAGCCAAAAATCTGTTTGTCTTCCAGGTTGTGTGCTCTCACCCTGCCACTGGTGGTGGTGAGCACTGCTAGAAAGTTGGGCAAGTTTTCTGGTTCCACCGATTCTAAGGCCTCTTTCATTTCTCCCAATTCGGGTCAAACTCGTTCACTCAGGAGCAACTTCTGAACTGCATGCCATTCTCAGAGGATATAGGGTTTTTTGAAACTGCTTTTCTCTGGAAATATTACAAATCAGACCTATAATTAGTGTAAAGTTCAGAAGACATCAGGGTCTGACTTAGGTCATTCTGTCATCTGTTGCCAAAAAGGAGCACATCTTTAATGAAAGAGGATTTTGCCCAATCTTATTGTGAAACTGTTCCACACAAAATTCCCTACAAAAAAACCAAGTCCTTTCAAAAACCTGGAATGAAGGAAGGGGGAGTCTTTCCACACGGAAGGGAGGTTATGTTCTTGAGTATGGGTCTTAAGTGCTGTACCTCATTTTGTCTCTTTTTGCATGCCAACATTTCCGCTCACAAGCAGAAGGGAAAAGGTAGCCGATTTCTCATTCCATTCTGTATGATGCTGCAGTGGAGTTTCAGGGATGTCATCTAGCTTCCAGCAAAAGGGAGAGATCAGCTTCCTATAAAAATAAGCTAGCTGCGCATTCTGGCTATATGCCTTCCGAGGCCCAGAGCATCACATTACAGTCTTTCACTAATTTAAGATGTGAAATTGAGGGAAGATGTACAGCAGTGCTGACAATCTTTTGTTGCTGGCTTCTTTGCATTTCCTTCTTTGCATGGAAGCAGAGAGGTTAAGTAGAGGAAACAGCACCTGGAGAGAAGGGGCCATCTCTCTCTCCCCCCCCCCCCGCCCCCCAGGCTTTAGGGCCAGGGAACAAATAAGTACAACCCCAAGTCCCTTCCTGAAAGGACGGCCCTTTTCTGCAAAATGAAATAACCTGCTGGAGTACAGTACAAAAGGTGTCACAATGGGCCATGTCAATATCTTGCTGCCTGCTAGCAAGACAAGGCTGGTTGGGAATCCCCTCCAGCTGGTATCATTTTTGTTGGAAGCCCTGTTTACTCTGAGAAGTTCAGCTCAATCACTTGTAAACTGCTTTCTTTCCCTGTCTTTTAGATCAAGTGTTTGGCTGCAATCTAAACAGCTTGTGTCAAAGAGAGAACAGCACTGTGCCAAAATTTGTGAAACTGTGTATTGAATATGTTGAAGAACACGGTAGGTGAAAGATACCTCACTTTTTAATATTAATGTTTTTTATAGTAACTGGTTAGAGGCTTAGTAAAAATTTTACATAGAAGGACATGTTATTACTATAGTCACATATCTGGGCATAATGTACACACTCTGTGAACCATAAAAATAGTTTCTCAGCCCTTTTCCTCCTTAACTACTGGAAATGACTTGCTTAGAAACTTTAGAATCTTTCCATTTTTAACTATTCCTATACAACTGTGTTTTAATGCTTTATAGTGCAATCATGGCCTATTCAGAAATATGTCCCCCTGAGTTTAATGCGATTTACTTCCAGGTAAGCATGTTGGACTGCAGCCTGATTGTGTTCCTTCTGCTATTCCAAAAGGAGAGGCACAGTCTACAGCTTCAAAAAAGAAATGCAAGAGAATGTTGTAATAACAAGTTTGTTCAAATACCTTGTTGACCTCCAGAATAGCTCACTTTGCCACATAGATTTAATTTTAACAAGTAGACAGAACTTTTCAAAGCATTAGCAGAAGCAAACTTCTCAGTCTATTTGAGTGCCTGTTGCTGCAGCAATGGAGAGGTTGGGGATGACAGACAGTGTACTCCACTCTTGATAGTTGCCTGCTACCACCATCTGTCCAGTTAAGCCTTGAAATGCCGGGCAAAATTACCAACTTCAAGAGACTCTAGGAAAAGCAACAACCCCAACACTAAAAGGACAATTGGAAGCCCATTGTGATAGAATATAAGGAGGAGTTTGTCAGCAAATGCTGATTATATTATATAATTCTTCTTGTTTATGAAAATTGTATCACCTTTTTGAAGGAGTGCAATCATTTCATTTTTTTTTTGGTGCATTTTATTAAAATAAATGTTGTTCATTCTAAAACATATGAATTTACACCTATAAATGCAACCCGCGGCGTTCGTAACCACTTACTGAACAAAACTTTAAAATTTGTTCTAGGATTGGATGTTGACGGGCTGTATAGAGTTAGTGGCAATCTTGCAGTAATACAGAAGTTGAGATTTGCTGTTAATCATGGTAAGTTGCTATACGTAACAACTAGTAGTTTGCAGTGTTAACACTAAATTTATTTAGTTCTTAGCATCTGTAAAGTACCAATACATCAACTAACAAATTATATTTTGTTTATGAAATACTGTATTTTTCGCTCTATAAGACGCACCTAGTTTTTGGAGGAGGAAAACAAGAAAAAAAATGTTCTGAATCCCAGAAACCAGAACAGCAAGAGGGATCTGGCTTCTGGGATAGCCACCGAAGCCTCTCCCGGGAAGCGGGATGAAGGCTCCCCCGACTGGAAGAGGCTGCGCGTGGCTAAGCTGCCCTCTGTCCCCTCCCGCAAAAGCCAGCCAAGAGCTGCACGTTCTTTAAAGGGAGCGCGGCTCTTGCAGGTTTTTCTACAAGGTAGAACTGCGCAGCACTCCCTCTAGCTGTTCTAGCTTCGTGCGAAGCCTCCGCAGGGCATGAGGAGCCTTCATGGGCTATCCCAGAAGCTGCCCAGCGCTCCCTCATACTGTTCTGGCTTCTGGGATAGCCCTCGAAGCCTCCGCAGGGCTGCGCAGTGCTCCCTCTCCCTGTTCTGGCTTTGCCGCGCAGCCTCCATTCGCTCCATAAGACGCACACAGATTTCCTCTTACTTTTTAGGAGGGAAAAGGTGTGTTTTATAGAGCGAAAAATATGGTAGGTTTTTAATCTTTAACGTGTGTGTGTGTGTGTGTGTGTGTGTGCATATACAGTCATACCTCAGGTTGCAAATGTGATCCGTGTGGGAGGCACCTTCACAACCCACAGCGTCTGCGCATGCATGTGATGCAATTTGGTGCTTCTGCACGAGCGCTGAAACCCGGAAGTACCCAGAAACAACCCATTCCAGTACTTCTGGGTTCGGCGCAGTGCGCAACCCGCAGCGTTCGTAACCCGAGGTATGACTGTGTGTGTGTACACACGCGCACACACCCACCCCTTCATACCTTGTTTGAACGTTGTATAAGAACTGTGATGGCTCATGTAGCTAAACACTCTAATACTGTATCTGTTTCAGATGAAAAACTGGATTTGAACGACAGTAAATGGGAAGATATCCATGTGATTACAGGAGCTCTGAAAATGTTTTTTAGAGAACTGCCAGAACCACTATTCACTTACACTCATTTCAATGACTTTGTTAATGCAATCAGTAAGTATATGCTAAAGAAGCCTTCCACCCTGAGACAGTTGTATAGCAACTTCAGAACTACGGCCATGTCAGGCAGTTATACAAAAATAAGATACTGAGTTGCAAAATCAGAAAGCCCCCCCCCCCCCCATTCAAATTTCACCTTGGTCATGACCTCACTAGGATTGTGGCTTAAACAAATCACAGTCTGTTGGCCTCAGAACTTCATACTCATCTGCAGCGTTAGGATAATACTGATCTACTTTGCAGGCTATTGTTAGAATTGCAACACAATTATGTATGGGAAGTGCTCTGAATATTCCTTAAAGTTGGACTGCACACCTGTGGCTCTCCAGATGTTGGAATCCAGCTCTCATCAGTCTTAGCCAGCATAGGTAATGGTTGAGGAGGTGCTGTTCAGCCAGACCTGGAGGGCTGAAGGTCAGCCATTCCTGCTGAAAGGAAACAACAGAAAGCACTTAAGTGGGTAGGTGCAGAGAAATGATGAAAATCAAATTCATTTTCAAAGTGAGGCAAATGGTCAAGCAGTGCATTATATTATGCAGAGCACATATCCAAGCAAAATGAATATGAAATTCATACTGTGTGGATATGGCCCCCTCTTTTTAAAATTCCTTTTGTTTATCTGAAGCATCATTGAATATGATTTTCAATATGATTTTCAATATAGCGAACAATTACACATGAACATGCACACACATTTAATTAAGCTATTTCACACATGTGGGTGAATCACTTAATTATTTTCTTAGCTTTTGTAAACAGGGAGAAGTGTAAATATACACCTAAGAGGGACAGTTACTTTTTGTAGTGAACTGCCCATTCCCAGGTTTCATTTAAGCCGAGTTCCACAGCATTAAGATGCTGTAGAAGTCTCAGGAGTCAATTCTGCAAGAGGCAAATACATTTTCTCTAGTTTTGTTGTTGTAGAATGGCTATGTTCACTATGGCCACTAGGTGGTAATATGCATTAGCTAACGTCCTTGCAATCAAACCATAAACAGTGAAAAGCAGTATGCTTAAAAGTTCCCTCTCCCCATCTCCCTCTCCAGAACAAGAGCCTAGACACCGTGTTCATGCTGTAAAAGAGCTGATTAAGCAGTTGCCAAAGCCAAATCAAGATACCATGCAGGTGCTCTTCAAACATCTCAAGAGGTAAGTAGTGCATGGAAGAAAAATGTGGCTCGGTCTGTTTTTCACATCCACAAATGAAGAAACATGATGAAATCAAGTTTCTATTTTGCTCTGGACGTCACCTTGCCCAGCCAGTCCCAGCCCCCTTGTGTCTGCCTTCTAGAAAAACAAGTTCAAGCATTGCTTTTTTAAACTCAGTTTTGTGTAAATTTGTGGTGGGAAAAAGGGGCCAGACCTATAAAGGGGGTTTAGCTGCCTGTGAGAGGTCTTGATATGCATTGGTGCAGATATATGTGGCTGCGTGCTTCCCCAGGGAGAAATGGAGACTGATCATGCTGCAAAGTTCCAGAAGGATACAAAAAGTATGCGCAGGCTTCATTCGTTTTATAATCTGAGAAAGCATCCTGTGAATGTGACAATTGCTTAGTTGAAGCTGTTTGCACATATCAGTGTTTCTGGATTAGGATACCTGCATACAGAATTTCATTAGGGAAGTTATTATGCTATCTGCCTTCTCGTTTGTGATATGAATTTGTATTGGAAGTTCAGTGTTTGCTCTCTCTCTCCCCTCCTCTCTCTCAGAATTGTAGAAAATGGAGAGAAGAACCGAATGACCTATCAAAGCATAGCCATAGTCTTTGGTCCAACCCTGTTGAAGCCAGAGAAAGAGACTGGCAACATAGCCGTTCACACAGTGTATCAGAACCAGATTGTAGAATTAATCCTACTGGAATTGAACTCCATCTTTGGACGCTGAATTTCTCCGGTGAAACTGGCCTTAGTAGGAGAACAACTTGGTTTCAGCAGAAACTGCACCTCTTTTGTACATTTATGCATTTGTGGACCAAGCAGCAACTTGATGTTTTTTGCACTTTTGTGGGAGAGGGAAGAGTGTGTGATTTGTTTTACCTGGGCTTTTGTGGAACTATTAAAACTTATTTACAGTTCACTTAATGTTGTGAATGTTTCAAGGTTTTAAACTGCATAACTAGTACACACTGGATTTCCACGGGGAGAGAAGCTAAGCCTCGATCTCAAACTGGATAACCTGGAATAGTGTTTTAATATTGATTTTTAATTTTAGGTTCACCACTTTGTTTTGGGGAATATAACCCCCATAAACTGACTTTGAAAACCTCCATGGGCATTTTTAGCGAATAATTACATAATATGCTTACGTGTTAAACCATAAGATCATTCCTGTATCTTGTCCACAGGGTTTCTGCATTCCTATTTGACAGGCTTAAACAAATGCTAACAGTGGCCAGTGTAAATTCCTCACGTGAGGTTTGCTTTTTTATTGTTTGAACTTTGCACATATTCTTGCTGGCTCTCTTGAATGCACACTAGTATTACTTCACACACTGAACTGGTACACGTATCCTGCAGAGGATATGCCATGGTCTGTGATGAACCAGAGCTTTCAACTAATAAAGTTCATTTTTTCAGGATATGTTTTGGGCTACACTTTACCTAAATAGTACCTAACAATCCTAACTGAAGGTTGATTTCCACACTGTACTGAATTATTGTCATGAACCTGTGGTAGTGAAATTGGATGTAAATACAGAATTAATTCTAACAGTGTTTTTTTTTTCTTTTTAAAAAATATCTATATACACTGTTGCATATAGTTTCAGAGTACCTCCTTGTCCTACATTTCTAATAATGTGTAGCTAAGTAACTGGTATTGTGATGCCTCAAATGGATGTCTGAGTTTCCACAGAGAAATGGGCTACTTGTGCACTTTTAAATGCTAATTACATCTGCATGCAAATAATTGTAATGCAAACGGTACTGGAAAAATACTGAGTGTGCTTGCTTACATGGTTAATGCACTACAAGCAGAGCCTCTGATTTATTTAATATGTACAGGAGCTACATTAGAGAAATGTATGACAAATTCTAACATCTATAAATAGCAGAAGCCTATGCTTGAATAGATGGATGTTCGGATATAATGAAAATGCTAAATTTCAGGATTCCTTTTTACATTAATAATGTAGATTGATTTGTAAAATAGGTTTCAGATTTTGTTACAGGAGATGTGGTCTGCTGAAGATTTTTTTAAAATGTATTTTTCTAGACTAACCGCTGTATCTGACATTTGCTATGTGGGATCTGAATAAAGAAAATTGTTAGCTGTTTTGGAATTTGATGCTCCAGGTTTGGATGGTATTAGATTGCAGTGAAACTGTGTGTACAAGCTAGCATATCACCTGTTCGTTGGTAGCAATTGAATCAGGTACTGATTGTATTAAAATCTCTAAACAGCCTTTTGAAGTAAAAAGTACTCAAAAGTGACATGCAAGCAAGAGTGAAACACATAAAACCACTAATTGACTTAATCTGAAAACTACTGCTGGTGTTTGATCCCTGTGAACACAGAGGGCCTGAAAGATTCTTTAATTCTTACATCCTGCTGTGAGCCAGAAAACCTACTTGGGGTAGGCATTCCAAAAGTGTGGCACCACTGCAGAAAAGACCCTGCTTAATACATTATGATCACAGAAGTTGAAGGAGTGAATAAATTTCTTAAAACATGCTGGGAGAAATCCCCTCAAGGCATTATAGGGAAGTACCAGCATTATACGTTCAGCTCTGAGTTAGCATGTGTAATATACACCACTCACCTTTTTGCCTTAAAACTGATCACAATATTCTCCCCCAGCTGCAGCTTATTCTTCAGGGAAGTCCCTTGTCAAGCGAATGCAGCAACTTATCTACAAGGTAACCAGATATGCATTACAGTAAATAATTATTGTCCTTCAGAAGGAATGTAGTTGCATCTGATGAAAGACATTTCTTGCAAATCACTTGGGCGCTCAGGTGCAAGAGGGAAGTCAATGAAAATTCCTTTACGCAGTATCCTTTATGTACCCCCATCCATAAATCAGCTGCCAGCTATCACTACCTGGATCTTTAGAATATACGCAAACTAGTATCATCACAATTAAGATTGCCCTGTTACACACAAGTGAAATGGTGTGAAGCAGTGGTTAAAGTTCTACACCAGGACTAGAGTGATAGAAGTTCAGAATCCTACTCGGTTTCGAAGGTCAGTGGATAGTTACAGAATAGACAATACCTCTTAGCCTAGCCCACCTTACAGGGTTGTTGTCAAGACAAAATGGGGGAGGAGAACCAAGGTCTGCCGACTGCACTGGCTCCCAGTTAATTTCTGGGCCCAACTCATAGTGGTTTACAAAGCCTTAAACGGCTCAATAGCACTGCAATACCACAAGGACCACCTCTTCCCATATGAACTGACTCAGACCCTGTGAACATAATCTGAGGTCCTCCTTCACATGCCCCCTCCATGAGAGGTTTCGAGGGCAGCAACACAAGAAAGGGCCTTTTCTGAAGTGGCTTCCCACTTGCGGAATGCTGTCTCCAGAGAGGCTCAGTTGGCACCTTCGTTGCATATCTTTAGGCCCCCAATACAGACTTTGGGCATGCCTGTTTTAAACTTGTGTGTGTTTGTTTTGTTTATTATTAAGTTATGTATTTTTGCAATTTTATACTGTAAACCACTGGATGAAGGGTGGCAATAATAATATTTAATTCCCTGAAGGAAAGGAGAGAAATAAATATAGTGAACACCTACACCACCTTTCTAGGTGGTGTAGTGCAATTTGATGATTAATGGTATTGAAATTATTGCCTTATGAGGAACGGCTAAGGGAGCTGGGCATGTTTAGCCTGGAGAAGAGGAGGTTAAGGGGTGATATGATAGCCATGTTCAAATATATAAAAGGAAGTCACATAGAAGAGGGAGAAAGGTTGTTTTCTGCTGCTCCAGAGAAGCGGACACGGAGCAATGGATCCAAACTACAAGAAAGAAGATTCCACCTAAACATTAGGAAGAACTTCCTGACAGTAAGAGCTGTTTGACAGTGGAATTTGCTGCCAAGGAGTGTGGTGGAGTCTCCTTCTTTGGAGGTCTTTAAGCAGAGGCTTGACAACCATATGTCAGGAGTGCTCTGATGGTGTTTCCTGCTTGGCAGGGGGTTGGATTCAATGGCCCTTGTGATCTCTTCCAACTCTATGATTCTATGAAAGCTGGCATTGGATATTTCAAAGAAAAAAGAGTGGTATTCTACCTGTCCTTAAGCAAACATCACGGAACAGCCCTACTGAAGCAATTTGTCTCAGGTTTCAAGCCAGGTGTTGGTTCAGTATTTATTAGTAGACTTGGATCTATTCAGCCATTGCACATGTGAAAGGGCATTACAAGTTCAAAGTGATTTCAGGCCCATGGCTTCAGCCCTGATCTTCTCCAGTATGTTCAGGTCAAACACCTGCAACAGAGAAGCGACTTATGCTTGGGTCAGCTTTCTGCAGAGTCCACACCAGAATCCCTGCAGGCATTTGTCCTGATCCCATGGGAAGCGGGAAAGGGTTGTGTGACAGCAGGGTCTGAAGGTGTGGTCCCACAGGTCCCGCGTGTTGCCTCTTCCTGTGAGTAATGGCTGAGCAGAGCCGTTCAAGAAATTTAGCAGCTGAACGTCTCCTGCTTGAAACCAGTCTTCTGTCAAGTGCTCAGTCACCTTGCCAAAAATAGTAAGTTACGGAATGGCTAGAAAAATTCCAAAGTAACTTGGATCAAATTGATAGCTGCTTAATTAGAAACCAAACTTCAGTTTCCTTCAGAATTTCTCCTGTAAAGGAGCAACTGATAATCTCTTGACCAATGGTGTCAGTCTCTGTACTGATCTGATGTGCTAGGTAAAGGTCACATGCTAGCTAAACATCTCCAAGCATCTTGTCAGTTCTGGGATACCAATAATTGGCTCTGACTTGAGCAATTAGCATAAGCAGAGGCTGTAAGAGATTGCTAATGACTCTCTTTTCCTGCCTAATACGCAACTGAGGAAGAACCAAAGAGGAATGATAGATCAGAAGCTTTCTTTGTGTTAGTGCCAGGTTCAATCACTGGGATTCCCAATTCATAGAATTGCAAAGTTAGAGGGAACCACAAGAGTCATCTAGTCCAACCCCCCTGCAGTGCAGGAATCATTTGCCCAACATGGGTCTTGAACTCACCACCCTGCGATTAAGAGTCACATGCTCTACGAACGGAGCTATGCTCTCAGCAGAGCTGAAAAGACTCATTCTGGACTCTTTGGAGCCAATGCCAGTCACTATAAATTGGCATTAGACCAGATGGGGCAGTGCACTGACTTAGTCGCACATGACATGTCCCACAACTTCCATGACAACAGTTTCCTGAATCTAAATGCTTAAAAAAAATGTGTGTTGCAAACTGGTATATATCATGGCAGGAATTGTTTTCATTGGCATTGACAGGCCTTTACCTTTTCTCAAAGGCTTTGTAAATTTTCATTTTCTTTTTTTAAAAAAAATGAGCAGAAAAGTTTATGATTTATTGCAGGGAGAAAACTTGCAAGTCCCACACTGAACTTAAAGCACATTGGCACAAATGAGCAGTTTAAAATAACCGGAGTCAGGCATAATGTTTGCAATTAGCATATCAAAGCTGTCAGCTCTATCACATCGGGATCTATTGTCCTGAAGTGTGGCTGTGCTACACTGAGTTTTGCTAACTCAGGCATCGCTTTGTTGGAAATAGCTGCAGTGCTTTCCTTGGGGTGCTGGAAGGGAGGCCACCAATTAGTGACATTCAGAATTCCTTGCGTTTTGCAAATTATGTAACTTTGTTTAGTCACCATAGATTGTGATGGCGGGTTGGGAACAAGACTGAATTTGATGCTATTTTGACTCGGGGAAGAAATATATGTTTAATCCCTCACATTTGCTTTAAGCAATACAATCTCTTAAGATCTTTTATGTCACACTAACTCTTTACATGTTCCTTCATTTCACACCCTGGTAGGAGTACCAAAGACCTTTATAGACATTCATTTTACGCCCTTGCCTGTATTGTGCCTCTGCAGATTCCTGACTCCCTAACAGTCGTTCATAAGGAGGGAAGCTGCATGGTCAAGAGTTGCGTTCAGTTTCCTAAAGCTAACTTCTTGGTTCTTATGCTTAAGCTTGAGTACAGATAGTAAGTCATTTTTCTGTGACTACCCAGCTTTATGCCAAGGCAGAAAAGAGCAGCAATCTGTTGGAATCGCTAATTTATACGCCATAAACTTTGGCTAGGACAAGTTGGACGCAGTGCTCTGAAGAGGGCAGTTGCTGAATGTCTAATGAGGCATTCCAAAGCCACGCAAGAGAAAAAGAGACGCTCCCAGGAATCTTAATGAGCTCCCACAATTGCAACACTGTGTGGATGGAGCAGCTGCAGAGGCCGTTTTCTGCCGGATCAAGGCCTTACAAAACACCCTGTCCCAATAAGAATGGATTAAGTGACTATTTTCTACATTGCAATTTTGCTTAAAGGAAGCATTTGTAAAGCATTCCATTAGAAGGGGGTGGTGGTCTCTGTCTGAGCTCCCCTTTACCCCTCCAGAGAATAAGCTAGAATTCTGCATTTTGATTGATTTTATTGATCAAAGAAAGTTGATTTTTAAAAAACCAACAACCAAAAAACTTGGCTTTGACCACCAGCTGCATTTTCCATTGCAGACAAATGATTACGCAACAATCCTTAAAAATGTGATCTACAAAAGCAAGCATTACTGCACATGTAGAACTGGCTGCCTCTAGCTTCTTTTTTTATAATGGGTTGCAGAAAGTTTGTTAATCCATTTAAATCTTGCCCTTTAAATTTATTTACACAAAAGAAACATTTTCTCCAAGGGAAAAAAATCAATCTTCTCCCTTCTGCTTCCAAATAACAGATATAACAAGTGCCCACTGCGAGGACAGCTGCTTAGAAGCCATCAGGTTGTTTATTTTGACCTGCTACCGCAGGTGGAGCTTAGAGGTGGCAGACAGGAGGGGGACCATCTGCAGTTAATGCAGCAGACATCTCTTGAGCACCTTTTGAGTGCAATGAGATTTTTGTTTCAAGGCGCAGCAAACTCATGCAGATTTTAGTCAGAAGGAAGAGGGAACCCCAGCTGAAGTCTAAAAAGCTTTCTCTGTTTATTCACAAAGGGGAGGCCAAACAATGTACTATTTGTGCATAGGAGCCAACTCCTAGGGCCTAAGGTCCCTTTGCCCCTCCTAATAATAATATTTGCGGGGGCCACCTCCCATGTTGATGGGGTGTGTGCGCGCCACGTCTTGTGATCAATTATGTGGGGTGGGGCTTACCTGGCCCCTTCCCCCAATATTTCATTCAAGTTGGCACCCCTGGTTTTGTGTGAATATTGAACAAGCCTATTTGCTATTGAGCTTTTAGAAAGAAAGAAAAGAAAAGAAAAGAAAAGAAAAGAAAGAAAGAAAGAAAGAAAGAAAGAAAGAAAGAAAGAAAGAAAGAAAGAAAGAAAGAAAGAAAGAGAAGGAAGGAAGGAAGAGCCCAGACAATGTGCACACATTCTTGCAAATGATCAGCTTGATAACTGATACAGTTTAGAGACTGTTAGTGTATGAAATTATACATCTGATACATGGCAACTGATACATGGCAACATAACAACTGATACATGGCAAGCCAAAGGCTTAAACCACCTAACAGACTTATTTAAAAACAACAACCATACTGACACAAGAAACACAAGACAAACTAGGGGACACTCAAATACCCTGGATAACACACTCCCAACTGCATGTCTTCTTAACAGCCCAGCAGTAAAAGCAGAAGCCACTAAGCCTTTGACCACCTTCAACCTACTTCCTAAAGTACAGAACTTTAATAAAAAATAAATAGAATAAAAATTTATAGCAGGACCTGGTGGTTATAAACACAATGAGCTGTTCTGTTAGCAGCTTAAGGCCCAACTGAGCCAGAGTCTGTCCACACACCATACATGTAGAACACATTTTCCTGTCCCCCCAAGAATTTCGAGAACTGGTTCGTTAAGGATGCTGAAAGTTGCAGTTCTATAAAGTGCTGTTCCCAGGATGCTTTGGGATGTGTGTGCTTTAAAGGCAGGCCGCTTATGCTTTTGGTTTCAAATAGGAGAATGAAGCACCCCTGCAACTTGGCCACAGTGGTGCAAAAGGAATTCAAAAGTATGCGAATCCATTGAACTCAGCAGCACTTACTTCTGAGTAAACGTGCAGAGGATTGGTCTGTAAATCATGTTGCAGTTTCCAGTTCCAAACTATTTTTAGTTATCTTTTCCAGGACTTTGATACAGCTATTGGCGCTTTCGCTCTCTCAAACCACTCATGTCATTCCTTTCCCCTTTTTGGTAAGCACGGATAGATTTTCCTGCATGTCTTCAGCCGCCCACCTGCTATTTTGCCTGCCCTGAAAGTCAGTGTGACTGGAGATTGTTTGTTTCCTTATTTGTACAATCTCCTCATTGAGAATGTCGGCAGGAATGTGCACTGCCTGGCAAGCGCCCCAAATTCGCTGCTTTGCCTTCAGACAGTGTAAAAAGGGCTTGAGCAAGTCCTGCAGTTGCCTTCTAATGAGCCTGAGCTGGAAACGAGAGACACTTAACTGATCACAAATGTACTTGGAACAACTCTCTCTTTCCTTATTTAAAACGATCAAAATGGCTCTCTTTTACTAAAGATGAATGGACAATCATTATCCTAATGCAATGCAAATTCATTTTATGCTAATTTACTATGTACCATCCATAAACCTGCTGTCAGTGTATTATACCCCTATATTCAATTTGAAGAGATGTATAATTTCATACACTAACAATTTACTTTAAAAAGACTCCTACATGCCAAGATCTTTGGTAAGGGGTGATCAATCTACTTAAAAACACTTGATAAAGGGGGGGGGGGCGGAACCACTCGATAAAATCAATAATGTCAAATACTTTATGTTCAAGCAGCTGCAAGCATTATTTTGCTAATTGTATTAACTGGAGATTTGATTGCATAAAGAGCCTATTCTTCCATTAGTAACAGAAAAATAAAAAGAAATTCATTTTAATATACCCTTGTTATGGGCAAATAACTGTGGAGGGTCAGTAGCAATAAAACAAAATCTCTTACAATACAATCCTAGGCATGTGCACTCAGAAGTCAACTCCATTGAGCTCATCGAGACTCATCCTGTCGTAGTCTCACTGCTGAGCAACAACGTGCAGAGCTCAGTGGAGTGGAAGGCCAGTCAACCAGAAGAGTCTGAGGTGTACTTACTTGGAGGCCGAGACAGCATACGAAGTCAGGTCCAGTCCTAGGGTTGGGCGAACAGCAATCCGCATGGTCAAACAGTCCAGAGGTTAGGTCAGGTCATCCACTGATCAGTGGGTCAGGATGAGCAGGTAACAGCAAGGCAATACCAGGAACTACAAGCATTGTCTTCAGCATCTGACTGCTGCTGGAAGCTCTGCTTAAGAAGGCTGAAGCCAGCTGGTTCTCATCAGGGCCTTCTCCTCTGTGTCCTTGAAGGCTGATCAGCTGCAGGTGGAGTCACTCTGCCTTCTTCCCCTTCAGGCTGCTGTTCAGCAGGCGAAGCTGACTCCTAGCCCATGGCACATTCCTAGGAAAGTGTATATAGGATTGCAAACTGAATATCTAGTCATCTTAGGATAAGTTTAAAATTAGACTCTTATCTAAATTGCCTTTGGCTTCAGTCACCCCTGCCCGTACGGGCCAGTCTTGACAGACTCTGGGGCTGTGCGCCCATCTCACTCAAGAGGCCAGGGGCCAGCGCTGTCCGGAGAAACTTCCGGGTCACGTGGCCAGCGTGACATCGCTGCTCTGGCGAGCCAGAGCCGCACACAGAAACGCCGTTTACCTTCCCGCTGGTAAGCGGTCCCTATTTATCTACTTGCACCCGGAGGTGCTTTCAAACTGCTAGGTTGGCAGGCGCTGGGACCGAACAGCGGGAGCGCACCCCGCCGCAGGGATTCGAACCGCCGACCTTTAGATCGGCAAGTCCTAGGCGCTGCGGCTTTAACCCACAGCGCCACCTGCGTCCCAACAGATATTCATAGATTTCATTTAAAAAAAACCCTCATATAGGTATAAAGATCTACCAAAGTTCCATCTAGTCCAGCATCCTGTTCCCATAGTGGCCAACCAGACCTACACTGGAAGCTCAAAAGCAAGCAAGGGCGCTATAGACCTCTCAAGTGTTATCAAGAGGTATAGTCCTCCTTATCAAAATGGCTGACTGCATGTTATGCACAAACTATATAACAGAACTGCAGGAATGTCTCATAAAATGAGAAAAGCAGCTTGTGTGGGGTATTTTAAACTAAGAAGCAGTGAGTGATTAACCCTTTGGGCTCAGCCACACTTTGCTTGTGCCATACCTAGAATAGATGGGTCCGATCAGCTTTCCGCCTGACCCACACTTTCTAGGCATGATCTGAGTGGTTTTCCCCTTGCCCTGCTCTTTAGCGATAGATCAGAACAAATGATAATTTGCGGAAAAGCTCAAATTGCTGTTTGAACGCTAAGGAGCAGTTTTCTCTGGATGAAAGCAGTGAGACAAGAGGAATTGTGGACAAACCCTTTGCCAGCCTGCCATTTCCTTGTTCCAAATCATGCTTTTTACGTGGCTTTCCGTGGACTGATGTTTGCTCTGATTCAGTGGCAAAGAGCAGCTTTTCCAGGGAAAGAGCAACCAGTAAGAAAGGGAGGAGGATTTAAGCTGGATCCCAAGTCCACTCAGCTTGGTCATGTTGGCTGGCAGCCTGGAGTGAAACACTATTTTAAAGGCTTGCTTTCCATCTGGCAGGCTTAGCTAGTGCAGCAGCGGCAGCCCTGCTTAACTTATGCCACTGTGTTTTCCACCCGCTTCTTGTGCATAGGCTTGCTCCTTACACCTATACACTCAAGATTCTGCCTTCCTAAGTTGCTTCTCCTATCTCTGTCTGTCTCAGTATCTGGGTTCTGCACATGCGTTTGTGCAAATTGGCTCCCAATTTGCCCAGTACATTGTTCCAGGTCTCACTACACAAGAGTGAGGGCTGGTGCCCATTGAGACTAGCAGGGCAGAAGGCAGGGAGACCAACAGCAGATGGGGTCAGAGTCAATGACAGGCAGAGATTCACCTTGGCTGGTTGTAAGGAACAAGGAAAAAGGGCAAGTTCTGTTTTGACAGAATCCTAATTTTTAACTGCATTTCTGATGTACTAACTGCTGCTGCGGGACGCAGGTGGTGCTGTGGTCTAAACCACTGACCCTCTTGGGCTTGCCGATCAAAAGGCCAGCGGTTCAAATCCCCGCAATGGGGTGAGCTCCCGTTGCTCGGTTCCAGCTCCTGCCAACCTAGCAGTTCAAAAGCAAGCCAGTGCAAGTAGATAAATAGGTACTGCTCTGGCGGGAAGGTAAACAGTGTTTTCGTGAACTGCTCTGGTTTCACCAGAAGTGGCTTAGTCATGCTGGCCACATGACCCGGAAATCTGTCTGTGGACAAACATTGGCTCCCTTGGCCAGTAAAGCGAGATGAGCGCCACACCCCCAGAGTTGTCTGCGACTGGACTTAACTGTCAGAGGTCCTTACTTTTAACTGCTTCTGCAGAAGCTTTTCCACTGCTAGGAATTTTGCTTTTGAGCAGACAGCTGCATTCCTTTTTAAGGCACAGAAAACATCTGGTACCTACTAACTTTGTTTTTCATTAAAGCCAGTTGTTCCCAAGCAGTTTTAAAACCTCAACAAAGTAAGGAGATATGATGTCCTCTGGCTTTGAAAATTCAAGACTCTTCTGTGATTCAGAATTTCCACTACTGACAAGTGTGATTTGACAGGATCTCACTTCACATGGGACCAGCTCCTCCCTTGTTGTGCCTGCCTGATTTTGCAGGGCTGTTTAGTCCTAGTGTTTTCTTTCTACTCCTCTAGAGCAGTCTGTGGTGGAGTTCATTGCAACAGCCCCCTTAGCAAGCCCAAAAATTCAGGCAGCTGTGTTGATCCATTACCACACAGAAACTTCAAAGAGCAACAGAACATAGCACACTAACTAGTTTCTTAGATTCAGCATGACTGCAATCCTATGCATGGTTTTCCGGGACTGAGCTCCTTTGAACTCAGTGGTACTTACTTCTAACTGCATAGGTTCAACTTGTAAAACACATTGAGCTTTAACAAAAGATCTTAGCCAGCTGAAATGAAACCTTTCAGCTTTTAATTAGAAATGAAAACAATCTTGCAAATAAGCATCACCACGTAAACTGCTAACATGAAGTTAGACCTCCATGAAATAAAAGGAAAAAAAGTATCCTGTCTCTGCTTAATTATTTTCCTCCTAGCTTGCTGGCAGGTGTGGAGGACATTTGGCCCTCCAGATATTGCTGAAATACAACCCCCACCAGCCTCAAGCATGGCCAAGGATGATGGGAACTGTAGTTCAGAAACATCTGGAGGCTCAGAGAGTCCCCACCCCTGCTTTATGGCTCTGCTAATATGTCTCTGCTAATTTTAATTTTTATATTTAAAGCCTTGTTATATTCATATTGTCCTTTGTATTACTGATATTTTTTATGATCTGTGATATTGTGTGTGTTGATGCTGGTCTGTGACCGTATTAATAAATTCATTCATTCAATATGTCTCAAAGAAACTTGAAAGCCTCCTTATCACCTCATTCACTTGTCAAGGCAAGGAGATTCCTTCAAGTATCCTGGTGCTCCTGCAGATTATGTCATTGCTCTTGCTCTGAGAAAAGTCCCAGAGCTGCAGTCCACTGTATCTCCTAAATCTGTATTTCCAAACCTTGTCTGCAGGGGGAAAGTGACGACAGCAGAGAGATTTTCTTGTTTAACTGAAAACATGCACAAGCTGAACACTGTTGTTTGAAAGTGTGTGATACTCTCCATTAATGGGGGTGCCCACATATTGAAATAACTTTTAATACCTGCTGTTTCTACTGTGGTAAATGGTACTGTACTACAATATAAAGAACATTACTACTAATAGTAGTAGTAATAATAATAGTAATAATAATAATTTCATATTTATACCCCACCCATCTGGCTGGGTTTCCCCAGCCACTTTGGGTGGCTTATAGACTATATAAAACACAATGAAGCATCAAACATTAAAAGCTTCCCAATACAGGGCTGCCTTCAGATGTCTTCTATAAATTGAATAGTTCTTTATCTCCTTGACATCTGAAGGGAGGGTGTTCCAAAGGGAGGGTGCCACTACTGAGAAGGCCCTCTGCCTCCATCTCTGTATCTTCACTTCTCGCAGTGAGGGAACCAGCAGAAGACCCTTGGAGGAAGGTACCTTTTTTCTGTGTAAAATAAATGTGGAATGCTCAATTAACACATTTCCCCCCTCTATCATCTGCTTATTGCTGGTGTGGAACCAGGATGATCTATTCTAGGGAGCTGCATTTTTCTCATAAGGGAAGGAGTCTTCATCCCAGCTCAAGCCTTTTGTTTCCCCCAAAGGCTGCAAAACCTTTGCTAAGCTGTTATTCGCAGCATAATTATTCCCCTTTAATGCCTCGGAAATCTGAGATTCTTGATGACTCCGACTATGGGGACAGGGCCATTTTTCATGGGCTTTTTGAAATTTGCTGCAACAACTGAGTAGAGAGTCTCAGGGGAAACCTGGGGTGGGGGACAGGATTTGGCAGTGCAGTTTCCTTGAAGTCGTGGGGGGGGGGATCCCTCAGGGCCTCTGAAACAATTGTTTAGGGGTTTGGTTCAGTGTGTTTCACATTTATTTTTAATAATAGTTATATACTGCTAACTCATGTAGATAATGCCTGAGCAAATATAAAATCACAGTAAATATATCAAAAATATAAATGCCATAACTGGCCAATCACCTAAACTCCATCCAACTGAAAAGGCTTGCCGACACAAGGTGGTTTTCAAAAGACATCTAAAAGTAAGAGCACCAGAAGGTAATAAAAGCCTGCTGGATCAGGCCAGTGACCCATCTAGTCCTCCATCCTGTTCTCACAGTGGCCAGCCAGAAGCCTATGGGAAGTCCACCAGCAGGACCCATGCACAAGAGCACTCTATCTACTTGTGATTCTCAACAACTGGAATTCAGGGCCATGTTGCCTCTGACTGTGGAGGCAGAATATAGCCATTGTGACTAGTAGCCACTGAGAGCCTTGTCCTCCATGAATTTCTCTAATCCTCTTTCAAAGCCATCCAAGCTGGGCATCATCATCATCATCATCATCATCATCATCATCAACATTTGGGAGAGTGAAATCCATAGTTTAACCATGAGGTATGTTAAGAAGTATTCTTTGAAGTTGCGCCAGGAAGAACTTTTGCTGATTTTCTGTAGCATCATTCAGGGCAGCACAGAATTGGGTCCTGGGCGTTTGCCTTGGTACTATAAAACTAATGAAGCTTATGCTTCAGGGCCTCTAATCCTGGAGGGGCCCCAGAAGTGACTTTAGTCCACATTGCTTAATTTATGGGGGGGGGGGGGTAAAGACCTGACTTGAGTCACACAATTCAGACCATTCTATGATGCATCATGCATGTATATAACATTTCCCTAATTTTAGCCCCCCCCCCCCAATAACTTGAAAACTATAAGGCATAGGGATTTTTTTTTGTACTAGTGATTTTGACATGTGAAATAATCCAGTACAGATTTTTTTCTCTCTCAAAATCTCAGATGTAGTAGTTAATTTAAAAATAAATAAACTGTGATGATCTGTCATGGAACAACCCAATGAAGAAAATAACTGTGGTTACTCAGACCTCATTGCTGGTCACAAAGGGGGACCCATAGCAGTTCAAGCTTCAGGGCCCCCAAAATGTAGGTCAACCTGTAGAAGGCTCATGACCAAAAAAATGTATGCCGTGGTGCCTAGGAATTTCTCCATCCCACTGACCCCTTTTAAACCATCTTTCCCCAAAGGTGCTGAAAGAGCCATCTTGGTGCTGATTCCTCTGAAGAGCCTCTGCTACCCCTGGTGACGAAGAAGCAGGGTGTCTTCTTGCAACACTGGAGCGCCCAGCATGGGAGTAGCATGACTAAGAATGGCAAATGAGGTTAACTGCTGAAGGAGGGCAGGAGGAAACCACAACTGCCCCTAAGGAAGCAATTCTTGCCATTTCTAAAAAGACAACCACTACCTCTCTCTCACCGCCACCCGATAACACTCAAGAACGGACAGGATGTTGCTGGGCTTTGGAAATCGCTGCTCAGCTACCATGCATATGAAACTGCACCTAAGCTGCAGATTAGAAGGCTATTGATTTTATCCATCACTGTCCAGGGGGAGAGAATAAGGATGGTGCCGTTTTTCACTGCAGGTGGAGGAGGAGGAGGGGAGGGGGAGGCCCACACTTGCATTCAAATGAGCTGGTGACTCTGTGCCTGAGCTGCCAGGGCATGAATGCTAAGCAGCCTCGTTCTCCGTTCAATCTGCTCAGTGCCTAGCTAATAATTATTCTCTGGAGAAAACCCTACAGGAGACATTTATTCCTCCCTCCTCTCCTTTGCTTGCATCTCCCTGGTATTTATGCAAGATTAAGGAGCCTGGTTACACTGTTACCTCTCTGATTGGTGCTCTATTTTAACCTCACTTACCGGCCCAAGCCTTTTCCTGTAGACAAGAGCAAGAGGAGCCTTTCTTCCTCCCCAAATTTCTCTCCACCTTTTGTATGAAAACGGCGGCATGGATTGGCTGTTCTCAGGATTGCCTCGTGGCAGGCAACCAATGAGGAGAGGCAAGGAGGATAAATGGTGCCAGACTCCCAGAGGTGCTGTGGCACTGTGTAATTATTGCTCCAGACAGCTGAAAGCAGCAGGGCTTCTCCTCTCTCCTGCTTCATTTCAGCCTGCCATGATTGCTGGCACAGAAAGATGCTGATTATAAGTAAACATTAATTATGCCCCTGCTATCATGCCGGTTGAAGTACAGTTATCTTAACAGAGAAGCAATCCTATTGCTTGCCCTTTTTAAAAGCAGAAAAAGCACTTCCCAAGCTGCAGGTTCAAGCTTCTAAGTGGCTTTCTTGTGCAAGGAACACAGGTTCTCCTGCACAGCCTGTTTTGTAGCTTGCCGTGGGCAAGGAGGCTCCGAGACAAAACTTCACTTTATTATGGTGCTGTGTGGCCCTCTCGGAGGTCCAGAAAGTCCTAGGCTTCTTCCAGCTTTTGATACCCTCCAAGCACAATAAGCACACAAAAACAAAACAAGGCACCAAAGACAATAAAATGTGACAGTTTTCTAAGAATATATGATGAGTGTGTTAGATCAGGCTAATGGCCCATCTAGTCTAGCATCCTGTTCTCACAGTGGTTGCCCGTAGGAAGCCTACATTACCTATAAATCCCTGCAGCAATCTGTTCAGTGACAGCTTCTCCATCATCAC
Organism: Podarcis gaigeae; assembly: GCF_964106915.1. Taxonomy (NCBI): domain Eukaryota; kingdom Metazoa; phylum Chordata; class Lepidosauria; order Squamata; family Lacertidae; genus Podarcis; species Podarcis gaigeae. The sequence goes on from NC_139688.1 coordinate 19,796,192, forward strand.
CAGATGCAACTTCATCCTCAAGAGTGAGGTACAAGCAAGGCCACCCCTGCCATTAGGCAAAGTGAGGCAGCTGTCTTAGGCGGCTGTTCCTGGGTGGCAGTGGTGAGGTTGGGAGGAAAGAGCTGTGTGTGCCACATGGCCTAAGTCTTCTTGCTATCCTCAGGTGTGATGGAGGACAATGTTCCATCACCAGTGTTAAAGTAACATTCAGCTGGCACTTTGGTTGGCTTCTGTAAGAGGAACTGTAGGTTAGAGGAGCTGTCCTCTGCCTCAAGCGGCAAAATACTTTGAGCAGGCCCTGGGTATAAATGGCAAGATAAACTACCTGAAGTCACATTCTGAGCTCCAGGAAGAATCAGGGTCTCAAAGTCCACACATTTTGCAGCCCATTTAGCAATCCTTGGGCTGGCTTGACCCGCTTCTCAGGTACTGAAGAGGGAAGGGATGACTGGTGTATACAAATAAATAACAAAATGCCTGACTGCCCAGAAATATGCCGAAACTTCTTTTTATAGAAGCCTGAACAAGATTCTCCTGAGTCAGGAAGGGGTTGGAATGCTAATGGTAATTCTCCCCTCCCCCCAAAAAAAGCTGAATTGACACACTCACATGCATCTTCAGCGACAACTGCTTACTTCTTAAGATGAAAAGGGCTTAAAGTCTGTTTGGTGGAAAGGGAACATTGGCTCTCCTCAAAACTCTTGGCACTCTGCATCCCCCTCAAATTTCACGTATCTCTTTAGGAGGCAACACAAAGGGGCTGTCAATGGCAAACTGCTGCACTAGCTCTGAGCAGGACTTGCTCAGCCCCAAGAAGGATCGAAGTTGATCTTTGTGCTTCACAAATGGCTTTTGCTAGGTCTTATTTTGGCAGCATGCCCGCCTGAGAATGCTTTACAAATTACACCGTGTCTGTCTAAAACTGACATTCTGCCCCGTTGATAATGCCCACATTACTGAAACTCTTATAGGACGCCTTATTTTATTGTGCCATGCTCAGGTTCATCCTTGCTGCACACCAGAATGTAATTTTGGAAAATTTTAATGCGCCCGCTTTCTCCAGATGTTGGACACCTTACATTATGGAATGCAAATGCTGCGGAAGCCAAATCAATTTTTTTTGCATGGGAATAACTTTCCTGGAATGATAAAAGCTATGAACTTATGGGATTCTTCTGTTACAGGAATCCACTGGTGGGTTAAGGATAAGTTAAGGGGACGGCAGTCTATAACAAGGTGAGCTGGGGTTTCTCAGTGCTAGGAAGCCTGCTTTACAAAGGGTAAAACCCCTGGTCCATTTGCTCTCTACTGTCTACACTGACAGGCAGTGCATGTCCCGGGTTTGCCACCCCTACCTGGGTATGCCTAGATTTGAACCTGAGACTTTCTGCCTTGAAAGCATGTGCTCTATCAAATAAGCTTCCCCTGAAGCACGGCTGGGAAACCTATGGCCTACAAAATGTTGCTGGACTCCATATCCCTAATCACCTCTATCCATATGCCTGTATACACTCTCAAATAACTAATAGGTTTGCAAGAAAGGACTTTCCCTTGCAGAAGCCATGCTGATTCTGCTTCAGTACGGCTTGTTCTTCTATATCAGGGGTCTGCAACCTTTAAGACAAAAAGAGCCACTTGGACCTGTTTCCGAAGAAAAAAAACTGGGAGCCGCAAAACTCGTCATAAAAATAACTTTTTTGTCACTTTTTTATTATTTCTTTGTTTGACCCCTCAGAATTACTCCTCCTCATAGAAATAAACGTTAAATTAACAAGTTACCTTTTTGTGTGTGTGTGTTCTTCACTCCCCTTCAAAACAGTGACCAGCGTACATGCCCCTTACAATGTAGCGGGCGGGCGGGCGGGCGGGCAGGTAACGCACGCACCGCCCCCATGCGACGTCACAGCCAGTACAGCGCCCGCCACAGTGGGGAGTGTCGGGGCGCACAATGCGCCTCCTCCCCTCGCTAGTATCCGCCCCGGAGCCGCGGCAAAGGTGTAAAAGAGCCACATGCGGCTCCGGAGCCGCGGGTTGCAGACCCCTGTTCTATATGCTTTAACAATACTTTCCACCAGTTTTTCAGGGACAGACATTACACTAACAAGTCTGTTATTTCCTGGATTCTCCCCAGATCCCTTTTTAAAAATGGGTGTTACATTGTCTACTTTCCAGTCTCCATACTCCTTCTTTCTCAATCTTCATCCTTCCATTTCTCCCTGAGAATAGTGGGAAGCCTATCCCTAAGGGTCAGACTACAGAGACTCTAAAGTGGTGACAGGGAATCAGTGTCCTTCCACATTCGTTTTGGATTACAGCTCTATTGGCTGTGCTATCTGGGAATCATGGGTGTTGGAGTCCAACAGCAACTGGAGAGCTGCAGGTTCCCCCATCCATTTCTAAAGAGATACACTTCATAAGGCAAACAGAACAAACTGCAAACTATAAGGATACACCACTGTCTTATAGTACTTTGCTTTGGCTAGGCAGCTACATTTTTGTTAAAAACAACACCACCACTACTCATGCTGTTCTTTGATGGAGCAACAAGCATTATGAGTGAGTTGGAACTTCTTCATTCATCTTTTCCGAGAGGCTGGGGGGCTGTTTTTTCCTCTCCTGCTTACAGCACCCAACACTTCAAACAGGAAATGGCACTGTATTTTGAGGTACTAGATTTTAGAAATGCACACACAAGTCTCCTTATGTGGTGCAATTGCACACATCGTTGGAGTAGACAATTACAGCGACTGCCAGAGTGCTCTTGAAAGGCAGCCTCTGCTGAGGATAAGATTTCACTTTCTTGTGACAACCCTGCATTGCAGTGGAAGAGTCTCAATTTGATTATCTGGCTGTTCCATAGCTCTTATATTTACAACCTTGCTGACCTCTGGGGAAAGGGTAAGGATAGCCAGCCAATCACTCTGGAGCCATTTCCAAAGGTCAAAGCAAGAGAACATTCACTCCTGGTAATTCACAAATGCTACATCTCTGAACCCTGGTCCCTCTGACAAAAAATTGGCAGAAGAACGCAAGTTAATGTGAAATATTTATCCATTTCTAGGGCAACTGTCTGAACACAAAGCATTAACCTCATTCTTGCTTCAGGTTTCAAGGCTACAGACTGAAGTGCTCTAACAGGATCTGAAATATAACTGATATTTATTAATGGATGCTTTTGAATACTTTCCATTTTCATTTGGAAATATAGCTCAAAGTAAGTTCATGATGGGTTCCTTTGTCCTTTTATTTACTTGCCTCCCGTAGGGCTGCTGACATGCACAGCCACAATATAAACCATACCTTTTGGAATAACTTGCACTCCTGTCCAGTAATGAGCCCTTTGAGAGATTGCTTCACTGCAAAATCATGAAGGTGCTCATTCCCATCCAAACATTTCTGAGCGCTTTTCCAAATAATTAAGAATAAACATCGGGTCATAGCTGTCTTTGCTGGCATATCTGCTTGCTATGTGGGTGCGGCGTAACAACCGGACTTGCCCTGCTTTGGTGACATCATTGGTGGTGTGTGACCCATCTTAAGTGCAGAGTCAGACCAGTCTTAACACCGAGCTCTGTTTCACACTTCATGCTGTCAACACAATCCATGGAATTACTTCTAACTTTTATGGCGAGATAAAACATAGCCAGACCATCTTGACTCAATGGAATCAACGCATCTTAAACATTTCTGACCGACTCCACCATCTTCTTAGAGATAGAAATAAATAGCCCACGGGGTGTGTGTGTGGGTGTGGGTGTGGGTGTGTGTGTCTGTGTGCGCAAGTGTAAAACACTTTTACAACATGCAAAATGAGCATATTGCTACAAGCAAAGTGCTGGCCCAGTATGGCTGAGATTAATGTAGCTCTCAGCTTTGTGAAGCTCCATGTCTCTCTCAGCATCAGCAAGTGCTGACACCAGGGGTGAATGTACCGATGGGAGGACAAGGTGCCGTGGAGAGGCTGCAGTAGCTCCACTGCTCAGCAATGGTTGGTGCTGTGAAGGAATCAAAAAAGGAGACCAAAAGACAGCACACTCACACCCTCAGAAGGGAGGAGAAGGCTGTGGGGATGAAGGAATAAGCTATAGTCCCAGCTCAACGTACATAAGGGAGCCTGGGAAACCACTGTAGAAGGGCGTGGGGGCCATTATAGGTTCCATGATTGTGACTCAAGGAAGCTAGGCTCATTTCTGCCTCTTTTCTGTCAAAGAGTTTTCTGCCCAATCTGTGCTAGACTGGTTACATTATGCTCAGATTAAAGAAGTTTTTAAAAATGACAAAAAGTTAGGATTCCAGGTGGAAAAATCGAAGTTAGAGACAGAACTGTTAGAACCAAAGAGTAAGATATTATCAAGAATGTATAACTTGCTGTTGAAATGGAACACACAAGATGAAATGGTTAAATCTGCTATGATAAGATGGGCACAGGACATTGGGTATAATATTATGTTTGAAGACTGGGAAAGGTTGTGGACCACTGGGCTGAACTTCACTGCATGTAATGCTCTGAAGGAAAATGTAATGAAAATGATATATAGATGGTACATGACCCCTGTTAAACTTGCTAAAATATACCACTTGTCCGAAAAGAAATGTTGGAAATGTAAGGAAAATGAAGGAACATTCTTTCATCTCTGGTGTACTTGCCCGAAAGTGAAGGCCTTCTGGGAAATGATATATAATGAGCTGAAAAAAGTATTTAAGTATACTTTCACTAAGAAACCAGAGGCCTTCCTCCTGGGTATAGTCAGCCAGAAGGTGTTAAAGAAGGACCGAACATTCTTTATGTATGCTACAACGGCAGCAAGGATACTTATCGCTAAGAATTGGAAAACTCAAGATTTACCCACACTGGAAGAATGGCAGATGCAGCTGATGGACTATATGCAATTGGCGGAAATGACCGGCAGAATCCGAGACTTGGGAGAAGAAAAGGTTGAAGAAGATTGGAGGAAATTTAAGATTTATTTACAAAAATATTGTAATTTGGTGGAATGTTAAGAAGGGTGCTTGATTATAAAAAACTGGCCATCACTAATCTGGATTTGAATTGGAAGATAAGTGAGATTTTAGAAAACAAAAATTGCTGAAGAATTGTTATTTATCATTTAAAAGAGCGACTATAAATTACATGATAATTTGCTTGGAAAAATGTATTGATAATGTAAGTGTGAACGGGAAACGTGAGGAAGTCCAAAAAGGTTTGAAAATTTGTTAAGACGAAAGGAATGTTGTTTATTATTTTTGTATTTTTTATAAAAAAACCCTAATAAATATCTTTATAAAAAAAAAAAAGAAGGGCGTGGGGGCCATTATAGGTTCCATGATTGTGACTCAAGGAAGCTAGGCTCATTTCTGCCTCTTTTCTGTCAAAGAGTTTTCTGCCCAATCTGTGACACTAGGGTAGTTTGGGTAATCTGTGTTGGAGGCTTCATTTCATACACAACCGTACCCCAACCTTCTAGAGCATTATAGTATAGATAAGCACTGGGAAAAGGATCAGGTGTGCCAAAAATACATCCCTTTGGAGGAACAAAGCTTCACTCAAGCAAGCAGAGACAGGCAAGGCCTCTGCTTGTCCACCAGGCGTGGTGGACAGAAACAATCTCTTGTAAGTGCACCAACAGCCTCAAGCACAGAAGACATCACCACTTCCTTTCCAAGGGTTTCCTCTTGCCTGCAACATTAAGCCACCCACCCAGATGCATTTTTTAAATGTAGCAGCCTGAAGTGAATCATGGACAAGTTATCGACAGACACCCCCTTGCTTAAAAATCAGATGAGAGTTCAAAATAGCATGGTAGTTGCAGGGGAAACTGACAGCACAACCTAACACAATCCTTGCTCAGGCAGAAGTCCAACTGAGTTCAGTGGTGTTTGATCCCACGTAAATGGGTAAAGGATTGCAGTCTAAAACATGTATAGGCAGGTTGAGAAGCTGGTAGGGAATGCTTGTATAGATAAGACAGCAGAGTAAAAATAAATAAAATTGAACAGTGATCAAGAGTGGATTTCATTTACTGTGACACGATGTTCAATTCTGTTCATCAGTATGAAGCAAAGTAGAAGACCACAGTGGTGCAAAATCAATATTTCTATGTATTTGAGAGCAATGGCATGTATTGATCCATAAGCTGTCACATGTGGAGGAGGAAAGGAGAAAGTATGACCAAACCAAAACTGAGAGAGTTACTGAATGTTGTGCATGATAAATTTAGCATTCCTAAATTTGAACGCTTAGACCCACTTGTGTTTGTACAGAGCCCCCAGTCGTTTTACAGACTACTGACCTCTACACCACCACTTTATTCTTTTGCTGCACCAATTTTGTGGAAAAACCCCAGGGTTCCCTGATGAAGTGTTGAGTCTCAGTCAGGTAGGGCTAACAATGAAGATTAAAGTTTATTTCAAACACAAACAAGTTTTAAAATATATTTGAAACGCTGTCACTCTATTCCCTCTCAGTATTGTCCCTGTCTCTAACTCACTCTGACTCCTCTATCTCTGCCCCCCCCCCAAAGAACCAACCAAACTCTCAAAACCTCTGGGCTGAGCCTCAAAATCAGGTAGGCTCCACTCCCGGGCTTTCTTATTGGTCAACCTATTAACCCTTTCTCTCCCCCAATACAAACGTATCCCCAAAGAATGGGCAAACGCCACATCACTTCACAGTATCTTTGACACTGAAAGCTATCTTGTGGTCAGGGCTGTACACCAGCGGCAGACCTACATTCTGGGGGCCCTGAAGTTTGAACTGTTATGGGGCTCCCTTCACAACCAGCAATGAGGTCTGGGTACTCACTGTTTTTTCCTTCAGTGGGGTTGTTCCATGGCAGGTCATCATACCTTTACAATATCTTTGCTACTGACTCTCAAACACTGGGATTGTTGAAATCTATACAACAGCAAAACAATCATTTTGAATTGTGCGAATTGTGTGAATAAGGTCTACTAGACCAAAAAACTTTAAGCAATGTGGACTAAAGTCCATTCTGGGGCCCTGAAGTTTAAGCTCCATTAGCTTCGTAGTAGACCCACGCTTACCAGACACACATTTTTGCATGCAGCCAGGAAGAACATGATGTGGGCATCCACTGCCTTCAACCCAACTTTTCCCCATTCCAAGTGGCAGCAAGGAGACTGTGGCTCATGCTCTCACTTTGGGGTGGACTCACTTAAATCAATGGGGCCTTGGTAAATGCTTTCCTGTACCATCTGCTGAAGATGTCTTCTGAATGTTCCCTAACATGTTTGCCATGTTTCTGAAGACAACAGGAATGGACCAAGACGGGTTGTGGCCCATTATTAGTGCCTGATTAATCAGAGTAGATTAGATTATTCTTTTGCCCTGCTTCTAAATGTGTGCCCTTCCAGTTAGCAAAGTTAGGGCTTTTGGTTATCCCAGCTGCAAGACTTGGCTGGCAAGAACAGGATTTGTCATGTGTGCCAGGATCTTCAAAAGATAGGTGGCTTCGTGCAGAGAAAGTGCAGCTGGCGTTAGAAGAAAAGCTGTCTCGTTTCAAACGGCAGCACATGAAAAGTGACCTGCTATTTACTGATCATCTTGCCATGTCCCCTAGGAGGCTGGTGATGTTTCCAGCTACTTTGCTACTCTGAAAAAGGTGTTCCTAGGGAGACCCAGCTGCTCCTCTATTCACTTGCTATGTCAACTGCTTCGCTTTGCGGATGTAAAGGGACCTGCTCTTTAGATACTGGTGGGGGAGGGGGAGCAGGAAAAGGCCCTCTTCTTCACCATACATTTTCTCCCCCCTAATTTAGGTTTAAAACAGCTTCAGCCCTTTTCTCCCTAACCCTTAAGGCTCCATCTATGCTTCAATTACTCAGTCCAGTTTAATATTCCCATCAATAGACCAAAGCCTTACAAATCGAGTCACAGTAGCTCCAATAGCTTTTCGGATGTAAAAAGTACTCCCCACCCCCATCCAGCTATTCCATTCATTTATGTAACGAGCAACTTGATTCTATTACTTATTAAGCTACTAGCACATCCATTCTTCATCATTATTTCATTCATTTTCATTATTGTTTTCCCCTACTTTCAATGGGCGACCCAACTCCTCTTCAGATCCTGTAACTTCTTTTGAGATTGGCAGGATCTGCACAAACCTGGCTGCATCATTCCAAACCCTGCTAGTCATATTCTGTATCAACTGAAGCTTCCAAGTCATTGTGGAGATCTTCAAGGGGAACCCCACATATAATACAAATGGACTAATCCAGCATAGATCACTGTGACCAGACTACCCTTTCACAGAAATATCTGCAGCTGGCAGAGTCTTCTAGTGACAAAGTTTCTCCAAACTGTGTGCTTAAGAACCAAGAATCCCATATGCAAAGATGTCGGCATTGAGAAAAGCTCATAAAGAAATAAAATTTTCCAAAACATGTCAGGCAGAAATGAAATTTGGCACTTCTTGAGAAAAACAGTAGTTTTCCCTCTGGATTTTGTGGGGGTCTGTTAGAGAAAAGCAAATATATTTCCTTCTATTGAGTTTGTAGTGATCTAGCCAGCTCTTGCTTAGAGCCTCTGTGTTTAAGTTACCTCCACTACTAAATGCTGAACCATTTTGTTTATTGTTATTTTCCAACTTGAGAAAAATGTCTGCTATTTTTCTCTTTTTGATCTCCACTCATCCTGTACATGTCTGCATGAATAAAGCCTTATACCTCCAGAAACCGTAAGTGATTACTTCAGTCAAATTTATTCAAGCTGTGAGGTTTGCTAGCAACATGCCTCCCCACTTTGTTTTGCATGATAAATTGTACCTGCCTGCAGCAGGGTATAAAAGAAAACAGGGAAGGAGGGAGGAATTGGGAGGGTGAGCTGTAAAGTGGGCAGCTTATGGTTAATTCACTTTGCCTGAATACGATACAGTCTGCAACCAGAAATGCTTGTATCTTCCTTTCCTATATCTATGTTACTCTTGGCCTGAGTAACTGCTTTATTTGATGCAATCTTCTTGACTGGATGCAAAGACCAACAAAGTCCCTGTACCTCTAGTAACTGGGCAGAAGGTTGAATTCCTCCAAGTGCACTTTATCATGCAGGGATGAAACAATCTGTGTCTGCAGACATTTCCTCTTTTGCACACTTGTGGCAGAGCAGCCCAGTTTCCCCTTCTACTTGATCACCTTATAGATCAGATGTTCCTTGCTGCTATTGAGTGCAATGGTCCAGATTCATACCACATGTTTTCATACCTCAGTATCCAGAGAAAGGTACTGACACCTTGCCTTTTACTAATTGAATGCCTTTCATTTCAAGATGTATTTTTTATACTACACTGACATCTGCAGGAACGCAAAATAGATATGGTTATCAGAGGGAAATTAAGGTTTTTAAATAATTTAACCAATCTTGCGTTGTAGATAATGGCTGTGTTAGTCTGTTTCTGAGACGCACATTGGACACACAGTTTCCACAAGAAGGTGCTATCTATTTTAACAGCCAAACCTTACAGTGAAAGCTGTGCTATTGCTCTATGTATTAGCAGACTTTAATTACCTCTTGCTGGTGGAATTGCTCATATGCCAGCATGTCACAGGAGGCCAAAAGAGTGCAGGACTTGCCAGCTGCAGACATTAGTCAGTTAGGTCAGGGTTATGCAGAAATTAGACTCACAGGAAAGCTGACACAAAACTTGCACTAAGCGTTTGTGTGTGTGTGTGGTTAATTGTTCTATACAGAAAGAAGGAGATGAACTTGACAACACATAGTGCATATCCTACTGGCTGTTGTAAGTCTTGCTAATTTCTTCTTGAAAATCTTATCCAAAGGTATTTAGCCAGGAGAAACTTAAAGAGCAGTTCAAAGATTCCATGCCACCATTCATTTGATAATGAAAAACCAGATATGAAATATTTGTAAGAAAGCATTTTTCTAGAATATACTGTATTTTTTCGTGTATAACATGCCCCAATGTATAAGGCGACACCTATTTTTTGGAGCTGCAGCAAAAAGGGTGGGGAGAATTGCCCAAGGTTGTTGAGCTTTTTTGAGGGGAGGGTCACCGCCACCAATCGCTCTACAGCAGGGGTCAGCAAACTTTTTCAGCAGGGCATCGGTCCACTGTCCCTCAGACCTTGTGGGGGGCCGGACTCTATTTTTTGGGGGGAAAGATGGCAAGAGCACCACAAGCCCCGGTGGCTGCTCACCTGTGTCTTGTGAGCGGCAGGAGCTGGCGGTGGCGGAGGGACGATGAGCGGCGTGTGAAAGAGCTCTGGAGAGGGGCTGCTTAAAATGGCGGCCATTTGAGTGCTGCTGCTGGCACCAACAAAGCCCAGCCCCCTTTCTCTTCTATGCAGGGCGAGGAGAAGCCAGGAGGAGGGAGGGAGGAGGCACAGCCGCCGCCACCGCAGTGTAAGGGAGAGGGAAAGAACGTGTGCACTTGCGATCCACCCGACGATTCCCAGACCATCCATGGGCCAGATCCAGAAGGCAATTGGGCCTGATCTGGCCCGCGGACCTTAGTTTGCCTACCTATGCTATACAGCCTGCCCGCCAATGAAAATAGCACACATCGTCATGGCCACCACTCGTCTGCACGCTCACCACGAAAAGCCCACCTGCACTCTCGAGGCAACCCCAGACAATTGCACACACGCCTTGCCACTGTCATAAATAGCCTGCCCAAAGGCCTTGCCACAGCAACCAATCACACACCCAATCACCGCTACCAATCTCCTGCTGGCTACTGCCAACAATTGCCTGTCTGCTATTGTTGTATAAGATGACCTGAAATTTTTGCCTATTACTTCTAATGAAAAAATATCATCTTATACATAGACAAATATGGTATATTCTTCTGAGGATAAATGGCTATCCCCACAAAACTCCCAAAGCCTAGGAAATTGCATTCATCTGTTCTTAAGACATTACAAGAACTAGAGAGGTTTGCATTTTTGCGGCTGCTGCCAAGCAGCATGAGTAAGTAATAAAGAGATCCAGGTCTTTCTGCCTTTCACAATATTAGTATATTTTTTCAGGCTCCAGGTTTATGAAAAACCTTTCAATAGTCAAAAATTGAGAGAGATGGGAATGAGATGACATACGGTTACAGTGACACAGGGCAAAGAGAAAGAGCTGTGTGCACACATGATCTTGGAAATTGGACCCAATCACAAGGAGGAATGTGGTTCTCCCAAAAGCTCTTATAATGCTATACCCACTCTCCATAGGGTGAGTCCAGGTGAGAAGCAGGCTAGCTGATGGAGTGCAGTTTATGGGGATAAACTGGTTGAAAGTAAGAAGGCAGGCAGGCAGGCAGGCAGGCAGGCAGGTGGTAGTGGCTGTGGTTTAGGGCAGACTGAGGCTTGTTTGTTTATTAAATTTATAGCTTGACCTTCCTCCCAAAGGAGCCCAGGCTGAAGGGACAGTCATCCCTCAAGAGAGGGGAAAGCACATGAAAGTAGGTGGGAAGATGTAGGAGGCACCATGTAGGAAGAAGAATATTCTTCTCCCTCCAGCCTCAATGCAGGATAAAGCATGTCATTATGTCACTTTTGCTTTCTCTTAACTAAAAGGATTGTTGATGGGACTGGGGTAAATTATCACACCCTCAACATCAACAAATTAGAACTGCATGATTTTCAATCTCTGCATTATTTCTGAGAAAGGAAGAAATTGTGGACTGAAGGCTTCTACCTTCAGACCTTAACAAACTGGGAAGAGCAAACTGCACATGAACCGGTTTTGGAGTGAGTTACAAAAATTATCTACTGAAAAACAAAAGACAAGGAGTTTGGGGCACTAGGTACAGCCAATCCTCAGAAATTATAGGAACTGGAATGGGAGAAATCTACGGAACCTTATATAATCCAGTGAAAAGTAGCCCAAGAAAATTAGCTGAAAATACAATTCACTGCCAAGGTAGCCCAAAGTATTTAGTTGAAAAGCTAACTTGTGCTCTCCCCATGTTCTAGTGGTAAGACAATAAACAAAAGTTGACAATTTACTGACCACTAATTGTACCCCAAAATCTATTGACTGATGCAGATTGTAGGACCACCTTGTTGTCATGTTGGCAACTGATACTCTTGCTGAGAGACAACCTGTTTTTTCCTAGAAAGAATGTATTAAACTTGCTTACTGTTGTGCATTTTTTGGTTTTGGGATGGGCTTTTTGCAGCACAAGCACTACCTTAGAGAAAATTATCTGATTATCCATAACATTTGGGAAATTGCTGCAGTACTTTGAGGAAAGGAGTTTGGATCCTTGCTGAATAATGGCTATGCGTTTTTGGTGCTAAAAACTCACGTCTGGCTCTTAGACTTGCCAATCTCTGAATGATGGGAGTCTTTCCTGCAGCTAAGTTTGCAACAATCAACTGTTCTTTGGTGGTTCCTGCCAAGTGCAACAAAAGAAAACATAAATTCGCTGCTTTTATTCCCTCAACTCAAAGCTATTTTTAGCCTTGCATGGTCTTCCATTTAGATTTGTCATCCAAAGATTCCAGGGTCCAGGATATTGTACGACTTCCAGCTATTGTAGACATTTTAAAGACAATTAACGTCACCGAAGTGGTTGTGGACAGGAACCTCAGATGGTTTCTTTGTTAAGGCCATTCACTGGTTTCATCAACAATCAAAAACAAACTGCAAGATTGTTTACACAAAGGCATTTGCTGTCACCTTTATTTATACTTATAACTATCCAGGCAAGGATGTTCATGTGGTGTTTAACAACATTTATTATTATTATTATTATTATTATTATTATTATTTATATACCGCCCTATACCCAGAGGACTCAGGGACAGTTCACAGAATAAAATCACAATATAAAACCACAAAATACGGTATATAATCAAAATAATAACAACCCCCTGAAAAAACCTCCACATTTAAAAAGGGCATAGTAAGATAAGAAAAGTAGAAAACCAGAAAACTAATTCTGAACCTAAAAACTTTCTAACTGCTAATCAATGCATTGTGAAAACAAGCTACAGGTAACCTGTGCACAGAGCAGGTGAAAAAATTTCATTGCAAGGGGCGAGAAGACGGTTCTGTTTCTATAAAACATTCATGTCGTGTTAGCTGAGCATCTGTTAATCACTTGGTGCTTTGCTGCCAGCTTTAAAGATAAAAGAACAGGTGAACTTCACCTAATCAGGTTTATCTTACTAAGGCCTAATTAATCAACACATTATTTTTACAGTGATGGCCTTGGGCGACAGTAACTTTTTTGCATTATTTTTACACAACAAAGTACCACATCATTTCTTATGGTGAAGCATTTGGATGAGGGGGCAAAAGCAAAACAGCAGGAAATGGTGTGAAGGCATGTGATGCTATGAAGATCTGGTTCTAGTCAGATCCCGAATGCGAGACCACCTACGAAACCTTGAAAACTATGATGGAGGAATGGTGGGATACAAATGTTCTAGATAAGGTGTGAGGAACCTTTGGCCCTCCAGATGCTTGCAAACGACAGCTCCTGTCGTTCCTGATGACTGGCCATGCTTGTTGGGGCTGATGGGAGTTGTAGTTCAGCAACACCTGAAGGGCCAACACCTGTTCTAAATACATAATAATAATAATAATAATAATAATAATAATAATAATAATTTTTTATTTATACCCCGCCCTCCCCAGCCAAGGCCGGGCTCAGAGTGGCTTACAAACAATAATAAAAACAAGAAGAATGATTACAACTTAAAAACAAAAATAAAATACAACATTAAAATAATGGAACATTAAAATATTAAAATGTAGCCTCATCGCAGGAGGAGAAGGAAAAGAAAAGAAAAAGAGAGAGAGAGAGAGAGAGAGAGAGAGAGAGAGAGAGAGAGGGAGGGAGGGAGGGAGGGAGGGAATCAAATTGGCTTCAAACCAAAGGCCAGGCGGAACAATTCTGTCTAACAGGCCCTGCGGAAAGAAATCAGATCCTGCAGGGCCCTGGTCTCATGAGGCAGAGCGTTCCACCAGGTCGGAGCCAGAGTTGAAAAGGCCCTGGGCTCTGGTTGAAGCCAATCTAACTTCCTTAGGGCCTGGGACCACTAGGGTGTTGCTATTTATGGACCTTGAGGCTCTCCATGGGGCATACCGGGAGAGGCAGTCCCGTAGGTATGAAGGTCCTAGGCCGTGAAGGGCTTTAAAGGTCAAAAGCAGCACCTTAAATCTGACCCTGTACTCCACCGGGAGCCAGTGCAGCTTGAAAAGCACTGGGTGAATATGCTCCCATGGCAGAGACCCCGTGAGGAGCCTCGCTGCAGCATTCTGTACCCGCTGGAGTTTCTGGGACAGCTTCAAGGGCAGCCCCGCATAGAGCGAATTACAGTAGTCAAGCCTGGAGATGACCACTGGATCACTGTGGCCAAGTCGGGGCGGGAAAGGTAAGGGACCAACTGCTTGATGCGGCGAAGGTGGAAAAATGTAGCCTTGGCTGTTGCTGTAACCTGCGCCTCCATGGAAAGGGAGGCGTCAAGGATTACACCCAAAGTCTTAACGGAAGGCAATGGCACTAATTGGGCCACCGCAAGAGAAGGGAGTTGGTCCCTCATCCCCATGCCATCCCGACCTAGCCATAGACCTCTGTCTTTGAAGAATTTAGTTTCAATCGGCTCCCACGAAACCATCCGGCACAGCTTCCAAGCATCTGGTCAGTGTGTTCGGGGTCGAGTCGGTGTGGCCATCCATCAGCAGATAGAGCTGAGTGTCATCAGCATATTGGTGACAGCCCAGCCCAAAGCTCCGGATAATCTGGGCAAGGGGGCGCATAAAGATGTTAAAAAGCATCGGGGAGAGAATTGCGCCCTGCGGCACTCCACACACCAAGGAGTGGCGCGACGACATTTCCCTCCCTAGTGCCACCCTCTGTCCCCGACCAGAGATAAAAGAGCACAACCAGTTACGGGCTATGCCCTGTATCCCCACGTCTGCGAGGCGGTGGTCCAGAAGATCATGATCGACCATGTCAAAGGCTGCTGACAAATCTAAAAGGATCAGCAGTCGTGACCCACCTTGATCCAGTTGTCTACGGAGATCATCTGTTAGGGCAACCAGAGCCGTCTCCGTCCCAAAACCAGGACGGAAACCGGACTGAAATGGATCTAATGCCGATGTTTCCTCCAGAAACCTACCAAGTTGTTCAGCAACCGCTCTCTCAATTACCTTACCCAGGTATGGAAGATTTGAAACTGGGCGGTAATTGGATAGGTCTAAGGGATCTAATGAAGTTTTTTTTAAGAGTGGACACACCACTGCTTCCTTCAGTTCCCCTGGGAATGTCCCCGTGTCAAGGGACAAATTGATAATTTCAACCAGGGGGGTCCGCACAACATCTGGACACTCCCTAATCAGCCAAGATGGGCACGGATCGAGGAGGCAGGTGGTGGGCCTACCAACTTGGAGGAATCTATCCACATCAGTAGGGAGTATCAGATCGAAATGGTCCAACACTGGACCTGAAGTCAGTCGAGGGGCCTCCAGTTCAGGCACTGTATCTAAATTGGCAGGGAGGTCACGGCGGAGCAACAGGACTTTCTCCGCAAAAAAACTCGCGAATGCCTCACAGCTGTGGGTCGAATTTGTGCTTAAATTTGGTTGTCCTCCTAAGGACGTTATTGACCTAATTAATCTAAAAAGTTGTGCCGGGCGAGAGCTAGCGGATGCAATGGAAGCTGCAAAGTAAGATTTCTTAGCAGCTTTCATAGCCGTCTCATAGGCGTCCTATAAGATGTTCTTGAGGCTCCGTCACGAGTCCTTCGCCATACTCGCTCTAGCCGTCTGAGATCCCGCTTCATTTTCCGGAGCTCCTCAGTAAACCAAGGGGCCCGGTTTCGACGGGGTCGCAGAGGGTGCTTATCAATGGCTGCCAAGAGCCGGTTATTCCAGTCCTCAACAAGGTCATCTAATGAGTCGCCAGGAGGATCAGGGTTCCGCAAGGCTTGTCGGAATCTATCAGGATCCATCAGTTTTCGCGGACGAGCCCAAATAGGCTCGCCACCCGAGCCAGGGAGGAGCGGGAAGTCAATCTTGGCTTTCAGGGCGTAGTGATCAGACCATGGCACTTCCACAGCAAGGAGCATGATCACATCTATGCCAGCCCCAAAGATCAGATCCAGCGTGTGGCCTGATTGATGAGTGGGGCCCAAAACAACCTGGGAGAGCCCTAGTGTTGCCATGGAAGTCACTAGGTCCAGAGCCTGTGAGGAGGGATCGGCATCGGCATGGACATTGAAGTCTCCCAAAACCAGTAGGTTTGGGAACTCCAAGGCCCAGCCCGCCACCACCTCCAGCAGGTCTGACAGGGTGGCTGCAGGTGTGCTGGGTGGTTGGTGCCCCACACGAGACCAACACATTCAATGCCAGAGATCGTCAGTGATGGCAGAGCTCTGAAAGAGCAATCCTCCTGGAATAACAACGCTACTCCTCCCCCCCGACCCACAGTCCACGATTGATGGAGGACAGAGAAACCTGGGAGTGTTATCTCATGTAGGGAGACTACTTCGCCTTCCAGGTCAATCCCCTGCGAGACAAAAAAGTCACGCATGGTGGCGGTTTTGTTGCCTATGGACCTGGCATTGCACAGCACCAATGACGGAGGTGTGTAATCCTTGCTCTCCCTACCCTCATCCCTTGGGATGGGGCGTAGATTGGAAGGGGTTCAAGGATCACTGCATCTCGAAACCCTTCGCCGATAGAGATATCTATATATACATAGACACCTTGCTTGTCTTAAAGTGTCTCTTAAATGTTGTCTCTTAAAGACAACTCTTAAAGACAACTCTTAAAGACAAATGTTGTCTCTTAAAGTGTCTCTTAAATGTTGTCTCTTAAAGAGACAACATTTTCCATACTCCTCCTAAAGAGGCCCACGCTGAACCTGGAAGTGTTAGATAACTAGCGCCTAGTTGCCAATATCTCCTTTTTGGGCATGGTGGTGGAGAGGATTGTAGCCAGTCAACTGCAGATGTTCCTGGATGAAGTGGATTTACAGACCCATTTCAGTTTGACCTTAGGGCTGGGTATTTACTGAAATAGTCTCCCTCACTGAAGACCTTTATTGGGAAAGGGATGAGGAAGCTCAACTCTGTCCATTTTCCTTGATCTCTCTGTGACTTTCAATACTACTTACCATGGTATCCTTCTGAAAGGACTTGGGGTGGGGAGGTTTGAGATACTGCAGTGATTCCACTCCTTTTTGCAGGACTCTTACAAGAGAGTAGCACTCAGGGACCACAGCTGAGAACCAAGTAATTTATGCTGTGGGGGGGGGGTCCCTCAGGGACCCATCTTTCCCCATGTTTTTAAAAAACCCACAGTCACCAAAACATGATCTAACTTCATTGGAAGCCCAATGTCAAGACTGAAGTAAGGTGGTTGGGGTTCCTGGTGTAGTTCCCAAGATAGTCTCTCCCCCCTCAAAGGAATTCATGAAATAGAGTACGTACCGCAAAAAGTCTTGAGGTATCTTAAAAACTAACACATTTCTTATGTGGACTTGTTTTAAAAAAAACCCAAACATATGTAGGTTGACAACTCTCTGCAAGCCGCAAACAAAAACATTCTGCCAACCTTGAGAAGCAAAAAGAAAATCTGAACATGTGCACAAACTTAACAATGCTTTCAATCAATTTCTGCCTTGGACTGGTCACCAGTTCTCAGCACTAACTATCTTACACAGATGTTGTGAAGCTACAGGTAAAGGTAAAGGGACCCCTGACTGTTAGGTCCAGTCACGGACGACTCTGGGATTGCGTGCTCATCTTGCTTTACTGGCTGAGGGAGCCGGTGTTTGTCCACAGACAGCTTCCGGGTCATGTGGCCAGCATGATGAAGCAGCTTGTGGCAAACCAGAGGAGCACAGAAACACCATTTACCTTCCCGCCGGAGCAGTACCTATTTATCTACTTGCATTTTGAGGTGCTTTCGAACTGCCAGGTTGGCAGGAGCTGGGACTGAGCAACAGGAGCTCACCCCATTCGAACAGGAGCTCACCCCATTCAACAGGAGCTCACCCCATTCGAACCGCCGACCTAAGCTCTGTGGTTTAACCCACAGCGCCACCCATGTCCTGAAGATACAGGATACATAAAATGATGGCAAAAGGGGATTTAGTGCTTGTTGCACAACCATCACATTCTGATTCCTTTAAGCAGAGTGGTGCATCTCTGAACTACATCTCTGAACTACAAATACTTCTTTTTTCCTGCAGCGTGCATAATCCTCCCCCTAACGACAGCACCATGGTTTCAACCAATCTAAATCTGGCATTATTACTGCATGTTTTAGAACCACGAGTTCCAGCGGGGGAAAAAACCTGCTTCCAAACATGCTTCGTTCTCCACACCATACATTTAAAGCACTCTTATACCACTTTAACAGTCATGGCTTCCTCCAAACAATCCTGAGAACTATAGTTTGTCACTGAACTACAATTCCCAGTACCCTTAACAAACTCTGGTTCCCAGATACTTGGGGTAGCAAGGATGACCTTATTAGAGGAAGGGGACCTGGGCTCATAGAACTCACTGCTTTGCTTGACAAAACATTGCAGGTTCAATCCCTGGCATTTCCAGTTTATAGGATCAGGTAGCAGCTGGTGCCTCTGGCTGACACCCTTGGGAGACCCAATCAGAGCAGGCAATTTGACGCTGGAAGGAAGAATTGTCTGACCTAGTATAAGGCAGGTTTCCTGTGTTTCTAACAGTTTATGGTATGAATTTTTCAATAAAACCAATAATCATTGCTTTAATTGAACAATAAATAACCACGCCTTTGCATATTGTTCATTGTTCAGGTAACTCCAGTGTTTACTGGGGGTTATTTTGTCATGGTGCCTTTCTGTTTGGGGGTGACGTCATCTGTCAGTGAGGCATGATCTTCCATTTAAGCAGGTAACACTTCTATGAGCCAGAGATGGAACCAGCATCCTCACACACACATTTTGGCCATAGTTACATTGGAGAATCAGCTTCTCCTCTCTCATGCCCATTGCAGTCCCCAGTCATTCACCTCCCCCCAATCCCTCATAGCCTCTAATAAGGAAACCCCCCCCCATGACTTCTCTCCCCACTTGGCTAGGTTTTCTCTGCCCTTCACGTTCCACCCCCATCAAAGGGAGCGGCTGCAGCCAGAAATGCCGCTTTTATTTATTTATTTGATAAGGAAACGTCTGGAGTGTTTTGTTTTTAAATCTTTTATGTGGCCTCAGGGGGATCGGTAATGGAAGAACTGGCAGGAGGCAGGCCACGCTAATCGTCCCCCGCGATCCCACGCCGCCTCTTTCCGAGAGACTTTTCTGACAGGAGACTCGGGCCTTTGGGACGGGAGCACAGGAGTGCTGATAAATATTTATCACTCCTGCCATCGTTAATTCAGGTACCATTTTTAAAACAGAGGGCCTGTAAGTTAAATAAAACCGGGAGAAGGCATGTATATAAAAATGGCAGGCTACAAATGTTCTCCCTTTGCCTAATTTGTTTTATAATTTGCTGGAAGCTGCCCAGAGCAGCTAGGGCAACCAGTCAGATGGGCGGCATAATAATAATAATAATAATAATAATAATAATAATAATAATAATTACTATTACATACACACCCACCATATAATCCCATTAAATTCAAACTGAAGAGTGGGCCAAATCCAGCCACCTCTGCCCTTTCCCCTCCTCATTACCTAAACCTCATTGTTTTCAGATTTGGTAATCCAGTGTTGTTGTTGCCTGTAGCTCAGTTCCTTCCCCACCTTCTTGTCAATATTTCCATTGACTGAGACGGCAACTGATGAGGAGCCAATCTATTACTAGCTTCCTTCCTGCTTTACTCACCCAGCATCCCTTTCCCAAGACCAATCTCTCCAATCTCTCTCTCTCTCTCTCTCTCACACACACACACACACACACATCAGACCATAGCAGATGTTCATACTAGCTTTATTTTGACAGCACACATGACACCATTCTGGCTCAGATCAAAGCCTTGGAGCAAGACTCAAGAAAAATAATATTATTTTAGTCATGCTTTTCATTTTGGAAGGCTTGGGGCCAAATTCTGTTCTGTGTGAGCTCTGCTTGGACCTTCTGAGGGGGCTAAAGATTCTGAGGATTATGTCAGAGCGTGTCTACACAATACACTTAAAAACGGTTTTAACCTTCAGGGCTTCCTCCAAGAGGATTCTGGAGAACACAATCATGTGAGACAGGCCATTTGGAGCCCTGCACGAACTACAATTCCCAGGGTCCTTTGGGGGCAAGCTTTGATAATTCAAGTGGCATAAAGGCAATTTAAAAGAGCTGCCCTCAGAGATATCTCCCCTCCAGCTCATGCTTTTAAGAATATTCATACACTTTAATTCAAGGATGCAAACTATTAAGTCACTCTGTGGGTCACACTTTAATATTTTTATGAAGTGGGCTACATCACTATATTAACCACAGATTTTTTGTTACAATTTTAACTCAGTGTTTTGCCTTTGAACTCTTTCTCTTTTAAACCCTCTTTATTCGTGCTGCACTACTGTACTGTTGAACCACTCTCTTTATTAACTCTCCCTCCTTTTTTCTGTTTATCTCATATATTTCTAAGCTATCTTTGAAGTCTATAGCTTTACCTTGTTCTCTTGGAAGGGAATCCCATATGCAGTGATTTTTTTCTGGGAGGATGCAGGGGTACGCATACCTCTAAACATTTTGTGAAACTTTGTACTTTTGTCCATTTACTGTATTTATTTTCTCCGATTTGAACTATAAAATGGTGATTTTCTTGAGTCAAAATGAGAGCACCCCTAAACATTTTTTTTAGAAAAAAAGCACTGCCCATATGACAGGAGCCACTCCTAAGAAGGCCCTGTCTCTAATGTCAGCCAGGCTATTTGTTCTCAGAGGCAGCCACACAAGTAGGGCCCTCTGAAACTGATATTAAAACAACTCGCCTTGTACTCTCTCTTCACTATTGCCAGTCTGCTCCCTCATCTCTGTTTCCCTCTTCTACAGCAACAGGTATCACACTTCTCTCTGTGTGTGTCCGATCCATATCACTGTCTCTTCTCCCTCTACATCACTTCAAGTCACTCTGTACCTTTGGCTCTGCTATGCTTATTATTTCCATTCTTTCTCTATCCCACATTTTCTCAGGCTGTGTACAGACCATACATTTAAAGCACGACTTTTCTCCCCAAAAATCCTGGGAACCATTGTTTACCTCCACAAGAACTATGATTCCAAGCACCCTGAACAAACTACAGTTCCCATGATTATTTGGGGGAAGTCACATGTTTTTAAGGTATGGCATGTGTACAGCATCAGTCTCCTCTTTTAGCATCTTCAGCCTCCCCCTGGAAACTGCTTTAATATAACAGTGCTTAGGTTTTTCCAGTCTTGCAGCAATTCCTACAATGTAGGAGTTTCAGATATACATGGGTCATGCAAAACACTAGCGATATCATAGTGTGCCTCTGAATCCAGGGCAAAAGCAACACATGCACTCTCGCTTTTTTCTGCCCTGTTCTTATGGGTGGGCCTTAGATGTTCTCACACAAACAATGGCTATTTAGAATTTGAACAGGGAGTTGCATATTGGCAAGGAGGAGGTTGAGGTTGGCGCCTTGATCTGATGTTGTGCAGGCTTGCAGTAAGGTGTTTTATGGAGGTGACAATGGTTTCTTTCTCCTATGGTTCTGCACTTTTTAACAATGTGAAATAAAAACAACTGGGACTTGAAATATCACACACTTGTAAACAGAAATAAGATAAGGGATCTGGCCTTGTATGAAGAAGCAGAGAATGGAACTTCCTCCCATCCCATTTATGCTAATCTCACACAGAGAGGGTGTGATCTGGTAAACAGAGAACTGTGCTTGGATCTTGGATATTAAGACAGAAACTAGAATTACAAGCACTTTGTGCCATCTAGCAGAAACCTAAGCTCTGGTTTGGGCAGAAAGCTCTTGACTTGGGGAGTCAATAGCCATAAGTAACAAACCATATTCTGCATCTTTACTTATAACTATTTGGTGAAGTGCCCCAATAGTTCCACTGAAGCGTTTCTTATTCCAAAATCTGCCCTGTCTACAGTTGTGTCCACTTTCGTACTTGCTTCTTGACTTGCTGTGCTCCTGTCATCCCATTTACCCAGACTGCTAACCTGACTGAAATGGTTGCCTGTCTTCTTCTCTGGCGATCACTTGTAGTCAAGTAAGATTGTCTTCCATGAATGGTGTGTCCGTAGGTGACTGTGGAGAATGTCAGATGGGGCTGTAGCTCCCCCCCCCCCACCATTCTCACTTGTGTCTCTGCCACAATAAGGGCTAGAAACTTAAAATGTGCTAAAATGTAAATAAGGGGAAACTTTCCACTGCAAACTAAGGGAGCAGGAGGACAAGCAATGTTTCTCAATGTGATGTAAACAGTCCCCAAAGCATCTTATTTCTAGAGGGTGCCATGTGTCTGCCTCCTTTCTGCGTCTCTCTGTATAATTTTAAACAATATGCCTCCATTCCAAAGCAGGATTTCATGTTTCTGGTGCAAAAATGCCCAAGACTGGGAGTGAAGTTTGCATGCTTCCTCCTGTGGTTGCATCCCTGCAAAGGACCCATTTTATGCCCACTCCTGTTTCATGCAATAGTGTGCTATGGCTGTTGCAACAAACACAAGTTAAGCCTGGAACTTGGTGGTGGTTGGATTTAAGCATTGCTTTGAGTCAACCACCAGGGGGAAACCTGATCAAACATTCTTCAGTGGCTCCCGCTTCCCATTCAGCAAAAGAGTTCAATTCCCTGCCCCTGAATACTTAAAAACACCAGTTCACACTGCCATATCCTGCTAGACGTGGCTTGTCCACCATTCAGTCGGTGGCAAGGCTCTTGGTCCTGAAAATAGTGTTTCATCTAATCTTTTAAGGGGGGTTGGGGAAATTATCCTACTTTGCAAACATATTTTTCTGGAGGCCACACACATTTCCAGTGGGTGTCTATTTGCTGTATTCCTATCAGCTTAGAGAACAGCCTGTAACCTCTGAGCCTGCCTGTCTGGTTATAAATTCCAGTCTGTTCCTCTAAGCTGAATATAGAGAGCAGCTGGCCGAAGCTAAATGAATAACACTGTCTCGCAAAACAATGGGGCCAGGCCTACCATGTTGCACAGGCATCTATTTCGAGTTCAGATATTTAAAGACCAAGGCAGCGTGACAGTCACGTTTACAGTCAGGTCCCAGCAGTTACAGGCAGAATGCAGACTTGGGCTTCAGACACAAACAAATTAACACCTTCAGCATTGCATGCGTCAACGTAGTAAATGGAGTTTGCATGCAGCTCCACAAAGAATAGCCTGCTAAAGGGTTGGCAGGCACTTCTTATTTTACAGCATGGATTGTGCAGAAATATTTTCACTTGGCGGAGGAATCTTTCTGAAATACCAATTTTAGCTTCCTTCCTTCCTTCCTTCCTTCCTTCCTTCCTTCCTTCCTTCCTTCCTTCCTGTTTTACGCCCTCATAAAGGAAATCTTGAAAACATGACTAACTTGTATGTATTTCTTTGTCTATTGCATTTGTTCCTCCAGGGAACTTAGGACAGTGTACAAGGGTTCATTCCTTTTTCATGCTCACAACAGCCCTATCAGGTAGGCTGGGTAGAGAAACAACAGGCAGAGCCGCACAATACGTTTAAATCATATCCAGTGCGCATTTAAAATGCATGACTTCCCCCAAAGAGTCCTGGGAGCTCAGTACGATGTACTCAGGACGATGTATTCAGTACTCAATGTACTCAGGACGAGTACTTTTAATTAATAATGTTTCTTAATCTTTTCATACATCATAATATGGTATCTATATCTATCTATCTATCATCTAGTTGTAAGTTGAGACAAAAAAATGTTGCAGTAAGTGACAACAAACAAACATTTTTTCCTTTTGTAGCAATGCCAAAAATACTGCCTGAAGACCGAAGTGTGGGTCACTGGTTAAAGTACAAGTTTTTTCACAGGACTAGAAACACAGGCATGAACAAATAAGATTGAGTGGGAAGATTGCAATGGCATAGCTATAAGGTAAGTGCCAAAACTGGTCTTGTGAAGCAGGCCTGGTCTGAATCATCTCCTGCCAAACATTTGCTCCGCTATGCCCAGAACATTATGCAGATGTTATATCCGCATGTAGTGTTTTCACTTTCAAGGTGCATGGAGATCACTAGTTAATCAGCATACCGAGAAAAAAGTAACATTCAAAGTCATATCATGTGGATCTTTGTGCTAGATAAAGCTAGCTTGCTCATGTGGTCTATATTTCATTCTGTTTTGTCCCCTGGCTTCATCTTGGAGGAACATACTAGAAGCCTTCACAGCAAACATGTCCTGCATCACTTCAGCCACTTCTGCATCCTGACCCAAAGCACGTTTACTTGGCAGCATTACACTGACTTTAATGGGGATTACGCCCAAGTAACTTAATTCAAGGTTGCAGCGAATACTTTGCAAATGGCTTGATATAAAGAGAAAGTGTTTGGCGCTGCTTTGGATCAATGCCTTCTGTCTTTGCCAACCAGATCTTATGACCACTTTTTAAGGACCAGTTGCCTGCAGGAGTTATTTGACCTAACTGCTCTCTCCAATACCATCAGCTCTTCTGTTCTGTTTATAATCTAATTGCTTGATGGTACTGTCTCCCACCGAGAACATTTCAGTGGGTATGAATCCCTCCAGCCTAAACCTATCATCCTCCTGTCCCTCTCTCCTATTCTGTTTTGTTACTCTGGTTACTTGGCTGGAGCCATGAATGACTCCAACTTGAATTAGAGCTAATAAAAGTCACAGAGTCTAGACACTGCTCTGTGCTCAGGCCAGAAGCTGCAGCACCATCCCCAGGCACAGCCCTCGCCTCTCGCAGAGCACAGAACATCCGTATTCTCCAAGGCTTCCTGCATGGCCAATGGGGCACCAGCTCTTTATGTCCCAGGAAATGTATCAAAATCCCTTCTCAAGAAGTGACAGGCAACCAGGGGGAATATAAACCACTTCCACGTTTCTCGTATGAATTCCAGAGAGAGAAAACAAACCCTCAAGACTGTCTAGCCAAGACAGGGGAGTGACATTCACAAAACCTGTTTGCAGGCGTGTCAATTCAGTTAGGTGACTTTTTCTTATCTCTTCTGGATCTGCCTCGTGGGTGCACATACACAGATCTCCCAGCTTTGCCTTGGAAGGCAAAGAGAGAAAACTCTGAATTATGCACACTGTGCACTGACTCGGAGCTAAATTGGCTCCCACCTGCTACAAGTCCCAGGGAAGCATTTGGTGCTACTTGCTTATAAATAGCATACACCTCATGCAAGTGCTAAATTAAATTAGACTTAAAATATTCACACAGCCTACACCTGGTTAACTGCTAATGGAACCTAACGGTTGCAACATGAGTAAATGCTCTTTTTTTCCTCCTCCTACTTTATGACTGTTTGTCCCACTCTTGTCAAACATGGTGATTATTTGTTTGTTCTGGTTGTAATATTCAAAGCTGCATTTTTGCTACTGTACTGGCGTAACTGTACTTCCAACGTAACACCCTCTTGCTTTCTCACCCAGTTGAACTTAAAACTTTCTGTACAGGGAGTTGTTCCCATGGACATAATCACATGAAGGAACTAACATCTGACCAGTACGACCGATTCATAGGGGTGCAGCAGCTCATTTGCTTATTTCTTTGGGCATTTAAAGCCTACAAGAGCTCCCAGAATGGCACGCAACATGATAGAAAGAGATATATACAGCAAAAATCAAGCAACAGAAATTCAAAAAAACCCAAACAAAACAAAAAGCCCCAACAACCTGAGAATGAAAAACCAGAACAACACTTTTTCCCTCAGATGTAACGCTCGAGCGGATCACTGCCAGGAAGTGGTATCTGTCAATGTAATCACACCAGGTCAGACTTCCTACTCTCATAAAGATGCATACAGGGTGATATTCTGTGTAGGGTGTTTTTGTTTTTTAAGCACTTAGGATATTGCCTTATACTGAATCTGAGCTTATGCTGTCTCGGGGCAACTCTGCACGGTTTGCAAACCTAACTGGCTATTTCTGGAAATTGCTGGAGTCCAAGTCACAGGGTCTACTGATCACCCCATCTACATGCTAAGTGACATTCTCAAAAGGTTAGAGAGACAGGATTCTACCTTGCAGAAGCATGTTGTTTTTCAGCAAGACTTGTTCTTCTACACCAGGGGTAGGCAACCTAAGGCCCGGGGGCAGGATGCGGCCCAATCGCCTTCTCAATCTGGCCCATGAATGGTCCAGGAATCAGCGTGTTTTTATGTAAGTATAATGTGTGCTTTTATTTAGAATGCATCTCTGGGTTATTTGTGGGGCATAGGAATTAGTTCATTTTTTTCCCAAAATATAGTCCGGCCCACCACATGGTCTGAGGGACGGTGGACCGGCCCACGGCTGAAAAATGTTGCTGACCCCTGTTCTAAACACTTGGTAAGTATGTATTTTATAACTTTTTAACTTCAAGACTGGAGTATTGCAGTGCACTCTATGTGGTGAGTTTGGAAATTGCACGTAGCGCAGAATGCTGACTATTAGCAGGCAACTTTGCTATATTGTTTTAGGTGCCTACTAATATATACTTTAGCTATAGCTGTAGATATTAGCAACCCTATCTGGGCATATAATTTAGTTATGTATAATTTTTTCTAAATTTTGCTGATTTTATCTGTATATTATTGATAATTATTTTACTGTTTTATGTACACTGCTTAGAGTTTTTGACTGCAGTTTATAAAATTTCTTAAAGAAATCTTTTTTTCCAAATTACCTTTTCTTTTCTTTTTCTCTTTTTATTTAGATTCGTTTATTTCATCTTATTATATTATGAAAAAGCTTTAATGAAATCACATTATTCTTAGTAATAAATTTCTTACATCTGCTTGTCAGCATCTTGGACCTTTCCTGATCTGAGAAATATGTAAATATTATGGAAGTTTGAATAAATCAAGCTTTCTGGAGAGAACCGGCAGCCTTGACTTTCAGCTTCCTTTTTCATAGTCCCCTTATTTTTTAACTTTATAATTTTCCTCCTTTGAAGCCAATGTGACTGTTTTGTACCCCCTTATTCACTTATGTATATACTGCATTTTGGAGCGATATGATTCACCAAAACCAGGTCCTGGAACTCTCTAGGGATTAAGTATAGCAACTAGCATGGGTTCTCTTGACCAGACTCATATCACACCACTTTTGAAGGATCTGCACTGATTAATGATTCATTCTCAAGCCCAATTCAAATTGCTTATGCTAACACAGGGATCAGCAAGGTTTATCTTGCCTGGGCTGGATTGGTCCCGCAGAGATCCCTCCGTGGGCTGGATTGTGTGCGCGCCCGCAATTTTTGGCGTCTGTGTTTGCGCAGACGTGATTCCCAGCATCTGCACGTGCGCAGACGCGATTTCTGGCACTGCGGAAGCGAGTCCCTGCGTTGCACTGCGCTGGTTTAGCGCAGTGCGCAAGCGGGCACCTCAGTTCGGGGGCGGCTAGTGGGCTGGTCAAACGACTCCACGGGCTGCTTCCGACCTATGGGCCTTAGGTTGGTGACCCCTGTGCTAACATAAAAGGTAAAGGACCCCTGACAGTAAAGTCTGGTCACGAACGACTCTGGGGTTGTGGCGCTCATATCGTTTACTGGCCGAGGGAGCCAACGTTTGTCCACAGACAGTTTTTCCGAGTCATGTGGCCAGCATGACTAAGCCGCTTCTGGTGAAACCAGAACAGCGTACGGAAACACCGTTTACCTTCCCGCTGGTACCTATTTATATACTTGCACTTTGACATGCTTTCGAACTGCTAGGTTGGCAGGAGCTGGGACTGAGCAATGGGAGCTCACCCCGTCGCAGGGATTTGAACCACCGACCTTCTGATCAGCAAGCCCTAGGCTCAGTGGTTTAGACCACAGCACCACCTGCCACCCTGTTCTAACATATAAAGCCCTAAATGTATTGGGACCAAAATATCCAAAGGAACAATTCATCTGCAGGGCAGGCCCTTATTGTGGTCCCAACACGAGGTGAAGTTTGACGAGTGGTGGCATGTGAAAGAACCTTCTATGCAGCAGGGAGGACCCATCGCCAATCCTGCTAACTTTTCATTGGTTGTGAGTACACACCTCTTTACTATGCTATGCAATTTTGCAGAGACAATACTACTGCCTAAGAAAATATAAGTAACAGAAGCAGAGAAATCTCAGGTGCCTTCAACTCAGCTGGAGTTGTGTACAGAAGGTTTACAGTTTTCCAAATATATATTCACCTGGAATATAGCCATCAAATTTGGGGAAGCTTGCAGTTGGAGTTCTGGGAAAGTAAGCAGGAAGGGAAACAATATTTGTTTAGAGTTACCATAATTATTGCATTGTTGTTCTACACACACACACACACACACACACACACACGGATACAGCATATACTAACACATCGCTACATATTAATATTCCTGTGGTTGCAGATCTCCCACAGAAACAACTAAGTTTGAATGATCCTTCAGGTGCCAAACAACATGGATACTAACAGCCGATGTCTAGTGCTTAGGGCTTTGGAGATAAGCTTTTACGACGTTAATATGTAAATATTCCTAAATCTGGATTTATAATATAACTCACTTGCTGAATATGCATACCAGAAACATCTCAGCTATACCTGTCACTGCTAATTAGAAAAAAAAGGTCTAAGGGGCTTATATCTAAGCCTACTTAATACGCAGAAAACTATTCAACTGTTATCACTTGAGCTGGGTACCTGAAGAATGTTTAACTTGTTGGTGAATTACTTAAAACTGCAGATTAATAACCAAGTCTGTCCTACTTTTCTGCAGACATGTGATGATCTGTGTAAACAGGCTTTCAAGCTACACTTGAATTAGGGTCTATTCAGAAGACCACCTAAGTGGGTATTAGCTGCTAGAAAAGAGTAGATCTATCAGCTGGCTGTACGAATCTAATGCCAGGCATTGTTTATGTAAACCATTGTGAACATCGTTTTTCAGCTATTTGTGTCAGTCCTCCAGAATCTGAATCTTCTGTATCATAGCAGGCACACAGAGCAGGTTCAACATAAACTGGGAACCCAATCTGCAGGTTCTACAGTTCCTTCGCAATGATTGCTGTGTTGTGTGAATGGACTCTTAAGAGTGAGTTCCCAGTGAACTTTGGAGGTGCCACATAAATGTCTGAGGGAGGCAGATGAAGGCCATCTCAGAGCCAGCTCCAGCTGGATGTTCCTCTCCTCACAGACTCACACCCTGGGCAAATTTCCACCAGCTCTCTTCTGGGAATGATTCTAGGAGAGAAACAAGGAAAGCTGGCAGGAAAAACCATGGCCTTCTCTAGCTCAACTGTCTCTTCCCTGCCCTCTCGGCACTTTCTACCACCATGTGCTCTATGGAAAGGATTCTGATGAATTGTGATAGTTTAATATTACTACTGTGATTTCATTAAAGTCTTTTTTATGTTTCTTATAAGGCACCTTGGAAAGATGAGTGTCCTGAAAGAGTGGATATAAATAATTGCAATAAATAGGAGGAATGTTATCGATGCTGCTGCTAGGCAGTTTCATTTTGCCTCCCATATCCATTTGTGAGTTCTAGGAAAAAAATAACCCATTCAAACGGTGAGCAGCACAAGGTGGGTAGGAAGAAGGAAGGTTTGAAGATCACGCCAACCCAGCTTAAAATGAACTCCCACCTAGCCTCCCTACTGAATTCAAATAGTGCAGAAAAAAACCCTAACCAAGTTCCTAAAATAGACTATATTTAATAAACAAACCAAACCGGTTCTTGAAGTCAGCTTAACATTACTTCAGCAAGTTTGAAATAGTATCCCGACAATCACAGATACGGCATTTCAAAGTTTTAAGTGTCCAGCTTCACAGCTTCCCAAAGACTGGACATGTAAAAGTGAATAGAACCGGTGCTTTTTTTCTGGGGGGATGCAGCGGTACTCATACCCCTAAACATTTTGTGAATCTAACGGGAGAAGAAATTAATTTTTAAAAAAAGTTTTAGTTTCTTCTCTCGCATAGTGAATTGTCATTTTCATTGAATAGCATGGTGAATCGTCAGTTCTGTTGCTACCCCTGATGGCGGCCTAATTTCCTGTCACGGTGTTTTCCGAGTCTCAGATGGAAGCGAGTGTTTAATTTGTGAAGCAGTGTGGATGTGTGGTGTTTTACTAATGAAAGTTTGGCCTCACTGAGGGGCACTATTTCAATATGAGTAATGCATGTTCTTTGTACTTTTGTCCATTTACTGTATTTATTTTTCCTGATTTGAAGCATAAAATGGTGATTTTCTTGAGTCAAAATGAGAGTACCCCTAAACATTTTTTTTAGGAAAAAAGCACTGAATATAACACACAAAAATACTGAGTGTTGCATATTTCCCTAAAGCTCAGTATGGAGAGAATCCAGAAGTAATGCTAATGTTCAAAAATTGGGGGCCAGCCCAACTGATTCCCAGTCTTTTAGTTTATGTTTTCTGTGTTTATATTCCTGGCAGATAGAGATCCAAAATGGCAGCGGAGTTCTGTTGGTTCCTTCTTTTGTTTCCCAGTGCAAAGATTTTCAAAGTGCCTTTATGAGAACATATGGGAACAGAGGCCACAATCACACAAACCATTATTTCAGTTTTCACAAATGCACTTTAAAATGGCAGGACACTTTGAACTGGCAGGACACCAAGGAAGGGGAACGGGATCCTGGCGAGGGGTGTAGCCAGGACTGGTATAGACTGAGACAAGCTGAAGATGGGGAAGGGGAGGTTGGGGACTTAGGAGGTACTCACCAGACATCAGAGGACATTGCAGGGGCAGCTGCCAGTTCAGGGGAGCCAGGAAAGGGGGACACCTCACCAGAACCAGAGGTGACCCCATCTTCACAGGCACAGCCGGCTCTGATGCACCAGGAACAGCAGGAAGACTAACTCAGGCAAGGGAAAAAAGCCTAGCTCACTACTGGAGTAGGTGGAGATCATGGGCCCTGTTAGTTCTGGGATTAAACTCGGGGCAGGTGAGAATCACATGCTTCATTAAGAGGAGAGACACAGCTACTCAGCTGGAGCAAACTCAGGTGCAGCAATCAAGATTGGGAAGGATAAAAAGGAAGCAAGGCAACAATTCTACGTCTACTCAGCTTTCTCTGTTGATGAACTATGGCTTGGCTGCTTTGCCCTTAGGACTGTGTCCCTTACCTGCAGGCACACCAGAGTTCAGGATACACCTTGTTGCCTGAGTACTTGTTTGCAAGAACACTGCAGGGTTAGAGACTTCATTTCATTTTCTCCACATGCTGCTGTCCTTCGTTGAGAGTGTGGCTATTGCACTACAGCAGCCTGGCTGGGTCTGATGGGAGTTGTAGCCCAAAACATCTGGAGGCCCTCAGGTGTGGAGAAGAATAACCAATAACAGCAGGGCATCTCTATACAAAAAGTGGTTTACAAACAATTTCCTCTTCTCAGGGAACTCTGGGAAATGTAGTTTTTAAGATGAATTCAGGGGGACTAGGAATCTCAGCATTCCCACTAAACGACATTTCCTAGGATTCTTTGGGGAAAGCCATGCCTGTAAGCTCGTATAAAACCTACAGAAGGCTGGACATAAGTCTCCTGAGAATAAAAAAGCACCGTGTATTATTCCTTTTCTTTTAAATTTCCCATTGTTGCTGCAAAAGTGGTGTGAGTGCAGGTGTGCATTTGAGTGAGTGAAGCAGCTGGCTGACCACAATGCTCATCCGAATGTGTTTGGATCAGTGAGTGGCAACTTGTACAGGATCGGCCCTGCAATGAAGCCTGACCACCATAACCACCGTGGCCTCTAAACACATTCCCCGCCTGAGTGTTATATCCTTAATAGACAATTCTACATTACAAGGAGGCAATGCGTTTAAATAAAATCTGCACCTGCTAGTTCAGAAACATAGGTGCAAAAGTAGACATTTAAAAAGAAACTGAGTGCATTCCATCACAGCGGAGAAGCCTGTGGCCGGGTGACTCGTGTGCCTGCTCAGTCTGCTGTCCAGATTCACACATTCACGGGCCTCTCCTGCTATCCCTTCTTCGGGTTGTCTGTCTTGGAACCAGGCTTGGACTGAGCAGCCTTTCCAAAGGACAAGGCCTTCAGATAGAGGACAGTCCTACAAAAGGTTTACTCCAAAGGCCTGTTGCCAAGGCGATGGGGGTAGCCGAGCAGCAGTGCCGAAGCCTTATGGCCTGGGCCCCATTCACAATGGGTCGTAGAAAAGGCCATGCAAGCGGCTTCGGCCTATAAAACGCTTTTGGAAGCAGAACTGCTCCTGGCTCTCCTCTTGCCGTAGTGCGGCTCTGCCCTCCCGCAGTCTGAGATTTAAAAGCCCAATCTGGCCCAGTGTATAGAACCACCGAATGGGGGAAGGGCCCCTGGGGATAGATAAATAATGGACTCCAAACTCCCCTCAGGCCCCTTTTATCTACTATTCAGTTTGCTGAGAGGAGGTGCTGAAAAGAGCCTGTTCATATTCAGATGTCTGCTTTTGTCTTGATGTTCTAATTTAGGGTGGGCCCAGTTAAACACTTGAACGCCCTCACAGGCCCCTGCATTGCCCAGAATGAGATGCGCTCACATTCAAGGAGAAAATGTTTATTTTATTTATTTTTTAAAAAACAAAACAAAATAGAAACCCTAAACTTCAGCACAGACCTAGCAGCTCACAGTGTTTACGTATGATCAAATATTAGGCTGACTTAAAATGATTCTCCTCCTACAAGACAGTAACACCTGAAATTCTCCCCTCCCCTTTTTTATTTTGGTAAAAGGGCAAGGATCAGGAAGTTTTGCACAGCTATGGGAAACAAAAGTGTATCAATTCAGATAATTTCTACACAGGGGTATAGTTCAACTGAGAGCATTATTTAACATGCCACATGTATCTACTGTAAAAAAAAGGCTTTCAAAAAAAATCTAGACTATATTTTAATGTTTTAAAACCTAGAGTTGGACTCTTGTCTCTCTGCTTCTTGTATTTTAGTGGCAGATCTTCTGAAAATTATAAGAATCAATATGATCCTAAACAAATACTGTTCAGTTTCTCCAGGCTGTTGTGCATCATCATGGCATCAAAATGCAGGCATGTCTGAAGAACATAGAGCCTGGTGCTGCAGGGTCACCTTCATAGGCAAATGGATCATTCTGCAAAAATGGAACGCTACCAGGCTTAAGGAGTGGATTAAGGAGTGAAAGAGCTCCTATATATCACAGCTCATGAATGAACAGGACACAGGGAAAGAGGGGGGGGGGGATTCAAAATATCTGATGGAATTTCTTGGAATTCTATGCAGTCTGAATATCAGAAAACAGGTTTCTTTCCTTGTGTTACCCACCCATCATCAACACAATGTTTTCTTTTTATTTCCTTGCCTCCTTGCTTTCTGTTTCTCCTTCAAGCAGAAGAGTTTCTCCTTCAAGTCCTCAAAATATTAAATTCCTGCACCACAGTAACTCAGAGCATGACCAGCCCTGTTCTGTGAAACAGAATCCAAGTTGAGAAATGGCTGGCACCTACTATACATAGATGGAACAAGCAATATATGTTG
Source organism: Podarcis gaigeae (assembly GCF_964106915.1). Lineage (NCBI taxonomy): Eukaryota > Metazoa > Chordata > Lepidosauria > Squamata > Lacertidae > Podarcis > Podarcis gaigeae. The sequence goes on from NC_139688.1 coordinate 19,829,757, forward strand.
TTGAATACTGTATATAATTCCAGACTGAGTGACTGTATTCGTACTTAAGGCTTATTTGGCCACTCTAAACAGGGGTAATTGGAATCATCCATTACACTATAAATGAAAAAGTGTATCAGCTGGTAAAGAACAACTTCCTCTTTTCCATTGGCCTAATCCCAAATCCGACCATCTATTATAGTCAGTGCCATTCAATTTCATCTGAACAGATTTACACAACACACAGCTGGCAATCATATAACACCCGCAATTTTTTGTGCAATTTTTTAATGTATCCTTGTTCGTTGAGTTTACCCAAAAACTGAAAAGGGTTAGCTGTTCTCCTTGTTTCTGGAACTAACTGGTTCAAGAAGAGATACATAACACAGAACAGTGTAATATGGATATTATAATGCCAATTGCTAAAGTAGGCAACATTTGTCGTTAGATGCAGCATAGTCACTGGATAATACTGAGAAATGACTGATCCATTCTGATTGTTACCGAAAACAGAGTGATGGGAAAAAAACCAATAATATTGCAAGCAGTTACATGCTCTGGCTGTGGGACATTGTAATGGACTTGCCTATGGACCTAGAGACAGCTAATGAAAAGATACATGAATTCTCCTAACAGATTTTTCAAATGCTTAAAAGATCTTTACTCCAGAGGCAAAAGTGGATAGAGCCAGTGCCAAAAATAGATGGTACAACCCCTTTCCCCACATTTTTGCCTACATGAAAGTAGGCCATGGGCTGCATGAAATTAAGCTGAGGTTGCTCACTCCTGATTTGATTTAGCAGGGTTTTTCCCACAAGAATGCAGACATGCCCATCAGTTTCCTACAATACTTCTTGAAGAATCACAGTGGATATTGTTTAGTGTCTGTTTAATAGATTAAAGATCCTAACAGATAAAAAGTCAGGAGGGAAAAGCAAGAGTTGCAACAGCAACAACAAAACCATATTCTTGGATTCTTCAGCAGGAGCTGGCTGGCGGCGTGGGGGGTGGGGAGGCATTTTAATTACATCTCTAGCAAACGGAGTGCTGCTTTCATGAAGTTTCCAAGCTGCTCTGCAGTTTGTTCAGGTGACAAGCAAATGTCTGAGCAGACATATGGCGAGGTGAGGAATCAGTCTGTGTGGGTTGAAGATAACACTGCCAACTCACCTTCTGCCACTGCTGGGCAATTAAGGCAATTCAGCATCTCAGTGTGTTTTTCCTGGATGTTTACAAGTGAAAAAGAAAGAAAATACTTGCAAAGTCTGGGTGTGCTTTGATTGCTATTGTGGTGCTTCTGCACCTGAAAACTGTGCAGTAAAATGGTTTTGGGAAGCTGCAGACATTAATTAATCCTGTGATTTCGAAAATGACTAGGCAAGGCCATTCCCCACAGTCCTTTTGCAAGATGAAATAGTAATCTGAGAAACATAGGAAATATACTAGGCCAGACTTTTTGACCACGTAGCTCAGGGTTAGGAAAACTTTTTCAGCCCACAGGCCACATTCCTTGCCTGGCAATCTTCTGAGGGCCACACGCCAAACTTTGTCAAGTGAATTAAAATTACTGTGGAAAGTATAGGGCAGCTCTGCTATTCAGGTATTTAGGACTATCTTAGATTATGCAATCTTTGAAGTCTGTCAATCAAGATGTGGCTGGCTTTCCTTTAATATCTAAGACAGGGGTCAGCAAACTTTTTCAGCAGGGGGCTGGTCCACTGTCCCTCAGACCTGGGGGCGGGGGACTATATTTTGGAAAAAAAAATGAACGAATTCCTATGTCCCACAAATAACCCAAAGATGTGTTTTAAATAAAAGTAAACATTCTACTCATGTAAAAACTGCTGATTCCTGGCCCGTCCGCGGGCCGGATTTAGAAGGCGATTGGGCCTGATTTGGCCCCCGGGCCTTAGTTTACCTACCCATGATCTAAGATATCCACTATACAGTAGAATTACTTTTTTTGTTTGTTCTTGTTTTACACTCCAATTTGATCTCTCAGTTGCACAGTGTTTGGAGATCCTTAATTGCTTTCCTAGGGGAGACTGTCATCAAAGCAGGCGAGAGCAAGGGAGAGAGAAAAAGGGTAAAGAAAAATAAAACACCCGTGACAGATTAACTTTGGCGTTTAGGGCAAGTTTATCACCTTAGGGCATGAATCAAAGAGTAAAAATAATATTTTACCAACGGTAAATCTCTTTGGAAGCGAATTAAGATGGCTGCTGTGAAGAAATGCATTCAAGCTCTTTTAGCAATTACAGCAACATCAGGAGCAGCTACTGCAGGGACCGTTTGGGGCACACAATATCCCCTTCCCCAAGGTTCTTCATTCATAGTAACTGGAATGGAGAGATAATATTTGCCCCGCAGACATGACACAGTGAGTCAGTTTTACAGGGCATCGCCGCTTGTCCCTTTGCAACTGTGGGTTGAGGAAGCTGCTCCCCAGTGCCTTCCAGCCCTCTCCCACAGCTGGAACAATAACAGCCTATGCCTGTCCGGCTAGCCTGGATTATAATCCAGCAGCAGCCGTGGAGGATCTCAGGTGGAGCTTTACATCATCTTCTAATGTAAACAGCATTGTATGAGAGCCTGACAGTCCCCCAGGATTTCCACTGAGCAGTGATTGATGCGAAAAGGGATGGAATTGCCATGATTCGGCATCAGTCACAGTTCTCTCTTGGCTCTAAAGCTGACCCTGTTAGCACAGTCTGACTTGGATCATTTGTCTCAGAAGTACCGAGGGATTTTAAAACAGCTGTGGATTCAACCATTTCAAATGGGAACATACTTCTGGTTTGTGGTAAGAATAAACATACATCATATGCTCTTCAGAGCCCAGGGGCTCCTCGTTCTTGGCTTGCTTTCCGGCTCTCTCACTCTCTTTCTCTGCTGCTGCTGCACTTTCTCTCTGCTATTCTCTCCCCCCCCCCCCGCCGGCTTGTTTCCACTGCTTTCAACTTACGCCCACCTTTGTCCTCGCACATCTTCCCTCCCCAAATTAATATACTTCCCTTTCCATCTCTTCTGATATAAGTGAGCAGGTGGGTGGGAGAAGTGTGTCCAAAGTCGAGAAACAATTGTGCACTTGGCTGTTTTGTACATCTAAGGCAGGTGGTGTGTCTTTGGGGTTCTGCGTTTTTGTTTTGGTTTTTCAGCATCTTAAACTAGTTTCCACTTTGAACAGCATCCAGGCAGCGCAGCAATGAAAGAGATGCAGTAAAGTGCAATAAAGATGAAGCCTGTCAGTCCTGCTGCATTTCTAGTACGGCTGGCTTCTCAGAAGTGTAAGCTTTCAGCGATGAAGAAGAGGGCCTCTCTGCTGCTGCTGCTCTGATTATGGGATTCCCTTCCCGCAAAGGCTCACCTGGTGCCTAACTTAAGAGCCTTTTGAAACCAGGTGAAGTCCTTTAAAAAAAAATGCCATTGGGACCGATTTATGGGTTTTACATGCTGTTATGGTGCTTGAACTCATTTTTAGGGATGAAATTGAATGCGGTTTATAAAGTTTTGATTCAGTGTTCTGAAAATGTTCTGTGACTGGGAACCCTAAACACACAGGGTTCCCAATTTATTTATTATTTATTTATCATTACAATTTTGTCCAGCTTCTCTGAGGCTCTCAAAGTGACGCACATACTCCACCCCCACTCAATTTTATCCTCACAACAACCCTGTGAGGTTGGTTTTTTAATGTTTAATGTTTTATTATGCTTTTTATAAATGTTGGAAGCTGCCCAGAGTGGCTGAGTCAGATGAGTGGGGCACAAATAAATTATTATTATTATTTAGGCTGAGAAACTGTGACTGGCTCAAGGTCACACAGTGAGCTTCATGGCAGTGTGGGGATTTGAACCCTGGTTTCCCAGATCCTAGCCTGACACTCTGGTCACTACAGTATTACTTGCTCTTTGCAGGGGAGACTGAGTTCGGTCCTTTCAGACCTTCCCTCCTAATGTGGAAAGACTGTGAATGGAGGAAACTGTCACATGTGACCTGACCCTCCCTCCATGGAAAGAACTTTTAAAAGTACCTGGATAGCATTACCTGTGCCTTTTCTGTCAGACATGGGATATACATTCACCCCAAAGGGCTTTTGATGTATAACATATTTTAGCTTGACAACTGCTAGATTTTAATGTGTAACATCTTTTAACTTCACCACCGCTGGCTTCCATGGTGCTGATTACAGTATAACAAAATGTGACATTTGTATATGGCAACATCATGGTGTTTTATCCTTTTGCTATAAGCTGCCCGGGATGCGGGTGGCACTGTGGTCTAAACCACAGTGCCTAAACCATCAAGCCTCTTGGGCTTGCTGATCAGAAGGTTTGCAGTTTGAATCCCTGCGATGAAGTGAGCTCCCATTGCTCGGTCCCAGCTCCTGCCAACCTAGCAGTTCGAAAGCACGCCAAACAGTGCAAGTAGATAAATAGGTACCGTTCTGGTGGGAAGGTAAATGGCGTTTCTGTGCGCTGCTCTGGTTTCGGTGTTCCATTGCTCCAGAAGCGGCTTAGTCATGCTGGCCACATGACCCAGAAAAACTGTCTGTGGGCAAACGCCAGCTCCCTCAGCCTGTAAAACGAGATGAGCACCGCAACCCCAGAGTTGTCTGCAACTGGACTTAACGGTCAGGGGTCCTTTACCTTTACCTTTTATATATATATAAGCTGCCCAGGCTACAATAGTAGAAAAGCAGTATATCCATTTATATTATAAATCAGCTTCCCATAGGTCAGCAGTACCACGGTTTACTGGGAATGTGGTGTGATAAACTATGACTAGGCCTCAAATGGAGCCGCTGCAGTAGTGTGTGTGGTTAGGCTCACCTGCTCAGGTCACCTGGAGGGGCAAGCGCCATAGCACGGCACCTCTTAATTTCTCCTGCACAAAGGGGTCAGGTTCATGTGGATTAAACTGTAGTGGGGTCTAAGGCATGTAGGGTTGGGGCTGTCAAAATATTTCACACGCTTCAGTTTCGGCAGAGGTTTCTTGGGAGCCAGTATGCAGGTTTCTGCCTGGACCTCTACAGGTGTGAATTAGTATGCCTGATTCGCACAGGTCTCTTCCAATTCAGATAATCTCAGGATGCCCTGCTCCACTGAGATAAAGTTACCTGCTTCCATCCGCTTTCCCAACTATTTTTCCATCTTCCGTCTCTTTATTTCCTCTGCAGCAGCTCCATCCCAAGAGACATCTGCTATGAGGAGCGATAAACTGAGAAACGGAATAATTACCACAGCTTGCGCTGTCTCAAACAACCTTCGGTGCTCACATTTAAATTGCTGGCACGGAAAGCCAAGAATATAACAGGGTAAAACAAGTTCCCAACCACATCTGCCCCAAAGCGAATGTTTCTTTGCCACATGAAGGAAACTGAAGCTTTTATTTACAGACGTCCTCCAGCCGGTGTTAAATGAAGCCAATCTGGTTCCCAGGATATGATTCTACTGTGTTAAATGATGGGAACATTACTGTGCCTTTCTCCCTCATGGAGGACTCCATGGCCTATCGGAGAAGTGCAAGTTGGGAAGGACTGACTTGGAATCCCATTTTTCAACGCAAAGTGGCTACTTCCCACCCACCCCTCTGAAGTTAGCCCCGGAGGCTGTGTGGGATGATCTGTGGGCTTCTGATCAGAGGGAAAGAATGGCAGCAGTTTTATTCCAAAACGCAGCTGTGGATTAATATCACAAAGAAGAGTTTAGCCGGGCTTTTTTTCTTTTCTTTTCACAGTTCATTCACATAATGAATGTGAATGTCAAGACACCTTCATCTGAAGTCTGAGCGCTTTGGAACAAAGCAAAACAAAACAAATTTAGTGGAGGTGTCAAGTTTCAAGAACACAGGAGCGGAGGTGGCGAAAAGCTCCACACAGGCTCAGCAATTGCTTTCTCTTCCATCATCCTGCCTGGATAAAATATGACCACACTCCTGTCTTCTGCTCCACCCACTCCCAAAGGAAGAGACGGTTGAGGATGTCTACAGCTTTGGTGCGTGAAAGGGCTGCAGCTTCTATGAGACAAGCTGTATTTTTTTTGGGGGGGGGGGGGAGAAAGAACACCTTTTAGAAACTAACTTGGAGTAAATTTGAGGTTAGGAAATTCTCTGAGCCCTTCCGTAGTAGCCCTTATTAATATAAGCTTGTACTATTAGCACAAGTCTAAGCATCCGATTTTCATCAATTTCCCCTTTGTGTTGCAGCATCTTTGCTATATGCCCTACAAAGAATCCCCCAAGCCACAAGAACACTTCCTGTTAGGGGCATGAGAGGTTGCAGTGGGTAGGATGCCTTGCCAGAAATCAGATATGCACCTTGCACAAGCAGAAATGTAAAACCCTAGTGCAAAACCAGTGTAGACGTCGCTGAGACAGGAGTGTGAACATGCTGGGAATGTGGAAGGCGTTGAGGTGTTGCTCCTGATGGTGGTAAATTGCCCACTTCTCCATTGTCTCTTGAGACAGTCAGATCTCAATAACAGGAGCGCACAACCATCCGTGGTCAAAACCGATAGCCCCCCCCCCTTTATTTTAAGTGTTTGAAGCACTAATGAATTCTTACAACTAGAATGTTCACCCTCATGTTGCAGACAGCACCAAGAAATGGTGACTCATCTAAGGCAACAGGGAGTTTTCGGCAGAGGTAAGATGCGAAACAGGAAGCTCCAATCATAGGTGGCATCCTTAGGACACAATTAGACAAGATAGCAGAAGTGCAGTCAGCTTTCCTTTCCTGAATGTTTTAAAGAATCTAAATGCACCCACAGAGTAGAACTGGGCCACTGTGGAAGAGGAGGTGTTAAACAGCCCCCTTCCAGTTTCCTAGAAGCAGTCTTCGCTGCATAGGTGTTGGGGGTTAAATATATTATCTGAAAGGAAGCAAGTGCAATCAACTCAAGGAACCCCCGGGGAGATTTTTTTTTTGTGGGGGGGGGGGGGAGATAGCTCCAAAATGCTGTCCTCCCAAGGGGCCTCTGGAGCCATCCCGTAATGCCACCAAAACTTTAATGGGCCTCCTACTTTTGTTACTGCTGGAGGGACTGTTAGCACTTCCAGTGTCACTGCAGGTAACATTTGCACAGACAAGTAGTTCAATTTCACACCTGCCCTCTATTCTCTTTATTATTGGCTATGATCTGGTGTACCTGAGACATTCTGCAAACAACCACAAAGGAGATCAAAAGAGTTGATGGTATCTGTGCTGATGAAGCACAGGGCGCAGGGCACTTCTAGCAGCCCAGGAGCCATTGCAGGGCAATGCTTTCCTGCCCTGCTCAGAAAAATTATAGTTACATCGTGAGCTCAAAGTAACATTGGAGGAACCTCACTGTAGCTCCTTCCCAAACCACTGTCTCTTCTTCAGGAGCAAAGGTAGCATGGAGGTTTGCAGGGGAGCAATAAAACACATTAAAATGCCTCTGAAGTCAACAAATAATTACTCAATTAAACAAATATGAAAAACCTAAGTGGCCATCCTCAACCCCAAATTCAATCCGATCAAGTTTTGGTTCTGGAAAGAGATGGAAGGGAATGGGAGTACAGGCCAGAGCCTGGGTGCCACAGCTGACAAAGTCCTATCTCTGGTCTCCACACACTTTTCTTCTGAAGATGGTGGGGAGGGTACATGGAGCAGGGCCCCCAGTTATGACTGCAGAATATGGGACAGGTTCTTTGGGCAGAAGTGGTCCTTCAATTAGTTTGATGGGAGAAGATAGGTCTCCACAAAGGAAGTTCGCCTGGTGCGTAAAGGTGTATAATGAAGGCGCCAGGAGAACTTCCCTGGGGAGAGCATTCCACAGATGGGGAGCCACAGCAGAGAAGGCCCCTTCTCATGTTGCCACCCTCCGGGCCTCTTGAGGAGGAGGCACATAAAGAAAGGCCTCAGAAGATGATGGGTACAGGTAGGTTCATATGGAAAGAGGCGGTCCTTGAGGTATTTTGGCCCTGAGCCATTTAAGGTCAAAACCAGCACTTTGAATTAGGCCCAGAAACTAATTGGTAGCCAGTGCAGTCAGACCAGGATTGGTGTAATATGTTCAAACTGTCTTCCAGTGAGCAAGCTGGCACTAGCTGAAGTTTCTGAACCATCTTCAGAGGCAGCCCTAACCGTTTACCTGGCAGTAGCCTGACCTGTAAGAAATGGTTTATCTTACCGGTCAGCTCTGTCAGCATATTTCAACAGATTACTACATAAATTTGAGAGCCTTCATTCTGCATCTGGTCTCTATTATTTACAGGCTTTTAATTCACTGAGTAGTTCTGCCATGGACTTATCCATTACAAAATACCTGGCAGGTCATTGCATGGTATATAACGCCAGTTAAACTGGCTAAAATGTACAAAACATGCAATAAGTGTTGGAAATGTAAAGAAAAAGAAGGTACTTTCTATAATATGTGGTGGGAGTGTAAAAGGGTGAAAGGCTTCTGGGAAATGATATATAATGAACTGAAAAAGATGTTGAAATATACGTTTGTTAAAAAAACAGAGGCCTTCCTATTAGGAATGGTAGGAAACGAAATCAATAAGAGAGACTGTAAACTGTTTCAATACACAGTGACTGCTGCAAGGATACTTCTGGCCCAAAGATGGAAACAGGAAGAAATTCCAACAGTGGAAGAATAGAGAAGGAAATTGACTGAATATGCAGAACTGGATAAATTGACTGGGAAGATTCGATATCAGAAAGACCAAAAGTTTATCGAGGACTGGGGGAGATTTACAGAATATCTGAAAAACATATGTGAGGTACAGACAACGCTTGTTGGTTTTGAAGAGACTCTATGAGATAGTAAGAAATAGTGCAAAAAAGAGTAAGAGGAAAAGGAGTTCTAAAAGGCAATATTATGTTTAGAAATGTGTTAATAAATAGAAATTTTACGAAAGATTGACAGAGAAACTGAGGGAAGTCAAAAACTAAAGAATGAGTGATAAATTATGTGTTGATTGTATAAAATTGTTTGGAAAATGAATAAAAATTATTTTTTTAAAAAAGAAAGATATGCCCAAGGCCCCCAGGTGCTCTGCAGCAGGTCCTCCTGCAGAATGTTCCTAGCAGGGAGAAACAGGTGGCTGGGGAAGTTTGACTGCCTTCACTTCATCATGTCAGCCTGTGGCCAAAGTTGCAGGGAGAACAAACCCTAATAATAAGTTGGTACCTGTAGGAGCCAGGCCTGTTGCCTTTATAAAATAATCTTATTGTTTCATCACAAATTGTTTTATAGGCTTCTGCTAGTTTTTGTTCATTATTTTAACAATGGTAAATACAAGGTGAATGGGGAAACAGGGAATAAATATGTTAAATAAACAGTGCAGCAGGGGAACCCCAAATTTAGAATTGTGCTACCTGGCAAATCAGCTTAGCTATTCCAGTTATTACAGAAGATATCAACAAGCCATGGGTTCATTTAGAATCTGAACAGATAGAGGGGCTTCCCTTTCATGCCCTGAGAATAAATTCAGAAATAACCCACATATAGCTAGTCATTTTCCCCAGTGTTTCTGTGTTGACAGCGGTGGATTTGGCACTTTCTAATTTCAGTGGCGCCCTGAGTGACATTAAAATTTGGCGCCCCCTGTTCTCATGCTCTGTTAGAGAGTTTGGATTTGATATCCCACCTTTCACTCCCTTTAAGGAGTCTCAAAGCGGCTAACATTCTCCTTTCCTTTCCTCCCCCGCAACAAACTGTGAGGTGGGTGGGGCTGAGAGACTTCAGAGAAGTGTGACTGGCCCAAGGTCACCCAGCAGCTGCATGTGGAGGAGCGGAGACGCGAACCCGGTTCCCCAGATTATGAGACTACCGCTCTTAACCACTACACCACACTGGCTCTCACCAAAACACCTCTCCCCACCCCCAAACTGATATGGAAATGTGGAGAACTGAGGGTTGGAAAGATGAGGAACTGAAATGGCCAGATTCACCCATCCCTAACTCCTGTTTCAGTCAAAGTGGGCACATGCCCACATATTGCCTAAGGCAGCAAGTAGGGAAACTTTCTGCCTTCAAGGAACCCTTTCTGTACTGACTTGTCTGCTAACGGATCCCTGCATGTTGAAGATGATTTGGGAGCATCTTCCAAGGCAGTCCCTCAGTTCTCATGGGAGGCTGGCCACTTGGGGCCCAACTCACTTCCAATTGCATGGTCTAGAAATGCACCCGAGAGACCTCCTGTGGCGCTGTGCATGGGCAAAGGAAGACCACCAGTGCTGAGCAAACTGGCAGAGAGGGTGTCTGCCTTGCTGCACTGCGCTTTAACCCCCGCCCAGGAGCATGCCCAGTCGGCGGTGATTGGCTAGCTAAGCCCACTCCCAGAGGGCAGCCCTGCCCAGAGCCAACGGCATGGCCAAGCGCCAGCAGGCAGGCAGCTAGTCTCTGGCCCCCCAGCCAGATCACCGTGGGGCCCTGGTCATGCCCTGGTCAGGCCACAAAGATGCCCACCGAATACCTTTGAAACAGAACGTATGTGGAGGCAAACAGTCACAGTCACATCAGGCAGCAGATTCCCAAAGAGCAACATGGGCAACACTCCCCCAACCATGGCTGCAACCCATTTTCTAGTTAGAAACCCCTCCCTCTCCGTCTTTGATAATTCTCGCAGCCAAGCTGTCCTAAATCTGAACACCAACTCTCGTTTCCAGATACCGGATTGCATATCTTTTTGTACTCCCCACTGCGCCAGTTCTGTAAACACGTGTCTGTGTAGGAAGGGTGGGTCATGTTTGAAACGTAGCATTTCAGTTCTACATTTCTGTACCACTTTTCTCTCACTGCACAACAAGCCCAGCCAAATGGGAAGGCCAAACCGCCTAGTTACCTCCATCAGCTGAACTTGGACTGCCCCATCCCACCTAGACAGGAGTGGGTGCTGTTCTCTAAAGAACTGCCAGTTTGCCATCTCTAATAGCATTATTGCCGCCTGCTGTGGATCACTGGGGAGTCTTCAGTGACACAAACACAGAGATTATGCAGCAGGGTAGGGTGGATCGTGTCCAATATCTGCAGCACAGCTGCTGATAGTGGCTCTTTCAAGCCAGCTCTTATATTGTTGTTGTTGGCTGTGTCCCAAGAGCAAGCAATACAAAATCCCAGTCGCTTAAAGCCCCCACCACCACCACCGCTGTCGGTTCACCATGATGTATGGCTTCAATGTGTTCTGTAACCTGCACATTGCTTTGTAGAGAAATATAATTAATTGTGAGCCACTGCTCCACATATGGGTGTGTGGGGGAAAGAAACGTGTTTGATTTGTTTATTCAAAACATTAACGTTTTTTAATTCCCTTTTTGCTTTCAGGCAGAAAGGGCAATGGGGGTTAAGCAAAGCACCCCTGGTTCCTGGAACTTCAAAAAAAGAAAAACATGGAGTTGGGAGAGAGAGAGAAGAAAAGAAACCTTGCTCTTCTGGAAAGATCTAAGATCAGTCACATTTTTTGAGCCAAGTATATCCAAGTCCCAGATCGCACTGACATGAAATCTTCCGTTGGGGAGGATCTTGGCTATGTGCACATCTTGGAGCGGGACACAAAATGCCCTCTGTGGCCTTGATCCTGCTCTGTTTTCTAAGTGACTATTTCATTATTTAAAACAAGGTGCAGGTTTAATTTGACCCTGAGAGCAAGCAAGAAGGTTTCTATTTGAAGTTTCCTTTTGTTACCAAGGGCACTGAAAGGTTCTTGACGTCACCTGTATTGCAGATATTAATATTGCGCAGCTTGAAGCAAAAGGGTGATTAAAAAATGGACTCCCCTTGGAACATAAATTGGCCAGACCCTCAAGCAGCAAATTGGGATGGGCCGCCCCTGGGGCAAATAAAGGATCAGCCAGAGCAGGGGGTGGTAGAAATAGAGGTTGCCAGAGGAGCAGTGGGACACTGGCCAGGGTAGTACTCTCCCACACAAAAAGCATCTCACCTGGGCCCCCAACAGACCTTGCGGTGCCTCTGCCTACAGAGTCACACTAAAGCCTAGTGATAACAATGATGTGGAAAGCCCTTGCCTGGGCAGTATTACTGAATGGTTCTCCATTCCAAAAGAATTCCCTGAGCCTAGAAAACTAGGAGTTAGGGAGAAGGTTTCTAGCCTTCCTCCTAGCATCTAGCCTTCTATACAAAGGTTGTGTGTGTGTGTGTGTGTGTGTGTGTGTTGTGTAGGAACGTTTATTCATGTGAGCTTCCACCTGAAGTGACATGGGCTTACCACCCCAGGGGGTACTAGGTATAAATTAGCACCTGAAATGGTTATGAAGCACTTCAGTGATGGTTTGACTGTACCCTCATTCAATACACACTGACAAAAAAAGCCAAACTTATCTGGAAAATACAGTGGTTGCATGAATCATTGTATGTGAAGACGTTTCTGTGGGATCCAAATGTTAAGGAACAGTTTCAGAAGATGTCAATATCCTTCGCTCAAATGAAGCCAAGCAGGTTCTGCTACAAATCCCTGACACAAATTCAAAAGGCATGACCCTAATCTGTTTCCCTCGCCAACTGTTTCTGCTGGAAGACTTCCAACTGAAAAAACACGCACATAAGGACCACTCAAGGACAGGAAGCCATGTTAGAATTTTATTCCACTTTTGACATCATGGTCAGGGAGTGGACTGGAGGTTAACAAGCTTCAAGTGATCTACTAATTCCCCTGTATGTATTGCTTACTTGGCTGCTCATAACTTCTGCCAATTAAATGAATGTCTTGGTACCAGTCCCAGTTCTCAAAGAACGTGTTGCTCGCTCAGAAGACTGTCAACAATTCCTGAGATTACTTTATCCCCTCTGATATAAATTCACCTTTATTCACAATGGGCTGGATCCAGTGCTTGTTTCTGTTCCTCCAATAGAAGGAGTCCTCCTCCTCTGACTGAATGACTCTTTCTAGCAACGGAAGGACTGCTCCACTGGAGGAAGGGAATATTTGGATCTCAGCATTATCTAGCAGAGCACAACAGGGCTCTCTGGTCTCATATGTTGTTGGACTCCAACTCCCATCATCCCCTGACAGCTTAGCCGATGGCAAGGGATGATGAGAGTTGTAGTTCAACAAAATCTGTGGCCCCACAATGGAAGAACACTGGACTGGAAGTAGCAAAGTCTCAGGAAGAGACCTCTTGTTTCCTTGAGCAAGACCATTGGCGCCAATAGGAGTCTTCCCTCCTCCACCTTAATACTAATTGCTGCACAGGGTAGGGATATTTCCCCAGATCACAGCTGGGAAGTGAAGATTTCAGCTACCACTCCCCACATGATGCAGGGCTGGTCACAATCATGCTGCCTGGGTCTGGTATTCAAATTCAAAGTAGTTCCCTACAGAAGTTGCTGGACTGCCACTCCCATTATCTCTGACCACGCAATAACATCTGTAAGGCACACATTCACTACCCTGCCCTAAATGATGCCCAATCAAGGTGAGGCAGTGAACTAGGTGGGATATTTTTTGATGCTATACTCGTTGGATGTTTCAGCCTGGTCTGGAGAGACTCAGATTCCTATTCATTAATGAACAAACGACCCTTGTGAGCCACTGACTCCCATGTTTCTCTCCCCGCCCCCATATCACCTGTCATGTGAAATTAGGTAAATTTACTTTGTATTATGTGGATGAGTGATTTCTGTACTGGAGTTGGAAGTGAGCACAAGCTACTCCTACAGAGTTGCTAGTAGATGATGTTGTGCATCAAATCTGAGAATATACTAATATCGCCTCACACAGCGACTCCATATTAAAGACAGGTTAAACTTTTCCAAATTCACCATTATTTTATTTGTATGTGAAAGCAAAAGTCTCTAATTAGCAAAATACGGACAAAACCAGTATCTATTTTGTCCCTGGGGTATTCAGACTGTTGCTGAAGTTAACAAAAAATGGCCACTTGAAAATACATAACTTTTTATCTCTCTCTCTCAGATGTGCATGTCTGTTTGTGGGTCCCACAGAACCCACAGCTGCTCAGTGCAGTGGAGAAATAGTCACATTTGGGCATTTTAAAAAATAATTTTTAATCCCACAAATAGATTGTGGCTCAAAGCAATTAAGGAAAGGCAGTTTATGTGCATTAGTACAATAGGCATAACAAGTAAAATACACCAACATACAGCAGTGGCATTTCAACAATTGCATTCCATTTAAAACATATCATTAGACATACTAATAGGGCAGTTAAGAATATCCAGTAGCAATGGGACCAACATTATACCCACATTTGTTGTTGTTTAGTCGTTTAGTTGTGTCTGACTCTTCGTGACTCCATGGACCAGAGCACGCCAGGCACTCCTGTCTTCCACTGCCTCCCGCAACTTGGTCAAACTCATGTTAATAGCAAGTCATTTAGCAGTTCATATAAGCAGACCTAAGAATAAGGTAGCTCACCCATATCAAAGCAGCAGCAAAAGAGAAATTTCACAGCATTGTAAAATCTAGTTAGCCTATTCTTGTTCATGGGTGTATTTCACCAAAGTTACAGTTCTGCTAATAGCTTCTAGCAACTGGGGCAAAGCCTCTGTTGTCCTAGTGCAAAGGAGCCATCTTATGAAGCAAAACTGCACTGGTTGTGTGTTCTGGAGAGATGGTACAACACAGCAGACACTTCACTCAGGTCGCATCTGCACTATGCATTTAAAGCAGTACTATCCCACTTTGAAGAGTCGTGGCTTCCCTCACCTAACCTTGGTAACTATAGTTTGTTAAGACTGCTGAAATTTGTTAGGATCAGACCCTCCAAGCACTGGCAGAGGATGGGTGGTGCAGTGGGTGTGGTCTGCCCCGGGTGTCATTGTGACATCACCGCCCCGCCCTCCTGGGATGCTCGCAGCGGGCGGCACCCCCTGGGATGCTCGCCCTGCCCCTTGTGGCAGCTAGCTCCTCCCCCACGGGCATCTAGCCCCGCCCGTGGGTGCACAGCATGTGTGCCACTTCAGATGCCAGAGCAGCTAGCTCCACTTCTGCCTCCAAGTGTTCCTATTTTCCAGGGACAGCCCCAGATTTACAGAAGCTGCCTCAGTTTCTGATTTGATCTCATAACATCCCACTTTTCCTTAGGTCTTAGGATATTCCTATTTTCATCGGAGAAATGTTGAAGGATATGGAGTTATCCAACACCAGAGACATTGGAAGGCAGCTCTGTATAGGAAAGTTTTTAAATTTTTAATGTTTTATTATGTTTTTATATATGTTGTAAGTTGCCCAGAGTGGCTGGGGCAACCCAGTCGGATGGTATAAATATAATAATAATAATAATAATAATAATAATAATAATAAATTGAATAGGACACCCCTATTTTAATCGGAGAATGTTGGAGGGCTTGTAGGAAGTGTGTGATAACATTCACTTGATGCAACATGATGTAACCTCCCTGCAAACAAATCAAAATGAATCCTCAGTAAATAGGTGGCAATGTCTAGTCTCCCTGCAAATGAATCAGGACGAATGCTGAATAAATAGGTTGTCTGGAAGCGATCATTGACCCCCCACAGGGTGTTCCTCCCTTTCCATGAACACCTGTACACCTTGCTAGATTCCTGGAAGACTCCACCATAGTACTTTATACCTTTATAAAGTACCCTCAGGAAATATTAGCTTCATTCGTACAGCATTATGTAATAATGGCTGTTTGGGATTTAAATGAGCTCCTCTTTTTCCTTACCTTTCACTCGATAACAAGAGATGTTTGAGAGACTGACAAGTGTGCAGGTTTCTATCCGAAGTCTCTGCACCATGTTTTGTAACAGAATCACAAGATATAGATGTAGGACACCTCTTTCTCTGCTCTGCATGTTGCTTCAACCTTTATTTGGAGGGAAAGTGTCAGGCAGTGAATCCTCCTAGCTCTTAATAAGCGCTCCCTTCCATTTGCCAGAGACTGGCACTCAATTTCTGCTGCTTGCACTTGTTCAAATAGTGGCTACATGGATTAAGTCTTGTTTTCTGAAAGCCAGTTCCCTTGCCTGCTTGTGCACTCACCCATTGCTTTTATATATATATATATATATATACCCCACAGGGACTTAGGACTGGGAAAAGAAGAAGAGGTCTTTATAACCTGATCCCCTCTCCCTGCAAGAAATAAAATGCTGCACTTTTCTGATTGCAATTTAGCTGCAGGCAATGGATTAGCAGCATGTGGGAGGCCTACTTAGAGCCAATGGTAATTTGATTGCTGTGTCCTGGCACTAAAGCACCTTGAAAGGCTTCATTTTATCTTTGAATTTGAATGCATGTAGCTTTCCAGGCCCATCGAACCTAATGATCACACAGAGAGGGGTTGCATTGGCACTGACCCAGTTTGCACAAACCAAACCATGCCTTAGCATGAACCAGCAGATATGAGGGTTCTTAGAAGGTTGCAGATGGCGTACTCCTCCTCTGGTCTTACTGGACGTAAAACTAGTGTTATGTCTGAACCTGGGCTTGTAGTTTATTTTGCTCCAGGCAAAGCCGTAGGTGGTAAGCCAGAGAACAAATCTTGGTTAACAGCTTGTGGTTTGCCTGGAGAGAAATAAACCACAAGCCTGGGTTCATATATAATGCTGTGCCAAACCATGGCTTTGCTTTCAGTAGTGCAGCAGGAGCAGAACTGGAGGAGGCACAAAGCGGTCGTGATCTGATCTTTGGGAACCCCCTTGTTTGGCTTAATATCATGGGCCATTTCAGGTCCTGAGGCTGAACTGGGTGGAAAAGGCATCCGTTATAGATCATGGCACTCCTTTCTGTATGATGTAGGAATTGGGCTTTGCTGTGGAAGCACCTGTCTCTCCCATCAATACCGTATTGGCCCGAATATAAGCCACACCTGAATATAAGCCACACTTTTAAAATTAGAGGGGGGGAAAATAAAAGAAAAAATACCAGAATATAAGCCGCTGCATTCCACGCTGCTCATGGCTGCATACTGGGTGGGTGGGGAGCCACGCTGCGTTGCCAGCAGCCTTCCTCTTCCTCACTCTCCCCCTTCCTGGCCTTAGGGGAGAGGATGAGGGACTATGCGCAGGGCGGGAACCGCTTTGCCATGCTCCTGGCGCTGTTTGCCCCACACTCCTGGCTGCATACCATAAGGTTGCGAATATAAGCCGCACTTTAACTTTTCACAGTCAGAATTTTGGGGGGGGGAGTGCTGCTTCTATTCAGGCCAATACAGTATCCCCCCCCCCCCCATGCCAGCGATGTTGTGATACATCATCACACTCTCCATAGGATCCCCACCTGCTGCCAATATGGGGTGGCAGTTCAACCGCTCTCCTCACACCCAAGCCAATACAGTGGTACCTCGGGTTACATACGCTTCAGGTTACAGACTCCGCTAACCCAGAAATATTACCTCGGGTTAAGAACTTTGCTTCAGGATGAGAACAGAAATTGTGCGGTGGCAGCGTGGCAGCAGGAGGCCCCATTAGCTAAAGTGGTGCTTCAGGTTAAGAACAGTTTCTGGTTAAGAACGGACCTCCGGAACGAATTAAGTACGTAACCAGAGGTACCGCTGTATTCCATTCACCAGCTCCTCAAAGAGTATTCCCTCCCATTTTATATATCAGACAGGCACCATCTCTGTTATTTTTTGACAACTGTTGGCACTTTTTCCTTCAAGCCTTTAAAGTGAAGCTTCTTATCCCAGTCTGCATCGGATGTGAAATGCTTTTTTCTTTTCTTTTCTTTTCAATAAAAAATGTTTCTATTGTTGATGTTTTTATTCTTAATTGCTTTGGGCTGTTTTATGGGAATTGATTCATAAATGAAATGAAGCAAGCAAACAAGCCGAGATGCTGAAAATATTTGTCAATTAGATTTTTGAGAAAGCTCTTCCCAGAAGTAGCACACTTTCTCTTTGAGATTTAGACTATAGAGCACTGTGCCCCTGGGGAAGGGTCTTCTTTTCTTTTTAAAATCTATCGCTTCCAGGTGACCTGTTTATTGAGCATGCATCCTGATTTGTTTGCAGGGAGGTTAGATGATGCTGGTTCTTTACTAAGCAGCAATTCTCTTTGCAGGGAGGTTAAACTGCATTGCACCCAGCGAGCACTATTCCCCCTTTGCAGTGCAGTATCCTGTCACTCTCCTCATAGCAAATGCCCGCCTTTTTAAAGGGGAAGCAGGTCTGTTGTGCAAGAGGGTCAGATCAACTTTAATTGTATAACCCAGATTTGCCACTGTGTGACTGAACCCCACCCCAAAATTCTAACAGTCTAGGAAGTGCCCCCCTTATCGGTACACATCATACAGGTTAATCGCTCCTACCATTTCTCTTAAACTGGGAACTCCTAGGGAAGAAGTAATTTAGCCTGACGCAAAGATCTTTACAGGCCCTGAGAGACCTGGAAGAGGTGCCTCATCTACCCGAAGTTCTAAGCAAGAGGGCAGTCTAAGAGGGTTTCCCCACCTCAGAGCCTGCCTCACATGGGTATAAATGATGTGGGAGTTCCCAGGCGTGTTCCTTTGGCTCACGGTATTCTTATCAAGATAGAGAGTGTGTGGCAAAATAGTCATACTTCGTGTTTCTAAAAGCAGAGATGGGGTCCCTTTTATGTCAAAGTCTGCATTCCCTCAAAAGAAAACTATTGGAATCTGCATTTCTTGGTGGTGGGCAGACCCAAAGCCCAAACAGCCAACCTGTGTTCTTTCTGCCACACTCGCCTCTTCTTTTTCTGACCTCTCTCGCCCTGCCCTTATCTGAAGGAGAGTTACTTGAAAAATCATCTTCACCCATACCAGCTGGCTCACACGGTCGATGGAGTTTCTCCTCACATCCCTGCCTAGGCAGGTTGGCAGGCCCCAGGTCTCTTCCGCAGTGGCCCTGCATCCCTAGAGGGGTGGGGGCCTGTGAAACCCAAATTATTCATTCCTTGAAATGTACACCAATTCAAATGTTGGGGGGGGGGGAAACAACCCTGGTATTCAGGCTAATTGTATTTTTGTTTTTGTGTTTTGGAAGTTTACTTGCTATGCTGGGGGAGGGGGCTGCACCTGACTCACGTGTTGGCATTTCTTCCTCTTTCCGTCCTCTCAAAATGCCTCAAAGGGGCCTCTGTATTATGAATTAACCATCTTGAGAGCAGACAGGAGACATCCTGCTTTGCAGAGAAATAGCACACACTGTTTTATAGGCATGATAACTTCTTCCTCCCGACTCACCATTTCGAGGGAACACCTGTGGAAACAATCCCCATTCGTTGTCTTGTCTCCATTGTGTCTGAAACGGAGATAACAGCTCAAAGGACGAAGACGCATCCCTCTTACTTGTTTGTCGAGCAGTCTGATAAACCACTGGCAGCCCCCCCCCCCCTTAGTGAAATGCAGCCAGAAACTGAAGAAGTGTGCTGAGGTAGCGTTGCTGAAGAGATGAAAACAGTGGGAGACAGAATGCCTGGGCGAAGTCATTAGCAATCTCTAATTATACAGACAATTTCACAGCCTAATGCCAAGGTGACTCAGAGTTCGGTAAACATTACACATTTCATTCCCTCCCTGTTATGTTTGGTTCATCCTTCATGGAGAGCCTGGGCTGTGTTATTTGTACCACCAACTTGCCTGGAGGCCATGAAATGGTTTGATGCAGAGGAGTGCTGGGAGGAACCAGCTGGGGAACCATTAAGGGAAGAAAGGCTCAGAGCCCGGACAGTGGTGGTGGGACTACGATGCTTGGTCAGAGGGAGAAGATTGGGAAGAGGAGGTGTCGGAAGCTGAAGAGGTAATAGGGCTTAGTGAGCTGGGAGAGTCTGTGGCAGAGAGAAGTCCAGGATCAGAGGCTGAAGTTGAAGCTGAAGCAGGCGAGTGGGAGATGGGAGGTCAAGAAGCAGAGGTGAGTCAGGCTGGTGAAGCATCATAGGAAGCTTCCCCTCCTCCTGTGACAAGCTCTCCTCCTGCATGCCTCCCAGAACTAGGAGGGGAGTGAAATGGGTGTAGCAAAGGGACAGGCACAGCCTCTGATTGCTTGGAAGAAGCCCTGGAGAGGAGATATAGATGATCACGGAGAGATGGGGACCATCTCAGCAACTGATTTCATGGAGTAAGACCTATAGGTAATGAGCTGCTGGGCTGATTTGGCCTGACACTCAGTCAAGTCTGTGAAAATAATAATTTTGCTACTAAAGAGCTAACTCCAAGCTTCAACTGTGTGATTTACTGACTGGCTCGTTCTGTGACACTGCATGATGGCTGGTACACAGAGGAAAGATGGGAAACTTGTAGCCCTCCAGATATTGTTGAACTACAGGTCCCATCAACCATGCCATTAGCCATGCTGGTGGGATAGAGCTGATAGGGCTTGGGAATCCAACACCTTCTGGAGGGGCACAGATTTGCCATACCTGGTATACAAGGAGGGCTTGTATCATGAGAAGACTCCAGATGGTGAAAGACAGAAAGAGAGGGTCACATGCCAAGCACAACCTTACAGGATTCTTGTCAGGGAGATCAGGGCCAGATTTAAGGGTATGTTCTTGGAGGCGGGGTTGCCTAAAATTAATAGTGTAAAGGCAAAGGAAAAGAAGTAAGCCTCCAAGTACGCTTGTTTTCTTAAAAAATAATAATATGGAAAATAATCAATAATTTGTAAATTTATGTTTTTTAATGAAATTAAATATTAATTTGCTACAAAACTGCTTTGTGTATATGACACACTACTTGTTGCAATGCTTAGGCGTAAAGCACCCTAAACAAAAATTGGTTATTTGTTCTAAATATATAGGACTTGCCTACTTACAGTGGTGCCCCGCAAGACGAATGCCTCGCTAAACGAAAAACCCGCAAGACGAAAGGGTTTTCCGATTTTTTAGCGGCTTCGCAAGACGAATTTCCCTATGGGCTTGCTTCGCAAGACGAAAGCCCATAGGGAAATCTCCGGGGACAGTGGGGAAGCGCAGCGCGCCTTCTCCTCTGTTCCCGGACCTGTCCTAAGGCTTGCGGTGGGAGGTCCGGGAACAGAGGGGAAGGCGCGAAGGGCTTCTCCTCTGTTCCCGGGGCTTGCGGTGGGAGGAGGGTTTTTCCTCCCCACCGCCAACATTCAGAACAGCATTCTGAATGTTGGCGGTGGGGAGGAAAGCCCTCCTCCCACTGCAAGCCTTCAGGACAGGTCCGGGAACAGAGGGGAAGGTGCGCAGCGCTTCTCCTCTGTTCCCGGGGCTTGCGGTGGGAGGAGGGTTTTTCCTCCCCACCGCCAACATTCAGAACAGCATTCTGAATGTTGGCGGTGGGGAGGATAGCCCTCCTCCCACTGCAAGCCTTCAGGACAGGTCCGGGAACAGAGGGGAAGGTGCGCAGCTTGCTGCCCCGCGCGAGGGGCGCTCTTAAGCAGAGTGCCCCTCGCGCGGGGCCGACATTCGCCGCTTGGAGAGCCCTGCGGGGAAGTCCTGCAGGGTTCCCCAAGCTGCGAATGTCTGCGCCGCGCGAGGGGCGCTCTGCTTAAGAGCGCCCCTCGCGCGGGGCAGCAGGCTGCTATCCGCAGCTTGGAGAGCCCTCTGGACCTCTTCTGAAGGCGGGTGGGGGGCAAAAGTCTTTGTCCCCCCTGCCTGCCTTCCCGGGGGATTTTAAAATGCTGGCGGGCGGCAGCGCTGCCGCCCGCCAGCATTTTAAGATCGCCCCGGACAGCGGAGAAGGCAGGTGGGGGGGGAAGCAAAGACTTCCCCCCCCCCCGCTGGCCTTCAGAAGAGGTCGGGGACAGACTGTCCCCGGACCTGGTCTGAAGGCGGTTTCCATAGGAACGCATTGATTGATTTTCAATGCATTCCTATGGGAAACCGTGCTTCGCAAGACGAAAAACTCGCAAGACGAAAAGACTTGCGGAACGAATTAATTTCGTCTTGCGAGGCACCACTGTACTTCAATGGAGAAAATGCACGATTTTAAACAAAGCCGTTTCCTTTTCAAAGAGTGTAGCTACTTTGTTTTGATCCATCCACCCATCCAATCTAGCAACAGAATGATTCGAGTAATGCATTTGAGGACAGTTTGTCTACGTTGGGCAGCCCAGAGAGACTGATACTTTCATTAAACATCTTGTAATACACCCACTTCTGTCAAGATACCATAGTGCTGATTTTTAATCAGTTTAATCCATTAGTTAAAAGCAAGACAGCTGAACAAAACAAAACCCCATCTATCAATTGACAGCCCTAAACCATAAAGCTGTTTTCACCTGACACATATTCTTAGCTTACCCTCATGTTTTGCCAAGAAACGAGAGAGGACGGACATTTCAAACGGGCTTGAAAAGTATTAATTTAGGAAGAGGAGGGGAAGAGAATTATGCAAACTAGTCTGATCATCCCTAGTTCCTTACTTGGGAGTTTATTGGAAATGACAGGAAAGTTTTAAAGAGGGATTTTGAGGACATTATATCAATAAAGCAAAACAAATAACAACGCAGTTAGAAGCAATTATTTATGTCTGAATGCATTATGTGGTTCCACTGCACCAATTAACCCAGACTGTCTCCCACTCAGTTATTGCAAATTGCCTCCTTTATAATTGTATATGCAAGCCTTGGAGGATAGAGGCTATGAAATCTTATTTACCCAGAGTTTATAGCACTTGCATACCAACATTTCAAAGCCAAGCTCCATAAAATGTCTTACAGATGAAATATCTGCATATCCCAGCATCAGGCTCGGCTCTGCAGCTAATTAAATCAATTTTTTTTAAAAATGAATTTTCTATATGGTGCACTGGACAATACCTGCACACAACTGTGATGTATAGACTTCCATTATGAAGAGATGAGTAATGCGGTGGATGTGTCTGTGTGATGCGGCAAGAGACACATGGGAGCAGCCTTACTACTTTGATGAAATGTTCCCAGAAAGCCTGTGTGAAGCTAGATAAATATCCTGACCCCGTGATAGGCTTTTCTATAGGAAACAGTTGGAAAGTGCTAAATCACCTGTCAGATGAAAACAGGTACACTTGCTTTATGATACGTGAGCGGGGCTTCATAACAGCAAGTCAAACGAACAAGCTGTTTTCATGAGGTCCAGCGCCATGTCCTATCCAATAATACTTGCAACATTCACTTTAAAATATCATTGTCTCCACAAGCTGAAACACACACACACACCCCTTTTCACATAGGGTTGGCATTATATTTGTATTCTATTACCTGGCAACATCTCTCCCCCCTCAGATGGCAACACACACAGTTTTAGCATTGGAAGAGACATGTGCTTGGCGGGTCAGCTTGAAGGGAGGAGGTCACACCAATATGTACACCTTGTGTACCTGTTAACTCCAGTTTGACAGCATGCTAATTGCAACTGAAAATCCCAAAGTTCAGTGCTCTTGTTTAGCAGTGCTGGAATATTGATAGGAGAGAGAATTCACAACAGTGAGATTCTGTATTTTAAGCAGGATGATGGAAACATTGTAAAAACAAACGTGACAGACAAATTAGCTTATTAAGCCACTTTACAGTGTGAGCTGACAAGAGCTGCTTTTAGACATAGCCCTTTCATGGCAAAATAGTGCAGGGGGGAAAAACACAGAACAGAGATCTTAAAAGGGAGGGGGAATGAATAACAAATCTTTAGGCCAAATTTCTGGCTGAAACAGTTGTATTTTTGTCATTGAAATGGGAAAAGCAACACCTCTGTACATTTTTATAGGGTGGCGAGGAAAGTGTGGAACCGCTGAGTTCACTCCTGTTATCTCACACCAGAACGACAAAATGGGATTGAAGTGAAATGCCCAGTTTGCATGCAATAGGCATTTGTGGTGTGATTCGTGGACTTGGGAGGGTTTGATTGGAGGAAGCGAGTTCAGATCAGAACAAGCAGTTCCATTAGCCTGCTCTTTTTAACCGACTGACACTCTTGCTGGCCTCTTCTCAGCCACCCACACGGATTGTTTGAAGGCTAGAAACACTGATCTGCTTGAGTATGAACCATTCTGGCAGGGGAAAATACACAGGGAATTACATAAGGCCCTCCTTGCAACAGAATCTCACCCCAAATATATACAGCACATTTTCTTAAGCGCTTAACAGGCAGTGGGGCTTATGCGGTAGAAGCAATCTCCTGTTGTGTTGATATCAGATTCCCTTTTACAGCTCCTGGACATCTGGCCAGTGTGTTAGGTCTGCAGGACTAGCTTCCTGGTATAAGATGTGAGAAAGGCCACAGACTGGGGCAGCTAACATCATGCCATCTTGATTTTGTTGGACTCCAGCTCTCAACATCCCTGCCTATTAGCCATACTGGTTGGGGCAAATGGGAGTGTGAAATCCAAACTTGGAATACATCACTGCCCCAGATGTCACATCTATGCCAGCCTTCATTACCTCCACTGGCTATGAAGCAATAAGCAGAAAGAACCTAACCCGGTTTGTGTCAATGGAAGTAGCCTGCTAGGTATCCCTGGTCCCCAAGTGTTTTGGACTTTAAACACCTATAACAAAATGATGAACTTGACTCGCTTGTTAACAGGCAGTCAGTGCAAATCTTTCAACACAGCTGTAATACGTGCAAAGCTGGTTGTTCCACTGAGCATCCTAGTAGCTGCATTACAGAGACAAACACACTACTATCCATCGGCTCAGCCTATTTTGCAGAATTAGTGTGATGTGAGAATAAAAATGAGCTCCATGAATGCTGCTGCTCCGAGTTCCTTGGAAGAAAAGTGGGAAACAGATGTTATGGCACTTGATAATATGGGGCATTTGTGAAGTCACCGCCCTGGAGTGATGAAACTGAAGCAAATATTCAGGCAGGACTTACTTTTCCCCCATTTAAGGACATAAGACAAATTACAGGATACAGAAACTTTTTATTAAACCTTTATTTCATTCTCAATTGTATTGTTACTCTTCAACGCACACCTGTTAAGGAAAAGATCACACAATCAGATTTTAGGGGGGTTTTTTTTGCTTCCATGTTTTTCTGTTGCTCACTTTTATATTCCCAATAATGCTTTGCCACTTGAAGTTAAAGCCAGTTTTAAAACTGCTTTAAAGATGCTCCTCTGTCTTCTTTTAAAAAAAAGTTTAAAAGAATAATCTACGGTGCCCAGCAGTATAACTAGTTGTGTTTGACTAGGTAACATACTACACAGATGTGACAGCAGAAGTCTGACAAATTGTGAGTACTGTTCCCTCTTTAATATTGTTGTTAGGCTGCAACCTAGAGAAACAAGGTGGCATCTTTATCTTCTGGCTGGGCACTTTTGTATTTCTTCCTTTCAAGGCAGAGAACAGCTAATTAACCAAATGGAAAAAAATATCAGAGAGGACAGGAAGTTCTGCAACTGAGCATCACGTGTAATTTGGATGCAAGGTAGTAGGAAGTGCTTACATAAAAGCCATGTGTAAGACACCGTCTTTCCTTTCCTTTCCCTTCTTACAACTTACCCTGCAGGAAGAAATGCAAGGAAACCACGTTTAGGAGTCATCTGGCTGCACCTTTTCATTAGTGTATTAAAGAAACACCACCTGAAATCAAAATTAGTGCACAAAGCCACCCTATTTCCAGATGTGATCAAGGCTTCATCCCTTGTTTGTGGCAGAAGCAGCAACAGCAGCAACAACAACCTGTTCCCTGTGCCATCTAGAAGAGAATTTAAGGTTTACTCACAGAACCTAAGAGTTTACCAACAGCAGAAGTGGAAGATAGCTCTCATGGTTAGCAGCCATTGATAGATTTGTCCTCCGTCCATTTGTCTAACCCTTTTAAAGTCATTCAAGTTCGTGGCCATCAGTACATAGCAGATCCTCACTACACAGTACAGTGGTACCTTGGGTTAAGTACTTAATTAATTCCGGAGGTCTGAAACTGTTCTTAACCTGAAGCACCACTTTAGCTAATGGGGCCTCCTGCTGCTGCCGTGCCACCAGAGCACGATTTGTTCTCATCCTGAAGCAAAGTTCTTAACCTGAAGCACTATTTCTGGGTTAGCGGAGTCTGTAACCTGAAGCGGATGTAACCTGAGGTACCACTGTATATCTGGCATCCCCAACCTGCGGCCCTCCAGAAGTTTTGGCCTACAACTCCCATGAGCCCTAGCTAACAGGACCAGTGGTCAGGGATGATGGGAATTGTAGTCCAAAACATCAGGAGGTCCGAAGGTTGGGGATGCGTGCAGTATATCCATTATATTTTATCACAGTAAGTTTACACTGGCCCTAAAAGCAGTAGCTGAACCGGTGTTAAAATTAAGATGTCTAGCTGGATACTTTTTAGATAAAAAAAATTATAGTAAGATTTGGAAGTTATGAACTGAAAGCTCTTAGTTGAGAACTTTTGGCCCAAAATGTACTAGCGTACCTGTAATGGGAATTAGGGTTGCTTGTGCGTAAATTCCAAACTGCTCCGAGCTGGTAGTATAGCTGGACCTTTCCCCGGTTTGACAGCCCTAAAACGCGACTGTCTCAGTCACTGGCAGAATCCGTCAGTGGGCGTTTCCTAAACTTCCTCCAACATAAGAATTCCTTAACAGACAACCTCCTCCTCGCTTCTCTGTGCGGAAGCCTTCTGCGCAGAGTGGGTGTGCCCAGCGGTGGTCCTGCACTCTCCTCACTGACCTCACTGGAAGAGTCTCAGAGCCTCCCCTCCGAAGTACTCTCAGCATCTCCTTTCTTCCTGGTGTCACCTTGGTTTCCTTCCCCAGCGGAAGCTCTCTCTCTCCCCTTGCTGGTTCCCTCTCCGGCATCATTAGGGAGCCAAACCTCTCCACTCGGCTCCGATGTCAGTTCCCTGACAGTACCTTCAAATTCTTCCTAGGTTGGCAGGTACCCTTTCACTTGCCACAATGCCTAGAACATCACTTTGTTGTGAGGGTGTTCTGTGGCGGGGGAAATGATCATGAGCCCAGGAAGAGCACCAGGAAATTCCATGCCCTGCTCTCAAATTGTCAAGCAGTTTTTTGCAGTCTGCAAATGAAATTGCAAAAATTGGGAGCTTTTCATGCAGCATTAGAATTGGCACTTGAATCCCACTCATATACAGTACTTTTTTTTTAAAGGAATCCCAAGAATACTGATCAGCAGAATTGACACTACTACAGGTGTCACATACCTGTTCTGCATATGTAAGCAATCCATCGTTTAGTGTGGCAGCACCTTCACTTTGGAATTCCCTGCCTATTGATATCAAGTAGGTACCTTCACTGTATTCTTTCCAGCACCTGCTAAAAACAGTCTTGTTTAGACGCTTTTAAATCTTAATTTATTTCAGTATTTCAACTTTTGTATATTTTAAAGTTGTGTTGTCACCCCCCCTTTATCTTTTCGTAAACTGTTTTGAGGGTTATTTTTTGTTACAAATCAAGTGGTGTATAGTTTATGAATAAATACCATAATAAATAAGAAGGTGTGCACATGGTTGGAGACTTGCAGAACAGCTTAATCACGCTTACTCAGAAGAAAGCCCTGTTGTGTTCAAGGGGCCTAACTTCCAGATAAATGTGCACAAGACTACAGCCTTAAGTAGAAAACTTTATTTGGATTCCCCCCTCTATTTTTAGAAGTATTTCCAGGTTCATAACTTAATTACTTTGCATTTCCCAAGTCAGCATTTCTAGAAAAAGAGGACAAAAAAAGGACAAGTTATGGGGGTAGAAATTTTAAAATGAGGCATTAAGAGGTTTTGAAAAAGCATTTTCAGAACATATATAGAAGATAAAATGCAGTTACATGAAATACAAATTTAACTTTGGTTAAGAAGCCTTTAATACATTCTCACATTATGTTCCAAACACATTCAATGCCAATTTACCTTTGTTTATTGTTGAGATACTAATTTCATGATTATGTCCAAGGAGAAGAGCCTCAGCTTTTTACTTCAGTGAGTAGATTAGTTAAGCAGCCAATAACTCCTACCACACTGGGAGCACATATCTTGCGTGATGTTAAAAATAAATGCTCTTATGCAGGAACAGAACAACATATGTATGTATGTTAGTGGTAGAGTGGCATGAAATGAAGTACATGATGCTCACTATGAAAATACTTTTGTGTAGAAAACAATGAACTGATAGTATTTTTTCCTTTTGATGTATGGAATGATTTTGACCATTTAAAAAAAAGGTAAAAAGGAAATCTTCAAATTTAAAAAAAATGCATACAGCAGGGACATTATCTCATTTCCTTTCAAAAGAGCTCAATGGTATTCTGCAGCAGGTGGATCAAACAAGAAAACAAAAATTATAATTTAGCAAGGTGCTACCTAGACCTCCCTGCTGATCTATAAACCAAGGAAGAACTCTATAAGGAGCAGTTTCCTAGTTGCTTCCACTTTAGTTGCTGACCTCAGAAAACTCACTAAACCACTCAAGTAATCCATTTGCCTACATACAACATATGCTTCTTCTAACAGACTTGTTTCCCAACCAAGCTCAAAGTGGTTATCTGCACCTAAGCAAAGTCTGAAGCAGTACATAGGCAACAGATTTTCAGGGATGCATTGGAGATCGGTCACAGGTGGTTGTGGCAAACACACATTCATTTCTACATCCTGCCATGGTCTCCAGTCCAATTATTATCTCGGGTTTTTGTGGTGCTTCAAAGTTGTCCCCAGGACAAAGGAAAGCAAGCTTCCAGAAGCATGTCAGATACTGGCTGCTGTAGATAGAGTGCATGCTTTTGTTTTTCTGTTGAGAGCATCTGTTGGCTAATGTTGGTAAGGATTCCCAATCCCCAACACAGCAGCAATTTTGAAAATTTAGAATGTGAAAGAATGGGAGCATAGCAACAAAGGGGGAGGAATGCAAAAATTTATCTCAGCCGTGAAGCTTAGTAAAGTTACTTTTTTCTTCACAGTAAAAGGTCCTGCTTCCCTGTTTCTCCCATTACATTTGCACCTAACTATCAGTTCTACAACTGAGGGGAAAGTCATTCCAGTTGCTCTTGTGAAAGAAACAGGGCACACGCAGCCTCAGTGATGTCCCACGGGAATGTGCCAAACAACCCTCTCCTTGCTTTTATTTCTGCAATAATGACAGTAAATCAGGCTTGTTGACGCTTTTTATTGTGAGATGGGGAGTCTGGTAGAAAACTAGAAAATGACCATGATGTAACAAGGAACTTAAAAAAAAAAGAAGTTTCAGATTTGTAACTCACATACATGAATACAGGAACAAATTGGCACAGAAATGTTAAACATTGTTCCCAACACTGTTTAGAAGATTATTCTATCTTGGCTTAGCTAAGGAAATGAGTGTTTTATGGTTAGGCTAAACTCTTAATAAAACGGCAGAGCATCATGCTATTAGTCATACAGTGAATTTCAAAATTTAAGAGCTTTATATTAAAAACTGGGAAAAGGTAAAATGAATTGATTGCGATTGTAAAATTGATACATTCCCGTTTTAATTCTTCTCTTCTACAGTCCAAGGCAAGTATAAATGTTAACATAACACTGTTAAATCAAATCTCAATGCAAGAGAACCAATTGCATCTCTACTTTAAATCTTATCAACTTTCCAAATTTTCATACTAAAATATATTATTGTATTAATACAAACTACAGTATTATACACTACACTGTGTAATAAATAAAGAAATATAAAAATAAGACACATAAATATAAAAGTTTTCTAAAACTAAAAAGGTACATATGTCAGTAAGAAGGGTATTAATACTGCCAGGTTTGAAAACATACAGTACAAAATGTTGCACAGATCTAAAAACTAAAAGAAATAAAATAATACTGATAGGTTAAAATCAGCTAACATTGTCAATAAATGGGGTCCAGAATAACTAACATTTGGAAACATTTATGAGCCCAATAACATATGATGTATGTGTCTGAAATTAAGTGAACCAATAAAACAAATTAAAAATTTCCCTTCGTAATTACTATAGAGAAATTCTCCAAGTAAGTAATTAAAGAAAAAATAATACTGAAGAATTGCATTATGAAATGTACCAGTGCTTTTACTTTTCTGATGGCTAAGTGTTCTTCCCCCATGATTTTGTTGTATAGAAGTTCAATATAAATCAACAAATGCTAGTTATTGTAGGCCACACATTGGAGAAAGGCCAGTCAGAGCCTTTAAAATACTGAGAAATGGCACTTACAGCACACAAGGTCTTGCATAAGGCCAAAGGAGATACAAAGCTTCATGTCATATCCTTCATATTTTAAACTACATACTCCAGACACAATTACAAACACTGATTTTGACAACTTGGCTGTCCTCACCAGTATTAACACTGTTAGTCCCTGCAATCAGAACCCCACCACAATCTTTTCAAACTACATTTTCAACCACATGAGTAAGAAACTTCAATTCTTCTATCAGCTGCTTCCTTAAGGCTAACAATACACTTTAAATGAGAACATGTTCTACTAACAACATCTAAATGTTTTAAACTGCTACCTTCTAAGCTGAATTTACAAAGGTAGTCAAGCACTGTTTGGAACTGCATCATACCTTTCTGCTTAAGGGAATTTTGTAGTGCAGAAGTTCTCACATTTTAAAAATATAATAAAATACTGAAGCGGAATTAGCAGAATTGTTTCACTGATAAAATCAAAACAACGACAACAACATAAATCTCTCCCAATTGTACAGTTGAAAAATTGAACCAACGAAAAGAAAAAAAAAAGAAAAATGATTTTTGTTTTAATACTGATAAAAACAAACTGATGTCCAACACATATCAAATAAAACATGTTTCCTACAACATGTTAAATATCTGCTTCCAAAGTCACCATGTTCTAATCTGTTTCAGGTCACAAACTTGTTCCTAACTTTGAAAAGTGTGAAAAATTACTAGGTTTGAGGTTCAGGCACACCTGGATATATATATTTTTTATATTTTCTGTTTTTTTTTTCTTTTTTGTTACACAGTAGTGAACAGGAATCACAGTGCACAAGCTACTGTGCTTCCATGAAAAAGCATGTAGAGTACAGAACAACCTTCATTGCCAGCCGAGATTTCTCTGCCTTGTACAAAACCACACCATCAGTTAAGCTTTATTTGCTGCTGATTCTGACATTGGCTCTTCTTTCTGTATATCCTCTTGTTTAGCACTGCTTTCTTCATTTACAGCTTCCTTATCCTTCATGCTACCTTCACTTATTTCTTCCTCCTCTTCCTCCTCTTCGTCTTCCTCCTCTTCGTCGTCTTCCTCCTCCTCCTCCTCTTCTTCCTCTTGTAATTTCCCACATTCTTTTCCTTTTGGCGGTTCCTCCTCCATCTCTTTGTCTTCCTCTTCCTCCTCCTCCTTTTCGCTGTCTTCCTCTTCCTCCCTCGTCAAGCTCTCTCTCTCATCGGAGTCGAGCTGCGAGGGGGAAGCCCCGGGCCCTGCGTGCTCATTACTTAGCCGCTCCTGCGCCGCCTCTTCCTGTTCTGTGCTGTCGCGTTCCTCAGCTTCCCTTTTGCAGTAGGAGTAGCGGTGATTCATGTGCTGGGAGTAGGACCCCGAGTGCGAAAAACGTTTGCCACATTTGTCACATTGGTAGGGCTTTTCTCCAGAGTGCAGTCGCATGTGTTCAATCAAATGATGCTTGTGTTTAAATGCCTTTTTGCAGATCCCACACTCATGAGGCCGCTTACCTGAAAAAGAAAAAACAATATAACTTCCAGGCGTGCGTGTTGGGACTCAATCACTGCACACACAATCAGAGGTCCCATGATTTGTTTGGTCTTTTTGAACAATCTTGTTCACCGTTTCACTCAAAGACAAAACTAAACATGGCTAACACTTTGACCACTGATAAAGCTCTTAAAGAGTGGAGGATGGGAGAGGCCTTTGGCATCTAGTGTTACCTATATCTAACTGATCACTTTCTTTCTTGTTTTATCACTACAGTGGTACCTCTGGTTACGTACTTAATTCGCTCTGGAGGTCCGTTCTTAACCTGAAACTGTTCTTAACCTGAAGCACCACTTTAGCCAATGGGCCTCCTGCTGCCGCTGCGCTGCACTATTTCTGTTCTCATCCTGAAGCAAAATTCTTAACCTGAGGTAATATTTCAGGGTTAGCGGAGTCTGTAACCTGAAGCATATGTAACCTGAAGCGTATGTAACCCGAGGTACCACTGTACTCATATTCACAATTTTAAAATTCGCCGGTATCTAAATGAATTAGATACAACTTGTTATGTTCTTGTCTTGATCCATCAAGGCAGCTATATTGTCAGCCTTCTGTATCTGCAGTCAATGCAAATGGACACCTGGATGGGCAACCTTATCTGCACAATCTTGCTCCTCTGAACCCAATTTGGAAAGGCTGGAGATGCCTTTTTACATGAATGGTGAGGCATATTCTCACCTGTGCCAGACTAATTGGCAATGACTAGAGTTGTCCCTGGATGGACCTAATAAACTCAACCCGTGTACCTTCTTGTTCACATACCTGTGTGTTCATATTTATGTCTCAAGAGTGAGCTACTCTTCTGGAATATTTTGTCACACAAATCACAAGCATACATTCCATTTTCTGTCTTTCTCATCTTCTTCTTCGGTGGTGTGGAATCCGAATCATTCTGATCCTCTACATTTGATACACCTTCTGAGCTAGTGTCTTGTCTTTCATCCTGAGAAATCAAGGAACAACATTCTTACACCTGCTGAAATGCAGTGAACACAACAGGCAGTATGAAGTTTTTTTTTACGTTTTAGTAAATTCGTTTAAATCTCAACCACATTTATGTAGCAAGATCTCTCTCTTTTTATGAACCTACCATTCTAACTTTGCTAATAATTGGGGCCCTTGAAGATTTAGGTAAAATAATTGCCTGATGTTCAGGCTTTCAAGTAGAACAGAGAAAGCTATTCAACAGTTAAGAAGGGAGATATCAAAGGCAAGAATGTTATAGACTAAAAAATTGTAAGAAGGCACTTTGGCAATGTGTTCATTTGGCTTTCTCAAATGTTTTTAGCAGTAGCATATAGGTGCTCCAGATTTCACTACTTTGATACCAGTTATGAAGAAGTAAAATAATCTTCCAATGTACTGTATGCATTTAAGTGTTGTTTAATTTCACTCTCAATTATCTGCATATATTTCTAATGCATTGCCAATGTACCTGTGCTAAAAGTTCATCCTCGACTATTAAGGCAAAATCCCCCAAAAGTCATTTCAATTCCAGCATTAATGGTATCAACAAGCTAAAAAAGGAGACTTTCTAGCAATGTATCTTAATAATAATGTGATCACTACATAATCAGTCACTTAGAAACTGATTTCCCTCAGTAATTTATTAGTTAGACCAGTGACACATATTAGCTGCATCCTAAAACATATGGAGAACAAAGTACAAACAGCTGCTTGTGCATAAAAAGGAATATGGGGACTGGGTGTCTGGCCTGCCCAGCATTTGCATCTAGCTCCCAGGATGTTAGGTGCATTACTGCATAGCAGACACTCATGTAGCAGTACAGTAGAAGCCTCCCCACCTGTTGCCTCATAACTAGACATCTACGCCAAGGTTGGCTTTTCCTGCCTGGACTGTGTGAAGACTCCATGTTAGCAGCAGTCAGACAGTTTCCTGTAACCAAACTACAGCTGGAATGAGTCCTTGCTAGGGACAGCAGCACTTTTGAGGTGTCTGTAGCACACCTGACTAATCACCACGCTAGAGTTTATATAACCTAGGCATAGGTAAACTCGGCCCTCCAGATGTTTTGGGACTATAACTCCCATCATCTCTAGCTAACAGGACCAGTGGTCAGGGATCATGGGAGTTGTAGTCCCAAAAACATCTGGAGGGCCGAGTTTGCCTATGCCTGATATAACCCATTCACACTCTCTGCCTTTGACTTCATCTGCCCTTATTGCCATTTAATCTGACTGGCTATGGCAACAACATCATGAAATAACATCTTAGATACCTGCAAACAGAATCATATGGCTTATTCGGCTGATTAAAAGGCTAAAAGGCATTGGGCTAAATGAGGATAATGGAGACGGAATATGGCACTATAATCAAGCAGTAACCAGAGAAATGTAACAATATAAAAAAGCCACGAAACAATGCAATTATTGGGCAGATCAGTATTTTGCAGTAACATGCACATTTCTTTAGGAATGATCAAAATGAGAGAATATTCAGTACAGGGCTAATAATTTGGTTACATAATTAGAAAATGCAGGCATTGATTGTTAAAATACCCCCCCAAAATATTTTGGAATGTGCCTCAGAATATAATGGACACAGGTCAAAGGTGTGTAACATTACCATTGTAGAGGCTATGATAAGTCACGTTGTGTAGGCATGACCACATGGAAAAGGAAATTGCAATACCAGACTCAATTCTTGTCGTCATCTGCATCTAGTCCACAGTAAAGCTAAATGGTGTCTGGTGTATGGAATGAAAGGCCTTGCTTACGTTAAGTGTGAGGTATTTGCACAGAAAATTCATTCTAACTCGTATTAGCTAAATGCAGCTAGTCAGAATAATCTAATATTAGCAAAATGAACACTTCATTCCCCCCACCTTATTTTGTGACTTTATATGTTTGCCTCATTAATTAAAATACATAATCATATATTGGTTCAGGTACCTGACTTCCATTGGCCTGCATCTGTTTTGGTGTTTCTTGAACTGTAGGGTTAACGGTGGTTGAATACGTATAAGCTACCTGTGGGATAAGAATGGTTTGCTTATTGGCAGCAAGAGCTCGTAAGCATGGAACACTGTTCTGGTCAGCAATGGCAACAATTGTAGGTAACTGGGCAGTGACTGTAGGTATAGCAATATTAATGGGATTGGCACTTGGTGGGATTACATTTACAACTGGTTCAGAGTCTGTAATACTGCTGTCCTTTTGCGGTTCTTTTTTTGCACAAGTCAAGTTCAATGGTTCTTCTTGGACAGAATAAGCACTGTTCTGGTAAACACTAGTTATAGTAGATCGCTCTAATGTTTCTCCATGTTGCTTTGGTAGTGAAAGGTCAAGAGGTTCTATTTGTGGCTCTTCCTGGACACCTTCATTAAGGTACACGTAACCCTGTGAATTTCTAGATGAAGAGAGGTTAAGGGGTGATGGGGATGCTGTGTTACTCCGCAAACCATTCTGAGCTGATCCTGTTGATACAGTCTGCGGTTTATCTACCTTGAGGGAGCTTTCAGAATTAGATGTGCCGTCCTGGTGTTCATTTGCCATTTCCAGTCCTGCGCGGTCATCATTATCCACAGAATTTTTTAGTTTGTCAGGTTCAGGGGAAGATGGTCCTGATGATGGTACAGAAATTTGGCCAGCTTGCATTTTTTCAAACCACTTTTTTACAACATCCAATGGCAAATTGACCGAGTCGGCAATTTTTGAGAGCTCTTCTGAGCTTGGTTGTGCATTTAATGCATAATAGGCTTTTAGAATGGATAAAAGATTTTTTAGAGGGGGTTGGCCAGGAGATAGATTAGCCTCCCCTGTTTCTGGTGAAACAGAGGCTTCGGACTTCTCAGCTTCTGCACCGCTGAGCTGAGATGGCTGAGTGGGATTTCTGATATCATAGTGCTTTGATTCTTGAAGTGCATTGGATTCTCCTGGGCAGTCATCACGAAGAAGGCAAGTGCTATCATTGGTCTCTCCATCAAAGCTTTTTTCTTTCTCCGATTTCACCCTAAGATCTTCTGGCAACTTTTCGATTTTGCAGCTGTTTGTTGGGGCGGGGTTTTCTTTTTTCAGATTCTGTGGCACAACCTGAAGTTGACTAGGTTGCTCCAAACTGTAGTTGATGATAATTTTGGTTGTCCCATCTTGATCAACCAAAGGAAGACTGATAGCTGAAATGAGGGAATGTCCAGCTTGCTGTATGGATGCAGTGTTGATTGTTTCTTGTTCTTTGGATGTAAGAAGATTGGCATGACTGTTCTCCAACACTTGTTTTATTACATTGCCATCAACGGCAACTTTAAGTACATTTTGAATGTCACTTAAGTTGATACTTATTGGAGACACCAGACCAACGGTTGGCAAAACAACAGCTTGCACCACACCCTGAGGAGAACTGGTTGCCTGTAACGGGCCACCACCACTAAAAACCCCGTTTTGCAAAGGGGCTGAACAGTTGATTCCTGAAGCAACCACTATGGGCTTGAATTCATAATCCACAGGTTCAGTTTTAATTTGGTTAATGGGGAGCTGTTCTTGTAACGGCTTATTCTCTATCTTTTGTCGTACTTGTGGTCTTGCTGGGCTACCCGGCGATGCAGAAAGGGAAGGGGAAGAGCACTGAGATGTCTTGAGCCCTGATCGTGCCCGGCCATTCACAGGCACCAAACCAATACATTTCTTACTGCTTATGTGAGAGCTGTAGGAACCAGAATGGGAAAAACGTTTCTTGCAGTTTGGGCACTCATATGGCTTCTCTCCTATAGAGGCATTAAAAAAAGAAAGAAAAAAGCCATTATAATCTAGGAATCTGAACTAATAAATTATAGCTTGGATTGAAAGAGTGTGGAAGGATAATATACTAGAAGGCACACGTATACTACCCTTTCAAGTAACTTTGCACCAAAGCCTTCATAAAACAATGCAAAAGGCACAATCCAATGAATGTTAGCTAACGCTAAATCCCCTCAATGGTACTTAAACATTTAACAATGCATTTTCTCTCCAAAGGTAGGGATTTAATCACTACTAATTTTTTTCTGGACTGTACATTTTCTATGGGGAAAATAATCGAGATTTCACACATTTATAAAATCTGCACATCATCTAAGATAAGTGTCCAAAAGCTCATCTGTTCAGCTGAACCAATAAATGCCCCCCCCCCGTGCCAGAAAAGGGCAAAAGAAGTTTTTTTAAAGGCAAAATCCAAGAAATGGATGGCATATGACAACTATAGGTGCATGAACCAAACATTTAACCAGCAGAAAGAAAATAGCTGCGCTTGCTGTTCCATAAATGCTTGCTCCAGAGGTAATACAGTACTTTATCTCAGGTAGGATCTGTAACAGTTCTTGTGGTTTTGCTTGCAGAAGCTGATGCACAGATTGAACATCATATCTGCTCAGCTCACTGCAAGGTATAAAACAGAGTGGCTGGGGAAACCCAGCCAGATGGGCGGGGTATAAATAATAAAATTATTATTATTATTATTATTATTATTATTATTATTATTATTATTATTATTATTATCACCCATGAATGGAAAATACCTTTGGATACAACCCAACAGCAATAAGTATAAACTTTAAAATCACCACTTCTCAGTACCAACACTGGATATCCAATGGCTGAAACAACTTAGTGCCACCTTACAATTTAGCCAGAACAAGGGTCATACAGTCAAAGAACAGCTTTGATAATGTACAGTAAACCTTCTTTATTGAGCCTCCTTAACATATTTTATGTGCTTTCACTATATCTTACCTAATTGCTGA
Source organism: Podarcis gaigeae (assembly GCF_964106915.1). Classification (NCBI taxonomy): domain Eukaryota; kingdom Metazoa; phylum Chordata; class Lepidosauria; order Squamata; family Lacertidae; genus Podarcis; species Podarcis gaigeae. Next base: position 19,866,986 of record NC_139688.1, read on the forward strand.
CAAATTATGTTCAACATACCAAAACACATAATTTATGCTGCAGGCTATAATTTGGTATAGTTTTAACATAGCAAGTGGTATGCAACACTTTATACTGACAAGCAGGACTTAAGATATTTACCACTGTGGATTCGTAGGTGTTCCTTTAAGTGATGTTTATATTTGAAAGCTTTTCCACATTCAGTGCACTTGAATTTTCGGTTACCACTAGATTGAGTTACATGTCTCTGTAAGACAGAATGTAGATATCAATCAGAAGATAATGAGAAAACAGGTATAACGAAACACACAAGTGAGGAATCTCTTATTTGCAATAGAAAAAAAGGATAAAATTTTAATAGAGTTAAAAAAAATCATCAGGTGATTGAAGATATTGCTTGTGAAATACAAACTAGCAAGAAAACGGGTGAGCAAAGTTAGAAAAATAAGCCACAAAATAATTTTGCCCTCTATCAAAATTTCAGGTAGAGACTGTATTGGCATTTGACATGTCTAGGAAATTCAACAAGGCATTCCCTTATTCTATTTGTAAAAGACATCCAAAGAATCTTGGTTATGAGACAAAGAAACATTAAAGCCTGTTTAAATTTTAATTATTTGACTTGATTTTTCCATTTACATGCTTCCGGCTCTTACTGTTGGCCTCGAATTCCTTTATGTAACGCCATCACAGGGCTGCTCTAGGGAAGATGGTCCAGTAACAAATGCACTCAGTCACAAATCATTCTCCAAATAAATACACAGAAATCATATTTCAAAAGTTAGTAGAGCTCACATATAACTAATAATCAGCATTAATAAGTTATGTTGAAGCCATGTAACTTTCTTGTAAAAAAAAAGAACCAGTCAACACATTCTAAAATATTTGCAGTATGATTTAGCCCTTCAGGCCTACTTATTTTTTAGGACTCAACAGATAAGACATGGAATTGAGATATTTATGCAAGAGTTGTCTTTGTAGTAGATAATGTTTTTACCATTCAGTGGAAAATTTGTTCTTTCCTGCATTTAAAATGTTTTTATTAAGCACACACTAATTGGATTCAGCTAAGTTCAAAGTTACATAAGAGTTAAGATTCCAGAAATCCTTGTCTACCTTGATACTCGAGAAACTTTCTGGAAATAAAAAAAAGATGTATCAAGCAGCTTTCAACCTTTATACTGTATATATTTATACTGTACTTCACTTTGATCTGAGCTGCTCAAGTCAAGTTTCCACAATTCAAAGGTGCCCAGGGCTCCAGCCTGCATTTGGTAGAAGCTGCACATGCTCATTCATGACTACTCAAAATAGTATCCCACAAGGCTGGTAGGTATGAGAAAATACATGCATTTCTGCCAATGAAGTGGATACATTTTTGTCCCCCATCTACTGTAATTCATTGCACCAACAAGGGATCCAGGGAAAACACTTCTATGAAATGGAACAAAACAAGAAAGGGCTGCTCAGCTCACTGCAATATTAGAAAAAACAGCCCATACCTGGCATTGAAGTGAATGTACAGGGCATTATGCAGAATTGTCTTGTTATTGGGGTGAATTTGCTTTAATAAAAAGAAATGCAGTCCATAGCAAACATGTTATCAAGAAACAACAACAAAAAATTGTGCAAAGGTACTATTTTACTAGGTTATATACTAGTCCTAATTTATTGAATCACAAGCCAGTCTTTTAAAGCCCCATTAATTTGGGGACATAGATTCAAAGCTTGTGATTAATTTCCCCATTGAACTTAACAGTGCTTATTTATGGATTTTTGTATCCCTATAAATGCTCATCTGAATTAGGCATTTGCTAAAGTTTTGCAGTGAAATCTCCCCCATTATCTTTAATGGAACAGGACTGGACCAGCAGTTCGCATGGCAGACTCTCCAGTGCAGCTTTCCAACAGAGAAGAAACTGATTTGAAATTGTGACCCACAGCTATGGATCCCCTAACAGATACCAGGAGGCAGTGAAAATCCATGATATATTGCAGGCAGTTATAAATAATTGAAATAAACTGGCTGTTTACTAACTACACACAACAGAGGGATCAACTTTGTGTTAAAGGCAGTAAGACATCAAAAGCATGAGTTACTATTCAGCCCTTTAATAAGTTAAGGTGCTGCTCTCATCACCATAATCACAATAGCAAAGTGAGGTGAATCGTTCTATATACGGCCTCGGCCCCGTATACCTGAAGGAGTGTCTCCACCCACATCGTTCAACCCGGACACTGAGGTCCAGCTCTGAGGGCCTTCTGGTGGTTCCCTCCCTGCAAGAAGTGAGGTTACAGGGAACCAGGCAGAGGGCCTTTTCGTTAGTGGCGCCCGCCCTGTGGAACACCCTCCCACCAGATGTCAAGTAAATAAACAAATATCCGACTTTTAGAAGACATCTGAAGGCAGCCCTGTTTAGTGAAGTTTTTAATGTTTGATGATTTATTTTTAATATTTTGTTGGAAGCCGCCCAGAGTGGCTGGGGAAACCCAGCCAGATGGGCAAGGTATTATTATTATTATTATTATTAGTAGTAGTAGTAGTAGTAATAATTCCCCCAGTTGTATAAATATTTGAGACTGGGATCTGGACTTGCCAAGGGTCATTGAGCAAATTAATGGTTCAAACAGATACTGCTCATCAATCAATCAATCAATCAATCAATCAATCAGGCCTACAAATGCTCTAGATATATCTTACAAAGAGTCCTCTGCTGAGTCCAAAAGTTGTTTTAAAAGAAACCTTTCAGCCCAAAGGTTGGGGTTTGGGGTATGTGTGCAAGAAAACAACTCCACTGCCCCCCCCTGCTCAATTCACCACTCAATTTATGGTCCTGCCCATGAGGACAATCACATTTTCAGCTGTTGCTGGGTGGCATTTTTCTGTATAAACTCATAAGACTGCAGAGTGAGGACAGGAAGTATAACTCTCACTCTGACTTCTTGTGGCTTCAGACATCTTCCTTCTGGAGTACTGTGGGATGCCCAAGAGAACCAGGAATCACCAGCAGCAGTAAATCTGCCCCACCTCAACACATTGCCACTCCCAAATCGAGCCCAAGAACAAAATAGTGTGTGTGTGAAAGGCATTTTGCTCAATACTAAATCAAACACTGTTGTGACTATGAAACTTAAATTCTTAAGGGCATGGAAGAGACATGCTGTCCTTACACTTTTTATAAGACCACTCTTATACTTTTTAGACAGGGAAAACATGTGCAAGAAGAACTTGGAGCTAATGAGAAGCAGTGTTTCTGGTCTCTAGGTAGCTGTTCCACCTGTGCACATTTATTCCATGCTGAGGGCCACTTTATACATAGTGGTCTCCAGGTGATCACACCTGGAGCACATTGAAGCTGCCACTGAGTTAACAATATATAAGGCAGAGCACCCAGGGAGGCCTCTGCACCATGTGAACAACGTAGACATGGAAGACTTGTTTTCATGTCCCAAATCATTTTGACTCACACAAGTCACAATGGCTGCATATACCATATTTTTCGCTCTATAAGACGCACCAGACCACAAGACGCACCTAGTTTTTGGAGGAGGAAAACAAGAAAAAAAATATTCTGAATCTCAGAAGCCGGAACAGTAAGAGGGATCGCTGCGCATTGAAAGCAGCAATCCCTCTTGCTGTTCTGGCTTCTGTGATAGCTGTGCAGCATGCATTCGCTCCATAAGATGCACACAAATTTCCCCTTACTTTTTAAGAGGGAAAAAGTGAGTTTTATAGAGCAAAAAATACGGTATATATCTGGTACTCAGTCCCCAAACAGGAGCACTTGGCAGGCCATGCAATGTAAATAAGCAATACAGTAATTCTGCAAATTGCAGATAAAATGCAAGCTGGCTTCTAGACGATAAAGGCTCATAACGTATAAGTGATTTAGCAACTCAGTTGTATTTCATATATACATTCCAACTCTTACTGGGCATTGCTATAAATAAATGAGGAGGAATCATAATAAATAGCAAAGTCATTCTTGGCAAGTCACCCTTGCTAGAATGCCACGTTCTTGAAAAGGTTTCTTGGGATCCCTTTGTCAGAGATTCATGACAAGAAAGCATTTTGTCAGGCTTCTAATGTCAAGGATAATGGACTTGGAAGAAATTTTGGAATACCTACTTTATGAATCAGGAAAATGCAAGTGAAGCTATGTTACAAATGTGCAACCAATAAGAATATCTATCTATCATCTATCTATCTACAATCTCTCTCTCTCTCTCTCTCTCTCTCTCTCTCTCTCTCTCTCTCTCTCTATCATCTATCTATCATCTATCTTTAGGAATGTATAGAAATATTTATAGAAATATATGTATATTCCTGTTTATGTAAATATGATATTTGAAGCAGAAGTTACTAGCCACAAACCCGTCTAAGAAATATGCAAAGTTCACATATTTTGGTTGCTTCCAAACGTAGAACAAACCACACTGAACCAATAAAAATGAGTAGTTTATTTATATATTTATTTAATTTACTAAATATTTACTGCCATTCATCTGAGGATCACAGGGCAGCTGACAGTATTCTGCCACAAAGTTTGAATTTTCTTGCCACAAGTTACTGTTTTTCTTAAGCATATTATGCGGTTGCCCTAAACCATTAGTCTTAAGAGGGGAAATGTCCAGTAGAAATGTTATAATGCAGCACAGTAGCCTTGGGAGGGTGGGGATTACTCTGAAAAACAGATATTCATCTTTTAATAAATAAAAAATATTATCTATTTTATGTTGACCAGGTGTTGGCGGCTGATCATATTATTTGCAAGACACTGTGTATTGTTTGTATATTGGCTGCCTGCCAGAACATCTCTGAGGTGTGATATCTATACAACAATCTGCAATCACTCGTGCAATTGCTGTAGTGGCATCTGCATGGTGTCAGGAGCAGTGATGGCCCCAGGTTACTCATCTCTCATGATTTTAGTTTTACAACGTGCTTCACTGCCCTACATCATGGGTGGTATTATTTCACAGCTTTATCAGTGGAGATGTTTCTGTAAGTCTTTCCCTTCTGTAACTATCAACACCTTTCCCCTACAGAACTTGGTTTAACAAAAGTTATCACAATACCTGCCCTCTCTTGTTATCTGTGACTAGTATGCCAATAATTCTCTATACGAAGCCCTGAGGCTTTTGTTCAGCAACAGAATCCAGAAATGAGCAAGAGAAAATAAACCTAATATATTAGTGTTATTTTCACCTAAGGATTCTAATAAAATCATGCAGCCAATACAAAATGCCCTGGTAAACAAGCTTTGCTAAAAGCTGTTATAGTCTGGATTCAACTAAGTAGGTGTGTTATCGGGAGCCAGTACAATGGGTCCTGCTATAGGGCAACAGGACTCCCTGCTTTCCTTCCTTTGTGTTGCTCCCCAGTTGGCTCTGGGGATATGGAGAAACACCACAACAGTGCATAGGGACAGAAAAGGAGACCGTCCCATTGTACAAGCTGAAATTTTTACATTGATAGAACTATCAGAAGAGCACAACATCACATTGCTCCTGTTATACTAATAGCACATTGTTGAATATATATCAAGGCAAGAATACTCTAAACACATTTGTTTATGCAAGTATACTCAAATGAACACAATACCAAAATCGTTTAAGTTTCAAACAGTGCATTGGATATGAACTTTATCACTTACTTGATCTCTTCCTGATTTATGTGATGTCATATGGCGTTCAAGTTGTGTTCTATATGCAAACGTGTAACTGCATAAGGAGCAACTAAAGTTATCTTCATTTTTTTCATGGCGATATTTAATGTGTTCTTTCAGAGAGGTAAAGCGTTTGTACCCTCTATCACAGTAAGGGCATGTAAGCAGCTGGGAAAATGCATCTGGCGTGCCTGAAGAAGAATAAGGAAACATTTTAGGGGGCTAATTATTGCAGCATAGTGTATAAACAAATGAATCAGTACATTTAGGGCAACATCCAAAACTGTCCACCTGAAAATCCACTTGCACAATGGGACTCTTGTTTTTTCTCCACTCCCTCCAGTTCAACATACACCCCAACCTGAAGAGCAGATTTGGGACTGCACAGGGGGAGGGAAAAGCCCTGTTGTGTAGGTGGATGCCTGCTTGCACTGCCCTGACTCTTACAAATTGTAAGATACAAATTGTAAATAGATATCTAACAAGTTTTGAATTTCTTAGGATAGCCTTAATGAATGGTGAAATGACCCAATAGCAATGGGAAAGGAAATTCTACACCCACACTGACACATACCCTACTATAGCACAAATGCCATTTTGTACATATCCAGTCAGAAGTCCTAATTACTTTAGTGATACTTACTCACAGGTACATGGGTACAGGATCACTCTGAGTTCCTTTTAAAACTGATTAAAAGCTTCCAAGTCACTCACCATAGCTCTTCAACTGTTCGTTTTCATATTTTGATCAGGGCTAACTCACAATAACTTTGTGGGGGTTTTACCAAACACTTCTAATTTCTTTATAAAAGAATACAAACTGGCTACTAATACTAGTAAAGCTAGCCAACCCTTTAAAACGTAGTTTTATTCTGAAGACATTTCACAGTGGTTAATACTAAGGTTTTTTTTATGGAGTGCCATAAAAAGGCACTTCCTATTAATTTGGAATTTACTGCTGTAAATTAACATCACATAAAATTTCAAAAGCATTTAATATATGGTTCATTCCATATCAAGTGATCCAACTTTTTTACCTCATGTCATCCAATTTTCTTAATATTGGGTACAGTTGTTGAATGATCAAAACTAAGTTTAAATGGAAAATTTTAATTTTTCATCTCACCCCATTTTTTACTTATGAGGGTTTGAAATTTCAAAAAATTGAACTCAAAAACAGGATGAGATGAAAAATTAAAATTTTCCATTTAAACTTAGTTTTGATCATTCAACAAGTGTACAAAATATTGAGAAAACTGGATGACATGAGGTAAAAAAGTTGGATCACTTGATATGGAATGACCTGTATATTGGACACCATAAAGTATAGTTTGGCAAGGACCTTATCCACAGGATTACAATCAGACATGGTGGAAATCTGAGATCAGATTACTTGACTTCCCCAGTCCCAAGCCCTTAAAAGAAGCCATGGGGACAGGGAGCTCTGATTTTGATGAGAACAGTGGCATCTGAGGAAGTATTCAGCCCTGGAGTACCCAATACAGTAGCCTTGGGCTTCACAATGCCTTCAAACATCATTCATGGTGGCTGAGCCCCTCTGCACCTTCCAATGTACTAGACAGAGAAGAGCAGGTCTCCACCTGCCCAACGCTCTTCCCTTCCTCTTCCTCAAAATGCCCTAGAGCCCTAGGTAGAGCCAGACACATTTTCATAGGAAAGGAAGAGCCCATGCTTCAGCTTGCAGACACCAGCAGAAACGCTTTCAGGAAAGAAAAAGAAGGGGGACCCTGCCACTGACTTGTAAGTTTGGAGGATCGAGGTGTGTGTTTTGCTTTTTCCTTGGTGATTGTTTGGGATGGATGGATTTGTGTGTGTGCGTCTTCAGTGGGGTGATTAGGGCTCGTCTTCTGCCTGCCCTTTAAAATACAGGGGTTACCTGCCCTCATAACTCCCTGAAGCTGCTGCACTGTGTATATGTGTGTGTTTTATTTCTTTAAAAAGTTCAGTCAAGAAAATGGTGTGGGGAAATACTCCCTCCCAGTGCCACAGTCTATTTAACTTTGGATACCTTCCTGTAGCTGCAGTTAAAATAAAAAATTTAAGGTCCTCCAGTATTGCATATGATTTGGCCTTAAGAAGGACATGAAAAAGGGGGAAAGAGGAAATGCAAATGGGAGAGAGAGGCTGTTCTATTTTCCACATTGGGTATTGCTCTTTCAATTCCTACTTTTCAGCAAAGATCCTTCTCACCAGCATCGGCTTGTAGGGCCACTTCCACCTTATTCTGCCCTATGCAACTGTTACTCTTTCCACCACTGCTTTTAAGTCCATGCTCCCTATTGAAACCATGCAGTTTCTTACACCCTGCACAATACTGGCACAAACATTTCAACAATAATGACTGAGAGGACCAGTCCTGCCCTTGTAAATATATGTCAGTTACAGTGGCATTTAGCACATGGACTTAGAAGAAAGAATCTATGTGCTTAACCCTAATGACTAGTAAGTAAATCAGATTTGAATTATAAGTATTAATATATGGAGAATATGAGAAACACACAGGATATCCTAATGATAAATAAAATTTTAACACAAAGGTTATATTTTGGATTTTGACTGCATTTTAAAGCCTATGGTTTTTTTCTGTGGAAATGCCATCATTCATACTTTTTATTTCAAAATGGAAGCCAATGTATACAGCACTTGCTTCCAATAACACCATTTTACAAATTACAGAAAACAGAAGTAATATTAACCATTTTCATCCTGGCCACTGGCTTCTGGTGTTCCTTGTCTTTGATCCTCCTCAGGTGCTTCAGGGTAGATAACTGCTGTATCGTCTTGTTGCAGAAATTCTTCAACATTTGGGTCATGATTTTGTTCATTTTCTGCATCAGAATCACATTCATCTTCTTTTACTAGAAGTAAAAGACAATTTGTGAAGAATGAGAGAATTTCAGTAACAGATATTAGAATTCGGCTTTCATTTTTAAAGGAGAGACATGTCACAGCCTTCATAACTATGGAGAGAAGCTTGAAAACATGTGGACAATGATATAAAAGTCTGGGCTAAAGTCTGCATGCTGGAACAAATAACTCTTTATTTCTCCCCTTTTGGTCACTTCATTTAAAATACTGACAAGGCTTGAAGCAGCATTATGGTAGCTGCAGCAGCTCTTGAAGAGAACTACAATGCCATATAGGAGTTCATGAAGGGAACTAGCCATGTTCCTAGCCGTAGAATGTCTTAAGTCTGTGCAGCTGAAAATGATGGAGGGAGGCTGGGGGAAAAGGGCTCCCTTTTGCTTCCTGTGATGCCACTGCTTCCAAACCACTGCCAACAGCAATAGCTTTGAAACTTACAGGAACGTAGTACAGTGGTACCTCGGGTTACATACGCTTCAGGTTACATACGCTTCTGGTTACAGACTCCACTAACCCAGAAATAGTGCTTCAGGTTAATAACTTTGCTTTAGGATGAGAACAGAAATTGTGCTCCGGTGGTGCAGCAGCAGCGGGAGGCCCCATTAGCTAAAGTGGTGCTTCAGGTTAAGAACAGTTTCAGGTTAAGAACGGACCTCCAGAACGAATTAAGTACTTAACCCGAGGTACCACTGTAACTGGTGGTGGTTTGGTGACATCTTTCTGAACTCTTGGGATTTTTCATGAGAACATAGAAAAATCCAACATGCCAGAGGAAAGCCCCTGGTGTTTCACTCATCACTACCTTCTTGATATCTCACTCCCTGTTTACCTTCCCTTTAACGCAGGCCTCCGGCTCCTATACAAATCTTTGCCCCAGGACTCAGTTATAGAAGAGAAGGCCTTAGCAGTGTAGAAATAGTTCATGCAACTCGCAAACTGGAGTTCATAATATTATTAAGTGATTTGCATATAAACCTCCACACTCTCTGCATCCTGAGCTAATTTGGCAAGTCTTACTCCATATGCCTCCTGATCTAAAAGAGGACTACCTCCTTCTCCATGGGCCCTCTCCACCCGGGATTAGGCCCATGGTGTGTTTTTTTCTGTCCTAGCACACTGCTTAGAAAACTCCCTTCTGAAAGAAAGCCTGCAAGATACAATCCATAAGGATTGTTAGAACAATAGTAAATAGTTTTTTGTTCTGCCAGGCCTGTAGAATGTTGATTTTAATTCTGACTTCTGGGTGTATTGTTAATTTTAAATATTGCAGCTACTGGCTGGTTTATTTTTAAACTCTTCTTTGAAAAAGCAGGAAGAGAAACAAAACTGTAAAAAACAAACACACCCATGAAAGATGCTAAAAAGACATGTTGCATACACACACACCCCTTGCCTTTTCAAAAATGGCTAACCTCACTTTTTCAATCTTTGATATCCTGAGTTTAGAGCACTGGAAGAAACAGCAACAATCTAGCAGCTCCAATTACCTGTATAGAGTCTATTTAAAAGGCACTCTTTGGCATCACAGTACAAAATGTATATTCATGCATGCAGCACTTCCTTTTCATAGCTAAGTATGGGAAGTACAGCATGTGTAGGAGTTTGTATTGTGGTAGAGAAATTTCTGTTTCTTTTTGCTTACTTCCTTATTTTTTTTATCCTTTTAACCCTTTGGTAATTGCATTTTCAAATACATCTCTATATCCCCAGAATATTAACAAGAGCTTGCAGTATGAATAATAATTATGGGAGACAACACGCCCTACAGAGGTGTACGTCGCTCACCCAGAGTTGGGATATAGTGCCAATTTAAAACCCCATGCGAAGAATCATTATTTTCCATACAATTAAAATAAGGCAACTACAGTAAATAAAGCATCCTTGGCATATTGTGGCTCATTGTATAAAAGCTAATTTTACATACATTGTTAAGCATAAAATGTAATATTAAGGTATTATGGCTAATAGTATTACCTCAGCTGGGACCCATCATAATGCTCTGTTGTGATCTTGCAACAGACCAGAAGTAAATTGTTCATCCATTGCTCTTGTTCCCTGAACCAAAAAGCAGCTAAGAGGCTGCGGAGACACTGCAGTCAGTGGAAGGGATTGCTCTGCATAATTTACTAGCAACACCTCAAAACGGCTCTAATGGGAGTCTAAGCCAGTCATCTTCACTAGTCATACTTCAGGCTTCATGTGCAGACAGGCAGACCAAAAGGGCGAGGGATGGCAGAGAAAGACAAATAATAGCCGTCCTCAAGAACACGCACTGTTATGTAAACCTCAATGATATGCTAAGTACCACAAACACAGATGAAGGAATTTGGTGACAAATACCTGTACATCCAGATTCATCTGCTTGAGCTTCAGGCCCCAGGATTTCCTTTGCTTCTTTACTAGCTAAAATTGGACAAGAAGAGAAGCTTAGAACTTTACATAATCCAGAAACCCTCATTTGCTTAAAACACCTTTTTGTCTCTTGCCACCGGAGAAATGCACACCCTCAGACACCAACAGAAAGCAGACTACAGCAACGAGCTGGAATTCAAAAGTCTTGGTTCACTTTCTAGCTACTCTCTCTCACCGGGCTATTGCAAAAGGTACCATTTCTGGTGCCTCCTGCCAAAGTCCAGTTGGAAGGGAGACCCTCGCTCTGCAGATTTGGGAAGCCCAGACAATTATGTTATTTGAACATGGATAAGACATTCTGCTGCATATTTAATCATGGTTGCCTCTTTTGCATAAATAAGATGTATGTTGTGTAAAAATGCTTTGAGCATATTATTAACAACAGTACATGTTAGAAACTCTCTCCAATGTCCAAACTCAAGGAACAATATGTTTATTTACTATAGTAGCAAAAAAGAACTTAGGAGTTTGAATCCTAAAACTAAAGGCAAATGTGGCATAATAGTATAAAATTAGAACATGTAATCAGAATGTTTATCAATAGATTTACTAGCCCTGATTAACGTTCTTGTAAGAGTTAAGTACAGTACAGAAATGAAAGTACTATGCAATGTTGCTACTAAGCAAAAGCAGCAAACAGATGATGCATTTTCCAATCACTTATTCTGCTATATACCAGTCTTGTATTGACTGCTAAGCTGCATCCAACCAAGGCATACTTAGACATACAAGACTGTTGGTTCAGTGGGTCTACTCTAAATATGACTTAGCTGGGTACAAACTGTATTTATTTATATCTCACTTGTCAAAGGTAATTTCTGGTGGAGTTCCCAATATAAATAAAACTGTATAGAGACAGATATATATATATAAATATAGATATAGATCAAAATCCAACAATCCAATATCAGCAAACAAACTATCAGGTAAAAATCTGAACAAATTTTAGAAGAATTGTGGATCATTTTAAAAAACAGTTTCATATCTATTTTAAAAATATAAGCAGAAAATTTGAACAAGGGGTATTAAACCCCATTAAAAGCCTGCACAAACCGCATTATGCTTTCCTGGCATCCAACTACAGTGCTGTTTCTGCCTACTGTTGATTAGGTTTAATTTATGGACTTGTAATGTTTATGTCTTACACGGTTAGCTTGTTGTACTGAGCCATATGTAACTTGCCCTGGGACCACATGGTGTAGGGTGGGTTGCAAATGCAAAATCAATAAATATAGTGATATATTAATTCTCTTCTGTCAGTACTAATTAACAGGCTTGCTGCTATATTTTGAATAATCTTGAAAGGCAACCTTGGTGCACTGAAGTTATCCATCTAGATGTTATCAGGGCCTTGATAACTTTGGCCAGCTTTCATTTCTGTAACGTTTCTTTCTTAAAATATTGATAGTGGATTTGGAAGTTAATGGCCAAAACAGAATCTACATACACAGGAGATTCCATGTGTGCTCTCAAAGCATGGCCTTCAATTACGTGAGACACTGCCCCACTATTTATACTGTGTGTATGAGTTTAGAAAGTGTCTAGAAAACTGTGCTAGGATCTGTAGGAAAGACCTTGGGCTTGCAGCTGATGCCATTTAGAAGATTCCTCCTAAAGAATTCACAACATGCCTCTGTAAATAGCTCTAACTTAGCCCTGGAAATAAAATTAGGTTTAAATTCAAATGTGAACATGACCCTGGAGAATGTGAATTATTCTTGGGTATACTCTACTTCATTTAAGAAGTTCTACCTACACACAACCTTTCAAGCAGCAGACTTTAGTTAAGTATTGCTTTATTCACACAAGTACAAATACAGAGATGTGCAGATAGGTCATCAGACTATTCCCAAGTGATAGATTTAAGCTAATTTATTATGTGCAAACCAAATGTTTGCCTCAGATATCTAACTATCATCTATCTAGCTAGCTATCATCTATCTATCATCTATCTATCTATCTATCTATCTATCTATCTATCTATCTATCTATCTATCATCTATCTATCTATCTATCTATCTATCTATCTATCTATCTATCATCTATCTATCTATCATCTATCTATCTATCTATCTATCTATCTATCTATCTATCTATCTATCTATCTATCTCTATCATCTTATGCTTCCTCCTGTTACCCCTCCTGCAGATAAACCAGATTTCAAAAATTAAAACTAGAAATATGTAGTAGCAAAAGAAAAATTGCAATCCTTCAATCTAGCTGTCCATTTCTTAAAACTGAGAAATGTCATATAACAAGAGACTGGTTTGTTGCTTTATTCCACAGAAGGTGGTTCAAGGAACTTCAAAGCCTTGACCTATGGTACTCAGATCTAATGCTTTTCCTGTTTCTTCAGAAGAGAGGTGAAACGTCTGTAACGCCAAATATTTTAAGTATTCCATATGATACAAAATTTATTCAACTGGGGTGATGATGTGAGAAGCTGAGAGAGTAAAGGCATGGGCTCAGAGAAGTGTATCACAAAAACAGAATTCTAGGAGTGTATTACTTTTTCTGATTGGCATTCTCTGGTAGTAAAGTTGGGAGAGTGCATTGAGATCTAACAGAAGTGACAGACTAATTGAAACCAACAACATGTACTCTAGCTATCTTTTTGTAGTATCATCACAAAAAAGGTTACTTCATAGAGGCACGTGAGTGTCTTCCTGTTGCAAAGTAATTAAAAATTGCTCATTTCCTCTGCTGGAACAGAAAAAAGCATTTAGGAAAGGAATCTTAAGGAGTTTGTGGAAGTCAGAATTCAATACTGCTGAAGCAAACAAACAAAATGGTCAGCAGGCTTGCAGAGATTGATATCTAACTCTGCAAATGTTAAATGGTTATAATAGTGATAAAAGATCTTGAACATAGTTGGCCTTCATGTTTCTTTAAGTACCAAAGAAGACCTCATTGTGCTGGGAGAAAAAAATCAACAAGGTAGTCAAGATCTGAACAACATGACTTAAATGCAGAAGAAAATGCATTTAGACCCCCCCCCCAAACACTCCCAGCTTTGACAATCATTTGAGATTTCATAAACCAGAAAAGACACAGCATGTCCATGGCCTTGGCAACTTGGCATCCCATTGAAAAAGAACTCCATGGCTGGGGAATACAGGCAAAGAGCCTAGGAGCATAATAAGTTATGTTTGATCATTACTGGTGGGTGTCAGAGTAAGAAACTGAGGAAACAGAAAAGGTTGAGTCTCAAGATCTAGCAAAGCCCTACCGCAACATCCCAGTGAAGTGGTAAGGACCAAGAAGCTTTTGAGCCCAATTAAATACAGTGGTACCTCAGGTTAAGTACTTAATTTGTTCCAGAGGTCTGTTCTTAACCTGAAACTGTTCTTAACCTGAAGCACCACTTTAGCTAATGGGGTGTCCTGCTGCCGCTGCGCCGCTAGAGCACGATTTGTGTTCTCATCTTGAAGCAAAGTTCTTAAACTGAAGCACTATTTCTGGGTTAGCGGAGTCTGTAACCTGAAGCGTATGTAACCTGAAGCGTATGTAACCTGAGGTACCACTGTAGTGATTAAGGCTACACACGTTTTCACGTCAGCAAAATTCCATGCAACCTGACAAAATAAACTCATAATAAGGAGCATATGAAAGCAAAAAATGTCTACAGAAAGACACATAGGGCTTTTAATGAAAGAAACTGCAGAATGAAGTAATACTTAATTGAAAGCAACCAAAATTTGAACAGTGGACAGATTTTGCTCAGACATCTGTTCTCAAAACCCAGGAGGAAAATGTTGGTGCAAGTAAAAAATAGGCACCGTATTTTTCGCTCTATAGGACACACTTTCCCCCTCCAAAAATTAAGGGGAAATGTGTGTGCGTCCTATAGAGCGAAAGCATACTGAGCGGCTAAGCCCAAAGCCAGAACAGGGAGACGGAGCGCTCTGTCTCGCTGTTCTAGCTTGGGGATGGCTGTGCAAAGCCTCCGCAGGACAGTGGGGTGCCTTCACCTCGCTGCTCTGCAGAGGCTTCAAAGGCTGAGTTCTGGGGGCTTCAGGCAGCTATCCGCAAGCCTTCCGAGAGCAGCAGGAGTTCCCGCTGCACTCGGAAGGCTTGCGGATAGCCGCCTGAAGAGCGAGAGGGGTCGGTGCACACCGGTCCCTCTTGCTCTCCAGGCTTCGCTTCGCTGGAGAGGCGCTGCACAGTTTTCCCTCTCTGTGCAGCGAAGCAGGAGGAGAAATGGAAGGGGCTCCGTTTCTCCTGCTGCTTCGCTGAAGGGGCGCTGAGCAGAGAGGGGAAGAATTTTTTCCCCCTGTTCTCCCCCTCCTATGGTCCGGTGCGTCCTATGGTCCGGTGCGTCCTATAGAGCGAAAAATACGGTATATAGAAAGGAGAATTCCCTAGATGCCAAAATCAAGATTTGGAGGCAAGTACTCTTTGGTGAGAGAAGCCCTGCAGAGATTTAAAATCACAAAACATGCAGCAAAGTAAAGTGTGGAGATAGACTTGTAAAATACGCTGTTGTGAGTTCCAAAACTTCCCTCTTCCCAGCAAAGCAAAAGACCAAAAATCTAGTAAGTTAAACATTTGTTTACTTACAAACTCTTCAACATGTGCTTTTCCATACAACATTCAAAAAAAGTTTCACAGGAAGTAAAACTTGACTTAATAACAATGGTGAAAGTTCCTAAATTATTGTTATAGGAACTGAAGAGTGGCTTGTGAAAGCCATGTGGCTAAGCCAGAACAACCAGCTTAGACATCTTCACATGGTGAGTTCATCAGGTACACTGAGAGAGAAAGAAAAGCTTAATTGCCCATTTCCTCCTAAGGTAAGCAGCGGTGATGCTGCTAAGTCTGGCAGGACAGCTTATTCTATGGTATTAACACCTTTATGTATCAATTAAACTTAAAGCATGTTGGTCATATAAGGCTGGTTGTCCCACAGAAAAAAACCCTGAAAACTTTATTAATCCTGCTACTTCTGAACACAACTGGTACTATTAACCCAACCCCAGCTCACAAGTCAATGGGTGTGGGCACTTCATTTACATGGTAGAATGAGTGGCACAAGTCTCTTCTCTCTGCCATACAGGTAACTTCTTGTATGAAGCAGGAACTCTATCAGCACTAGCTAAAATAGGGTGGGGGAGATGATCTACCTGAATCAGGGCCAAAAATAACTGTTATTTGAGCTAGCAGTCAACAACTGTTCCCCTTTGTTTCATTTTTATGCAGAATACAGTCATTTCAGTGCTGTGCAATTTTGTAAAAAGTTAATATACTGCATTAATATAATATATTATAACATTAATATATATGTTTGCAAGGTATTTTTAGGTAGAGACACTGATGATGACACATACCTTCATCTTCCCAGCAACTGTTTGCACTTCCTTCTCTTTCACTGCGTTCTGGTAATACTGCATGGTCTTTTGGCAAGTCATCATCTGGCACGCTGTTATCACAATCTGCTGCATCTGGTATACTTTCCTCTTCAACAATGTGCAATTTGTCTTCGTCATCTGAATCAGAATTTGTTTCTACGACGTTATTGTAATTGGTAACTGCAGAGAAACAAAACGAAAGATCAGTGTAACTATGCTGTTTAGTAACTTTTGGTTTCCAATGTGTACTGACAATTTGCTCTATTTGCTGACTTAAGAGGCCAGGCCTCAATTCCTGACAGGAAGCAGAATATTATTGTAATCCATGGTAAAACACATTCTGCTCATGTTCAGAGGCAGCTCCTCCTTTGAGGTGACTCAGATCAAGACCTGTAATTATGGCAGTTCTATTAAAAAAAATATGCAACGGCAAGAGATCCACAGCATATCCTACAGTATAATTCTGAGTGTATATTACTACAAAGCTAGTACAGTGGTACCTCGCGTTAAGCTCTTAATTCGTTCCGGAAGTCCGTTCTTAACCTAAAACTGTTCTTAATCTGAAGCACCACTTTAGCTAATGGGGCCTCCTGCTGCCACCGCGCCACCTGAAGCACTATTTCTGGGTTAGCGGAGTCTGTAACTTGAAGTGTATGTAACCTGAAACGTATGTAACCTGAGGTACCACTGTAATGCATAATACTATGGTTTGTTGTTGATGATCTCTGACCAGTCTCCATTGCTCTTAAACCTTGTTCCAGGATGGCAACAGCCATGAGTGGCACTGCCCAAGAGGCCTGGGGACGATGCAGGCAGCTCTCAGTGTGACTTCAGTTAGAATATTGTTGTTCCATGCCAGCTACGTATTTGCACTAACAATCAGACTATGTTAATAATGGCTAAGAGCTTTTTAGAAATCAAGTAGCAGAGAGCTAGATATCTCAACACAAACTGTTGCATAGCAGTTGCATCACATGCCTCCTCTAAATGTATGCTACTTTGGCTTCCATGATGGAAGAAAGAATGGATTTAAGAAAAGAATTTAAAATTAGTCCCATTAGTCCCACTGGTCCCATTTCAAATTATTTTCAGCAAATTTCTTGTTGGCTTTTATTTTTCATATGCATATGACATGGGTACTTACATTAAGTAGGTAATTTCAATTTGATTATACCACCCATGGGCAATAGGGATGTATCTGAATGCTTGAGTAAACAAAAAACAAATTAGATAAACTGAGAAAACAGATCCCCCTAAGCAGACCCCCCCATAGTGAGCATGCTCAGAGGGTACGCAATGCTGACCAGGAAGGAAAGGAAAGAGAAGTGCTAAAAACCAGAGGGGATGGAGTATTGTGTAAAGACACTGCTGACTGGCCGGGACACTGAACAGGAGCACCCCACACGGCAATGTTTCCTTCAAAGCCAACTTGTAAAGGGTATTAGTCTAGTTTTGAACCATCAAGCTAATACTGTTACAGTTCTACCACACATTAACCTTTACAAGTATTTATTAAGGATTTCTGCTTCAATAACTAAAGCTGTTTACCATACCAATCTACAAAGCTAGAGGCTACTGTTCCCTTAGACATAGTACTGCATGTCCCCCCCTCCATCCCTTTGGTAATACACGAGCACAAACAGCACTTTTGACCCGTCAGACATAGTTCCTCCTTCAGCATATGAAACTATTTGTCTATGGTTTTACCTATAGCTAAGATTTTTTGATGGTTCCCTGCTTCTCAGAATGAAAGATTATTTATGTAGGAGATCCAGTTATATCTTTTACCAACCAACCAACCAACCACACACACAGCCCTTTAGGGAAGCTGACCTGAATTGGCACACACATATGGACTGTATTTGATTTGACCAACAGTGCCAGAGGAAGGGTGCATAGTACTTTTTAGGGATGCAGGTGGCACTGTGGTCTAAACCACTGAGCCTCTAGGGCTCTCGTCGCTCTGTCCCAGCTCCTGCCAACCTAGCAGTTTGAAAGCACACCAGTGCAAGTAGATAAATAGGTACTGCAGCGGGAAGGTAGACGTTTCCATGCGCTCTGGCTTCCATCACGGTGATCCGTTGCACCAGAAGTGGTTTAGTCATGCTGGGCACATGACCCTGAAAGCTGTCTGTGGACAAACACCAGCTCTCTCGGCCTGAAAGGCGAGATGAGTGCTGCAAACCCATAGCCGCCTTTGACTGGACTTAACTGTCCGGGGTCCTTTATCTTTTTTTAAAAAAACAACAACCTTTGCATAGTATTTTTCTTACAGTACCCATTTGTTCTTATCTAAAAGCATCTCTGAAACTGCTGTTAGCCCTGTAGAAATGATTTTGATTGGGAATGGTATACCGTACAGCATTAGAAGAAAGTGTGAGACACTCCCCCCACAAAGTGCTACAGCTCTGAGCAAATTCAAAGCCCCCACCCCTGCTTTCTGAAGTGAAAATAAAAATATTGGGAGATCCAATCATGATTCTCACGCAAAACATGTCCAGAGAGACTGGTCAAATCTCATCAGTTGGGTGGTGTGCCACCTAACAAAGAAAAATTGTAAGTTATTTTTAGTCATTATTGAAGACTGTCAGCTTACTGTCACCAGATGGAATATTACATGCAGCATCACTGGATGTAGCTGGTTATAATAAAACATATGTTTATGATCATGTCCTTGTGGTGGTATAACTCCTACCACTCCTTCTCCTACCTCCCCTCCAAAAAAATCCCTAAATTATATTCATCAAACATAAAGGTGCCTTATTCATAGTCTTTCCCATATATAAATATGGGCACAGCTTTTGAAAAAACAGGGGCTGGGAGACAATTGTGAGCCTGGCACATGAAGTCTGCCCTCTTAATCCTGTCAATTTCCAAGAGTAAAGAAATATACCAGGGAGAGAAAACTGTACGGCTGAAAACGAGCAGCTCATCAACGCTCAAAAAATTATCTCACAGGCCCAGTGAGTCATCAGCAGAGACTAGGAGTTAAAGCAGGAGGCAGAGCAAATAAATGCTGTCAGTTCTAACATGCAATGATGCAAGTCAATACAAGGACCATAGGGGAAGCAAACATCTTCTGTATAGGTACTGGAACGAGCTGGGATTACAGGTAAGACCTCTCCCTTACAGCAGGTGCCTCTAATCTCAGCTCATTACATACAGTGAAGATACCAGGTAGCCTGACATCTGGCTGGTTGATAGGGAATCAAATACTTATTTCACTCATTATAATGTACATCAATCTCTTGATTTTTGTCTTCTGGGTTTCTGGGGTTTTTCCTGTTGTTTTCCTGTCTCCCACAGCTACAATAAACCTACCATTAAAATTATGGACTGGTCATTTCTTCGTCAGAGGGCAAACGGGCAAATTTAGCAGGGGATCGAATACTTCCCCCCCTCACTGTATCTGCGGTGTCTTCCATAGTAAATACTGAATTGGGACACGTCTTCATACTATGTATCATCCAAATTCAAGTTAAGACAATCCTAATGCCCCCGAGAAGTATCCACACCTCTCATTGAACGATAGCAGTGACAATAAACCCAGCAGAATTAAAAAAATTGCACTGAGAGATGGAGAAACAGCATATCCCTTTAATATATGTGCAGCTTTTGAGAGATTGGTGTTAGCAGCAAAACAGGCAAAAGCAGTAAACTGGGAAGAAACATAAAGCAGGGGAAACTGAAATCCAACAGTTATAGGGGGAGAACTAACACTGGGAGTGAAAGGTGAGACATGTACTACATACAGTCCCTTGATGATCCAGTCCTTGATCCAGAGAAAATGCACCAGCCTTAATTATAACTGAAATTGTTATAATTTCAGTTAAGTGAACAGTTATTTTTTAAAAAATTCAGTTATTTGATTCAGACTACTTTAAGGGCAACTGAAATGTTGAAAATAGAAGATTGAATACTTCAGCGAAAACTTTATGTACCAACTACAGTCAAAGTATTGCAGGAGATTCTTAATCTCTCTGAATTAAGTTATCCCTGGAAAAAGAGCTCTCAAGAACGCGAAATGTGTTTGGCTTTAAGTAAATGCATATTTTCACCCTTATTGAATCAATTTCTTTTTGAGCTTTGGCTAGATAATTTGCACCTGAACTGAGGTGAGTAGAAAGAGTTAATGCCCTCCTGCACCTACGCCAATTTCTTCTCCTGGCTGACCCCCCCCCCCCATGGCACTTATTTAAAAACACATGCAAATGTGAGGATTTATTTAAGATAAAGTTCAGCCCTAATGAGCAAATCCAGTCACAAACTGACCATACGAGCGCATGCTATAGAGAATAGTATCTCTAATCATGTCTGAATTATCTAGCATACATCATTTTGTTTCTTTAGGTACAACACTAAGGTTTGGTATCACACAGTTCAATAATGTCCAAGAAGTCAATCATGGAGAAGGAACTTTGGCACTGAATTAGCTGGTTTTCAAAACAGGGGTTAAATATTTTATCACAGCTCAGTGCTGTTTCCCCAGCTGAAAATACAGTACTGTACAATGCTATCTGAGGTCCTTCCAAGATTTCCTATGCCCGTTAAAGCTAGGAGATAACACATGTGTAGCATTTATGCATTGCACTGCAATGTCCTTGTTTGTAAAGATCAGACCAAGGCTGCCTTTGCTGCTGAATTCTCATTTTATGGACTTCATGGCTTGACTCAATGCAGATTAGCCCACTCATGGATATTTTCTATGGCAATGACATACATTATTAGAAGCAACGGCCACAAAAAAAAAAACCCCTCTGCATACAACTGGACCAATCCATCCAGTAATAGATTTTCAATCATCAGCCATGGCACAACCTTTTGAGATATGTTCTCTGTTGCAGCTTAAGAGAAGGGGCCCTGAATTTCCCAGCTCTCAATGCTAACTTTCAGCTGTTTAGAACCACATGGTTATTCATGTGATCACTGATTTGCTCTGTTGATTGCTGTATGCATTATGGAAAAAAATAACATTAATCACTGAGTACTTTCTGTTGACAGTAGAATAGTGGCTTGTTTCTCTTCACATCTTTCTTGTGCATTGTCTATTTTAGGAATACACATGGCTTCTGGAGTCTATTTAGAAATCCAAATAACTGTTTTCACACACATCCCCAAAACAAAAGGGGGAGGGGAGAGGTGAGTTTCCTCATACATGAGCAGCTCAGTCATGTTTGTATATAAAGTTGGTGTAAACTGGGCCATATACTTAGCTGCAGCTGGGAGTCATTTTTCTAATGGATGCCAATACCTTTCCTAGTCATCACAATTACTGGCTGGATCACTTTACATCTCCTTATGATCAAGACCATATAGCTAGCTTTAGGGCCACAGCAGTCCAGCACCCAAGGAGTGAATGCATAGGTCCGGGCAGAAGACATACACAACATTTTCCACACACTAGAGCTGCACTGGAAATATTCTCAACATGTTCAACAGTATTTATTAATATCCAGGATTCAGCTCCGGGCGTGTGTGTCTTCAAGCAAGAGTTGAATGAGCATGGCAGTATCTGGCTAGTTTCCCTGATTTTTTTTTAACTGTACTCCCAAACCAGTTTTACAAATACACCACATTGATGGACAAATGTGTGAATGTTAACACAGCACTTTTAAACATAAGGCAAGGGGGAAAGAACTAAAATAATGGCACATATTCGCTTGAAATATCGATCATTCTACTCGCAAAGCTGGAGAAGGCAAAGCACACCTTGTTTGAGAATTTGCTAGGTGTTTTGTTGTCAGATGTGTACAAAATATACTGAGAAACACTTTCTGAATGGTACTTCTTTCTTAACGGTGCAGTAACTGAAATGGAGCAATATCTGAAATATTCTCTTTTTTTAATCTGTTTGAATAATTATGATCCATACTTTCATAATATATAAAGGTGGCTTACAAAAAAAGGACATTTGTTAATGCACAGATGCAACACAAATTATTCAGTCCTAAGATAACAAAAACACTGCAGGTACATTTTTACCACTTTATTATCTGATAGTATAGTACAGGGGATGGTTGGACAGTGTTCTTGAAGCTACAAACATGAGTTTGACCAAACTGTGGGAGGCAGTGGAAGACAGGAGTGCCTGGCGTGCTCTGGTCCATGGGGTCACGAAGAGTCGGACATGACTAAACGACTAAACAACAACAACAACAATAGTACAGGGTAAAGGGCCACATGCCTTAGTGGGCGGGACCAGAGGGAAATGTGGGCAGCCCCCCTTTTTTTTGCAATGGACTAGTTTATACACACACCTCTTTCTATCCTCCATCCAGGCAAGCAACAGGGGTTATTAGAGTTCAAAGACACCTTCCAGCCAGGCAAAAACACTGGAGGGCTAAATGTAGGACTCGTGAGGGGTAGGGCCTGGGGAAAGTCTTAAGGGCCAGATCATGGAGGGCCACATTCAACTTCTGTGCCTGAAACTCCCACCTCTGGTACAGACACACCAAGTATGAATTTACAATGTTCCGGTGTAGTAAGGGACGCCAACTTTAATAAAACACCTGGGGGGGGGGGCAGGTAAGCCTTGCCCTGCAGCACACACACCATTTGAATCAACATCAACTTGGGGGGGGGGCGCACCCTCAAATATTTTATTGGGGTGGACAAAGGGAGTTGGTTCCTATGGGTGTAGTCAAATAACACATGTACGAAAGAGCTAAGAACATTGGTTATATAAAACCAGGCTGTATTTATTTATGTTTTGTTGATGTTACATTGCATGTTGTACTCTGCCTTGCTATATTTTTATGTCACTGTGGATTATAAATTTGTAAAGAAAATAATCCTTGCTTCCCAGGACCTTCACATGGCACAAACAGTAATGCCACACAGATATTTTATTGTATGTTACACATTGGGGGTATAATGTTCTCTTCTTTCTCACACACCTTTCAGATTTTATAGGTGAGTTTCAACCTGCCAGTTTCCATCAGAATTTTATGAGTTGCTGTTTCATCCTTTTTTATGACATTTCATTCCTTAAAAAAAAAAGGGAATAATGCATCTGGCTGGGTATTGTGGTGCGAATATTAATAGCTGTTCAGACACTAGCATAAAAATTTACACTTACAATTGGAAGATGAGAAAAAGGAGATGAAATAATTTTAAGACTTACAGCTAGAAACTTTTTTTTTTAAATAAACCACCCATTATTCAAAAATGTTGAGGTGGTGTTCAAAAAACAAAAACAAACC
Source organism: Podarcis gaigeae (assembly GCF_964106915.1). NCBI lineage: Eukaryota > Metazoa > Chordata > Lepidosauria > Squamata > Lacertidae > Podarcis > Podarcis gaigeae. The sequence goes on from NC_139688.1 coordinate 19,890,484, forward strand.
AGGGTGTTTATGACTTCTTGTCTTATGCTTGTCTGTCTTTCCACAAAAGGTATAGTTTCACATTTTAACAGACCATATATTAAGGGACCCCACCCCTTAAAAATGCATTTAAATAAACATATAATGAGCAATTGAGCAGAAATGCAGTGTTCAACATGTCTTCTTTAAAGACACCACTGATGGGGGAAAAATCCAGTTTAAGAGTTATTTCAATTTTGAGATTCTAGCACAAGAGAAGTATTGCCTAGAATTCTCATATTTCTTTCAAAGCTTTCTCCCTTCATGACTAGATCTGCAATGAAAACCTCCCTCTTCATTGTTCTGGAAACTGGATAAACATTTTCATTTTGATCAGAGTTAAAGAGAACCAAAGAAACAGTTTCATATAAAACTATTTAGATACCAAAATACCGACTACACATTTAGAGTTCCTGATCAAGTACAATTGGAGGGCAACTTCAAATTTACACTCAACTAACTAAATAGCTGATAAGGGCATAATTATAATAAATATGTACAACACAGCATCATTAGACACATAAATGTAAACCGACACTGAAATGCCCATGTTAATTTAAAAAGATATATTAGTAATTCACTAACCCAAAACTCACCCCCTCCCAAGAATACATAAACTTACTATGCACATGTCAAAATGCAGATATCAGCTTAGAATAAATGAGGTAAGATTGAGCAGCATAAATGTTCTAACAGCAGTCTAGCAAACAAGGAGCTGTCAACGTCCAATAACCTATTATTCACACCTCTTTAATCACTGCCATGGAGTCAATTATAAATAGCCTCATACATTTTTAAATAAGGTCATTCTGAAATGAAACAAAGGCAGTAAATATTCCAGAACATAAAGCAATTCAAGTTCTAAAATGTGTCAAAACTGAACCTTTTTAAAGTGTTCAGTCTGAAGACAGAACCAAATGTTGTTATTAAATGACATGAGTTAAAGTTTCACAAATACTGTACAACAGAATAGTCAAATCACCATCAAACAATGTGAATAACAGGAAATAGCAATTTATTTATTTCACAAAATTTATAAACTGCTTGATTGTTAAAAACAACAACAAACCCTCATAGTGGTTTACAAAAATATAATACAATAAAATCAAGAAATAATTAGAATTTGCCTTTTTCACAGCAGCTATACACTGGGTCAACGTCTTTACTGGACTATTCATTATGACCCCAAGGTCGCATTTCTGGTCATTTGCTGCCAGTTCAGACCCCATGTCTGTATAACTAAATTTTTTTTTTTGCCTCTACATGCATTACTTCATACTTGTTTACACTGAAGGGCTTCTGACATTTTACTACCCATTCACTCAGTTTGGAGAGGTCCTTTCGGAGCTCTTCACAATCTTTTTTTGTTAGTGACCATTAACAGTTTAGTATCATCAGCAAACTTGGGACATTTCTTGGGACAGGTGATAAGCTAACTTGTGATTGCTTTTTAAAAATTGGCCATTTTTCAGCCCTCTTGTATGAAGGCTGATCTTAGGGACAAATTACATCTTTTTCTTAGATGATCAGCAATTCCACATTTGAGTTCTTCAAGAACTTTTGGGTGGATGCTATCTGGCTGTGGCAATTTGTCAGTTTTGATGTTGCCTAGTTATCTCTTGTCATCGTTATTTGCCCCAATTTCTCAGACTCCCTTCCTGAAAAAGTTAGTTCAGGCACAGGGATCTGCTCGATATCTTCTGCTATGAAGACAGGTGCAAAGTGTTCATTCAGCTTCTTTGCAATCTCCTTCTCCTCCTTTAGCACACCTTTGGATGCCTTGTCACCCAAATTACCTACCTAGCCAGTAATGTACTACTAATGGGTTTAAATATTTTGTTCTTGTTGGCATGTATATTTTTAGCAATATGCTCCTCAATTTCTTTTTTAGCACCCCTTACACTGCCTGCACTTTTATTTTGCCAGAGTTTAGGTTCCTTTTTGTTCTCCTCATTTGGACAAGACTTCCATTTTCTAAAGGAAGTCTTCTTGCGTCTAATAGCTTCTTTGACTCTGCTCATTAACCATGCTGGCATCCTCTTGGCCTTGGTGGTACCTTTTCTATATAAAAGGAACTGAAAAGGAGAAGAACAGTTACTTAAGTTTTTTCCTCTGATACATCCCAGTATTTTCATGTTTAGTTTCTTCCTTGAAAATGTTACATTTTTAGCTGTTCATTAAAAAAATGTTGTTAACCTGACTTTACCCTGAATATAAACTCAAATGGCCAGTTTCTGGAATTGACTTCATAGTACATGTAACAAGGTGTTTCTATTGAAGTACAGATTCAGAACCTATAGCTTGATCCTGTTATTAGTCACAAACAACTTCCCAAGTTCAATGGAACTTGTTCCCCATTAAATGTGGATAGGATTATGGTTTGAGACACTGCAAGATATACACCTCTAAACCACTTCCAGACCTTTGCTTTGTAAACAGAAAACCCTGCTAAGAGCTATTTGGAATAAATATATTGAGCTGGTATAGTCGACAACGGGACGCAGGTGGCGCTGTGGGTTAAAGCCTCAGCGCCTAGGACTTGCCGATCGAAAGGTCAGCGGTTCGAATCCCTGCGGCGGGGTGCGCTCCCGCTGCTCGGTCCCAGCGCCTGCCAACCTAGCAGTTCGAAAGCACCTCCGGGTGCAAGTAGATAAATAGGGACCGCTTACCAGCGGGAAGGTAAACGGCGTTTCCGTGTGCAGGTCTGGCTCGCCAGAGCAGCGATGTCACGCTGGCCACGTGACCCGGAAGTGTCTCCGGACAGCGCTGGCCCCTGGCCTCTTGAGTGAGATGGACGCACAACCCCAGAGTCTGTCAAGACTGGCCCGTACGGGCAGGGGTACCTTTACCTTTACCTTTATAGTCGACAACCAGTTGAGACTCTTGACAAAATAGAAACATTTATTTAAAATACTACCCAGAAGTTGTGCCTTGCACAACAAATTCCTCTACAAGGAAAGTGAGATAGTACACATTCGGCCAGAATCCTGTACTCTTTTCAAAACACGACAGTTAGACAACTGTTTTCAAGTTGAAAGAACAGTTGGGGGCAGTATAGATATTTCTATGATCACTGAGAGCATATGGAAATCTTAAAAATATTTTTAGAAGCTACTTCCTGCTGTGCAAAAGTAGTGAGGATTAAAATCACCTAGCAGCATTAGAGAGGAACTATGACAACTTCTACAAGCAGAAAATGGCTAAGCCAAGCTAAGCAAGTGCTTTGTAGATTCAAACTATCAACCTTAATAGTCTGATTCCTATCTATTATGTCTAATCCTGAAACCCCAGTGGTGGAGTAGGAATAAAGGATAGCATAACAGCAGTGGGATATATATATATATATATATATATATATAATTTTTGCAACAATCATCACTTGCTGTGCAGAAACAGTAAGCAGGCCAGAAATGTGGGCTGGAGCAATGGGTGTGTGCAGTGGCCCCAAAACACACTAAGCAGGCCCAGTGAAGAGAGCAGGGACAGCTAGTATCAAAACAGTGGCCTGTCAACATGCCCTGCCCCCAGGACTTTAAAAATACTTTGTAAACCAGAAGCAAGAATGCCTTTTCAACAACACTATACTGTACTGTATAAGTAAGCGAACCATCAGCAAGAATCCACACCTAGAGGAGGGGATTAGACACACCATTCATAAAGCTTCAAACAGGCTGGGATGTTACTACAGATCCCAAAGTCTAAAAATAAATCCTAAAAATGCAGTATGAAAGCTAAAGAGGAAGCCATCCACACTCCATACCAATGGATTCAAGTTACAAGAAAGGAAATTCTGAATAAACATCAGGAAGAACTTTCAACAATGGAACAGACTCCCTTGGAAGGTGGTGGACTCTCCTTCATGGGAGGTTTTTAAGCAGAGGTTGGAAGGCCATCTGCCATGGATGCTTTAGCTGAGATTTCTGCATTGCAGGGGGTTGGACTAGATGGCCTTCAGGGTCCCTTCCAATTCTACAATTCTATTATCAACACATGTAAGGCCCAGGCCTACTGTCCTCAGTTAATGTCAGGGACAGCCTCACTACAGACTATAATGGAGGTAGGAGGAGGAGGGGAAAAGCTAGAGCAGCACTGCTATCCAGTCCGTGCATCTTCCGACTGTAATGGCTGCAAGGATAACTTCCCCTCCCCCAAATGCACCCACCCTCTCCCCTTTTAACAAGAAATCCTTGCTCGGGTTTTTATTCCATCCCAATATATCTTTGTCAACATCAACAACCTGTTTTGCAAGTAGAACACAAAACACATCTAATCTGTGTTACTGACTACAGTGGTACCTCGGGTTAAGAACTTAATTCGTTCCGGAGGTCCGTTCTTAACCTGAAACTGTTCTTAACCTGAAGACCACTTTAGCTAATGGTGCTTCAGGTTAAGAACACCATTCTTAACCTGACTGCAGTGCGATTTCTGTTCTCATCCTGAAGCAAAGTTCTAAAACCCGAGGTAATATTTCTGGGTTAGCAGAGTCTGTAACCTGAAGCGCCTGTGACCTGAGGTACCACTGTACAGTCTAAGCCAGGGGTAGTCAACCTTTTTATAGCTACCACCCACTAATGCATCTTTTTTGATGGTAAAATTTCCCTACTGTCCACCAGTGCTCGATGGAAGGAGGATTCAGCTTGTGCCGTAGAACCCCCTACCACCCTCCTAAAATCCTGTAACACCCACTAGTGGGCGGTAGGGACCAGGTTGACCAAGCAATGGGATGTCGTATGGGATGCCATGGGACACAGTAATATGTGAAGCAGCAAATAGCAGTTGTTTCAGATGTCCTGTGAAGACTTCTGTTTTTGGCTCAGGCCTTCCATGACCCATAAGACTGGACCCTGTTTTATGTGTTTGAATCCTTTGAATTTATGTACTATTTGGTTTTAAGTGTTTTTATAGGGATGTCTTATTGGTTTTAGCTTGTGCTTTGGGTCGATGTCTGTACAGCACATGGACAACTGGTGATATGCAGCCCTGAACTACTTTCCCTGCATCCCTACCTCTTCCTCCCTGCCGCCCAATTCAATAAAGCCAGAAACCATTGAGGAGCAAGCTGGTCAGTGCACTCCTCAGCTGTTCCTATAGCCAATCAGAAGGGCAGCAGGGCAGGCGGGGCCTCAGTTTGCCGGGACAGGGAAGTAAATACCTCCATATCCCCATACACCTATCTCTATAAATCATACCACTGAGATCTGGAGATGGGAAATAAGGATGTGCACACATGCGCGCATTATAGTTGTTTAAATTCTGGATTTAAGAGAGTAGAAATTGCAGGTGCAGTCAAAACCATACCATGGTGGGGTTATTTTTGTTATTACCCAGACATGATACACTAGGGGGGAAGGATGTTTGGGCTAGCCTACGGGAAGAAGCCTATCTAAGTTACAGGAGCAGATTCCCTTATGACAGATCTGTCTCTTTCATATTTGTCATGGTTTAGTAGGAAATATGCCTATTCAGGCACACAGTTTTGAACACAACCACACACAGTAAGACATACCTGCAAAGATTCTGTATCAGTATGCATTAAAATATACTAGATGAGTATATCACAACCATCAAGGGTGGACAAAACTCTAGACAAGAATGAATACAGATTGTGAAAATAAGTAGGGCAAACCTTAATCACATTTATTACAAGCATTTAAAGAAATCTTCCTGCATCAATTAAATATTGCTCCAAAGTGTAGTGTCAGAAGGGCAAATAGTTTATCTTAAAATTTAATTAATTTAAAAGTTTTATACTCCACTTTTTGAAGCTATCCTCCACAAGGTGGCTTACAATATTTTAATACACAATATTTTCACTTGAAATAAGAACCAAATCTACTTAGAAGAGCAGTTTCAACTCTCATCCCACCCCTCTCAATTAGGATAGCTTCACTATCTGAAGCAGTCGCTTCACTAAGGCACGGCAAGTCTGGGTTAGTTATCTGTCAGATGCATAACTGATCTGCACATGACCAGACATGTCCTGCTGATGCTTGCATTGTGGCAAGAATAGTTCTTAATTGTTGTGGGACTGTTCATCCCAGAATGGGATCAAACACGAAACAAACCTATTATTGTTCCAAAAATACTAGTCTGAGGGTTTAAATTAAAAGAAGTGCAACTGGGTATTGGAATATTTTGTTTGTTTGTTAATTCTGACAACTGAGGTTTGGACGTCAGCACGTTCTATCAGATAATAAATTGTTTTCATGGGCCTCTTTAGAAGTTTGAGATTATGACTTGAAAAAACTTTGAAGATACAATCTAACAGAATAAATAGTACTTTTGGGTGCATCAGAGAGGAGAATACCAATAGTACCAAGAATGTGTGACTTGCTTTGAGCCCTTCCAACAAGTGACTTGCTTTCAGCCCTGCACGTGCTGACTTAAGGGCCCATTTCCAGTATAATAATAATAATAATAATAATAATAATAATAATAATAAATTTCTTGTATCCTGCCCATCTGACTGGGTTGCCCCACTACTCTTGCGGCTTCCAACAGAATATGAAAGAACATGACAAAACACCAGACATTAAAAAGTGCACTATAGATCCCTGTGTATGTTCCATTTTCTTTCTGTAAAATAGCCTGCAGCATTTCAAAGATGAACAAATTCATTAAGTGGCCTTTGGGGCCGCAGTTTCAGGTGGAACAGAAGCAGACTGCCTATGCAAGCATCTTGGAATAGCTATCCCAGGTTGTCCCAGGGAAAGTGTTAGGTGGACACCTGCTTGTTCAAAAGCTTTCAAGACCCTGTCCAGAGACATATCACTTTAAATGGGACTGACAAGCATCAACCTTGCCAAGATCACACTGCTGCCATTCCACCCATTTCTTGCCTGGATTGCTTGCCACCTTCATTTTCACCAGCCTTGCCAATACCAGTAGCTATTTTGTTGAAAATTAACAGGATTTGGGAGATCCCCCCCCCCCCGCAACATGAAATCTGACAGAATAGGTGCAAAACCAATTTCTCTGCCCTTGGTCGCACTGGTCTATATGAAAGTAAAGAGAATGTTAAACAGCTACAAAATGACTGCAAAGGGAGATTGCTAAAATTCTGCTGTCACTGTTCACCTAAGGAAGCACACCAGTTTTTTTTTGGGGGGGAGAGGATTAGAGGAAATAGAGATGGTATCAGAGAGACTCACATACTCCTGTTTTCACAGAGGATGATATTTTTGCACATGAGAGCCTGTGTGGAACAGAGACAAAGCTGGAAAAGGGAGGCCAATGAGAGCGGATGAGCATCTGCAGCAAATAATGTTTTGCAATGTCTTCCTTTCAGCAATTTATATACCACTTAACATTGTAGTTATAAAATCAGTTAAAATCAATCAGAAAATCAGAAAAGCTTACTTAAAATGCCTGCTGAAACAGAAGTTCAGCAGCAACAGGGCCTGTCTGATGTCATCCTGAAAGAGTTCCACCAAACTGAGCCTACCATGCTGAACACACAGCTCCTGGGGAGAGTGGCAGTCCAAGACATCTGGTCTGCACCAGGTTGGGGAAGACTGCTACGGGGCCTAGCTGATAAGGGTGGCAATCATGTCCTTAGGTTCACATTGCTCCAAAGAGACATCGCAGGTTTATAAAACTGTGGCCTGCGAGTTCCTTTCGGTGGTCTGCAGAAAGGCTGTGGATCTGCTAAAGCTGACAAATGTTACCCTCTACTTAACAGAGCTTGGCCGCAAAAACAGGCACACCCAGTACTTCAGAAATATGAGTTGTGTGTTTTGATGTGCAAATCAAAACTTTTTTTATTAACAAGTCCGTCAAGACCCCGGAAACTTTCAAGTGATCCATTTTTAAAAGTTTGGGTATGTAAAACCCCGAAAGCAAGGGTGCTTAGGGATTATAAACCTTCTCAGAAGTTATGAAAGAAGCAAGCTGGGATCAGAGTCAGCAAGACTAGATGACCCTTCCAGCTCTACAATTCTATGATTCTATGAAAAACTAAAGAATCTCATCCTTTCTTCATATTTCAGACTTCTCTATACTACCATGTCCTGCCAAAATTATGAGAGGAGATACTCCATTACCATTCTGAAGGATATACTGCTTCACCTACTGTTATTGCTTTCCATTGCGCTGTGAAAATAACTTTATCTGGTCAAAGCATGGCTGAAGAGAAATTGGTAAGATGTGCATTGTTTCATATTGACATGAACAATGGCAGTCTATGAACAGGGGTCAGCAAACATATCTGAGCATTACAGTGGTACCTCAGGTTACAGACGCTTTAGGTTATAGACTCAGGATGAGAACAGAAATTGTGCGGCGGCAGCACGAGGCCCCATTAGCTAAAGTGGTACCTCTGGTTAACAACAGTTTCAGGCTTGGTATTGCCTACTTCAGGTGACTCTTTCCAACCTTTCTATAAGGGGTCTTTTAAACTGGAAGTGCCAGAGATTGTATCTCAGACTTTGTGCATGTGAAGCAGGTACTACAGCCATAGTAATAATAATAATAATAATAATAATAATAATAATAATAATAATAATAATAATTTATACCCCGCCCATATGGCTGAGTTTCCCCAGCCACTCTGGGGGGCTCCCAATCGAGTGTTAAAAACAATACAACATTAAATATTAAAAACTTCCCTAAACAGGGCTGCCTTCAGATGTCTTTTAAAGATAAGATAGCTGCTTATTTCCTTCACATCTGAAGGGAGTTCCACAGGGCGGGTGCCACTACGAGAAGGCCCTCTGTCTGGTTCCCTGTAACATCACTTCTCGCAATGAGGGAACCGCCAGAAGGCCCTCAGCGCTGGATCTCAATGTCCGGGCTGAACGACGGGGGTGGAGACGCTCCTTCAGGTATATAGGACCGAGGCCGTTTAGGGCTTTAAAGGTCAGCACCAACACTTTGAATTGTGCTTGGAAACGTACTGGGAGCCAATGCAAATCTCTCAGGACTGGTGTTATGTGGTCCCGGCGGCCACTCCCAGTCACCAGTCTAGCTGCCACATTCTGGATCAATTGCAGTTTCCGGGGCACCTTCAAAGGTAGCCCCAAGCTACAACTGTTGGCCACATCATTGTTATCCAGGTAACTGGAATATCCCTATGCGGAGTCAGAGTGTACGTAACTTGCCCTGAGTAATCCACCAAGGTTCATGCCAAAATTTGAAGGCAGGAGAACTGAGATACAGCTAAGACGTATCCAGCACTCAACTATGGCTCAACAACATTTTTCAGCCAGTTAAGCATCCTTAGCTTGAATTTCATTAAACTGTTTCATGAGTGTTCACAATTAACCTCTTGGCATGTCTACAAAAAGGACATCAGATAAAGGCATCCAAGTTCTAAAAATAGTTGAGCTACAAAGTAGTTGTACATTTTAATCAACTGGTCCCTTAAGACCAATTAGGAAAACGTTCTCTTTCTGCTCTGTACTAATCTGCTCAAATATTTCAGAGATGGTACAATTAGAATCCAGACAATTCTATTTGGGAATAGTTTTACATTGCAAAGGAAAAATTAGACGTGGCTCATGTTAGAGGAGCAACCTATTTGTATCAATTCAATTAATCAAAGCCTTAGGTTAATCCAATGTGCAGCCAACACTTTGATATGTTGAATCGTCACATCTGTTTAAAGCCTCACATTTTTGTGTCACTTGGTTATATTCCATGCTAATCAATAAGTGATGGTTTTGTATAAAAACCTAACAATATATATTTTTTTACTATTAGCTTGCTAGTAGACCAAAATACTCTTAATTTTCCTGCTTTCTTTCACAGCAATTTTGTGTATTCTGATTAGGCAAATTCTGAGATTGTCAGCCTTAAGGTGACAGAAAGAACTATTAATGTTTACAAAAATCACTGCTAGCTGCTCTAACCCTATGGGATAGGATAAGATAAATAAATTTATGTAGATTTATAGAATTTTTGATGAATTAAGGGAAGATAAGAACTATTAACTGCTTAAAAAGGCACCCCCTTTAGCAATTTTTAGCACATCTGTGCAAAAAGGAACAAGAATATCTGCCTACTTAGAAGCTTTGTTTGCCCTTGATGATGTCATCTTATTCCCAAGGACCAACTCAAGAAGCATTGCCTTACTGTAAATGAAATTTATTTACATTCAGCTACATCAGTACATAGCCAGATCTAACTGACTGGAATAACTTATGAAGATGGTAGTCCTAACTTTGGACAGGGAGTGACTCTAGTTAACACATGATGCTAAACTTTGGTTTGGTTTGCTTAATCATGGTTGGTTGGTTTGATTGTATGAAGCAGTCCAACAGCTTAACTATGATTTGTCTGTTTCTAGCAGAAACATCTAATGATGGTTTGTCCTTATTTGAAAACATTGTATGTTAATCATGGTTTGTTTGTCCATTCCAGATGCATGCCAAACTATAGAGCTATGCAGAAACAGCAGCATAAAAAATACTGACCTCATGGTTAAACAGCCTTCATTGGTGCTTTTTTCTAAGGAATTCCCTCTTAACTTTGTCCTTTCCCCACCCCACTCCTCCATGACTCATCCCCCTCAAAAGGCAGACCACCTCACGGCTGCTGCCCTACAGAGGGAAATTTAGGGTGACCACAATACAGTACTACCTACTAACATCTAATCTGAGATATACAGTGGTACCTCGGGTTACGTACGCTTCAGGTTACACACTCTGCTAACCCAGAAATAGTGCTTCAGGTTAAGAACTTTGCTTCAGGATGAGAACAGAAATCGTGCTCCGGCGGCACGGCGGCAGCAGGAGGCCCCATTAGCTAAAGTGGTACTTCAGGTTAAGAACAGTTTCAGGTTAAGAACGGTCCTCCGGAACAAATTAAGTACTTAACCTGAGGTACCACTATATAGGAAAGCATATGTAATGATACGCAAATCTACCTTTTTAAATTGCAAGTCACTTATATGTGAATTCTTTTTGAAAAACTACAGGGATAAAACAGTAGATGCTGAAGAAGATAAAAAGTGAATTTGCCTATAAGTAAAACTTCAAGCTCCTTACCGTACAGAACTATCCTAGGAGGGAGGAAACACTCAGCAAACTTTCAATCAGCTCACTATTGCCCACATGCCCAGCCAGAGTCCAATGCACATTTTGGCTTTTCTTCAGTGGTGCCAAGTGGAGAGAAGCAGCTTGGAATAACTGCACATAGGTATCACGACATTCCAAAATCCATCACCACTGAGATGCAAGAGGCAATAACAGAAAACCATGCCACAGTGCATGTGCATTCCAAATGCCACCATCAAGGCAATAGCAGTCTCAAGGTTCACTGTTCCTTTCTTCTAACCAAGAGGAGGACTAAGCTGAAGACTAAGCTGAGGAGGTGACTCTAGAAAAACACCAGCATTTTCTGCTGAACCAGACGATCACACTACATAGTGTGAGAAAGAGATCCTCTCAAAGTTGAAGACCAGTCCTACAATGAGTTGGTGGGCAACTGAGCAGCAGGACTTTTAAGGATAGCTTTGAGTGGTATATAAATTTGATGCAATACATAAAATAAAATAATATAATCCTACTGGATTGACCTTTCATAGCTTCAAGTAAAGAGACATCCCTGTCCCAAAATGTACCTGGTACAGGTAACTCCATTCCTACCCCACAACAAAACTTTTTATTTCCTCCCTTAAGAGAATTTTAGACATATACATAGAAATTAGTTGTAACATGTCCTTTCTCATCTTTGTTCTTTCTTTCACATGCTTTAAGGCAGTGAACAGGACCTTGAGGAAGCAGAATTCTGGGCTTCCCCTCAACTGTAGAGAGATGTGGCACTAACAAATGTGCAAAGGAACAAGGATTGCATATAGCTCACAAAGGACTTGGTGGGGGAGACTTGAGGGAGGAAGTAAGGGAGGTGGATGTAGATGCTGTACTAAAGCTTACATGTATCATGTAACCCACTGGCTGTTATATCTACTGTGGTGAGAGGAATGGGTTGGACTAGATAACCCTTGGTCCCTTCCAATTCTCCAGTTCTATGATTCTACAAGCATTACTGGTGAGCAATCTGTGTCAGCAGTTGCTTAAAAGTAGCACCTGACTCCTTCATAGCTGGCAGGGCCATGCATTCACTCCTCTTTATAATGCTCGTTTTGACATTTCTTGCACATCAAGTGGAAACTTTTCTATCCCAAGATCTGCTTTCTGCTCATCCAACTCATTAATAACGGCATCCTTCCATTTCCCAAAAATCCACGTGGCCATAAGGGGAACCAAGAGAAGGTGCAAAAGGGAGGCGGAAATTCCTAGTAAGCTTTGCAACAAGAAACTTTCCTTTGGAAGTTGAATATCTTAAATAGTTTTATGTTCACATGCCTCAAAACTGCTTCTTTTAAGTTAAGAAAAGGTGAAGTACTAAAAGTATGCACAGAAATGGTTACACTGTTTATTAATTAAAATGTTTACTTATTAAAATGAGCAGTTTTTGCATGAAAAAGTTAAAAAATATTTTTAAAATGTCAACGTGTCTAGAAGACTGTGTTGTGCAGTGATCTTAACATTATTGTAAAAATGTTAAGATGCTGGTGATATGTAGGTTCACCTATTTAGAATTTGCAAAGAACTAGGCAAACAAACAAACACAAATAATTTTGTTCAAAACCCACAAAAGTTACCTGGGTCTTTTTATTAGCATTAGGTTTCCTATGGAAGTCTGGAGATAGAAGCCAAATAGCTAAAGGTTTACATACTACTCTGAAGTCTGCCCAGTCACGATCAGGCCTTACTTTGACATAAGTCACGGAGATTTCATTTTTGTTTGCTGCTCTTTGTTGTTGTGAAAGCAACACAGGAAAGAAAACAGTACAAAATTTGTTCAGGGCTCAGGTTCCTATATTCCCGCACTTAATGTCACGAACTATTATGGCAACTTTGGTCTTTATTAATAAGCTCATATGAAAGGATATTTTAAAGACATTTCTTCTAAAGGTAAACAAGGAAAGTAGGCAGGATGTATAAAGGGCAACAAGATTGAAATGCAAGACCTTGCTGTAAAAAGGAAACAATATAAATAATTCTCTTTTTAGTTCTGAATTAACATGGTTTAATGAACTAATTTGCAGAGTTTAGGAAATATTATTTAAAGCAACGGGAACCTTGATTTAAATCAATCCACTCTTTGCACAGAAAGTTTAGATTTGAAGTTCTGTATGTGGACACAGGTGGCGCTGTGGGTTAAAGCCTCAGCGCCTAGGACTTGCCGATCGAAAGGTCGGCGGTTCGAATCCCTGCGGCGGGGTGCGCTCCCGCTGCTCGGTCCCAGCGCCGGCCAACCTAGCAGTTCGAAAGCACCTCCGGGTGCAAGTAGATAAATAGGGACCGCTTACCAGCGGGAAGGTAAACGGCGTTTCCGTGTGCGGCTCTGGCTCGCCAGAGCAGCGATGTCACGCTGGCCACGTGACCCGGAAGTGTCTCCGGACAGCGCTGGCCCCTGGCCTCTTGAGTGAGATGGGCGCACAACCCCAGAGTCTGGCAAGACTGGCCCGTACGGGCAGGGGTACCTTTACCTTTACCTTTATGTGGTATATAGAAGCTGTGCTGCAGCAATCTGTTCATTCAGGATTCAATGCTCCAAAAGGGAAAAAAAAAATATGAGAGCCCTCCAGTGGCCAAAGTATCATCCATGTTTGTACATAGTTCTGGTTTATGAACACACAGACATTTCCAGCCATTTAAAAAGACAATTCATATGGAGTACAGATGACTCTCCCTGTTGCCCCACACATATGTTTCAAAAGTTATTATTGAGCGTTAGTAAGAAAAATGCATGGGAGTTTATAGAATAGATGGAAGAGTATAAATTTTAAACTAACCCTCCAGGAATTATAATAACTGTCCTCCTGAATGATGTGCTTTACTGCCAAAGTTTAGTTTGGTCTTATGAAATGCAATGCAGTGAATACAACACAGGGCAAAATATATTCTGCTATGAAGGTTTATATTTACCTACAAACTGCCACCGTCCTAGAAGTTGCAAATGCACTATCATTAGAATTTAATTTGATCCATTCCCTCAAATCTGAAAATCAGCAATCCTGATTTTTTTTGCCCAATCTCTAATGTTTATTGAACACTTACTAATTTCTGCAGCTTGAATCTCACTTTTTATTCATTTACCTGGTATCCTAAGCGAGTTTCCTTTATGCCAATTCAGGGAGACGTGGCAGAACGTGTTTTGCATATGCTACAGTGAAAAAAGTTTATTAAACATCATCTGTTCCGTTGTCCTAAACAACTCAATGCTGCTTCTATTTATTTATAGCTCCATCAACGCCAAAAAGCTCTTCATTACTTGCACAGTAATGATTGCTACTTAATTCTTCAGCTGTTCCAAGTTTTCTTCCCATTCCACCCTCTCTAAAAACACCAGAAAAACCTGCTCTTGTTAATATCAACATTCAAAACAATCCAATGCATTTCCAACTGTTACACAAATGGAATAATCCAGACTCCAAAAGTCTAAGCCCTCACCTGACAGTGAGTCTGTGGGGATTAGGTTCAAAGCTTTAGATGAAATATTGCAGGGTATGCTTACTTTTTTAAAGTATCACTCATCTTGGAGAAGCTGGGCCTGAGCTGTCTATCTGGATAAATACCTCAAAATAGCAAGGAAAGCAAAAATGTTACACCACTTTAGCTTCCATGAGAAAGAGCTGATGCCAAATCATATGATACACATTTATAAGGCTTGTAAATAGCCAGCTGACTAGTGACCTGTGGCAAGTAAGAATCCCACTGAGACAAGTGGACAGCCGAGGGTAAAGCAGTTTTTAAGGCCGCATATAATATGCTTAAGAGTGGGCTAGTTAAATTGTATATGCTAATAAATGTTGCAGACTTATTTGCAAGGCAGCATTAAACATTCAGTTGGGAAAAATAGCTACATGTGTATTTTACAGTAAACTTTCAAATTTGCTTTCAGCTGAGCAGCTACCACTGAGAGGCTCCCTCAATATTCACAAGTTAGCTCCAGTAAAGCATAACAGGTTAATTAGTTTTTAAAAGGTCTTTCAAGTCATGGTTCACACATAAAGCAATCAAAAGTACTCATTCAAGCTCTATTCAACAGGAAATGAAGCAGAAAGTCTAGCAGACATCTACCAGAGACAAATGGCAGATTCTTCATGTGCTCACGTTATCTGCTGACCTTCATTATGAAGACAGAGGATCAATTTAGACCCCCAAATTAGCATTCACCTACATTTCCCAACTTGACCCTGGATTAGAAAAAATGTGTTCACCCACTTTTGCATATTGAGACACACTTGAAAAAAAGATCTAGATTCACAGTGCTACTAATTTAATATGCCCTTTTCAGTGTACATAAATAGCAGCTATCATTTAAGACAGGTGTTTTGCTTTCCAGAGCAATTATAATTTTCCTCAAATCAGTGAACTACTACTGCTTTTTGAGAATATTTTGGTCACACAGGTGTATACTTCATCATTTTCCTGCCCTAGTCCTGCAACACTTGTGCCTGATTTTCCACTGTTTGCAATATTGTTTGCTATAAGGAACCTCGCTTGCATAAACTTCCACCTTGGCCCTTTTGCACATATGAGTTCCCATTTATGAACATACAAGCAGCCCTGCTGGGTCACACCAAAGTCCTATCTAGCACAGCATCCTGTTTCACACAGTGGAAACACAGATGCCTATGAGATGCCCATAAGCACAGCAACAATCTCCTGCTATAGCAATTTATCCATTGGCCAGTGTAAAAAATGCATGCTTGACTCTTACGGTTAAGAACCAGAAAGGTGTTTATTCTAGGCTGCCCTAGCACATTATGCTGCAAACTCTTCTATATCTGGAAAGCTTATGTAATTTTACTGTTTTTTATGCTTTTGGTTGTATCTTTTGTACTGCACTTATATTTTTCTCTCATTTGCAAGCTGCCCCACAAACTAATTTTGAAGGGCAGTAGAGAAATTTAATAAAATAAAAGATGCTTAGAACAAATTGCATTCCCATTGCTGGGCTCTTGTTAGGTCTCCACCCAGCTTGGAATAGGATCATTGTAGTACTGTCCATGCTTATCAGAGGAAATGAAAAGGTATTACCGTATTTTTTGCTCTATAAGACTCACCTTTTCCCTCCTAAAAAGTAAGGGGAAATGTGTGTGCGTCTTATGGAGTGAATGCAGGCTGCGCAGCTATTACAGAAGCCAGAACAGCAAGAGGGATTGCTGCTTTCACTGCGCAGCGATCCCTCTTGATGTTTTGGCTTCTGAGATTCATAATATTTTTTTTCTTGTTTTCCTCCTCCAAAAACTAGGTGCGTCTTATAGAGCGAAAAATATGGTATTTTTGGTATCGTTTCCTTCCCCTGCCACCAAGTCTTGCCTTGCTGTGCGAAATAGTGCCAAGGGGAGTTGCCACTCAAGAATGGAAGTGGCAAAGGAAGATACTTTCCCCTCTCCTTTCTCCTGAAACATTCCTGAATAATACATGAAGGGGAATTGCATTTCATGGCGCATATGCCTCCCCAAACCCTAACTCCTCCTTCCCACATCCTGTAAGCTGTTTGAGAAGATCAAGTCTCTTCCTATCCCCTTCCACCATCCTCCAGGTAACATCCAACTGCCTGCATCCAAGCTGACTGCATGGATTTCTATCAAAAGTAAGAGCAACTAAATTCTGTATAAATAATGTATGCATATTAAATATATAGGCAAGTGGAATCAAACGTTCTGCTTGAATCATTTCTGCCTGAAAAGAGGGGGTGGCTGTCTCATCTGTAGCTTGTTTTCACCTCGAAAGAACACTCAGTCTAAGAGGACATTCTGGAGCAGTAGGAAACACAGCAAAGAGCAATGCTATATATTGAAATTAGTGTGGGGAAGCAATGATCTCCTTGTGCATGAGCAAAAGAGCTTATTTTTCCACTGGTGGATCTTTGGATTCAAGCCGAAAGTAACCCTAGCCAGGTCCCCTATGGTTATAGTTTAAAAGTATCTACCCGGCAAAGCCACAAAAATCATTTATCCTTGGGTTGACAAAGTCACATTATTCCAGTTTAGAATCATACAATCAGACTCATAGAATTGTAGAGTCCCAAGGTATCTAGTCCAACCCCCTAGAGTGCAGGAATCTCAAGAGCATCCATGCTAAATGACCACCTGTCCTCTGCTTAAATACCTCCAATGTAGTTTCGTTTATGAAATAGTTTTATATAGCACTTTTAACTGCACAAAGAGCCAGTGTGGTGTAGTGGTTAAGAGCGGTAGTCTCGTAATCTGGGGAACCGGGTTTGCGTCTCCGCTCCTCCACATGCAGCTGCTGGGTGACCTTGGGCCAGTCACACTTCTTTGAAGTCTCTCAGCCCCACTCACCTCACAGAGTGTTTGTTGTGGGGGAGGAAGGGAAAGGAGATTGTTAGCCGCTTTGAGACTCCTGAAGGGGAGTGAAAGGCGGGATATCAAATCCAAACTTTTCTTCTTCTTCTTCTTCTTCTTCTTCTTCTTTTCGATTATTACAAATCCTCACAAAATCCCATTTACAAAAAGAAAACTGGGAGAATGCATAAAAATATAAAGTCCTGCTGGATCAGAACAAATGGGTATCTAGTCCAGCATCCTGCTCTTACTCTGGCCAAGCAAGTCCTTCAGAACAAGGACCTGATTGCAACAAAATACAGACACTACTGAATGACCTTACTAAATGGCTGCCTTATCACACACACTATTAGTGAAATCATTAAGTTTTAATTCCCTGATACAGTACAGTATCAGGTACAGTACTGATGTACAGGTACATACAACAGTATAGTAGTTGTATGATACCATAAGTTAATAATTTCCAGTCAAACATAATTTGTTAATGTAAGCAACTGCTACTGTGAATCACTATTAAGATGGTTACTTTCTGAGCAGTAGAAGGCTATATATCAGGCATCCGCAAACTCGGCACTCCAGCTGTTTTGGGACTACAATTCCCATCATCCCTGACCACTGGTCCTGTTAGCTAGCGATGATGGGAGAGCCAAGTTTGGGGGTGCCTGCTATATAGCAACATGCAAGTAGGCAAGTCAAAGGGAAGACCTGCTCAGATCAGTTTTACATTATGAGCACTAATATATTTTTAACAATTCTTATCCAGGTGCCTGGTGAGATTCTTTTACTTTTTTAATACAACACAGCTCTGGGACATTGGATGGATGGGGGGGGGCAGCAGATTAGTTAACAACTGTAAGACCGCATTGAAGAATGCTGGAGGCCATAAAAAGTCACTTTATAGAAAGGTCTAACTGGCTGTTATCTGTCAAGTGAGTTCCAGGCAGTGTTCCATGTTTTCACTCACTTGCCAAGACTCCTGGTGAGCATGATTAGCCCAAGCATTCCTCCCAACCTTGGTGCTGCAGAGGTGGGTGAAATCATCTCAATAAATGCACAGCGATAGCTGCCCTCCCCCTAAGCTCCATGTTTTGGAGGAAGGGTTGGAGTTGTTTAGCCACAACACTGTGGCAGTGACCTGAGAAACTCTATCAAGCAGGGACACAGCAAAGACCTCCCATAATTTGCTGTTCCTTGATTGCTCTGCATTTGAAGCTCCCAGAGTGGCCCAGCAACTGCACCAGGAAGAGGAGGGGAGGCCAATCAAGGCCAGCAAAAACCTTTGAAGCTCTACTTCCATGCCATCCATGAAATGGCCTTGAATCTAGTGCTGATCCAAGCATGTTTGCTGCTTAAAAAAGAAAAGAGGGTGGACGTGTGGGAGAAACAATGCCAGGCACCAGTAAAAACATTTGTGTTTTTTCTTTATTTTAAAAGACAAACCATGTTTTCTTCCTATTTGAAAAACAGGACAGGGGAAGAAGAAGTTGCTTTGGGAGTTGCACGAAGGCCAGCCAGTTATCACCCAAGCCAGCTCCTGCTGGAAACTGGTTGCCCCCCATCTTCGACCTCCAGAAGGAGGCAACTAAGGAGCCAGAAAAGGCTTAAAGCTGTGTTCGTATTTATGCACCCTTAGACACTTTGGGACACTAGTACTACTGCTTATTTGTGGGATTTTAACACTCTCAATCCAGTGGTTCAATGTGGTCGTAAATAACTTATCACAGTAAAAGTCATAAAACCAATATAAACAGTGTAAAAAGGTGGAGGCAGGTAGTCTACATTCCACCATCACTGGCCAACAAAAGCAGAAACCTAACAAGCTCTCTTAGTCTTAAACATACAAAACATGGGTTCAAATATATTTCTATGGGAAGGCATGTTTTTATACTACACTGTTTAAAAAGATCCTTTGACGTTCAAATGAGCAAAATTAAAGAAATACAGTAATACCTCTGGTTACGAACCGTCCTCGAGAAAGCTTCGGCTAACCCAGAAGTAGGTGCTCCTGGTTGCGAACTTTGCCCCAGGATGCGAACGGAAATAGCACATTAGAGGAGCGCACGCAGTGTGAGTCCCCATTAGCGAAAGCGCGACTCAGGTTAAGAATGGTTTCGAGTTGAGAATGGATCTCTGGAACAAATTAAGTTCATAACCAGAGGTACGACTGTAAGGCACAACAGGATAATGTGTGGAATACACATGGATATACAGTGGTACCTCTGGTTACGTACTTAATTTGTTCCGGAGGTCCGTTCTTAATCTGAAGCACCACTTTAGCTAATGGGGCCTCCTGCTGCTGAAGCACTGCCGGAGCAAGATTTCTGTTCTCATCCTGAAGCAAAGTTCTTAACCTGAGGTACTATTTCTGGGTTAGCAGAGTCTGTAACCTGAAGCATATGTAACCTGAAGCGTATGTAACCCAAGGTACCACTGTATAGCCATATCCAAAGAGCAATGATGTCAATGCACTCAACACACTTCTGATGAAGCAGTGGCCATGGGATGTTTGAGAAGGTAACAAACAGTTCTGTTGAAAGCTGCCTGGTTGCCTCTGTTAGACACCTGGACAAAAGAGAAATCTAATATACTCAAGTTTGCAAAAGAAACAATAGAGGGAGTATTGGAAAAGTCAAGGCATTCATGCAGGAAGTAGCTTTTGACTGTTTAAAGCCACAAGCTGGTTTAAAAGAAACACACAACAAAACCAGCACAAAGTTTGAGAGATGAAAACAGATACTCAAAATCCTTCCAAATCATCCTTAATACATTGCATACCAGCTCTAGAAAGCAACATGATATGCAGTTTCAGCAGTTATAAAGCAACGTGTGCTACCCAGGTGCTAAAACATCATTCCAACCCCAAACCAAGCCTTAAGTAAATAGAATTACAATTGTCAAGGAATTTGAAACAAACTATGCATTAAAAGCAGTTGAATATTATATTGTAATGTCTATTCCAAGGCATGTATTTTAGGTTGTCTTAACACTCCTAGGGCAGACCTGTACTGCTATTAAACACCTTCACAGGTGGTAGATAGGGCAATAAAAAAAAATGAACAGTAGAGCAAATTCCAGGGGAAACTCACTGTGAAATATGAGGTACTGAACAACAAAAAGTCAGAAAGTCAGCTCCAGGGCATAGTGGAATTAGCTGGATGCTATTACTATACATTAAGTATTCACATTACCCAGGGGCGGAAGAATGGGGGCGCGGTGGGTGCGGACCGCCTGGGGTGTCACCACTGAGGGGGATGACAAAATGCTGGGCAGCACTCGCTGCGGGGCCTGCAGTGCGTCCGAGCCAGGCGTCTCTCCTGGGAGAGACGTGGTGGCTTGGGTGGGTGCAGGCTCCATGCTGCCCAAACGGTTCGCCCGCTGCCTCCCCCCCCCCCAGCTACAGGGTGGCTGAGTGGGAGGAGGCTGGCAGACTCCAGAGGCCGTACGGTGCCCCCAAACCTATGAGCGGCTCACCCCGCCCTTTGGTGCGCTGACCCAGGCGCCCAAGCAGCTTCCTTCTCTGCTGACATTACCTCATGATACTGTGTAACAGGTAGTCAAATATACCCCTTTATTTGTTTGAGTATAAGACTGAAGTGGCAGACTATGTTCTTGCAAACAGCCACAATCTAGCCAGGCTCAGAAATAAGGATTAAGTGGTCAATTAAGCAATGTAAAATGCTACTTGAATATACCATAAACCAAGAATGTACCTGTGCAGTGACTGATATTTAGCTGCCTATATTTAATTGCATTATTCAATAGCTAAGGCTTGAATGTGAGCTCTTTGCTTCCCAATGTTGTTGTCAGCATCCATTTGTTTCAAGAGACAATGCAGTGTGCCTCTGGGGACGAGGTCAAACCACTGCATTAGCAGCACCAAAGTGACCTCCCTGGGGTTCAAGCCTGAGCAGTGTGTACGGATGTCATGGTCTGCCCTGACGAGATCCCCCCCCCCTCAGTCTCACTGATTTGGACCAAAGGAAAATGGATGCTGCAAGTCGCCCCAATTTAGCCTGCTATCAGAAACGATGCAAATTTCATAGGAATGCATTTTGGGGGTGTGGTTGCTAGGGCAAAACATCACTTGCCCTACTTGGCTACCTGTGGAACATTAGCAATACTATACTGTTGTTATGCATGGAAACATTTTCACTCCATGTAAAGTAGTTGGACAGTCAACGCACAGACATTTTGGAATCATTTAAGAATAAGAACTGCATATTTTTTTTCATTAATAAGACCACTCCCCTTATTTGGCAGCATTCACAAAAGTTTGCATATGTAAAGCTAATGAAACCCAAAATTAACATGTCTAACTGTCTTGACAGGTATCAAACCTTTCCCCATGGGAACAAATTACCCAGAAAAATACTAGGCTTGCAATGTTTATAATTGTTTACATTTTAAGTTTCAGCTTATGTTTTAATACATATTTTCCAAGAGAAAAATCTATTTTAAATTTATGTTTCCAAATCACAACACCTATTCAAAGTCACTATCGTCAGAAACACTTTCAATCCAAACTGCTGGATTAGGAAACTTTTATTCATTGGTACAATTCTGACACATCTATCAATCAGTGCAAGGTAGCTGAAGACATGAGAGGAGCATCTTCTTCCTTGGAATGCCATGTGGTTGAAACTATACTGCACTGCCTGCAGAATATTACCTGTCACCCAGATGATGGCAAGCACCTTCTCTTCTAAATACAGTGGTACCTACAGTGGTCCTGTTTATGAACGATTTGGTTTATGAACTCTGCAAAACTGGAAGTATGTCCTGGTTTGAGAACTTTACCTCGGTCTAAGAACGGAAGCTGAAGAGTGGAAGGGCACCGGCGGTGGGAGGCCTCATTAGGGAAAGCGCACCTTGTTTTAAGAATGGTTTCGGTTTAGGAACAGACTTCCGGAACGGATTAAGTTCATAAACCGAGGTGCCACTATAGTTTACTATTGAAGAATAGCTTAACTGATCTTCAGTTGGCAGGTTGGTCAAAGTCTAAGGTGTGTTACAGTAACCACCATACACATATATGGTAAAAATTTGAGTTGTGCCCCTAAATGCATGTTTGGGTTAAATATGGTTCCTGAGTCTGAAAAGGTTGAGGACTATATTCTGAGTGTCAGCTATAGCCAACTGTAGGGAAGCAGTCATCATGTGAAATGGAAGGAAATTAGCCACAACTTGGAATAATACAGCAAATGGAATCTCCGTTCCATACAGTTACCAGAGCCAGCCAGCCAGCACACTCCTCCCTATATTTGTATGAAAATTGTGCTACCAATGATGGATGGGCATTAGTGCCACAGAAATGCTAAATAGCAAAATTGTTCCTGTTGTACTAAATATTGTCTGTTCACAATCCTTGGGGAAGATGCTATCCAATAATCCAGTGTTTCCCAACCTTGTGCCTCCAGATGTTTTTGGCCTACAACTCCCATCATCCCTAGCTAGCAAGACCAGTGGTCAGGGATGATGGGAGTTGTAGGCCAAAAACATCTGGAGGCACAAGGTTGGGAAACACTGCTAATTTCCAGTTGTGTTACCTCATTCACATGAAAAGTACTCATTAGCAAGCAGGAAAGGAGGAATCTTTTTTTTAAGCCTTCATACTATTCTGTTAGGACACATCTGCTTGTGTATACTGGATCTGATATTATTGGACAGTCTATAATGCACCTTGACAGTCTTTCTCTTGCCCCGCCCTTGTGTGAACAATTGTACATGAATGCTATGAGATGCATTAGCTTAAATAAAATGAGAGGGAGCACTGCATACCTATGCATATTCGTGAAAGAAAATACACAGGATTCTATTCTCAAAGGTTCTTTATATATGGGAGACCATGAGCTTGTTTGGATGGTCCATTCTGTGTAGAACTTATCTAGCAGGACCGAGTGTGAATTAGTCATCTTTGGTGTACACAAAAAAAGTGTTCTGCTTTCTTTGGCATGTTTATGGCACATTGAACACACTTATGTAGGCATGAGAATAAATGTCACTGTTTACAGTCAGATCTCAGATTCTGTGTGACAATTCCCTAGGCAACAACTATTCCCTTAAGCAAAATTGCATATAATCAGGATATTTAATTTAAAGGGTTTAAAAAAGAGTAATTGACCATTATTTTTTGTAAATGAAACTAATAATCATATCACTGTTTCCTACATATGCTTAGAATCCAATCTGTTTTACACAGAACCATCAGGTTTGAACTGCTGAGCCTATGGAGAATCATCCATAGCGATCATCCTTCTGAAATTTTCCCCAATTGATGTTGCTATAGTGCAGTGAGAACATAGATCAAAATAGCTAAACACATCAACTAGCTCAATACATAGTGCTTAAAACTAGCTGTGAACAGAGTTTAGCAAAAGACCAGTAACCGGTGTGTTTGACTTGTATTTTCAAACTGCTAGAGAACAGTTACCCCATCCCCCATAAGCCACTACAATAGTGTTATGATAAATGTGGGATTACTACAAGTTGACCCTGTGTGCTTTGTTCTTCCTCTCCTGGGCACACCAAGTGAAAAGATTTAAATACACATCTGATTTCACAAGCATTCAGGCTCAAAGAATGTGGTGAAAGTGAAGTCATACACAGAGCATTTGCAAGCTCTCCTGTGTCAAAGGTTGTTAGTTTTTCAGCTGCCAAGTAATGTTTGATATGGGTCTGTCAAGTCTCTGTACACTACATATTTTGGCAAAATCTTGATTTGGCAACCAAAACTTACTGTATTTTTCTCTGTAACAAAATTAAGATGCCACCAGCTTGTGCAAGTACTAGCACTTAGCCTTCAAACTAGTTTTAGATCATTTATAAAATGTGAAATATTATTTACTAATCAGACCTTTCTGAATTTGGGCTTTCAAAAAATTAATATATTATTGGAATTCCAAGAAACAAAAGTTTGTTTCAGGATCAAGTGGGTAAATGTTTAAAATTCTAATAACCAATTAGAAATGGTCTTTCATATGCAATGGCAGCCAAAGATTTTATGTGATACTGCAGCAAGAGGGGGGAAAAAACTTCCATAAAATGTTAAATGCATGGTATCTCATTCCTTGTAGGCTACTATTTTTAAAAATAAACTTTCTACTGCATTATGCTGGCAATGTGTCAGACCAAGCAGATTTTAAGTATATTCGGTGTGACTTCAAATAAGTGAATATTTCAGACTGAAGTTATAAAGATGAATGAAATTACAGCACACAAAAGAAAACTAAACTGTGTGGTTACATTGTTGGAGAAACTGAAATGATAAATTGAAAAAAATAAAATAAAGATGGTAGGAAATATTAGCTGCAGCTGGAATATTGATTGCTAATTAATAGAAAACCCAACAGTTACCATCAATCAATATGTGGGAACAAGCAACTTGGCACAGAAGATTAGTGTATAAAACATACAAGAAATCCTCCCCCCCCCGCCAAAATAGTAGCAGCACATTTTGAAAGATCTTTGAGAGTCAGAGCTATGAATATTTAAATTTACTGAATGTCCAACACAGAAATATCAGAAAGGCCATACTGGAAATGTTATATATGCATGATAAATATTAAAGAGCAGCAAAACAAAAAGTTACTAAACAAAATATGAGGATTTTATTTTTTGCAATTAGTCCCTTCTATTTTTGTTATGACTGTAAAAGTCTCTTTGGCAGTACTGTATGTTAAATATTATGATGAAATCTGAAATATAAAAATTGCAGTAGCTGTCAAAAAACTGCACTGGTCTCATGCTAGAATAAAATGTCCAATTGCCTCCGTTGATGAGTTCTGTGCAATATGCAAAATGATATCTTTCAAGAGCTTAAAATTGTTTTTCATAAGAAATTAGTTTTGATCCAGTCGAGTGGCATCACTCAGCTCAGTCCTGTTATTACTAAGTTTACAAAAATGCCAGAGATTCTTGCTTTTAATGATATA
This sequence comes from Podarcis gaigeae, assembly GCF_964106915.1. Taxonomy (NCBI): domain Eukaryota; kingdom Metazoa; phylum Chordata; class Lepidosauria; order Squamata; family Lacertidae; genus Podarcis; species Podarcis gaigeae. The sequence continues at coordinate 19,915,759 of NC_139688.1, forward strand.
ACTATTAATACTTTAGAGTCTAAAAAGAGGAAGTGGATACATCTTAGTAGGTCATGCCAGAAATAATGATCTCGAACTATGCACAGAAACCAAAGCTGACTCTCAAGAATGATTGAAGCAAACCCCTGAGGTGCTGAACTGGAGAGAAGTTTTTTGCTGTCCAAATAAGTCTAGAAATGAAAGAAAATATAGAATTTGTTCAGTTCACACAACAGACTGTAGTTCAATCCAGAGTTCCAAGAGGATGCCCTGCGACCAGAGGTTTTCATATTCACTTCAGAGGGGATGTGCGCATGGAGTGGTGCTCAAAGTGAATGTAAAATAAAAGGAGGATTCCACTAATGCAGGAACTTCACATATTAATCACAGCTTTCAGATCAGGGAGTTGCTGTACTGCAGCCTGACTGCAATTGGAATTGTTCCCAAATGCTGCAATTGATCATTCCTGACAGTCTAAAAAAAGACAAAACAAAACAAAAACCCTCTTTTGTGGAGGATATTGGGTTGGCACTTTACAAATGCAGATCTCAACTATTCATATTGGCATAGATGCAAACATGTGTAATAACTAATTGTTTTAACATAAGCTGTTTTTAAAGAGTCTTCAGTGGCCTCTCATTTGTAATTCCTCTCCTCCCTTTCATTACCTTGGTAATTAATAAGTCAGAGTGTTTCAAATTCTCAACTAGTTAATCTAAGGCCACTAAAGGTCATGGACACTAGTTGTGCTAGAAATGCCAGATTTTTGAAAAAGGTGCTTTAAGTAGACCAACACTGACAAGCAATTTGTTCTGATAAAGTAGTTTTTTGAGAGATCTTAGTGTATTCAGACAGTGCAGAGTTTATTATGTGCTCAATGACTTAATATTCATCCTTTTCTGGCAGAACAGTACGAGTTTTATTGAGCAAACATTCCTGAAGCCACCCAATTCCAGCTGCTACTTTTTGTATAGCTTCCTATTAATGACTTTCAGGAATCTGAGCATCCATCAGTCTAAATGGATACATTTGGAATAAATAATTCTAACCTTGATGCTTGCCTGTTTCAAATATGTTCTGGTCATCTAGCAAGGAGTACCAGATTCAAAATTTTATTCCCATAGCATCCTCAGAGTACATCTGATGTCTAGATTAGGTCACCTACTTAATATATGATTATGATTGATTGGATTACCAGGGCGGGTCACAACAATTTAAAACACAACATTAAAAACAGTTTAAAACAAATTACAATCACAATAATATGATAGATTCTAAATAAACACACACAAACATAGTGTCAAAGAGACTTAATTCAGCATATGACTATAACTGTCAGATCCAATTCAAGGTGCTTGTACTATTACACCCAGCTCAACAGCTTAGGATACAAGTAGCTGAAAGAGCATCTTCCCAGTACCAGCCAAGCCATGGTTTGTGATCTGTAGGGAAGGCCCTGCCTGTGAAATTTTGTTCACAAGAGACAGCAATTCCTCAGTTGGGTGCCCCCTGTTCTGTAGAGATCAGATTGTCCCTTGCACAGTGGCACCTTAAGACTAATTTGTTCTAGTAGGTCTCTGGAGCAAAATGGGAGTGACACCATTTGTATAAGGTAACATTATTATTATTGTTAGGTTTTGCACTGTGCTTCTACTTTTATTGAATGCTGGACTATTATAGTTAGCCACACTGGGCTCCTGGGAAAAGGTGGGGTGCATGAATTGAATAATAGACACAAAATAATTTACACTAAAATATTCTTCTGCCCCAAAGATGGTTCAGAGGCTGACCATCAGTGATTCACAATTCCACTTTCCAGAGAGCATTTAAATTGCTTTTGGGGGAGAGCGAGAGGGCGATTAGGGGTCCCAAGCTTCCAACTTGAAACCAGGCAGGGGAGAGAACTGTCCTCTCAGTTGAGCAGGGAAGCTACAGGGAAGACTAGGGCTGCCATATTTCAAAAAAGTAAAAACCAGGGCACACTGAAAGTTGTTGGCACCGCCTTTCAGAAATCCCTCCTGTCTTTGAAATGGCAGCCCTAGGGAAGAGACCCAGGGCTGGAGGTCAAGTTGGAGAATCCTGTGCCAAAATCAGAATCCCAAGACACTGCCAAATGCCACTGCAGGAAAATGCAAAACCATGGCCACCTCAGCCCCATGTTTGGAGCTGGCAAGTGGATGGAGACTATACCAGCAGCTGCACTAGGCTTCTGTAACTGCAGGGACACCCAATCTATTTATCCAGTTGTGAAAGCTTATCATGGAATGTAGGCTTTCAAGAAGTGCAAACAGGCCTGGGAGGAAAATCCTAACAGTGATCTCTTTACACCACTTCACATACCTGATATGCTGTGGTGGCACCATATATTTATAGTTTCCAGTTACATTATTATTTGTTATATATGTACATCCTTCCATCATATAGCCGGATTTGGCTATGTGGTGAATTTCTGATGGAAAGTGAGCTTCTCCCATTGCTCTTACTCTGAATTGGGATGAGGGGAAAATAAGAGAGGATGTGATTCCACTGCACAGCCAACAGGGCAAGGTATCCTGTCTAGTGAGCTATTTTATTTCATTGCCTGCCAGGGCTCAGTGCAATACTTTCACCCTAGTTTGATTCTCATTATGTAAAACTCCATGTGGATAGCTGGGACAGAAAGGAGATGAGCAACTGAAAGCATATCACATTGGAAGTACAGTGGTACCTTGGGTTACATACGCTTCAGGTTACATACGCTTCAGGTTACAGACTCCGCTAACCCAGAAATAGTACCTCGGGTTAAGAACCTTGCTTCAGGGTGAGAACAGAAATCGTGCTCCGGTGGCGTGGTGGCAGTGGGAGGCCCCATTAGCTAAAGTGGTGCTTCAGGTTAAGAACAGTTTCAGGTTAAGAACGGACCTCCGGAACAAATTAAGTACTTAACCCGAGGTACCACTGTAATGCAGTGCGCTTCTCTGTCAACATTCAATCCCCCCTAACTAGTAGGGAGTAGATCATGAGGGGAAATGTCAACCTGGGGCTTGCTTGGCAACACGGATCTCTTCTCTTTTCTCTCCAACTACCGCCTTACAAATATGTTTCACACCTTTCCACAAAGGAGCAATGAAATGTACCGTAACTTGGAGAGAGGGGTATTTTGCTAGATACAAAACTGTTTAGCACCGCCACCATTTTGTTTTACAGCAAGTTTACACATATTTTAAAGTAACAGTACTGAGAGTCACCAACATGGCCCCTGTGGCAATCAATGCACCCACCCGCGAAATGCCTCAGTAAATAATAATACATAAGAAATGGTTAGTTCTTCTTCCTGCTCAGTTTGCGTTTGCACTTGGGCTCAGCTTCTTGTATGCTGAATGTGTCCAATCAAACATGTCCACATTTCACTGGATGCTAGGACTGGACAGCTACCAATCCTTCCATTCCAAACCGAAGTGTTATACCCACTGCAGCTATTTTATAATTGGCGCCAACAGCACTTTCTCAAAATTCAAAGTGTGCCAACTGGCTCAGAAAGGCTGATGAACCCTGGTATTGACTATATTTCTGATAGTCTATGATACTTAACATCCTATTTTCATGCAAGATAGAATAGAATGTATGTGGGATATTTAAATAACTTCCCCACCTGTTGCAACTGGCCATAGATATTGAAGTTATGGAAACAGGAAGTTATGAGTAGTGGTTTATAATACAGCAGCCCAGCCATACTGGAACATGGAATATGTTTTAAGGAGTTATCTATTCACTCCTCCACTCCATTTCAAGCTCAAATTTCAGTGGATGTAAACAGTCATCCCATGTGACATTGCTTTTCCATTTGAGAAGAGAAGATTCTGTATAGCAGAACAATCTTCTATTAAACCCAAAGACAACAGAGCAGCACACACTGAACAATATTTCTGTTGGTCTGCTGGATCCAGCTGCCACTCAAACATGGTCCGCTTGCAGCCAGCCAACATGCAGCTAGCAAGAGAGAAAGACAGCTCAGCCCTTGCACTGGCAAGTTGACCTATTGTATTTTACAGTGCTTTTATTAAACACCTGAGGGTTGTGTTTTTTTTTTGAAAATTTAAACTGAATTGTAAGTATGAATAAATCTTTGGCCATTTTCAAAGAGCAGAAATAAAGTGACTCAGCATAACTGAAATTTCTGCAGGAAAAGTTTCTCCCCCTAGAAGGAAGATATTTTTTTTAAATGTTAACTTTACTCCTGATCATTCTTCATTTTGTGTAGTCTTAAGACCAGGCAAGCAGACCAGAAGCACCTTTCCTTAGTTACCATCCTTAGCTAAGCATGAGCCCAATAAGCAGTAGCTGTTCTGCAGAGAGCATAGTAGTTAGTCCAAATAGGCCTGTGTCAAACCTCTTCATAGAATGGTTAGTACTGGTGCAAAGTGTATAAAAATCCCCATTCATTTTTTGCTGATTAGTGTGTGTGTTCAGCAGTGCTGTCTGAGAGGTTGCATTCCTTCGTGGTAATTCTTACATATACAAACTTCCTTGGAAATATCCTAAACAAGTTTGAAAGCAAACAATGAACAACAAAAAAAAAGAAAGGGTAGAGAAGAAACACAATGAGATTATTCAACCCATCCACTTCCTCCTGTGACAGTAATAATAATAACAATAATTTTATTATTTATATGCCACCCATCTGACTAGGTTGCCCCAGCTATTCTGGGCAGTTGATATACTATTTCCTCCCCAAGGAAGAACAGGTACCACACATTTCTGTCCCGTTCACTTGCCAAAAACACCAGTACTAGATTTGATCTGCCATAATGGGCAAATTCAATCAATATAGGGATTAAAACGGTGAACTCCCTGCCCCTCAAATACAGAAGCAAATTATGGGGAGGGGGTTGTCAAAAGAGGTAAGAGCATAGCTGTCAACCTTCCCTTTTTTTGCGGGAAATTCCCTTATTCCAGCGCCGTTTCGTGCTGCTTCCCGGATTGTTAGATATCCCGTAGACTGCCCCCGGGACAGGTGAGGCTGCTGATCCCTTATTTTCAAATCTGGAAGTTGACAGCTATGGGTAAGAGGTACCAGCCTCATGGACAAAGATACATTAATACAGTAGCTGCTTTTTGGCTACACAAACTCTCAAAGCAACTTACAAAAGATACAGTACATGCTAATAATAATAATAATAACAATAATAATAATAAGAATAATAATAATACAGTACATGCATTACTCAGCATTCCACTTCATCCAGCTGAGAAGCATTTGCTCCCTGTTAAGCAGTGGGAGAGGCCTAGTTCCTCCTGCCCAGCAAAGGAACATGGCAGATCTCAGGGGAGCAGTTTCTTTGGCAACCTTAACTTAAAACTAGTGACGTAACAGACCCATAACAGACCCCACCTGTTTTTGCATAACCTGATGCAGATGAGTTATTACCGGACAAGCTGCAGCTGTACCCACCATGCTGCAGACAAAGTTTCGACTTCTTGGTTGTCTTTTACAGTTCTCCTTCCCCAAGTTCCAAAGCAGGCAAGTGCTCTACACAAGTGTCCCAAAAATATCCTGTGACACAAAACCAAGGTGTTTTGGCTTCCTCCATAGGATCTATGCACTAGCAGTATTTTAAAGAGTTTTTATTTTAATAAAAAAACATGTTTGATGTTTTTATTATGTTTTTAGATATGCTGTAAGCCACCCAGAGTGGCTGGGGAAACCCAGCCAGATGGGGAATAAATATAACAACAACAACCTCTGATTCAGCTACCACACTTAACTTTTCAATTGCATCACTTGGAGTGAATACGGGTAACTAATAACGGAATAGGAGGAGAGAGAGCATAAAGCCATCTTCATACTCCTAGTCCTTCTTACAATCCTAACAGAGAGTGATACAACCAGAACACAACATTGAACTATCACAACCTACAAATGCACTATTGAAAGAGACATGCAATTAAGCAGCCTGGAAAAATATTCCCAGAACATATGTAATCATCACATATTTTTTAAAACTGTAAAATTAACTTAATTACAATAAGGTCATTTGAATTATCACTATAAAAGTTCTGAGTTCTGTCTCACAGAGATGTGGAACAAAGAACTTTCAGGAAAAAATGTTTAGTATACAGGTCTTCACAATATGTATGGCCAGGGCTTTTTTTCCAGAGAGCTCAGCTCTGGCGCCTCTCAGGTAGGAGCCATTGCCATTCTAAGAGAAGTTCATAGTGAGCTCCAGCACCTCTTTTTCTAGAAAAATAGCACTGTATATGGCTGCTAAATATTGAATAATTCTACCCAAGTGACCTTAAAAAAATAACAACCTAAGAAGACATCATCACCAATCATGTGATGGCAGCAAAGTAGAGTGTACTTTAGTTTACTGGCACAACCAGCATTTCCTTATTCAAAGCCTTCCAATAGCTTACTATAGATGAGTTTGTGTGCCTTAACCGATTGCATAGAATTAGAATATTGACCTGTGCATTTGCACCTGCCTGATCCAGTAACAGCTGGATGCTTGAAGATGTCAGAGAACAATGGTCCCATTATCAATATGTCACTTGGTATGTTATCATGTTTTATCTTGGTGTACACCAAGTTTCAAAAGTTTCTGACAATGAAGTAGGGTACTAATTTGTACAATAACCAATTTTAAAAATCATGATTGTGTCACATGGCACTGTGGTCAGCACACTAGACAACCAAAACAGCAGAGACTGATCATTTCCTCTTGCTAGGACTCAACTTCCTGTGCATCACTTCACCACTCGTACTATTTTGCAAAAAGAGTGCTGTGTTTTACCGATGCTGTCCAGAATGATATTGTCTTAAACATCTTTCTTCCTATTAAGTTCTCAGAATGGTTATTTTGAGACTGAAACCTTATCTTCACAGAACATCACTGAAGTCACTGACAAGAGTTTTGCCTAGTCGAGCACTTTAAGACTAATGACCTAAATTTGTATCTTGCCCTTTCCCCAACATACTTCCAATAAGCTCTAGACTGGCATACATAGGGTTTGCTGTGGATACCCATGGGTGTAGTGGTATTCTTAAAGCTACTCTATCAGACACAAAGTACAGATAACCAACTTAAATCAAAAACCTTAATTACAAAACACAGTGTTTCATCACGATCTAAAACTTTAGGATAGTATTTCCATGGAAACTGTTGACTAGCTTGCTATGTGGATATCTTTACTATGCTAGAGATTTTCAAGTTACCACAGGTATCATGTTTTTCACAACATTTATGAAAAAAGAAGCACAAGAAAATAACAAAAATGGATGTCAAGCGGCACTAACACCTGCCAACAAGCAATTATTTGCTTAATGCATTTATTAAGAGTATTTTTACAGCTGGCTATATATAAACTTGGCTATCTACTAAATTGCGGCATTGTTTACTAGTCATGAGCGTACATCAATGTTGAATGTATGATGCTGTGTAACATTTAAATATTTGCATTCTGCAGAGAGCTAATGCATTACAGTAGTGCAATTTTCTTTTTAAAAACAATCATTACCCAGAGGAGTCACCTGTTGGCGATACAGTTCAAACCCTAGGGGAATAGTAATTTATGATTCAGAGGATAACTATAGCAACTTTTATGTCGCGAGCAGGGGTGGGGAACCTGCAGCTCAAGCGCATGGGGGGGGGGAGGCAGATGAAGATGGCGGAAGGATGTGGCAGGGGAAGAGTCATCCCCAAAGCAAAAGTTTAGACTTTTGGCCAGAGTGAGCCACCCTTCTCTTATTCAACAGTTGATTATTACTACAGTATAAAGGTAAAGGTACCCCTGCCCATACGGGCCAGTCGTGTCCGACTCTAGGGTTGTGCGCTCATCTCACTTAAGAGGCCGGGAGCCAGCGCTGTCCGAATACACTTCCGGGTCACGTGGCCAGCGTGACGATGCTGCATCTGGCGAGCCAGCACCAGCGCAGCACACGGAAACGCCGTTTACCTTCCTACTATAAAGCGGTCCCTATTTATCTACTTGCACTTAGAGGTGCTTTCGAACTGCTAGGTGGGCAGGAGCTGGGACCGAAAGACGGGAGCTCACCCCGCCACGGGGATTTGAACCGCCGACCATTCGAATCCCCACGGCGGGGTGAGCTCTACAGATTACTACAGTATATCAAAACACAAACACATTATGCACATTTACTTGGGATTCAATTAGTTATGGTTTCTCCCTTTTAGGTCCTAATTGTTTGAGACCAGAGTATCTGAAGGATGAATTTGCCCGTATGAGCTCACCCATACATTAAGCTCCACGGCTGGGGCTCTGCTCCACTGGCAGTGCTGCAGCTGGTGATGCTGGAGACGGCCTACCAGAGCTTTGAAACAGGCTGCCTTGGCAGGATTGCTTGTCACCCACCCTTTCTGTTTTTAGGTACAGGGCAAGACATCACGGTTTCGGTGAGCATTTATGGCTGCCATTTGGCATATTTATTGCTGCTGAAATCATAGTTGCTCTGTTGGGTGGCTTACAGGTTTGTTTGTTTGTTTTAATAAATCAGCAGAGTGCTATTGGCTAGGCTATTAATATATTCTTGTTATCTCATTTCTGTTACTAGCTGCAGAAAGGTCAGATAAAAAAACTTTGGCAAATAAGGGATTTGTGCTACACACGACAATAAGTGCATCTGCCCTAGTCATCTTACTTTCATATAGGGAATCAAGGTTGTGTTAATTTGCCCAAGGCCAGTGAGAAAATGCAGCATAAAATATTTTAACACATACAGTGAGAAAATGCAGCATAAAATATTTTAACACATACAACTAGGACCCCCTAAATAGCACCCATGGACACCAAAAGACCCTTGGACATCTGCTTGATGCCCACTAAGGCCCCTATCCCTCCCAATTTATAAGGCTTTTTTTTTCTTTTTAATTTGGGGCTTGGCTGCTTTGAGAGAGAGCTGCCTGCTTTTCTACATGTTTTGTTTGTTCTGGAGCACGTGTAGATTTTTACTTGTTTGGGAGGCAGGGTGGTTCTGAACATTGCCAGCTTTTCTTCAGTGAAATGGGTATTTAGATTTTCAAATATCTCCTGGCTATGCTTGCTAAAGCTGATGAGAACTAGAGTTCAACAACATCTGGAGGTTAGTAGCCCAGCCCTAAATAATATTTAGCGTTTTGTTGCTGAGCTACCCTTGGGTTCGCACTGTCCCCAACACACTACAGTCACAAGTCCAGAAGCTCTTGCTTCTGGTTTAAATTGTTCATATGCTGCCATGTTATCCATACCTGGAGAAGCTGTGGTTAATCTTAACTACGGTTAGGTGAAACAAGACAGCTTCATAAACTATGGTTTGAAGTTGACTTGTGGCAATTAGCTATAGTTAAGAAGAGTAACCACACTCTTTGCTTCGGATAGTGCATTACATTGCAATATGGAAGTTTTTGCTTTCCCTCATAGACACCCTAGAGGAGAGGGGAGAAGAGAGCATGAAATCCTGAGGTTTGTTCTCATAATGCTAAATCATGGTTCAGGGTTATCTCGGAATGCAGCCAAGTTGTATGTGACCACACAAAAGCCTATAATGACAGTTTTACTGCTGACACTCTCTGAACACTCTGGAAAAAATACCAGTATCATTGTAGGGGTTCATATAGTGCAGCAACTAGAAGTGTGCAGCAGGAAGTCCAAATCTCACCATAGCCATTAGCTTACTAGGTAGCCTATCTAGTCCAGTATCCCATTTTCCATAGTGGCAAACAGTATCTCTATGGGAAGCCTACAAGCAACACAGCAGGACAATGGCCTTCTTCCGTCACTGGTACTCAGCTGGAGGTAGTACATAGCCATCACGACAAGTAGCCACTGGTAGCCTTATCGTACACAGTAGGGAATTTCATTATTTAACTACAGTGGAACCTCGACTTACATATGGTTCTACTTATGTATGATTCCAGTTACGACCTTCAGTAGGTGCTTTGACTTATGAACTTTCCTCTAGATAAGAACAGAGGCCTTCCTGGCAGCCCAGAGCTCGCCTAGCCAGCTGCGGAGCAGCGCTGAGGCTTCTGCTGCCCAGGAGAGGGCCCCCCATCCCACCCCTGAAGCTGTGGAAGAGGTGCCGCCTGCAAGAAGCACAGCAGGGTTCACTGCAGCCCCAAACCCCACCGAGGAACTAACCTGAGGAAGTCCAGAGAAGAATCTGGCCGGGCAAGAAAAAAAAGTGACCCTGGCTGAAGTGAATCAGTTCTTTACTGACCCTTGCCCCACCCCCAGCTTGTAGCCAGGTAAGCCTACCCACCCTCAGTGCACGTAAGGGAAAAAAAGTTCATTTTTTTCATCTACAATGCTGTCTTATTTATTTTATAGTAAAGTACATTGATTATTTGGGACGCGGGTGGCGCTGTGGGTTAAACCACAGAGCCTAGGACTTGCCGATCAGAAGGTTGGCGGTTCGAATCCCCATGATGGGGTGAGCTCCCGTTGCTCGGTCCCTGTTCCTGCCAACCTAGCTGTTTGAAAGCATGTCAAAGTGCAAGTAAATAAACAGGTACCGCTCCGGCGGGTAGGTAAACGGCATTTTCATGCACTGCTCTGGTTCGCCAGAAGTGGCTTAGTCATGGTGGCCACATGACCCGGAAGCTGTATGCCGGCTCCCTTGGCCAATAAAGCGAGATGAGCGCCGCAACCCCGGAGTCGGTCACGACTGGACCTAATGGTCAGGGGTCCCTTTACCTTTACCTACATTGATTGCTGCCTTCATTTTATAGATCTATGGTCTCGTTGGACAGTAAAATCCGTGTTAAATTGCTGTTTTAGGGGGTCTTTTTCATAGTCTAGAATGGATCAATTCACTTCTCCATTACTTTCTATGGAAAAGTGTGCCTCTAGTTATGTATGTTTCTAGTTATGACCGGACCTCCAGAACAGATTATGGTTGTAAGTAGAGGTTCCACTGTATGTGTTGTGTGAACTGGTACATCCTTTTCATTTAAACTGATTTTCCCACCATTCAGCTTCACTGGATGATTCTAGATTCTAATATTACGAGACATTGAGAAAAACTTATCTTCTCCTCACCAGGTATATCTTTATACACTTCCATGTCTCACTCCTTAATGTTTTCCCCCAAAACATAACATCTGAGCTGTTACTCTCAGCCCCAACCCAACTTGCAAAATGGAGATAGTATCTTACACAGGTGTTATAGATGAGAGAACGGAAATAAAGTACTTTGAACAATCCAGAAGGACCATATATTGTGGGAAAGTATTTAGGAATGTTGCAAATAAAAGGTATATATATTCAGACAAAGCCAGCCATGGCCATGAAGAACTCTGTGGCAAACCACAATTGACCTAGCCATTGTTACATCATATGCTCCTAGATTTGGTTGGGGAGGTAGGTTCATCTGGAAATTGATTGCTCTTTGCCTTTAAGGCCAAGGCAGCCAGAACCTGAGTAGACATCAGGCAGTTCTTAGGACAGCCCAGTCCTACTGACACAGTAAACAACTTTATTCAAACATGTACTAAATCCACCTTGAGGACCTAAGACATAGAAAGCTGAGACATAAATAGCTGAAATAAGCAAGTGCTATAATCAGTCCAAAGTAAGCTGTATCATTTAAATGTAACAACCAGTAGCCATTTTAGATTAATGAAGTGATTTGCATAGATCTCTTTATTTGCAAACTTCAAGAACACAACAGAGAGCAGAAGCAAAACTATACAGTGTAATACTGACAGACCACTAAATAGTTCAGGACACTTTTATATGAAATTAATAGATTTATTTGTATTAGCTCAGATGACGTTTCTGTATTTGCCTAGACTAGACATGACAGCTCCTGTGCAAAAAACAAACATACAAACAAAAAAACGCTGCTCCATTTGAGCAGATTTCCTGACTCAAGTTCAGATTTCTAGCGGCAAATATTCATGTTTAAGTCTGCTCATCTTGGAATTCAAATACTGCAACTGTCAAATGAGAGGGCAGTGCAGTGATTACATTTAGAGATTAAAAATGGCACATACCTCAGGTATACCTACATTGGCGCACAAAGATAATACACCTTTATACTGTTAAGGGGGGAGGGGGAAAAGAAAAGGTAGTTGATCAATGTATAGTTTAATAAGAGCCAAAGGCAGTGGAATCAAAAAGTAAGTCCTTTAAAAAAAATTATACCATTTTAAAAAGGTGTACACTACTCCATTAAGACAGCAGCAGTACTTAATCTGGTGTTACAACTAAGTAAAAATCACATTGCTGGAAATCAGTTTATCATAGTCTGTCCTCCTTAAGACTGGAGACAGGAAAAATATTACACAGGATTAGCAGGAAGACATGGTACCTATCTTTGAAAGGCATGAAATCAACACCATCTTCATGGACGAGATTTGATATAGAAATAATTTCAACTGTCCATTTGTGGGAAAGGTTTAAGGGTTAACTTTCCCTGGCAATTCTGATCGGTAAACATTTGCAAGTCAAACAGGAACCTACTGCTGAGAAATCTCTATTATCCGGCATCTATTATCTCGCCTACCCAGTGATGGTTAATGTAGAGCAGTTCAAGTTATTCTTTATGTGTTAAAAGATTATAGTATAATCAGAACCACTCAATAATAAATCAAAGGCTTTCCTTCAGAACCTGAAAACACTGGGGTGACGATTTTAACCAAAATAATGAAAAATGAAAAGATACCTGGAATAGCATTATATCCCACGCACCTTTTGTTTTCTACGAGTCATGCATACTGCAGACGAAATGGTTTGTGCTAAACAGCCTCAAATCTATTTTTCTAATATTAAGCACAAAGGAACAACACTGACAGCAAGCATGGTAAATAAATATCTCCCTTGAGAACAAGAGCAGCAGTCAGGAGCGCTGACATGCATGCTAGAGAAACCTCACACACCATTTTTTCCCTACCTGCACAAGTTGCCATTTGCTGCAGCCGTCAAAATCCCTCTTCCCCCTCTTCCCTGGTTGATTTCAAAAGGAAGGTTTTCAGGCAGTCTCTCAAGGCATCTACTAATATGCTTTACAAGTATAATATTCCAATTAAGCGTATCTTTAAGAGAAAATCCATTTTCTTCCTTGCTCAGGTAAACATGTTTACAGCTCCTGCCCGGAGACTGGGTGGTTCAGACTCCCATGTCACACACATGTCGTCAGCAACAAGAAAAGCCCCCTTTCTCTATCATTAACATTTTAAATAAGGTAAGGAGAGAGGAGCACTTTGCAAACTTACCTTTAATATTGCCTCAACATTAAACAGACCACACAAATGCGTGCTCTAAAACAGGAAATTAGCATTACAATATCCCGTATATATCCTGATACTTGCTATAAATAAACCCACCCCATACAGAGCAGGGAGCTACTAGTTCAGAACCACCCGATCAACTAGTTAGTCGATTAGAAGGCCAATGTTTATGTGCGTGTTTCACGTTAAGTATCAGAAGTCGTAGCGCCCTCTCACCCGGGGAAACCATAATTCCTTCTCGGAGATATAAAAAAAAAAAATCCTGTCCAAAACGTCATGATCTCGGACCAACCACTAGAACCCTTCCAATCCATAACCGTATACAGGAAATGCCAAACGAAAGCTTTAAAAAAAACTGCCAAGAAAGGTTACAAAACCTCCCGTTTTACATCCTAAAAAGTCATCAGTTTTCCCGTTATTATTATTTTTTAATAGAATACGTAAGAAGAAAAATCCAACAACATAAGTTTTGAGTATTTATTCCCCCACTTTTCAACGCAGGTTTCAACTCATTTCAAAGTAATACGTATGCATAAAGGGGGGGGGGGTGAGAGAGAGAGACAGCCCTTAAATCTGAAAAGTAAGCGTCATTCCTTATATAGGCTGTAGCAGTTGTTCCTAGCCAGCGAAGAAAGGCGGGGAGGGGGCGCAGCGGACAAACCGTTACCACCCATTATTATGATTATGATACAAACAGGTACCTCGAAATCCAAGAAGAGGGCGAGAAAGAGAAACTTGGCTGATTCACGTCCCCTCCCCAACCCACACAGAAAGAAAGCCTTCCTTTTGCTCGCTCTCTCTCCCCCCGCACCCCAATCACGTTGATAAAGGAGGGGAGAAGGGGGGAAAAAACACCCACCCAACCTCACAGAAACACTTCCAACACTTCTGCCAAGATCTGGAGGTTGGCGGGGGTGTGGGAGGAGAAACAATATGTTCAATGGCTACGGAGATAAATCAACATGCACTGCAGGCACTAAAAGAGGCGGAGGCGAAAGTAGCGGGGGGGGGAGAAGAGGGGGGAGCAATACATAGAAGGCAGAGGAGGAGGGGCAGAGAAAAGGAGGGGGTCCCTTTCCAGGGCAATCTCAGGGGTGCGCATGTGGTGCGTTTCCCTTGTAAAAAAATGGGGAAAAAAGAAAATCAATACACACTGCAGCAAGCAACAGTACTTCCCCTCGCCTCCCGCTTTCCCCCCGCTTCTTCCCCAGCCGGGGCCAAAACACGCCACACGCCAGCGAACGAAGTCCCCATTACAGTCATCCTGCCCTCGACGTTTTTGTTGCGTGTCTGGCAAGCAGGTAGTTCGGGAGTTACACGCAGTTTCCTCTGGATCTCTCCCCCCCCCCCACTCCAAACTATGAGCCTTAGCGCACCATCCACCCCCCACCATCCCAAAACAACAACAACAAACTATGGGGGGATCGCGAAGACTGGAGGTGGGAGGCTGCGGGGGGGAAAAGCGCCGCGCTTCCCTCGGGGGCTTTCCCCAGCGCGAGGGGAGGAGAGAGAGGAGGGGAAGTGACCCCCTCTCCCTCCGCAATAGCAAAGCCCCCCCCGAAACAAAAAGTTTGGGGAGCGGGGTCGGAGGGGGCGCCCCTTCTCCTCGGAGGCCGGCGAGACCCGCCTCAGCTCAGGTAATAAGTTTCCAAGTTGAGGTGAGGGGGGGACCGTTATAAGGTCGAAGGCGCGGCCTTCCTCTCTCTCTCCCCCCCCCCCCAAGAGAAGGGACCGGAGTGACTAGGAAAATAAGAAAGAAAGACACCCCCCGGCTCCGCTTCGCCCTCTCGCTCCTGAGGGAAAGAAGCCGGGGACGGGCGGCGGCCGGGCAAAATGAAGGGTGGGACACGGGGGAAGAGAAAGAGGAGGCAGCGGGCGGCGTGTAACGGTCCCCGGGCAGGGCTGATCCTCGCCGGCGAAGGAGGCTCGAGTGGAGGAGGCACCGCTAGGCGGAGAAGGAGGCAGCCCGGCGGCGGCGGGGAGGGAGAGCGCGAGGCGGGGAGGGAGGCAGGCAGGCAGGTAGCGGATCTAACGGTGCAGGGCGAGCCGGGCTCCCGGCGAGGAGCGCCCGGGAAATTACTTTCTACTTCTCGGATCTGCTTCTGTCTGTCTTCTTTCTTCTTCTTCCTCCCCCCCCCCCCGTTTTACTCCGCCCGACCCCCGGCCCGGTCCCCCCTGAGCGTCCCCGGCGCGGCGCGGGCCGTTGCCCGGCGGAGCTGACTGACCGTTATTGCGCCTCGGGTTCGCCTGCTTCCTGCGCTTACACCTGGGGCCATCCGCCATGATCCTCTCGCTTGTGTCTAAATGCTCCAGTCACCTCCTCCCCCCTCCCTTCCCCCCTCCCCCTCGCCGCTCTCCCCCCCCCCACCCCCGCCCGGACCTGGTTTACGACACTGGGTGGTTGGGTGTATGTGTGTGTCTGTGTATGTGTGTGCGCGCGTGTGTGTATATGTCCTTTTCTTTTTTTTTTACTTTTTTACATCACCTTCCTACACCTAGTGCTCGGCCGCCGGAACCTTGTTGCCAGGGGAGACGGCCGCTTTACGGCAGCACGTTTGAACCGGCAGGAGGGAAAAGTTTCTTCTTCGCCCCGCTTGGGCGCGACGCAGGTACCCGTGTGTGGCGCACGGGGCGCGGAGGGGGCGTCAGAAGGAGGGCCGGGGAATGGGAGGAGGAGGATTTGGGGTTAGAGAGAGAGGGAAAGTGCCTCTGGATGTGGGGTGTCTAAGGGGAGGGCCCAGAGGACGACACGGATAGAGAGCGAGAGCGGTGCCCTCCGGCGCAATGGAGCCGGGCGAGCGCGCGTGAGCCGCTAGTGCTGGAGCCGGGCGAGGAGGCGCCGCTAGCCGCGCTGTTATTATTATTATTATCATCCTCATTATCACGGATTGCAATTTGTTGTCGCTTTATATCAGTACAGCACAAGCACACGCGCATCCGTATCAGCCCAAAGCGAACTAAAGGGAAAGCAACGAAAAGGCTTGCAGAGAGATAGAGAGGTGAAGTGTGGATTTGTTGTTTACACGTTTCATTCCTACGGTGTTTTTGTGCGCGTGAAGTTTTCGCGTGTGTGTAAGTTGTTGTGTCCTGGTTTTACCGGTAGAGCTTGGTAAAGCATCTTAAGTTCAGGAGTGTGGGATCATGCAGCTCGTTCATGTGTACACTTGCTGGTGGTTTGCTGAATTGTGGGGACACGCACGGCCGGCTTTACTGTCGACACACGCCTTCCCAGGGATTCTGTTTGAACTGTTAGCTCGCTTAATGCAGATTATTTACTTATTTATTTAGAGTTTTAGACAATTCATCCTGCCCGCCCCTTCTGGGGGGAAAAGTGACAACAAGGCGATTTACAACAAAGTGAGAAGTAAGATGAAAAGAATACAGAAGGTTATAAAATAATGCAATCTTTAAAATTCACAACTCATAAAAATGCACGGAATGGCCATTTATTAAGAGCCGCAGTAGCAGCCGATTGATTGATTGCATTTGTAAAGCCCACCTTTTTTCTCCAAAGTGCTGAAGGTGGTGTATGTAGTTCATCCTCTCATTTAATTACCACAACAACCTTATAAGGTGGGTTAGGCTGAGAGGCTGTGACTGGCCCGAGGTCACCCAGTGACCTTCATGGCTGAGTGGGAATTGGAATCCTGGTCTCGTAGGTCCTAGTCTAATACCCTCTCATCTGATCAGGTCTCTCTTCCAAATACCTGCAGAAAAAATGTGTTTCTTTGCCAGCTGCCCGAACTGGGGCCAGATGCAGTTCAGTAGAAGAGAGGAACTTGTGCATGCAAGGAGCCACCACTGAAAATGCTCTACCCCCAAAAAAGAATGCTAGTGGAAGTGAGGAGAAACCGGAGCTACTTTGGTGAAAAGGAAGGAGAAAGCAGACACATGGGAACATCACGGGTTCTGAATGGCCACCCTGACTTGAGATTTGGTACAGTTAGTTGACAATGAACAGGAAAATAACCATGAATTGCAATAGTGCTCAGTTGACCCGTCAGATGATTGCCTCCTAACATGACTGGTCAAGTATCTTCAAATACTGGGTGGACATCTCCAAAGTCCCATTGATGTAAAGTCCCATTGATGTAAGTGAGCAAGTCCCATTGATGTAAGTGCAGCTTACTTCTGAGTAAGCATGCATAGGCACATGTTGCAAAATGGCCTTAGCCTATGGTTTTGAATAATTTCTTTATATATTTAAAATATTTATATACCACCCTTAAACCAGCCTTGCATTACAGGACAGTTAAATGCAAAAAAAAGAAACAATTGCAGTATGTTTAAAAAGTGCATTACAGGCATACCTCTGGTTGAATGTGCTTTGGGTTGAGCGAGTTTGAGTTGCGCTCCGCGGCAACCTGGAAGTAATGGAGTGCGTTACTTCCGGGTTTCGCCACTCGCGCAAGCGCAGACACTACAAATGACGTCACGCGCAGACGCGGCGTTGCTTGTTATGTTCGCTTCAGGATGCAAACGGGGCTCCGGAACGGATCCCATTCGCATCCTGAGGTACCACTGTATGGTGATAGTTATGAGGGGCTGTTCTGCATGCTTCCTTTCCACCTCACAGTGCAGCCTGTGCCATCTCACACCCAGTCATCAGTGGAATACAGAATCTTGAGTTGAATATGAGAGTAGCATTAATTTTAGGAAATATGCAACATGCACCTGCCTACGCAGTGTACTTTTTTGTATTTAATCTTTCATCAGAAACATGCAAATGCTCTTCATACAAACAATGCCAAAAGAGAAAACAAAATACTAGATGCTTGTTCAATGTGCACACTGTCCACGAGGAAGAGACAACTCCAAGCCATGTGTGCATCACACAACCTCACACAAAATGACAAAGATACCTTGGTAACAAGTTCTTCTCAAAGAGTTTTTTGGTGGGTATGGGCTGTTATTGGTCCCCCATGACAACTCACAACCCTTTCAGCTTGGCATAACACCAGTGATGTGTAATCTTTAAATTGGCTGCTACCAGCAAAAATAAAATAAAATCTGATTTGATTTCTACAAAGTAGTCTACACACAGCTTCCAGAAAAATGAAAAGCTGCACCATCCCAGGTCCCAGATTATTAATTGCTCGACTACTGCTGACATCTGCTGAAGGCTTCTGACCCAACAAGCATTCACAATAGGACAACTTTATCACACATGATTTGAAGCCCCTTGGAGTATATTTCTGAACATGAGATGAAGGGACTGGTTGTTGCCTTCATGCCTGATTGCTGCGGGAAACTAAGCATTGGACTTCTGGCCTAGAATAACAAGTGTCTTAAACAGATTGCTGCAATGAACACATACTTATGAGTTGAAGTGAATTGTCCCATTGAAGAAAAAAAGAAGAGTTATTTCTGAGTAAGCCTGCATTGAACTAGGCTACAGGAGAATGAGGTTCAGATCCTCAGGTGGATTATAACAGAGGAGTTGTACTGCTTAGAAAGCTGTGCATTAGAGCGCCGTTCCTCCTCCAGTTCTACAATACAGTTTCACCTGCTTGTCTAATTGCTACCTCCGCCTCCTCCCTAGATTACTGGCAGGGATTTACTTGTCATGTACTTAAGCCTAGGTGTTACCATAGGATGACTTGCATAATTATTACCTTATGGGACTTTTTAAAAAGGCTAGAAGGTAGATGCCAAGCATCAAGCAGCACCCGAGCACAAGAGCATTTCTGTGATTTCCAGCAACTGGTATTCAGAAGGATACTGCCTCCCAGGGCCAGCTCACTCATGAGGCAAGGGGAGACGAGCGCCTCAGGCGGCAGCAACCACCAAAACAACAAATCCTGATGTAGATCTTTATTCTCCCTCCTTGTTCCTGTGGTGGATCTTCACTCACCTCTTCGTCCCTTTGGGACGCCATAATGGGACGCCATTATGTGGTTTGCCTCAGGTGTCAAATGTGGAGGCTGAGCACAGCCATCGTGGCTAGCAGCCCCCAGCAACCATGTCCTCCATGAATTTATCTAATCTTTTAAAGCCAACCACATTGATGGAGGGATGCAGGTGGCGCTGTGGGTTAAACCACAGAGCCTATGACTTGCCAATCAGAAGGTCGGCGATTCGAATCCCCGCGATGGGGTGAGCTCCCGTTGCTCGGTCCCTGCTCCTGCCAACCTAGCAGTTCGAAAGCACATCAAAGTGCAAGTAGATAAATAGGTACCGCTCTGGCGGGAAGGTAAACGGCATTTCCGTGCACTGCACTGGTTTGCCAGAAGCGGCTTAGTCATGGTGGCCACATGACCTGGAAGCTGTACACTGGCTCCCTTGGCCAATAAAGCGAGATGAGTGCCGCAACCCCAGAGTCGGCCATGACTGACCTAATGGTCAGGGGTCCCTTTACCTTTACCTTTTCATTGATGGAAGGTTTGGGGCAGTCTGTATAAAAATGTGCAAGTGATGATAAACATATAAAAATACATTATATTAAGGGAAACTGCTCTGCAAAAATGCGTATGTTAGGGAAAAATACATAAGAGAAATGTGTATATTTGGATTAATTTGCACTAAATTGCTGATAAATTTTCATGGGATTTTTTTTTATAAAACCCAACAAAAAGCTTGCAAACTGAAATGTGGAGAGCTCAACTTGATTGGAAAAATGAGAAACTGAGAGAAACCAGAATTGGCAGAATCACCCATCACTACTCAAGGACATGTATTGGAACTGGTGCTTTTTAACTTGTTCAGAAATAGAGTAGCCAAGTTTTCTGATGACACCATATTATTCAGGGTGCTAAAAAGAAAAGAAAGGAAGAACAAAAGGATTATGAAGAGCTGAAAAACAATCTCTCCAAACTGGGTGAATGAGCAATAAAATTCCCAATGTGGTTCAATGTACACATGTGTAAAGTGATGTACACTGGAGCAAAAAAGAGATTCACATTATATAGTGATGGGGTCTGATCTGGCAGTGAATGATCCAGGAAAGTTATCTTGGGGTCATGGTGAATAGCTCAGTGAAGACATTGACTAGTGTGCAACAGTTGTGAAAATGAGGATTTTATTTTGGCAATCATTAGGAAGGGGAATGAAAACAAAACTTACATGATTATCATAATACAAATAATAATACAAATGTACAGTTCTGGTTGCTTTTGCATATTCTTTTAATTTTTTTAATTATCTACAGAATTTGGTTCATCTGGAGCAAAAGATCGGCTAATCTTACAAAGGCAACTCAACACTGACAAGGAGGTACCATATAATCTGGAATCTTGAAAGTGCTTGATAAGACAAATGTAAGCCTTGATAGTAGAAGCACAGAAGTAATCTCATCTGAGATGCAGCACTGGCAAAATATTTTGGAAAGAGCCACTGAAGTTGTAAAAGTACTTGCTACTCAAAACAGCACTGCACTGGAAAACAGATATCCTGTTCATGTTCAGCAATAGCAATTCCTTAAAATGGTAAAGTTAATACTGATAGTTGAAGCCACGGCTTTGAAATAATCCATTAACAAGCTATGCATAACCATTATCTAGGCAAATGATCGAAGTGAGATAATTCAGCTTTTTGCAGCGGAAGTAAAACAAAAGATTTTGGCTGTAATCAAGGCAGCAAATTATTCTGCACAGTCGATGGTAGTCACTAATAAATGGCTTTTGTTGCAGGGTGTGTGTCAGAGTGTCACAGAACATTCCACCGACAGGCATATGCTCTGGCAAAGTCAACCTGGGAGCATTACGTGAGGCTTGAAAATTGTGGAGTCATCCTTTGCACTAGCGGCATTTAGACCTTTTCCTTATCTGGCCCTCCAGGTTTTCAGTAAGGAAAAAACAAAAGTACAAGGGTGCAGTTTTCCTCCCTTGCTCCAGGGATCCAGAAGCAAAATGACAAAAATTTACTGCAGGGATGCATCCGGCCAAACCTTTTGTCCAGGTGTTGTCTCTTCTGTCATTTTAAGGAAGACACATTTTTGTCCCATGCAGTTTACCAAATATGGATTGGAAAGCATTTATTTTAAAGCTCAACAGGCACAGACCTGATCAGTAATTGGGTGACCAGTGTAATGTTCATGTGAGAGCAGGGTCTACATGTTTTCACACACACATGTAATTGCTCCTACCCCAACTGTGAAACTACCCAAACCACTTACCTGTGAGAGCGGGTGGGAAAGAAACTGTTGTGGTCAATTTTCCTTTCACCTCCATGTACCTGGAGTTTTTCATTTTGCTGAGCTATCCAGCAAAACCTTGGCATTGCTGATAATATTCCTGCATTGCAAGGGGTTGGACTAGATGATCCTCAGGATCCCTTCCAACTCCACGATTCTATGCTGAACTTTTTCCACTCTCCTGGATATGCAAGAGTCAGAGGTTTCTACATACAAATATACCTCTTTTTTCATTCTCCAACAGGTTCAAGAAGACAGCCTGGCAAATATACTCAGAAGAGTTGTGAGGCAGGGTCAGTGAGGGGTGGGGCCATTTTTATCGCTGAGATTCTCCCCATTAATGATAATTGCATTCTGCCCCATATATCTAAATCTTTATTATTATTGTTGTTGTTGTTGTTATTATTATTATTATTATTATTATTATTATTATTATTATTTCTTTCCAAGCTCTCAGTTGTCTTTGTAGATATTATGATTGTTTGTTGATAGCCACACTCCTAAATACTTCACTTTTTTCTCTATTTTCCAGCTGGCAATTTCCCTTGATTTCTATTTAGCTTGGTTATCCATGTTCTTAACTAACATTTTGGTTTTATCTTTGTTTATTTTGAGACCTGCCAATTTTCCAAATTCAGTTATCTCCTTTAATAACTCTAGTGTACCTTATCGAAGTTGTTCCAAAGTTAAGACAATATCATCTGCAAAAGCTTTTGTTTTGTAATTTTGCTCACCCACTGTCATTCCTCTAATTTTATCATTATTCCTAATACTTTGCGATAGAATTTCTAAGGTAAGAATCATAACAGAGAGTGGGCACCCTTGTCTTGTTCCTTTCATCAAATTGCATTTTTCTGACCCGATGTTATTTCTTATAATGTTTGCCCGTTGTTCCTTATATATAGCCTTGATACCTCCCAAAAATGCTATTCTTATTTAAAACAATCCCAATACTTAATGACACACAATGTCTAAAAGATTGGCAAAAGGATCTGTCTAAGTTTATCTGGAGAGGGAAGAAACCTAGGATCAAAAAAATAAGATTCTTATTGATATAAAAGAGCAGGTTTTGCACTCCCAGATTTGGAATTGTATTTTGAAGCTGCTTGCCTGTATTGGATAAAAGACTGGATATTGCTAGAAAATACACAGTTGCTAAATTTGGAGGGTCATGATGTCAAACACGGCTGGCATGCCTGTATCTGGTATGGTAAAGCAGGAATACGTAAAAGCTTCACCAATCATGTCATTAGAAAAAACTTAATTAGGCTATGGGAAAAATACAAAAACCTACTAGAAAACAAAACACCAAGGTGGTTATCCCCAATAGAAGCTGAGAAAAGGGAAAAAATAATAATAATATGAGTGATAACAGGGATACCTATAATGAATTGGTAGATTTTTCAGAGGGAGAGCCCAAAATGAGGAAAATTGAAGAGATCAAAGAATTTGTATTGGACTGGTTAAATTATTATCAAATCAAATCAAAATTTAAGGTAGATAAGCAGCTGGAGCGTGCTCTGGTCCATGGGGTCACAAAGAGACGGACACAACTAAACAACAACAAGCAATTGGAATTTGTAGAAAAACCATCACAATTTAAAAAAAACAACAACCCTAAGATCCAGAGCTAAAAATTTATCTAAAACATATAGGGTATTACGTGATTGGGAAACGAATAATATTGATTTAAACCTGTGGGAACATTTGTGGAAAACAAATTTAAAATTCACCACTAGTTCCACACTAAACGAGAACTGTTTAAAAATGATCCACAGGTGGTACTTGACTCCAAATAAACTAGCTAAAATGTTTAGATCTAAACGTGACTTATGTTGGAAATGTAAGGAAACAACTGGAACATTTTATTATTCATGGTTGTCTTGCAGATTAATAAAAGAATTCTGGGAGATGATTTATAACAAACTTAAGAAAATGTTTAAAATAACATTTCCTAAAAACCCAGGAATAATGACAACAGAAATACCAAAAAAATCACACTACGCTATGGATGTATGCGACCACATCTGCCTGAACTTTGGTAGCAGAAATAAAAAAAATTAAAGAGGGCTGGGCATTATATTCAGATTTTGTGGAAAAATACTATAACAAGAAAATAAGTGTAACATTGAAAAAATGCTCAGCAGTAGACGTGACAAAATGGGATAGTATGGTAATAAAAATAATTTAGTAGAGTAAGAAAACACAGTTTGAAAAGATATAGGAAACCAGGAAAAGAATGGAACGCAAGTTGAAATCAAGGTTTATAAGAGTCAATTAAATTGGAGGAATAAGTTTCTGTTGTATTTTAAGTTAAGTTTTGCTTTTTTTTCTTTCTTATTACCTTGTACTTGACTGTAACACAGTCTGCATTGATGATATGATTAAATAAAAAAGCAAAAAAAAAAAATTCCTGAGGGCCATCTAGAGGCATGGAGGGGCATATCAGGATCTGCAAGATCCCAAGCTGCTTCTTTCCCCATTACACCTGAGAAACAGCCTAAAATTGTATGAGGTTTGATGAAGGGTCACAGCTCATTGATTTGTATACAGAATGTTCCTGGTTCAATCTCCAGTGTCTCTAATATGGGCTGGTAATGTCTGCTGCCTGAAACTAGAAAGTTACTCCCAGTCAATATTGAGCTAGGTAGGCAAAAAATCTGACTTGGTATAAGGCAGCATCCCAGGTTCTTCTTGTCAGCCCTGGAACTGGCATGGTTAATTCCCTCCTTTTGCAGCCCATGAAAGAAGAAACGAAAGCTGCTTTTCCTGTGCAACTGCAGTGCTCTGCCAGATGATTTCTCTCTCTCTCTCTCTCTCTCTCTCTCTCTCTCTCACACACACACACACCCCATAAATAAACCCATAGAATTGCTCAGCCTGCACAATAACTGCTGTCAATACCTGTTTTTTCCCTTAAAGCATAAACTCTATAAGGAAAAGCATTTACAATTGAGTTGCGAAAATATTTACAAGTTTTCAGATAAAAATAATTTCCCAATACAGCTTTGAATTTGTCAGAATGTGAGATAACCGTCCATTGCTAAATCCGGCCACTTTCCCCCTTTATAACATTACAGAAATTCGCCTCTTTCTTTGTCCTTGGTCATATCTCACCTTAACTACTGCAGTCTTCTCTCCAAACTTTTGTTGTCTCACCTTTGTCCACGTACATCCATCCTGCACTTTGCTGCCAAAATTACTCGCCTCTCATCACTCTGACCGTGTGACTTCCTTAAACCCCTTCCCTGACTTCCTGTACACACATAGATCTTGCACAAGCTTCTTGCCATCCCCTTTAAAAACCTCCTGGCCTTGCCCCTCCTTATCTCTCTGTACTTATTTCCCAACAGGTTCCTTCCTGTGAGTTTTCCTCATCAGGCTTTACCACCCACCAATGCCTAAAGGTTTCCTGCTCCCTGAAATGACTTCATCCATTTTCCCTTCCTGTCCCTTATGCACAGAACTGCTTGTTGCATGACCACCTTAATCCCTTTTAAGTCGCACCTCAAAACTCAAGTTCTGTGGGGAAACTTTGCCACATCTCGCCAATCCTAATTTAACTAAGCCAAAGTATATGTAATTGAAGGAATCACGTCTCTCTCTCTCTCTCTCTCTCTCTCTCTCTCTCTCTCTCTCTCTCTTGCTTATCCATGCCTCAATCTCTCCCCCCTCGCCCCAATTCTCTGTTGCTTCCCTGTGTCTATATTGTAAGCTCCTTGGGGCTTACAATATATGTCATTCTTGTTCTTTGTAAACTGCCATGTACATAGATGGTGCTATAAGTAAATAATTCGCAGTGCTTTTTAATATCCCAAGGCTTGGTGGTGAGTGGAAAAGGATTATGGCATTGACTTTAACTTGGCATTTCTCGGAGGGGCTAAGGATGCCACTGTTAGCCGTCAGGTGGCCAGAGAGATCGGGACCTCTTCCCTAGCTGTGCCTGTGTTTGGAACGTGCAATTAAATAGTGGCATCTTTTCATCTAGTCATTCCCCCCCCTTCCCTATATTTCCACTACCCTTTAACAATCCCCATGTTATTTTCTTACACCATCTCCACTGTGTTGAAAGCTTCCCATTCATGTTGCTGCCTTTTTTGCCTAGCATGTCTAGCCATTGTGCTCTGTACTCTAATGATATCAATAAACCAATCCATGCAGATCAGCATCAGAGTGTGAATGACATTTACATTTCCCTACGCAACTGGAAACGCACTCATTTAGATGCACCAAATATCTTGCCGAACCTATTGCTGGCTGGAAGCAGGATAAACTCGAGCAGCTTTTGTCACCCAGATGGATGGTTGGATACAGAGGTCGGGAACCTCAGGTGTGGGGACAGAATCCAGTCCTCTTGTCCTCTCTATCTGGTACTTGGGACTCTCCCTAGGCCAAACCCCCACCAGCCCTGTCCTACATTGCTTCCTTGTGGATAGCTCAATTGGTTAGCGCATGGTGCTGATAATGTCAAAGTTGCAGGTTCAATCCCCGTATGGGACAGCTGCATATTCCTGCATTGTGTGGGGTTGGGCTAGATCCTTAAGAATCCCTTCTAACTCCATGATTCTATGATTTTTCCTTGGCTGGATTGTGTCCTAGAGCTACGCTAATGCCTCTTGGTTGCCTGGATAGAGATGTATACGTGGTGCTATAGAAGCCTTTGTGTACGTGTGGTTGGAATGTAGCCTGCTATGAAAAAGTAGGAGTTGCCTCCATTGCTCTGCCCAATTTAGCCTCTGTTCCCATCAGCCACAGGTAAGCAGTACCTCCGAATCATATCCGCAAGGGACTATGGCCGTTAGGCAGAAAGATCTTCCCTACCCTAGCTTTAAGGGTGTGACTTCCTGGTCTATCTGTCAATCAGATCCTTATTGTGATCCCTCCCCAACTTTGCCGTCCTCTTAAATAGCTCTTTTCCTAGGAAAACATACAACACTTTTAAAATGACTACCCTTCAGCGCATCGCAGCGTGTTGTAATTACTGCCTTGTTTCAAAAACTCTTGGGTTCATTCTTCACAGTGCCACAGAAACTAATTCCCATAATGCCCCATACTTCGGTGTGAGTAGTCTCTTGTCAAATATGGTAGCAGCAAGTTATGTAATATGCCAAAGATAATTTATTTTATTTCAGATTTCACATCAGGTTGCAAACAAATGGGTTTCCTGACGAGTAACAAATGTTTTATTTGTTCTTTGTTTGCTGTGATTGCCATTGCCTTGTTATTAAACACTAAGGCGTCGAGAATATTGCCCCCCTTTCCATATGGTGTGTTTTTGTTGCCTTCTGCAATGTATGTGCTGTTTCTGGCATCACTCTTTTACACACAGCAATCCTTGCTATTTGCTTTCTCAAAATATTATGCCATTGCTCATTTGGCTTTCATTTGGAGCAGTTCTCTTAGTTACAGTCTCTATACAGCTGGCTCACAAAGTACTCTAAATCTTAACAAGGCTTCTTTAATTATTTCACCAAATAGGGTTTTCATTTATTCTTTCTTTCATGTTCATGCTTTTATTGCAAGCACATGTCGGGGATACCGTTCATCTGTTATGTCCTCTCATTTCTTGTTTTAAATTTCAAAATGCTCTGCATTTTGATGGCATACACTGGCTGCCAACTAGCTTCTAGGTCCAACTTCAAGATATTAACATTGGAATATAAATCCTTTAATGGCTCAAGACTTAATACTTGATGGAACACTTCTCTGAAGCTCTGCCTACAACCCAGTTGTACATGCTGGTCCCATGTACAACTGTGCTTCAGAGTGTGCAGGCACAAGACAGGGCCTTCACTGTTGTAGTGCCCCAAATGCGGAACTGCCACTGAAAATACACTTGGTCCCTGTCTTGTAGCCTTCCGGCATTCATCTTTTTTTCTTATTCTTTTAAATTACATTCATTGGGCATAGCTGAGCCTATAAGTTATGTGTCTGCTTCACAGATGTATATACTGCTGGATTATTATTATTATTATTATTATTATTATGTTTATGGTTTAATTTTACATAGAATAAATTTCGTTGGATTAGATGTATACCATTTTTAGAACTTTCAGGGAGAAGAGCTGTAGAAATGTGATAAATAAAAATTACGAAGTGCTTCTTAGCAATATATGCTGCCCCCACCTCTACTCACACATATACCTTGTGTCCAGCTAAGACTGTCATCCTATGAAAAGTTAGGCATTTCTAAGTTGCCAATGAAAGAAAAATCTTCCTTTCAAGTAGCCAGGAGCTACTTCCAGCTGGATTCTTGTAATTCACTTTGCATGGAGTTGCCCTTGCAGACTATCCAGATGCTACAATTATTAGAGCAGAATGCAGCGGCCAGAACGTCAACTAGTCACATGATTCCAGCTAGCCAGAATCATGTGACACCTATACAGGATTCTAAAATATCAACACTGGCTGCTTGTTGGCTAAATGTTGACGGTGATGTTGATGTACACAACTTAGCACCCAAATATCCAAAGGAGCGCCTTTCTTTGTACCAGCCTGTCAATGACCTTAGATTTTGGGGAGGGCCTTCTCATTGTTCCACCTCTGGGAGTGGCGCATTATGTGATGATGTAGGATAAGGCCTTCTCCGTACCCCGCAGTAGTCAAATGAGCTTATTTGATTCTGTTTTCCAAATCGTGTCCTCTCACATTTCTCAACAGTAATTTTATACATTCTGCGCTCTATTCCTGGCCAGTCCTTCAACATTTTGGCACACTGAGTAACAATTAAAATGCCACCCCTGTTTCCTCCCTGGCACATGACTGGCATTACTGTCACCCACCCTTGTCAAGCTAGACAAGGGTCGTATCCTCTGGGGCACACGCCACCTGCTTCTGCTATGCTGCCTCCCAACTGTTTGTCAGGCAGCCAGTCCTGGGCTGGGGAGCTTCCAGGGTTGCCTCTCCGCACTTGTGACTGTGGCTCAAGTCATGCCTGAGGACAGTGCTGGCCATCGCCAAATAGCTGTGAGGCAGATAATGAATTGCACTGGGAAGAGAATGTGCACAGTCAACTTGAAAGGGGTGTGTGTGTTTGGGTGTGTATGGCAGTGTACGTTTAGCAGTGGTGGGGGAAGAAAGGAAATATCCCTACTATAGGCAATTGCCTTGTGTCACCTGTGGAAAAACTGGCCATACCATGACCTTCCTTAGCTAATTTATTTCCTACAAAATCGGAGCAGCTCCTTTGCTATCAATTAGGAGTGTGTAGCAGCCAGAAGGTTTGGTTCAGATCAGATCCCATTTGGGGGTTTCAGAAAACAGTCTGATTTAGTGTAAAGTGTTTTGGATGGGACCCAGTCCAGTTTGGGTCCAAATCACAATCCTGAAAAATGAAGCTTTTTACATGTCCTTCTGTCCCAACAGCTTTCTACTATTAATGTTGTGATTGCACTAATTAAACACCTAGGGATTATTACTGAAATGCCCAGTAATATTATTGTTAGGATGTAGGTAGGATCGAAGCTATTCCTGTGCTACCCAGAGTTTTCCTTGGGCAGATAATGCTTGTATTGGGGTTTTGTTTCCCTAGTCACAGGTGGTTAAAAAAAAGCTGAGGGGGAATGACGATTTTCAGGAATGGAAGGGGTGGTTTTTGTTTTTTTTTTAAGCTGATGTGACAGAGATCTTGTCAGTTACTATTTCAATTTTCCATCGCCGCACTGAAAATTGCATTGTGTCATCATCATATAGATTATTCCGAGGGGAATTATGGAGAGTCGGAGTGGGCACCATGATGGGAAATTAAAATGGCATTTCTGACAGGAATGAAGAAAAAGGAAGTGAGGACATCCTTTCAGCCTCTGACCTGACACCCTTCCAAATTCAGAAAGTTCACATTGGTAAACCTGTGGCTCAGTCTTAGTTTCTGTTATAGCTTGCATTTGTCCAAGGAGGAAACCTGAATGCTGTGTTTTTGTGTGAGAGTGTACAGTGTTCATGTGAAAAGAATTGTCCCTCATAAAGGGGAAAAAAATCCAAAATGTGTTTAGCATTTATAATTACAATACAAGAGAGAGAGTTGAGAACTCTTCCCTCTTTTGTTTTCTTCTGCTAGTTTAGGACCTTTTCTCTGACAATTATAAAAATGACCATACCAGAAGACATGGTTCTTATTCACTACCTGTCTCCAAGTACAAAATCTCTATAAAAGAGAACCAAAGAGGAGGAATGTCTCAGTGGGAAGATAGGTGTAAACTCTACCAGTAAAAATCTGCTGGCCACATTAGGTTTTAGTTAAAAACCTAATGTACCTTGCAGAATCCGCTGCTGAAAGTTCTCAGTATCTTTTCTGAAATAGATTTCTCCTTAAGAAATGGTATGATGGTAGTCCCACCAAATCTTGCAACCTTGTGGAAGTCGCTGCTTGTTGAGCATAACAAAAACCTAAGGGAAGGATGGAGACCCTTCACAAAAACGGAAACCAAAACGAGGAAGTTGGTGCTAATCAGTGACTGCTGAGAGGCAGGATGCCCAGAGCTAGTGGGCCAGGAAACCTCCGTCCAGAAAAAATACTTTCAGTGGCGGGTCATGAACTCTTTGTAGACTTGATTGCATGAGCAGGATGGTATTTTGTGACCGAACAATTTGCAAAGGTCCTGTTTGTACAGAGAGAACATTTTTAGATGTTCAGTTGCTCCTTAATATATTTATATCCTGCCTCAAAGCTTTTTCACTGTAGCTTTATTTATTTTAAACGTTTATATCCCACTTTAACAAGAAATGTCAATGTAGCTAACGGCAGCACATAGCCATAAAAACATCAAAAACATCATAAAAAGTCAAGAATAAAATTACACAAAAGCAGCAGCCTGCAAACCCCAGTATTGGCAGTAGTTTTTTAAAAAATCCCAGAGTAGTCAGCCAGCACAAGAACTTCCCCTCCAAAGTCATGTGCTCACTCAGTGGTGAAATGCAAATAGTGATGGGGCTAGCTGGGCCTTCCTGCGAACATTATTCGAGGGTGTTGACATCATCAGTGAAAACGCCATGCTCTTTTCGCTCAGTTGTTCATTGGAGCAGTACGAGTTCTTCCACTTAAAGCAGTGAAAGCAAGTGTAGTATAAAAACTCTGTTCTTTTAATTCCCTTAGGGGAGGAAAATGTAGAAGGGATTTGTGAAATCCTACATGCGAACAGTGAACTCAGTTCTCAGCATGGTTCCTTACATAGCCCAAACAGTTCAGGAGATGGGTACACCAACGTTTACAGTAGTAGAAAACTTCACTTTTTTGGCCAGGGACGACTACCCCTTAGTGAGGGATGGGGTTGACTCCTAGAGTCACTGTGTATCAAGTTGAGTGTATCAAGTCACGGGAATCAAGTTGAGGTAGTTCGTCTCGAGGGATGCAAAGCACTAGGGACCAGTTGCCAACAGATGTTGAATGGATGAAACCAGGATGCAACAAACAAATATATGCTGCTGCTTAGATAACAATAAAACACAACTTGCTTGATCCAGGATAAGGAAATATGCCTCATTAAATTCCACAGGGTTTACTTCTGAGTTGTTGTTTGTTTGTTTGTTTTAAAAAAAATCAAAGCCCTATACGGGACTGCCTCTCCTGGTATGCCCCACGGTCCGCAAATAATAACATCTTGGAGGTCCTGGGCCTCAAGGAGATTAGACTGGCCTTGACCAGAATGCTCTGTCACAAGAGACCAGGGCCCTGTGGGATCTGACATCTTTCTGCAGGGCCTGCAAGACGGAGCTGTTCCGCGGCCAGGCCTTTGACCGGAGTTCAGTCTGACTCCCCCTCTCTCCTTATAAGAACTTGCATGAAAGTGGCTCCCCAACTTTTTTCACAGGCTCATATAAGATCAGTATAAACAGGCCTGGTGAGCATTTAAGGTCCCCATCCCTAATTTGTGGGTTGCCATTTGATTAGATTTCACTTGATTCTGATATTTTAATTGATTGCTTGATTTTATGGTAATATGTTATATATTTGATGTTAGCCACTCTGAGCCCGGTTTTGGCCAGGGAGGGTGGGATATAAATAAAATTTAGTAGTAGTAGCAGACATGGCTGGGATTCTGCTGTAAGTTGCATTTAATCAGTGCGATAAATGAGACATGACTTTAGTGTCATTGATTTCAATGGAAACTAAGAGGGTTAAAAAAAAAGCTTGGGAGAATTAAAAATGGTTTCTATTGGTGCAAGGAAGAGAGCAATGTAGGTGCTAATCGAACCTCCTTAGGGAAGGCATTCCAGAGGCAGGGAATGATGAACTTGAAGGTTCTCTCTGTTGCCACTTCCTGTCTGTCTCAGCTCATGTTGGGGCCAAACGGAGGAGAGCCGATTATCTCAGCACACAGGAAAAAGAGTTTCATTACAGGTTATGCGGCTTCCCGGCCTACTGCAGTATGTGAACACATCTCCTTTAACCCATTCTGCTGTGCTCTGCGGTCAACTGTATCTAAGCACTGCTTTTCACATTACTTTTGAAGGTCAACTCTTGGGAGTTGTGTGCGTCTCTAAAGTTCTGTGGGAAAAGAAGGATCAGACTAAAATAATGCATCTAATCTCTGAGAGAAGCAGCATGTAGGGCAAAACTCCAGAATCCAGAGGCAATGCTTTATGTAGATGCAAATATTATGGTCTTAATGTTGCATGGATCTTCCGACACTGAACAGTCTTCTAAAGTAATGGGCAAGTAGCCCTAAACTCTATTAAAATCTAAAAGGACTTATGTCCATTTAATATTTGCAGCATTTCAGGCCATGACATTACTCTAGCGTGGGTTTTTACTGATTCAAAGCTGCAGTACAATGCAGTGAACGGAATGGAGTTGTGACTAACTTCCTGGATCCTGCCCTAGATCCCTCTTCTTTTTCTTGTTTAAACTATCCCAAGTGTCTAATTCTGACTTGTTCTTCTAGATCCCCACCATGTCTTGGAACAATTTGTCTTTGTGCTATGGCCTGCAACAGAACAATTCATTAAAGCTTTATTTTCTGTGGGGAAAATGTTGGCAGTAGTTACTCATCCACCTGTCTGCCTTAATAAAACGCTAATACATAAACTGAAATATGTTTCTTTTGGAGCTAACTTTTAGATGAGCGAGCACAATGCCTGGCTGAAGAGCCAAGGCCCTGATCTAAAGCCAACTGAAACCAATTATTATTCCCATTAGTTTCAGTGATCTATGGTTTGGGCCTCAAGTACATCTGCTCTCTCCTTTTAAACACGCAGAAAGGGTAAACTAGTATGTGGTATTGCTGTAGTCAAATGGAGAAACAGTTCAAGGCAAGGAAACGCTCAACTACATGGATTTTATTATAACAAATGAATGTGTGGCATATGGAAATATACGGTTTCAGATATTTGCAAAGAACACAGTATGTAGGAATATTGTGAGCTGTTGCCATGTCCCTTAGGTTTCATTGCAAAGAAAAATGGTGTCTGACATTTTCTGTGTGGACACACAGAAGTAGAGTGCCAAATATCTCCGACATGTGATTGACCTGAGATTTTCTCTGAGCAATTGATCCGCCACACTTCTCGTGGTATACCAATAAAATTCCCCCCATTCCAAAATTTTAGTGTGGTGGAGCGGCTGAGGTGAACTAGCCAATTTGGGCTCAGAGAATTGTGATCAGTTCCATTTGGCTTGGCTGACTTCTAACTGGGACATAAAACCTGAATCAAGCCATTTTTATTTTACTAGTAAAATTTGCTCTTGCTTTCAAAAAGGCTTTTGATAAAAGCCCCTCACCAAGGACTCCTGCATGAATTTAGAAGGCACGGGTGCTTTTGTGAATCAGTAAATGCCTAGGAAACTGGAGGCAGAGAGTAGGGATAAATCGACAGTTTTCCCAATGGAGGGATGTAGAGAGTGGAAGATTAAGGGCAGGCACAAGAAAATAATTATTTACACAGCGCATAGTTAAACTATGGAATTCTGTCCCAGAAGTGGCAGTAATAGCCTTCCCCTCTATGAATTTGTCTAATCCTCTTTTTAAAGAAAAAGAAAAAGCTTAGGCCCAAAGGGAGAGTGGCAATGTTTAACAGAGGCCTCTCGAAGGAGAGACTCAGTCACCTTTTGGAAAATAGTGAACTGGTTTCAGGGCAAACCGGTCAACTTTAGATCAAGGCCTAGAACTCCAACATCTTGTGGAAAAATACACCTCAAGAAAAGGGGTCTCTCTCTACATAGCTTTCATAGACTTTAAATCTGCCTTCGATTTAATATCACAAGACAGGCTTTGGGAAAAACTAAGGGCCTCAAACATAGACAGACATCTATTGCATCTCATCTGCAGTTTATACGAAAACACTCGGGTCCAGGTTAGGTGTCACCAACAGAGCCATTTATCCAAGGAAATCCTACTATGGTGTTAAACAAGGCTGCGTCCTTGCGCCTACTTTATTCAACTTCTAGATTAACTCCTTAGTAGAAAACATGGAGAAAGAAAATGCCCAACCCCCTAAATTGGCTGGTACACCCCCCCGGTTCTCTTATATGTGGATGACACAGTTCTAATATCCTTCTCCTGTGTAGGCCTAAGAAAACTTCTAAGATCTCTCACAGTCTATTGTAATGCCGAACAATTAACAATTAACTATAGCAAATCCAAAGTTATGGTGTTCTCTAAACAAATAATGAGATACAAATGGAGAATTGACAATCGACCTATTGAACAGGTATCGTCTTTTAAATACCTGGGTATAACCTTCCAGGAAAAGGGCTTGTGGCATTACCAGGTTAAAAATACTATTGCAAATGCCCAAAGATCTACCAAAGCTATTATAAGGTTTTTCTGTGGAAAAGGGGGCCAATATATTCCGGCAGCCTCCCAGGTCTTTGCTGCAAAAATTTTAACACAACCGAAATATGGCTCTCAGATCTGCAGCTTCTCTAACCTTGCTCCATTAGAATCATTCCAAACTAAGTTCCATTGCTGCCTGCTAGGGATCCCTTCTTGTGTGTCTAATATAGCTGTCCGCCCGGAGGTCAGGCAAATCCCTGTTAGTGCTCAGTTATGGATTCTAATATCCAATATTGGTTAAAACTTACCTTTTTCCCTGTGGGTTGGCACCCTTGACCCTACTGGATTCCTACCAATCCAAATGGAAAGCTACACTGCATGAAAAGGCTTGGGGTTTTCCACACAGGCCCTGATAGCTGTAGGTTGTGAGAAAGCTAGAGCAATAATCCGCCGATGAATTTGGAATGTGGAACTGCAATGCCACGTGAGCAAGATGAATAAACAACCAGCAATTATATAATATAAGATAATGGGAGAGGATTTACCCCAGCAAATTATTTGGCAAAATTACAAATACTTAAATACAGACGGTCATTTACCCTCGCTAGATTCAATGTGCTGCCATCCGCCTTACTGCAGGGCAGATTTGAGGGTAAACCATATGCAGAACGAGTCTGCTCCTGCGGCTTGATGGAGGTAGAAACTGTCTCATGCCTTGTTATGCTGCCGTTTCTACGGGGATATACACTTTGTATTTATGACCCCTGCTATGCAAAAATCTCCAAATGAATCTGAACTTCAATGTCTAAAATCCCTGGTAGAGGACAAGGATCCTGAGATCACGTTAAGGGTAGCCAAATTCTGTGAGATTGCCATCAAACTTAGGGAACAAGCTTTGCTATCATATTGATTAAGGCCTTAAATGATAATTTTAGGTTATCTGTTAGTGACTAAATTTTAATTTATATATTTTTAAACTGTTGCTATATCTATATTGGGACGCAGGTGGCGCTGTGGGTTAAAGCCTCAGCGCCTAGGACTTGCCGATCGAAAGGTCGGCGGTTCGAATCCCTGCAGCGGGGTGCGCTCCCGGTGCTTGGTCCCAGTGCCTGCTAACCTAGCAGTTCGAAAGCACATCAAAGTGCAAGTAGATAAATAGGGACCGCTTACCAGCGGGAAGGTAAACGGCGTTTCCGTGTGCAGCTCTGGCTCGCCAGATGCAGCTTTGTCACGCTGGCCACGTGACCCGGAAGTGTCTCCGGACAGCGCTGGCCCCTGGCCTCTTAAGTGAGATGGGCGCACAACCCCAGAGTCTGTCAAGACTGGCCCGTACGGGCAGGGGTACCTTTACCTTTACCTTATATCTATATTGTCCCTGTTACACCTAATTGCAATTTCAAATGTATCCCTATCATGTGTTATGACTTCCTTGGTATTGTATTTGGGCTGGAACTGGTCTGTGATGGAAATAATAAATTCTTCTTCTTCTTCTTCTTCTTCTTCTTCTTCTTCTTCTTCTTCTTCTTCTTCTCCTTCTCCTTCTCCTTCTCCTTCTCCTTCTCCTTCTCCTTCTCCTTCTCCTCCTCTTTTTAAAGCCATCCATGTTGGTGGCTATTGGTGGCTGCTGGCCACAATGACTATTTTCTCCATCTGTTGCTGGAGGCAGTAAGCCTTCAAATATCTGTTGCTGGGAATCACAAGAGGGGAGAGTGCTGCTTACTTGGGTCCTATTTATGGGCCGCCCACAAGTACACTGGGGAAAACAGGATGCTGGACAACAATAGGCCTTTGTCCTGATCTTGCAAGACTTTAAGTTTGCAGGTCTCCTAACAACTCTCAGCACCTTTAACAAACCACAGTTCCCAGGATTCTTTGGGGTGAAACCATGACCATTTAAAGTGGTGTGATACTGTATTGTGCAGGTGGGGCCCTAATCACCTGGGTGATTCCACCAATCCGGGCTCACGCAGTGCAAGGGAAGATATAACCATGTGACTGTTGCCTATGAAAAGTGAAAATAGGAACAGTCTATTGCGAAATGTCCAAGCAGTTCGGCCAGAAATGTTGAAAAGGAAGATGGTTTTTGACACTTATGAAAAGGATTGTGAAAAGCTGTGCTGAGTTTTCTTTTCAGCCTTATGTAAGAATATAATAAGCAGGTTTGCAGTGACTTTCCAAAATACAATAGGCACCTAAGCTTTCCAAATATATAACCAGCCAGTGAACGCTGTAAAATATTTGTATAGCTGATTAGCACTAAGTAGAAGAGACCCCTACTTAAAGTATCGCCCTGTAAGTGAACAAAGGAGATTGGGGGCGGACAGAGAGAGAGAGAGAGAGTCCTTTTGTATTTTTCCTCCTGCTCTCTCACCCTTGATAGTAAACTTCCAAGGCATTAAAGGTAGACTAAACAAGAGGCAGTAACAATAGGTTTGCTTCTCCTGGTTTTTAACATGCAAATGCTTAAATTGCAAATCCCTGAACACCATTCTAATTAATAAACAAACTCAATGTGGAATCTATCTTCTTTCATCTGAATCAATAAACAGAGAAGTCATGAGAAAGGGACCTTTTCCCTTCAGGGAGCCTTTTCTTGTTAATGTTGACTCAGATTGTTAGTGCTTACACTTGTCCTTGTCCTTGTGTCATTCTACTTCCTTTTTAACCATCCAACTTCATCTCTGAAGATCTTTGCAAAGTGGTTCTTCATGCATGACTTTCATATTTATTTATACCAGTAATGAATATTAGCTGCCAAAGTAAGCTTTCTAAATTGAAGTAACATTTAATTGCTACACCAGACATTGAAAGGTGGATGTCAAATGTCACCTTAATTCATGTCAAAGCATTTGTTGCAATGTGCTTTTGAAAGATACGCTTTGAAGAGACAGCCGAATCTCATCATTTCTGAAAATGTGAGTATAGTACTACCTGCTGTCATGAGCAACGACCAAACTTGGCCATAGATGAGTTTGGCCTTTGGTTCTCAAACAGCAACCCCTTATGCTATGTAGCAAAGCATGAGGGGTGGGGGATTTCAAAAGATGTTTACAATTTAAAAATAAAATAATGTATTTTCTCATTTTTACCCTACTTTAAAAAAAAACAAAAAATCAGCAGCCTGCCTATAAGTGCCATATTTTTCCGTCTATAAGATGCCCCCTATTTTTGAGGACTCCAATTTAAGAAAATGGGGGGAGATCTATCCATGTATAAGACACCCCCAAATTTTGGACATTATTTTTTAGGTAAAAGCCTAGTCTTATACATGGAAAAATACGGTAATCGCCACAATAAACCTAACATCAAGAATAAAATAGAAGCAATTAAAAAAACAATAAAACAGTTCAGCTTTAAAGACAACAGACACAGAAATCAGTTCTTAAAAGGCTTCTGGGGTAGAAGAAAAAACCTTTTCAAAACACCCTTAAAAGCAGACCATGAAGAGGCTTGGCAGGTTTTCCCTGGAAGGGAATTCTACAATCCTGGTTATGTTTAAAAAAGTGGGGCTTAATTTTGATGCTTGCCCAATGAGTCTAGAGTTTAAAAAGAAACCAGAGGCTGAGATGATGAACTTACAACCTGGGTAGATTTTAGGCAACAGGTTCACATAGAATCATAGAATTGTAGAGTTGGAAGGGACAATGAGGGCCATCAAGTCCAATTCCTTGTAATGCAGGAATCAACTAAATCATGTGGTGTGCAAGTATGAGATACAGAGAGAGTAGATAGATAAACACACACACTCAAGACCACTGTACATCTCTACTAGGCCGTTTAAATCCCTGCACATTGCTAAAATTTTAAAGCAATCAGCAGGCTGTATGTTTGTGCATTTTTGAAAGGAATCTCATGTCTTCTATTGCCCATGCGAAGTTTGATTCAACTTGTCTACCAAAACCAAGTATATTCAGTCCCCCCCCCCAGTTGACAAGGGGGAGAGCCATATAAACATCAATGCAAAACAATTCCAGTTTTAAATGAGATTTGAGTTCATAATACCATGGACAGTAGCTCAGGCAGTAATGGAAACCTGTGGTTTGTTTAAAATAAAAAAGGTAGCTTGACATTTTTGCTTTTAATGAGAGGTCATGCAGATTCTTTTTTCACCTATTTGTGTGTCCCCTAAAACCATTTCCAATGACAGCATGAATCTAGAAACTCTGGAATTTTGCAGAGGGCCAGAATTCTTTTTGCTAAGGAAGTACAATTCCCTTCACACACTTGATTTTGTAAAAACCAGCCGGGTCAAACCTGCAAACGTTTCTTCATTGAAACGAACCCCCTGACATGCCTGTGTTTGCATGAGTGCAAGCAATCGGGGGATCTGCTCTGAATGTTGTAGACAGAGCTGCAGCCTGTATTAAAACACCAATGAGCTAGGTCACCGTTAACTTTCTTCTGCATCTCACCTATGTAGCTATTTGTCCTTAGATTACTATGTAGAATAATGTGGAGGGAAAGGCTGAGGATTGCTCAGCTCTTCCATATTTGTCTTCCAGAAGCTCTCCCCCTAAATGAAAAAGCGAGACACTATGGTTGGATATTGTGTTTACATATAGCAGAACTCATCAATATCCACAAAATTGCTATCTGGCGCCATGTTCAGATTAAGGTATCCATTGATATACTGAGGAGAGAATCCACTAGAGGACTGAAAGAAAGCCACAACATAAAATGTTCTTCTATAACATCCATGATGTTCTTTTATGCTCCTCAGGAAGGCAGATTCAACATGTCCAAAGAAGGGTTTGCAGGAACAAGGTAATGGGAAGGCTAAAAAGAAACATGATTGAAAGTGCAAATGAAGGTTCATAAACTAGGAAAGCAGCACATGCACGCTGCACATAGGGAGCAGAGATCAAATGTGTAAATGAGCTAAAGGGTGTAGAATATATTGCCTTTTTTGGCTCTTGAAAGCTTAGGACTCCGAAGATCTTCTATATTCCATGTGTGCCTGCCCAAACCTGATGATATCACCAGATACATTCCTTCAAGTTGTTCCGCTTTGTGAAGTCATATGGGCAATAACTAGAGGGAGAGGCACAGTGTATGTGGAACGCCTTCCCCAGGGGAGGTGTGGCTGATGCCAAACCTGATGTCTTCTCAGCACCAGGCAAAGAGCTTTTTATTTGACTGGGCTTTCCATGACGCACCCTGACGCATACTTAAAATGGTGCTTTTTCAGATTCTATGGAATTTATTTCTCTGCTATGTTTCTGTTATTCAACTGGTTTCTCTTATAGTTGACAGTGTTTTTATTGCTTTCATGCCAAGCTCTTATGCTGAGAGTTCTGTAAACTGAAGAGCGGCATGTAAATGTTTAAAATGAATTTAATAAATACTTATTATCGGTGTCCTTACTCTTAAGAAGGGCTGTTTTGCAGCTTACTGGAAAGTCCTGAGCAGTAAAGGCACAAATGAGTCACACATCTCTTGCTTGTGCTTCCAGGTTAATACGGGAAGAAATCGTGCATCGTATTTGCAGGCAGATTCACTGGAGAGTGATCCCAGGCGCCATTTCAGATTTCATTGAGTGACAGGTAAAAGGCTTATTAAAGATTAAAGATCTGCTGTTAGATCTATTCAAATAAAAATGGGCAGAGCACTCTTACCAGATCAGGGAAGCTGCTGGGGCAGATAAACTACTAAATCCAAAGCCCTGCTAGACCCAGGACTGGAGGGAGCAGTTCCCACCCCCTTTCCCCTGTTTTTGGGCATAATATTCCCCGTCCACTTTGGTCACAACAGGATGGAAAATCAACATGCCAGCGCTAGTACTACCCCTACCCCAAATGTGTGGTTGTGTCAGGATCCTGATCTGTACCACCCTGGCATGGCACCCACTTTTTTCATTGGCAGGGGTAACCCAGAGGTGTTTCCCTGCCCTCTGTGCTGGCTGGGAAAGGGCTTCCAAGGGCAGATTTCCCTCTTTGAGGCCAGACTTTTTCTGCATGTGCAGAGGAAGGTCCATGATATCCTGCAGCCTCTGAGACAATAGGCTTGTGCCCTAAATTGCAAAAGGAAGAGAATGCCAGTGCAAGGGATCAAATGCTGTAGCTGGTGCCATCATGCCTTATGAGCAACAGTGTACGTTTCAATGAAACACAACGAGAAGGAAATAAAATATAATAGAATACAATTTAAGAGAATGGTGCCGGGGTGCTTTAAAATACCTCCGTAGGAATGATCGCAAAAAACTTGTGCCTTTGATAGGAATATCTGGCATGAGGACTACATAACCCAGCAGCGGTTTCCAGTGTGGTGCCTCCCGAACGTTGTTGCCCCAACTCCCATCTTCCCTGACCATTGGCCAAGTTGGCTGGGGCTGATGGGAGTCGGAGACCAGTATGTTGCAGAACCAGTGAAATGGCTAGAAACAGAGGAGCTTCCGAAGAATGGAAGGCAGAACATAGGAAGGTGCCTTACACTGAGTGCCTCTCCAGCATTTCAGACAGGGCTCTCTCCCATCCCTACCTGGAGATACTGGCAATTGAACTTAGGAATTTCTGCATACATTTCGAGAGGGGACATGAAGGGTTTCAGACAGGGGACATTGCCAGTCCTACCCAAAGAGGCTGGATATTGAACCTGGGACTCTCTGCATATATATCAGGAGTTCTGCTCCTGCACATTGGTCCTTCTCCTCTCCTCCAGAGGAGACTGACGACAGCAACAGGGACGTGCTGAGGAGGGCAGTGGGAAGCCCCCTTCACCAGTCTCCCTGGTTAGTGCTGTTCCTACTGGTCTGGACGACACAGCAGAAATCTGTATGTGCTTACACACAAAGAGAGAAGCAAACATTGGTACTTTCCGTGGTAAATTCCTTCTCTGTGTAACTAGAAATATACAGCAAATTAATTGTCACAAAGAGCGCCAGAGAATATTCAAAATCACACCACATAGTTTATCAGCACCCAAATAGCTATCATTAGAGTGTCTTTTCAGGGCATTAATCTGCATGTGATCGAATGTTATATGAAAGCAAAAAATGGGAACACAGAGAGCGCATTGTAAAAAAGCAAGCTTTGCTGAAGAAAGGAAGGAGGGGGAAGGATATGTTATGTAATTCAGGCCTCAAGCTACAAACCATAGCCAAAATCAGGCAAGGAACTGAATTGCGTGCATAATAATACTCTAGCAGCGTACCGACCGGAGAAATTATGATCATTCGTGAAGGAAATGTAGAGCACTGCATCAAGGCATTATATGTGAATACAAAGGATCCATCACTTTTAAAAGCTTATTCCTTTAGGCATGGTGTGCTTCTTATTTAAATGCTGCTGTATAAAGCATTTCTACATATGTGCTTCAAAACTCTATTAGATAAAACCCACCCATCCAGCTGCTGATGGTCTAGCTTTCCAGTAGGTGCACCTAAGGGCTTCCTGGAAAAGTCCCCTTCTCCCCCCGCCCCACCCCAATGCAACACATCTTTTCCTCACTATTAAATGCACTGTTGTTTTGTTTTTAAAAAACGTTGCTCAATTTAATCTCATTTCAGATAACCACATTCAGATTCCTTGACTTGGGAAGCTGTTCTTAGTGATAGCTAGTTTACACTCTAGAAGGTTTCTGACATCTATAGCATTTAGTGGCAGAAACTAAATGCTGGGAAGTCTGAAACAGGGATGTGTTCTTGCAAACATGCAGTGGACACACAGCAGAGAACTGTAGCCAAACTGAACTCCCCAACACATGTGCACCTCATGTCCCTATGTGTTTACCAAAACATACCATATTCACACAATATGATGCTCACAGCTGCAACCACCCCTATGTACAGGGCAAATGCGCCTGCAATATAAAATGTGAAATTAAGAGGCAGCATCTATGATTCTGTGATCTGCATTACAGACATAAACTGCTTCAGCAACCCCTGTTAGGATTTCTGCTCAGAACTTTATCTCTCAGCATACAAGGCTGTTTTAAGGATGAAAGAGACGCCTATAGACGTTTACTGAAACTTTATCCTCAGTCCATGCATTTAATTGATAGTTGTGTTTTTACCGTTGCAATTATTAGCAGGGCTGTAAAAATCTGGGCACCCAGTCACTACTGGCACCCCAAAATGAGTCCTGCTGACTGAGCTGCTAAAGAGGGCAGGACATGAGTTGTTCTGCTTTCTGTGTGCGCCCCAGTATGTGGGACCTGGTCACCTTTT
The DNA here is from genome assembly GCF_964106915.1 of Podarcis gaigeae. Classification (NCBI taxonomy): domain Eukaryota; kingdom Metazoa; phylum Chordata; class Lepidosauria; order Squamata; family Lacertidae; genus Podarcis; species Podarcis gaigeae. The sequence goes on from NC_139688.1 coordinate 19,957,951, forward strand.
TCTTTTACTTCCTTAGCTCCTCCCCAAAATCAGCTGCCATTTGCTGGAGGGAGGGCCATGGTCCTAGGTAGGCTTTAGCCTCTGGAAGAAAGGAAAGGGAGGGGATGGAGACCGGAACGCGATTTGTCCTCTTGCTGGTGACCTCACTTCTGTTCCTCCATTCTCCCTTCCAAATCTTCTTCTTCTTCTTCTTCTTCTTCTTCTTCTTCTTCTTCTTCTTCTTCTTCTTCTTCTATCAGTTCCTAGGTTTGCAGTTGCTATTGTTTCACTCCAACTCCCATGAGCCCCAGTGAGCCTTGTCAATGGGCAGGGACGATGGGCGTTGAAGTGCAGCAACATCTGGAGGGCCGCGAGTTCCCTGTTCCTGTTTCAGAGATTTTGGCCAAATATTTTTAGTCACTCAAGAAACATCCTAACCCTCCTAGCAGTCAGTCAGATCGTGTAATGGGAAACTTTGTATAATAAATGCTTGGTGACCTGGCTTACTTTCCCAAGTTCACCGTGATCCCAATGCTAATGCTCCTCTGAGCTCGTTCTAAGGACATTGTGCTGTAAATATTTTGAAGCGTGATGTATTAATTTGATGCTGGCTGTGAGATCTTGAGACTAGCAGGACAGGAATGAATGCTCTTGCGGAAGGAGGGCAGGAATGGCAACCGTTTTGCAGACAGAAATCTCACTGGGTGATTTATTAATTCGTCTTCACTCAGTCAGGCCGTAATCCTTGCATTGTGCTTGCCTTTCCCAGTATAGTTGAAGTGGCATGGGATGCTGGTTTACAGCAGCCTCTCCCCAAGGGAAGGAAAAACCTGAGCATTTTGCAAATGTTCCAAGTGACTATTTGCAAAGTCCCTGCTACCTCTTTCCCTTGCCCCAAGCCCTGCTCCTAGAAGGCAGCATTCCCCAGCCTGCTGGGGGCTAGAGTGGGACTAGTATCCCCAGCAACCTGAACAGGAAAAATTATGCACTATGTGCAATTTCTGCTGAGCTGGCCCTTGGGGTCCTTCTGGGAGAATCATGCAGAGTATCATTTTCGCACCTGAGCTACTAGGATTTGTTAGTCCAGTTCAGTGTTCAGCAGGAAAAACGATCATCTACAGTGGAACACTTGAGATACCATCACAACCTCCTCTGCCTTCCTTCTGGCACATGGCAAACCTCTGGGATGCCATGGGGATGGAGCCATGGTGACTCGCAGGGTTGGGGTGAGCACACCCTGATCCTGTTCATAAGTACAGGATTGCTCATAACAACCCTAGTTTTTGTATGTGTTGGGGGTCTATGTGTTGAAAATTGCATCCCCAACCTGTAATCTGCATGGTTCATATTACCATTCCAGGATTCTGCCTCTTCATTCCACTGTGTGTGTAGACCAGGCCTATATGGGAATGTAAGAATCTTGCTAGATTAGATCAAAGGCCTTTCTAGTTCAACATCTAGTATAAAATCATGCATGGCATGCAGATGGGTTTCTTCATTTCTCATCATACTAGAACTCAGGGCTCTCTTCCCATGAAGGTGAATGTTAGAAGATTCAGGACAAAGGAAAGTATTTCAACCATAATTCTCTTTCTACAAGAGACATTGGTGGCCATCAGTGTGGACAGCTTTAGAAGACAAATAGACAAATTCATGGAGGATATGCTGGGTGGAGCTAATGGGACTTCTGGTCCAATGTCTGGAGCGCATACTGTTGACCTTCCCTGCAGTGCACAAATATTATGGAAATTCATGTCCTTTTGTGTGTGGGGGGGGAATGTTTGTGGGTTTTTTTTGGGGGGGGGGGTAATGTGTAAGCAGCCCCCCTACCTGAGGCCCTGTCTTTCTGTGTGTTGATGAAATTAAACACTCAAGAGATTGGCTTGGAACATTTACCTTTGTGCAAAGAAAGACCACGGACCATCTCACTTTACAAATTTCTTTTCAACAAGTGACGTTTTCCAACACAAATGGAGAGGGAGGCATCTGAGAAGAACGAATGCTGTTCCTAGCAAAGTTGAATCAAGTCCAGAAGAAAACAAACATTTCTGCTCCAATATCAGGACTTAGTTTGTGTGTATTTTTAAAAGGATTTAGGATTCGGTCTGCTTCTCACTGAAGGTATTGGAAAAATGCCCAATTGATCTTAATGGAGATGGATTACATCCTTGGACCCCGATCCAACTGCGCACATGCAACCAGTGCCAGCTTAGGGCATTTTTCTGCACAAGGCGGAGCCCAAATGGTGCCGCCCTGCTATGAAAATAAAAGTCTTGCTGCGCCATTCAGACACTTAATTCCTGCCTTCATTCATCTCCCCTTCATGGTGCTGTCTAAAGCTGGTCACTTCACCCTCCTGTATAGCAGTGCCTGACTCCTCAACTTTTAAAGAGACCATGGGCACATTCAAAAGCCTATAGAAAAAACTGTTGAGGACATTTCACAGAAGTAAAACTGGCAATGCTTAGACATCCACCCCCCAACAGGCAAAACACCCCAACAACTAAGGGGTTGCACACACCCCAACAACTAAGCACAAAGATAAGATTAAGAGGCTAACCCACTTTAAAAAAAGGCAACCACCCACCTGGGCAAATTCTGCCTTTCAAAACATTAAAAACGGGGATGGGGGCTTTGGATGCCATTGTATCCTTGAGCACCATATTGGGGACCGCAGGAATACACAGTCCCCATGGCTGGATTGGACCTGGCAGTGGTGTGTACAGCATCTGTCTTAATCCAGTTAGGTATACATGCATAGGAGCAAGCAAGAAGCACTCCCTTGCTGGTGCGAGGAAGTATCTTCTAAGGTTGTTCCACTATTTTCAGAATAAATGCAGAAGAATGGGTGACCTCACAGAGTAAATATTCTTTAGTATAAGTTAAGAATGCTGAAGTCCTGGTTGAGCAGCTGGCAGTGACCTCCATCAGCAAGTTCCCCCTTTTTTGGCAGCAGTTCCTTCCTTTTGCTGCAGAAGAGCGTAAATGTTTCCTTGGATTCCTCAGTGACATGCAGGCAAATCCAGCAGCGGAGAACAGCTGCAAAACAGGCAGCAAATTCAGAAGAAGCTGAAAATTGATTTAAGGGGGAGCATTAAGGACAAAGCAAGAGCTTATCACGACTCCCCCCCCCCCAATTCTTTGTTAACACATTGCTTTCTCGAAAGATAAAGCATAAAGCTGTTTTCTTCCTTTGCACTGACCAAAAATGCAGTTAATTTTAGGACTGCTTGGGGTTTTCTTCGCTGATTCTGGACATAACAGAATGGGCAGATAAGTACAATTGGTAAAGAAGTGGATCATTATAATGCTTTCTGTTTTGCATCTCAGCTGAAAATAAAGACCTGTTTTCCTATTTGGAGTATCTTGCAAGGTTTTTCTGAAGGCGTTCTCCACTTCTTCTTGAGGAGAATGGACACTTTTACACGACCATTTTAATCGTTTAGTACTTTTTCATAGTACCTACAGGTGTGTTTGGTGCTTTTGACAAATGATGCAATATACATGTTCCTGTCCACAGTAGCTTGCAAAAAGAGATGGAACAAGGATGTGGGGATAGGACAGGTGGGAGGGAAGGAACAGAGCACAGGGATATGCATACAAATAATTATAGTTCCAAATTTAAATTTGAAATGGAAGCACAATAGTAAGTTGCAGGATATATTATTGAGTTATATGTTAAATTATAAGAACTCTCTGAAGAGTGGACGAAGAGGGAGAAGATTTAGGTGGAAAAGGGAAGCAAAAAGATGCACCTTTTTTTCTATGCTTCTTAAGAGAGGAAGAGTGACAAATGTGTCCAGGAAGACCATTCCAGACGTAGGGGAAAGGAAGAGATAACGGACAACAAATCAAAAGAGAATGGTCAGGAGGAGCCAAACTCTTGAACGCCTCAAAAACTAAAACTAAAAGCAGAATATGAAGGGGGAAATTAAAGATCCAGTTAAGAGGTCAAAAGAGAAAAGTAATATGATCATAATGAATTCCAGAGGGGTAGCTGTCTTAAGCTGTAGGTAGCAAATAAATAAATAAAAGCCCCACAACACTGTTTTTTATATTGTGGCATAAACCTTTGTGGACTGAAGAGTGGGGCCATGAAATGCACAGGAAATCAGCAAGTCTGTCAGAGCCCAATGTGTGACATAAGTTTTTCTTGCAAGGCTAATTTAGCACCTAAGGCGAGACAAATAGTTTCAAAGTGCTTATGTGGTGTTCTAGTCTTGACTGGAAACAAATTTGTTGATTAAATTTTAGTCCAGTGTGAAATTGCAGCACCACTGTTTGCAATACATTTCCTCTGCCCCCATGCCCCCCTGTATGTGTATAATATACCTGCCAACAGAGATGTCCATGAAAGCCTATTCGAAAATAAATATGATCCAGCATAGTCCTGTGGGTGTTTGCTCAAAAGTAAGTCCCACTGAGTTAAGAGTGCATAGGATTGTTCCCTTCATGTGCAAGGTAGAGCGTTAGTTTGCTCAGAACCATTGGTGATCTGGACCAAGGTGGCAGAATTCTGGGATGAGAACAAAGGTTTGAGGCAAGCCAACAGCATGCCTCAAACATTGCAATATGATAAAAATGATTAAAGACTGAGCCAATATCTTTGGACTAGAAGCAGAAAGAAAAAGGTAAATAGTAGGCTTTCTGAAAGCTACAACAACCTTGTCCTGGAAAAGGTAAGAAGAAAGGACGCAGAGTTTGAGAAATACATTATCTATGTTTCCCAGACACCAGGTTGTCCAGTTCCTGCATCTGCAAGTTCCTGCAAATTTGTTAAAGCGATAACGCTGAATGCGGACACACCTTCTGCCTCAACTGACACAGTTACACACAGCAGTATGTTATCTGTTGTCCATTAAGTACCTTAGATTGCCCCACCCACTGTTACTGTTGGTGTATTTTGAGCAATAAGGAAAGTCTACAACACCACTTTGTTTTTGGTTTTAGCAATGCAGTTTACAAAGCAGGAGTGGGAATCTATGGCCCTCCAGATCTTGTTGGAATCCGATTCCTATCATGCCCAAGCCATTGGCTCCACTGCCTGGTGCTGATGGCAATTGCAGTTCAACACCTGGAGAGCCACAGGTTTCTCCCCACCACCGTCAACCTGCTATAAAGCGTCCCACTGTTTTCAGTTCTTGGCTGCATGGACCAATGGCCCTGGCAGTATTAGCATTATATACAGTCAGACCATGGGTCCATCTTCTGATCTTCTGGGTTGCCTCTTCTGACCAGCAGCAGCTCTTCAAACATAGACAGGGATCCTTCCAGCCTCACTACCTTAGAAGGAGATGTGAGGAACTAAACCTGGAACTTGGTGCACGTAAAGCATGTCCTCTAGTGCTGAGCTGCAGGTCCTTCCCCAATAAAACAGTCCCAGCCTCTCTGCTCTTCACGTCCCGACTTTGCAAGGTCGTGTTTACAGAGCTATATGGACAAGACAAGGGAAAGAACATGATGCTTATACACATCTCTCTTCGCAGGCTGCCTTTTATCTGCATTTGCCTACCTTAAATATCAACATTGTGACTTTGGAATTTTGTTATGAAGTTAAAAGCTTAAACGAAAAACTTGCTTCCCAGAGCAGCCAGAAATATTTGAACACTTAAAGGCTTTCTGTCTGTGATTCAGAGATTTATTTATAAGACTGCTGATTTTGGGACATCAAACGTATACATTCAAACTGCAGGAATGAGTCACATTTGTAGGAGGTAATTACTACCAGAAAGTACATTCTAACTTTTGTCGGTTCCTCTTTAAAATGTCCACTTAAGAGTGCCATGTTCTAAAAATAGCATTCTTTGTTATGCGCTCAGTAAAATCCAGCCTTACTGTATGCTGTGGTAATCTATGGAGGTTTAGCCCTGTGGTTAAGGGCATGTGGAGGCTTTACAGGAGGGCAAGTCCTGGACCATTTCAGGAGCGGCGGCCTGGTTAAAAATCACAAAAGCTAGTGCACCGATGCTGGTCTTTGTGGGCGCAGCTAACATTTGCAAACATGATACTTCTGCAGCACAAACCCTGGAAATGTTTTGCAATGCTCTTTGGCAGTTAGGGAATCCAAAAATTATACGTGAGAGGGATTTCACAGTTGGAGGACATTCCAGGCATGCATGGTAACTTATCCTATAGCAAGGGTGGGGAACCTGTGGCCCTCCAAATTTATTATTGGACTCCATCTCCCAGGCAGCATGGCCATCTGCCAGGAACGATGGGAGGTGTGGGCCAGCAACATCTGGTGGGACACAAGTTTCCCATCCCTGACTTATAGTGCGTGGCTTTGGGATCACCCTCTATTGAAGGGCTGTGGCCTTCCAGATGCTGTTGGACTCCCATCAGATGTAGCCAGCATTGCCAGTGTTCACAGAATGATGGGGGTTGTGGTCCAGCAACATCTGCTGCAGTTCTTGACACAGTACTTGGAGGATGCATTGGTTCCAGTCCCTGGCTTGGAGCTATTTTTGGCTCTTTTGTCCAGTCCTTTTCCTGCTCCAGAACTTCAGCTGTCTCAAATCCCCACCCTCCCAAGATTTATTCTTCAGCTCCCATGCGATCAGCCGCCCTTGCAAACACTGTTCCAAATGCCCAGTAGGACATTGCACTCCCAATGCGCTACTTTGCCCTTATCCTTTCTTAGTTCACTGGTGGCAAACTTGCCCTTCCAGCCTGGTTCTGCAGCATGAAGCCTCTTTGTTCAGTTTGTTGAAGCCCTGGCCAAGGCCCCGCCCTCTGTCTGAAGTCTGTCCTGCCCAGACTGGAAAGGGGGTGATCTGTCAGCAATGCAGGATCACAATCTTCCGCTGCCTTGGAGTCTTCGGATTACTGATGACTTCATTGGATCTTTGAAGTCTTCTTCTTCTGGCAGATCAGGACTACCCTTCTCTCCTAGCAGCAGGAAAGGTGAGAATTAGCCAGCTCAGGAAAGGTGAGAATCGAGGGAGGTGGCTCTGTGCCGTGTCCAAAAGCACAGGTCCCTGAAACCTGTCATTTCCAGGGGAGAAATGATTGCAGAGAGCTGGTAGGAGAGGCGAACCGGACAGCTAATTGTGCCAAAAGAAGACACTGGCTGGAAAGGTCCAATGAGTGTGTGCATGTGTTGTGCTCCTGCAGCTATCTGTGTTCATGCCACCTCTGGGTGTCCCCTCTCTCTGCAATTTCCCAATTAGCTGAGCAGCAGGAAAGAGAACTGCCCTCCAAAAACACAACACGTGATGTGTAATAATGCTCCTTTAGAGGAGTTTGTATCAGCATTACTACACATGTGTTGTGTTTTGGGCATGTGTGGTCTGCATGTGTGCAAGGGGGAATGTGGGGTGGCGATGCCCATTTTTGCTTAGGCCACACTTGTATGCACACCTCTGAGGGTTGGCTAAAAGGGAATGCAACCCTCTGGCCAAAAAAAGAGAGGTTAGTCCCAAGCCACCTGCTTTAGTTGTGCTATTGTTGCAAGAATTTCATTTACAGCACAAGCCTAGGCATCTATACTCTGAAGAGTAGGCCTTTCTCACTGATCAGTGGATATTGGATTGCAGCCTTCTGGGGTTGCGGCACTCATCTTGCTTTATTGGCCAAGGGAGCCGGCGTACAGCTTCTGGGTCATGTGGCCAGCATGACTAAGCCAGTTCTGGCAAACCAGTGCAGCGCACGGAAACGCTGTTTACCTTCCTGTCGGAGCGGCACCTATTTATCTACTTGCACTTTGATGTGCTTTTGACCTGCTAGGTGGGCAGGAGCAGGGACCGAGCAACGGGAGCTCACCCCATCGCAGGGATTCGAACTGCCGGCCTTCTGATCAGCAAGCCCTAGGCTCTGTAGTTTAACCCACAGTGCCACCCACGTTCCTATGGATTGCAGCCTTAGTTTAGCACATATCATTGCTGCCTTACTAGCCAGGAGAATTCTTCCATTTGCTTCTGCGGTTGTTTGTTACAGTTATTTTGCATTTGCGAGAATGATAGCATGGTGCAGTTCTGCATAAATGAATACAGGTTATGAATCAGCGTGGAATTGAGCCTAGTGCTGTCCTCTGCCTGTCACAACTTTATAAATTAATCTCCCCATGCAGGGGATTATGCCTATTCCAAAATGCTGCCATCGCCCTTCCCACAGTAATCTCTTTCAGTATGCTCTGAGGGTGGTTGTTCCTATCGTTTGGTCCACCCTACAAACAAACAAACAAACAAACAAACTCACACGCTTCATAGCAGGGATTTAATTACTCTCATTAGGGGCATGTAGTGTGCTGTCATACCACAACGCTATGGTTCAAAAACCCAAAACAAATAGATGCAACTGTGATCAGCAAGACAGACCAGACATGTTTTGAGTGGTTACTGCACTGTGGTTACAAATGGAATGCAGAGACTCTCCATTCAGTTCTGTGGGCTATGGAGCTATTCCAATAAGAAGTCTGATCATGCATCAGAAGATATGTGTCCACCACATATTTTGAGCCAGTCATTTTTAGGTCACCATCGCTCCTTCAAAGAAGGTTTGATAGAAGAATGGCCCATGTAGACAGTTTTCACAGAAGCCACCTAGTAACCATACCATGTGGTATAACTGAGTCCCGGGCCTCCTCGACTGCCTTCCATGCTGCTAATCAGGATTATCATTGCTTGCAATTTTGCTGGCAGCAAAGCTGCAGCCCGCCCCCCCCCCCCCCAGTAAGAAAGATCAGGAATGGGCAGATCTAATAAAAACAGAGCAAGTCAAACAAGAAGCTGGACCTTGAAACTGGTTCCTTTCTAGGTTTGCTATGTAACAAGCTGCAGGTTCTCATTTCTGCTTTCCCCCCTAGAGATCAAAGCCAATATTCCTTCTAGTTCTGTTGCTCCAGTTCCTTCATTTCTCGACTCCCACATTATATCCAGTCAAGTGATCATGCAATATGCATAGCTATATAATTAATGCCAAGAGTTCATCACTGCTTTCACCCAGTTGTTTATAACAATGGGAATGCTGTTTGTTTAGAGATCTAACCTCTTGTCCGTGGAGTGAGAAAACCGTTTTCCATTTCCATTTATTATATTTTTATGCCGCTTTTGACTCACACGTATCACAAAGCAGCCCACGAATAATAAATAAGAAAACAGAATGGAACGTCACAAATATAACACAAATCATATAGAACAGTTAACAAATCACTAAAGCCACCACGTTCTAGAAAACACTATGACTAAAACAACCTAAAAAAAATAAGCTAAACAGCACAAACACAAGCAGCATCATATAACCATTTTCCTCTGTCTGAAATGTCTTACTCTATCACCTCCACCGTGGTTCATCTATGGTGCCTTTCAACTAAAACTTCTGCTCCTCACATGGTATATCCCCTTGGCTCTTACAGTTTGGACTCTTGATAATGCCTCTTTCCATGTTGTCTTATTGGAATGTGTTTAGGTGAGAGGCTGGGTTACTGTGGCCCTATTGTTGGATATACCAACTCCCCTCAGCCCCAGCCAGCATGACCAACTGTGAGGCATGATGGGAGTTGTAGTCCAGCAACATGTGGAGGCCACAGGTTCCCATCACTCATTTAGATCCTGTGCAAGTTTGTTACAGAATCCGAACCTGTCCTATTTCTCACCATACTCTTCTAACCACCACCCACAGCACAGTTTTGTTGTTGTTTCGTCTTACAAACATCCCAGCTACGACTGGTTTATGAGAGTTCGACTTTTGTTCTGATTCTTAAACCCTGATTCTTCAAAGCCATTTTTGCACAGCAGGCATGAGGAACCTTTGGGCTTGAGGTGCGAGACATCCTTCTCTCTTCCATTCTCTCCATCATCCGTTCTTTCCCTCTCTGACACACACGTACGTACTTTTTCTCCCCTTCATCCATCATTCATTCATCCTCTGGTTAGTGTGTGTCAGCATCAGTCATGCACATTTCAGGAAGAACAAAACCTTCATCACACCAGGCCAGCAATGAAATGAAAGATTTAGAGAGTCAGAGGCTCAGACCACTTCCAGGTTTGGGGACACACAGCCGTAATAAGAGTAAGAATCTTCAAAATATTGAGGGACATACTGATGGGAAGGACAAGGGTGGGGAAATCTTACTGTTGCACAACCATGCGTTTTAATTATTGTATTGTTTATACATGTTATGCCTTAGAATTAGCTGTGTTTGTTGTTAAATAAAATAGCTTTGCGTGTTCTCCCATATGGTTTGGATTTGGTTAGGAGGGTTCAAACCTATTTACAAGCTTAGCACTCTTGGAAGTAAGAAGTGAGGTCCTCTTGTGAGAGAAGGGTTATTGGTTTGCTCTGCTTTTGTTTTTGTTCATTATGTCTTTTGTGTCTTCATTTTGTGTTTTTATGTTGTGAACCACCCTGTGATCTTCAGATGAAGGGCAATATACAAATAAAATAAAATAAAATGAGTCAAAACTGTGATGTGTTGACACATTTTATATTTTAGAATAGCTAATGCTCTTCTAGGCTTCATCAACAGAAGTATAGTGTCCTGATCAAGGGAAGTAATAGTACTGCTCTATTCTGCGTTGGTCAGACCACACTTGGAGTGCTGTGTCCAGTTCTGGGCGCCACAATTTAATAAGGGTATTGAGAAACTGGAAGGTGTGCAAAGGAAGGTGACCAAGTTGATCAGGGGTCTGGAAACCAAGCCTTATGAGGAACAGTTGACAGAAGTGGGGATTGTTTAGCCTGGAAAAGAGGAGAGTGAGAAGAGATATGATACCCATCTTCAAATATCTAAAAGGCTGTCACATGAAAGATAGTGCAAGCTTGTTTTGTCGTAGCCCTGAATAACTTGTGCCCAGGATACCTTAAGGACTGCCTTACCTTGTCCTTCCCAAGTCAATAACTCAGATAATCTGGCAGGCACTAAAAGGGGGGCCTAAACACTGGAGGCTCAACTTCTCATTGACGTGACTCATGCTTCAGGTCCATGGAGGGCCACTAATATTGCTCCTCCATGGAGCAGAAGCATGAGTCACGTCAATGAGATGTCAAGCCTTCAGTGTTGTGGGCCCAACTCCCTCCTACTAAATATCAGACAAGCACCATCCCTGCTGAGTTTCAGGTGCCTGGCTAAAGCAGTATTATTTCAGAAGGTCTTTGCATCATGAATGCTTCTCCCATTTTATTTTATTTTCTTAAAAAAAAACTAATGATCTTCCATGTCTTTAAATTTCTGCAGTTGACTTTATGTTTTAAGTTTTGCATACTGTGTATTTTTATTTGTAAGCCACTTTCAGACTTCGGTGGTGAAAAGTGGGATACATTTTTTTAAAAAACAACAACAACAAATAAAATTAGATGTGAAATGGGACATATTAAAGAGAGCCACTGTATGCTCTAGCCACACACTTCAGTAAGATCAAATAAATAAATAAATATTGAGAGTTTCTCCTACCTAATAAATCCTGTTGAGGCTACAGCTTGGATAGTTAAAACATCTTTAACAAGACCTAAATCACATTATTTGTAGCTCTAGCACTTACATGATGTGTTTGTTGTCAGAAGTGGTCCTTTTCCTCCTCCCAAGCTTGTTCCTTTTTGTGTGAATCACCTTCGCTGTAGGGGTTCTCCCGGGAATTGGGATTGAAAGGGGATTACCAGGAGAAAACTCATCATGGCTTGCCTGTAAAAAGAAACCCTTTATTGAAACAACTTGCAGCCCAACCTTACAGTTTCCTTGCCAGGCTTTAACTCATTGAAGCTCTAAAAAAATGCCCAGATATTTAAACATCAGTAATTAGTTTTAACGGAAAATATTTGTTTTTTTAAAAAACCCAAATCTTGGAGGGAAAACAAACCAAGAACCCAAAGGAATAAATGAAAACTAATGTGGGAAATTCCAGTTGGATCAAAGTAATTGAGCAAACCACAGTTCTGGATGGCTGGACATGAATGTAGGATGCATGAAAGAGATTCTCTCACATCCAGTGTATTATGTGGGGATGTTGGCTGTGGAAGGAAACAATGATAAAGAAGCTTATAAATGCGGACAATTTGTTCAGAACCACTGTTTTATTTAATCATGTCTTGGTGCCAGAAGTGGACTGTGCAGTAGGTCTTACACCACCACCTATCTATGGCCAATGGAGACCAGCCTTACCAGTCAATGATGGCTTGTGCACCAATAGGCCAGGCCATGGCGGCTAAAAGACCCTGCCTGCTAGACGAAACTCTGGATTGGGCTTGCTCATTGGCCTGAGCAGCAAGGGAAGGGGCCAGAACCCAGTGATAGACAGGAGTGGGGCAGAAATTTGATTCAGTTCACATTTAAAGGTGAACGTCTCTAATTCACAATTTCTGAAACAGTATGCGAGCTGAAAATCAGCCACCCTTCAAAATTTGCAGTTCTCCAGCCAAGTAGTGTGTACAGAAATGCATGTGCTAGGATAAATTGTGCATAAGAATGCATGTGTTAGTGAGAAAATATACAAGAAGGCGTTATAGACTTCTCTCTGCCACCCTGCCCCCACTCACAAAGCCCTGTTACCTCTTCAGCTTCCAACATCTCCTCCTCCCAGTCTTCTCCCTCTGACCACTCATTGTCATCTCACCACCAATCCCTGGCTCTGAGCCTTCTTCCCCTGGGAGTTCTCCAGCTGGTTCCTCTGATCCTTCCGACTGCATCCAACTGGTCCCTGATGTTTTCTATAGGTGCTCTAAAATTATATGTAAGGACAATGACATTATTAATACATAGCAATGCGTTGGAGGTTGAGAGATGAAGAGGGCAAGGGGTAATTTGGGAATGCAAGATCTCCAGATCTACCACTTTGCAAGAGCAGTTGTAGAGATCTGCTTCCTGGTGGCCACTTTTTAAGAAGTAGCCGCATTCAGTCTTCGTTTGAAATGCTGTGTGAAGTCAGCACTGTGTCTGACTGGTTTGGTTTTCTGCAAGAAACCATAGGAATTGCTAGACTTAGAGGGGTTTGATAACAGATTTGGATGGCATGCTTATTTATGGTGTGAGAAGAAGAAAATCCATAAAGGTTTTGAGAACCACATCTTCCGAGGTCCTTTAATTGAAGTTTGGGATAGGTATAAAAACCTATTAGAACCTAGAGTACCACACTGGTTATCTCCATTAGAATTTATGAGTATAAAGAAAATTAATATGAGAGGCAATTGGATCACATATGGTCAATTGTTATTTAAAGAAGGAGGAAAATGGAAAATGAAATCATATGAACAGGTTAAAGAACATGTATATGATTGGTTGCATTACTTCCAAATAAATGAAATGTTTAGGAAAGATATTAAAGAATGTGGTTATGCTGACAAGGATTCAAAATTTCAGATTGAAATAATAAATAATGATTTTAAAATTTTATCCAAAATGTATAAGTTGTTGCTAGAATGGAATTTGAAGGATGAAGAAGTCAAGTCGGTAATGATACATTGGGCCAGAGATTTTGGTTACAACATACAATTTGAGGATTGGGAAAAATTATGGAAAGAAAACTTAAAATTTACAGCATGTATGACGTTAAAAGAAAATGTTATGAAAATGTTTTACAGATGGTATATAACACCGGTAAAATTAGCAAAAATGTATAAGACATGTAACAAGTGTTGGAAATGTAAAGATAAAGAAGGCTCTTTTTACCATATGTGGTGGGAATGTAAGAAAGTGAAAGGCTTCTGGGAAAGGATATATAACAAATTGAAGAAGATACTAAAATATATATTTATAAAGAAACCAGAGGCCTTTCTGTTAGGAATATTAGGAAATGAGATAAAGAGAAAGGATTGTAAATTTTTCCAATATGCAGTGACAGCTGCAAGAGTGTTACTGGCCCAGAAATGGAAACAACAGGAAATACCGACGGTGGAAGAATGGAGAATGAAGCTGTTAGACTATGCGGAGTTGGACAAATTGACTGGGAAGATTAGATATTTAAGAGACCAAAAGTTCATCGAGGACTGGGGGAAATTTGTGGAATATCTGGAAAGTATAAGTGAGGGACAGATAACGCTAGAGGGATTTAAAGAAGCACTGTGAAAATTGAGAAGTATTGTTTAAAGGGAATAGAAAAAGAAAGGTATAAATAATGACAATACAAACCTAAGGAATGCGTAACTTAAATAATGACTATGGATGATTTACGGAAAAGCTAAAGGAAGTCCAGAAAAGAAATAATTTGTGAGAAATTGGAAGTGAAATTAGTATGTGTTTTTGTTTTTGTTGTAAACTAATAAAAATTATTTTTTTTAAAAAAAAAGAAATGGTGAAACCATGAGAGGAATACCAACTGCCAGGCCATGATCAAATTGCAGCACCAGGATAAAAAAGAAAAATCCGCACAGCATCATACAAGTGATAAAACACATTTCATAGGAGGCAATGGGTAAAACATATTACTTGAAAAACTCTGGTAGCCTTTGACAATCTGCAGTTTGAATCTGATATCCGAATCGATGCCTGCTCTGTTATGGAGTTATTTGTTTGCCGTTATGGAGACAAGATGTTTTTCTCCGTAGAGACATCCCTAAACCAGCTGGCAGAAGTCAAGGAATGAGAATATAGGTCTCAGCTGACAAAGTGCAAAAAGAATGTTCACAAGCATTCTTGGAAATCTTGCTCTTAAATAAATAAATGGAGTAAAATACCACGAGGAAGACAGTGGGATAGGATTAATATTTCATGACCTAGTAAATTTCAGTAGTGAATATTGCACTCATGCCAAGTTTCTTAGACGCTTTTAGAAACTGAGCATTTTCTATCGGCTCACCCAGCAGCAAAAATGAGGGTGCTTAGACACGATGCCTTGGGATGGATCAGTCTGTCAATTTTGGTTTCTCTCAGTTTCTCATTTTTCCAGCCGTAAATTCTTTTCACCCCATTCCGGCATCAGTTTGTGAAATTTTCTTGTTAAATCTTCATATTAAAAACTGAATACATTTTCATATGCATTTCTCATACTATCCACACGTTGAATGTGATTTTGCCCAGTGCATGCATTTGCCCAAGAAAATTCCCAAAATATAATGTTATTTTGCACATTATTTTCACTAATATATTCAATTTTGTGCTCTCTTTTTGGGTTGGAGAACTGTGTATCCTTATTCTGAAGGATAGCAGTGTTTCAGTTCGCTTATTGATTTGGGCAGGGAGAATTAAGCGGGTTTGCATGAAAATACTCCCCCATCTGTAACAGTGCCCCTATCTTTGAGGAGCTTCGGGCTTATTGAATGTGGCATAAAAAGAATGTCCAAGTGTCTCACCTCTCCCTATAACTGAATATAGAACTAACAATTCCAAGTTTGGGGCAGGGGTGACAAACCTTTTTGAATCTAAGGGTTTCATCCCCTTTTGAGTGACCTACCAGAGGTTACATACAAGTGGTGGTGTAATTTAACGAATGTAATTTTTTACCTTTGCACAGTGGGCTAGTCTAGACACACACTCCCACACCCGTCTCTATCCTCCATTCAGGCCAGCAAGAGCCATTATTAGACTCCAAAGACACATTCCAGGCAGGCAAAAACACTCAAGGAAGGGTGTGAAGCAAGTGAGGTCAGCATGTTGCCACATTCTTGCTCCACACATGGCCACTAGGGATGCTTAGGGAATATGATCTTTGTGAATCCGATACAAATCAACCATCAATTTCTCCTGAGCTAATGCCCTGATCAGAATGTCTATTTCCTTCGGATTTCACACATCTGCACCTTTTGCAATGTGGTTTTCATTTCCAAAAATGCATCACCAGGCACTTAGGAATGCATATTTTCAGATAAGGTACACTTAGAAATGTGTACAGTAATTTCATAAATTCAAATATACATTTTTGTTCATTTAAAAAATGAACGAACAGTTAAATACAGAGACAGGATGGAATGGATTTATGAAAGGCTACGTGGATTGATTGATTGATTGATTGATCCATCCATCCTTAATAACCACCTATCCAGATTGTAAATGTTGCTGGACATTTTTAAAGGGGTGTTGAAAGTTCTCAGGAGCATCTCTGTTTTTGACTTTGAAAATGCTAGGAGGATATAAAGATGCACGAATTATCTATCTATATCTATTCATCTATTATTATCTATCTATCTATCTATCATCTATCTATCTATCTATCTATCTATCTATCTATCTATCTATCATCTATCTATCTATCTATCTATCTATCATCTATCTATCTATCTATCACTTTAAAACCACACTTTCATATGAAATACTGCATGGCGGTATATACAATATTGTATTAAGAACATAAAGAATAAGATATTTACACTGGACGTGAGCTGGACCACCATTCAAACAGTGGACAGCTTCAAATAGAGGATTGTCCTCTGTAAAGGAGGCCATCCTCAATCTGATAGGTTCCCAAACTGTCTTCTGTGGTCCTTCAATGGTTCACGAACTTCATCCAAGGGGGTCCATGGCATCTGTGGATCTGTGGCTGTGAAATATTCATGTTAACTCTTAATTGTGCTTTTAGTGGTTATGTCTGCAATTTCAATGGTAAGACCATGAAATGTAGTCGACAAGAAATAAAACCAGGAAGAAGAATGCAATTAAAAATAATACAATGGTACCTCAGGTTAAGTACTTAATTCGTTCCGGAGGTCCGTTCTTAACCTGAAACTGTTCCTAACCTGAAGCACCACTTTAGCTAATGAGGCCTCCTGCTGCCGCCGCGCCGCCGGAGCACGATTTCTGTTATCATCCTGAAGCAAAGTTCTTAACCTGAAGCACTATTTCTGGGTTAGCAGAGTCTGTAACCTGAAGCGTATGTAACCTGAAGCATATGTAACCTGAGGTACCACTGTACAGCACCTAGCACAGCACATTACAATTGCTACATGTTGTACAATGACAATAAAGGTATTATTGTTATTACAAGAGGGAGGAAAATCAACAAGTGGTCCATGAAGCAATTTTCAAGTGGTCCATGGGGGGCGGGGAGGCTATTTGGGAGCCACTGCTCTGGCTTCTAGGGCTACATTGAATACATTCTGCCTCACGCAGCATTACTCATTCTGTTTGCCCTCTAACTGGTTGCTCATTTCATCCCCCTGCCTGCCATCTGCCATGGGAGGCCTCGCTCAAAATTCACTAAGATGTCCGGAGTTAATTTCACCCAGCGTGTCTAGGGCTGATTGAAGAAATCTGCCATTGGCACAAATACAAAGCTTTTCACTATTTCCATATTTAAGTTGGATCAAGCTTGCTGGGAAGGTTGCTCTTCCAAATTAATATAACACAGCTTTATTGAAAATGTGCTGTTGCCAGAAGTGGCTCGCGATGATGAGATAGGTAAGGCACGCAGGAGGGCAGCCGCCTCCCCATGTTTGAAGTCATGTAACTTTTGGGACCTCAAAACGGCAAAAGTTCCTCCCGCTTTTGTTCCTGACCTCCAGCAGTAACTCTGAGCGGGGGAAACAGCATTTGAGTCTGTGGGAATTCGAGCCTGTAAAAACATTTTTTCCCCTTTTGAGTACTGTAGATTGCAACTATCCACAAGCTTTGGGGGAAAACAGTAGACTTTACCCTCATGATCCAATCATCCATTACTTACAAAACCTTCAAAAACCGGGACGAGGAGAGAGAACATAATATAAATATTGCTTCAAGCCTCCTTGTCTGTATTCTCAGGGTGGTTGTTTTTTTAGTGTCACAAAGACCCTTAATACACATTTAAAACTTTGTCTGTCAAGAGGAACCTTTTTGACGCTGCCCTCATTGTTATTTCAGGGTCTTGCAGATGAAATATAATGTTTATGGGACTCTGAGATTTGCACTTGTTCGTGTGCTATATATACATTGGGTTTATAAGAGGGAATGACCTAAACCACCTTGTTTTCAGGCAATGATTCCCAAGGGTGGCAAAACAGTCTTAAAAACCAAGCGGGGGGGGGGGGGGAAGGAGGCTTATAAATGTGTTAAATTGCTGGGGGTGAAGGGGTGGGTTGATTCCCTATGTGAATTTCTTCAACGTTTCTCATTTGAGAAAATATGCTTAGGATTAGAAATAAATTTTAAAACAAGCAGACACCTCAACCTTCAGTCACAAGTGTGTTCATATTTCATTCGCAGCTTATTCGTTTCAAGGTTTTTCTGTGTAATAATGTGCCTGTAGAACACACAAGTTCTGCAAATCATCAGCTTCAATGTGCAAATTTCTTCAGTCAAAATAGAGGGGGGGGATGCTTTTAAATGCCAAGGTTTCAACAAGAACTGGACTTATTTAACCTTGTTCTGTTTATTGGCCATACTAGTAGTGCTGCATCAAAAAAATTCCTTCTGTTTTTAACTACATTCCTCTGCCAAATTATGCTGAAAGAAATTGCATTTGAAAATTACCAAATAAGAGAAAACTTTCAGTTAAATCCTCATGGGCGAGATGTGGGATTTACTTTACTTTCATGTTAGCCAATGTCTGTATTCTTCAGCCATCCTGCATTTCCTGAAAATCCCACAACATCATTGGCTGGGATTTCCTGGGCCCACTCCCTTGGCTCTGCTGAGAGGGGCTCCTCATCTCCGCCAACTGTTTCCATTCAAGTGGGGCATTAGATGAACTTTGTAAATTTTAAGAACTGGTTCCTGAATTTGCTTTTTCTCCTCCCCCCTTCCCCTTCCCCTTTCCTTTTGTGTCATGTCTTTTAGATTGTAAGCTTACAGGCGCAGACTAATGTGTACTGCCCTCAGATCTACGGATGAAGGGCAGTATACAAATTTAATAAATAGCAATCATCATCATCATCATTATTTGTTACTGGTGATTTTCTGTAAGCCACTCTGAGAACTCTTTTTGGCTCAAGAGCATGGTAAAAGTGCTATAAGTAAACAGACACGAGCCCCTGTGACAGGCAGGCAATGAAAGGCCTCTGAATTGGTGAGGCCAATCCTGCCATGGCTTTTTCAACCTGCCTTGCCCCCCCTCCATCCCTAGGAACCTTCATGAGGGAACTGTTAGCCAGAGGAAGGACTGTGAGGGGAGACTCTTGTTTTCCATCAGGGGGTGCTTGGTTTGACCTTTGCTGCTCCAGCTCAAGTCCGAGGAACCTTTAGAAGGGAGTTGCTGCCACAGGGAATATGTATAGAATGGTACCTCGGGTTACAGACGCTTCAGGTTACAGATTCTGCTAACCTAGAAATAGTACCTTGGGTTAAGAAATTTGCTTTAGGATGAGAACAGAAATCGTGCTCCGGTGGCATGGCAGCAGCAGGAAGCCCCATTAGCTAAAGTGGTACCTCAAGTTAAGAACATTTTCAGATTAAGAACGGACCTCCGGAACGAATTAAGTTCTTAACCCAAGGTACCACTGTATGTGTATTTGAATGAGCCGAATAGAGTGAAAGATTATGACTCATGGGTTGGTGGAGTGTGTGACCTTAACAGTGCTTCGTTGATCTTTCAGTTGCTGTTTTGCTAAAGTTGTTAATACAGCTTTATGGATGAATGTCGTACTGATTTGTTAATCATATAATATGACTTTTGCTTTAATTGTGATATTTCAGCTGATTTTTTTAGTTGCTGCTTGTTAACAGTGTTTCATAGATTGCAATTGTTTCCCTGATGGCTTGTTAATCGTTCTATAAGATTTATGCAGTATTTGTGATGTTCTGTTACGTTCTATCACTGTATTTATTTTTGTAAACGGCTTTGGGATTCATTTGAATGAAAAGCGGCATAGAATCATAGAATCGTGGAGTTGTAAGGGACCACGAGGGTCATCTAGTCCAACGCAGGAATCTCTTTGCCCAACGTGGGGCTCAAACCCACAACCCTGAGATGACGAGTCTCATGCTCTGCTGCCTGAGCTCTCTCTCTCCACAGAAATGCAATAAATCAAAATCAAGGAGACCTTTTCATTCCTACCCAACAGTTCAGTTATTCTGTGATCCTCAATTTTCTTGATGGCTTTCAACATCTTCTTCATATTCACCTTCACCACCCCAGTCAGATTTTTTTTAAAAGAACAGCAACAACACAAACCCTTTTCTTAAAATTGCCAGACTTTTCTGCAAAATTCAGATTAGAAAGCAGCCACTCCCAACGTTCCAAAGGCTTCATAACTTTTACTGATGTAGCAGAAGTGTTTCCTTCTGTCATGCGGTATCCATGTTCACAACAGAAATGAGCAGGAAGTCGCCTAGGGGCACAGGAGCCAACTCCTAAGGGCCGAGGGGTCTTCACCCCACAGATAAAATATTTGAGGGGCCCGTAAGGGGGTCAAGGTATGAGGTATACAAGATTAAGCACAGAGTGGGGAAAGACAAGTTCATCTGCCTCTCTCATAATACCAAAATACTTATGAAACTGAGCACTGGGAAATTCAGGAAAGACAAAAAGAAGTATTTCTTCACACATGGATTTCTTCACACATGGATTATTATTTTACTATCAGATGTAGGGATGGCTGCCAACCTGTTTTGAAGGGGGAAGTCTGCCTCTGAATGCCATTTCCTGGGTACCACAAGCAAAAGAGAGCTGTTGCGTTCATGGGCTGCATGAACTTGGGGGCTTCCCTCAGGTACCTGAGCTGGATCTAGACACATCAAAAAAACATTTCAGGAAAACGCGTTTGTCAGAGTTGCCTCCAGGTCCCAGCTCACAGAGGACCAACGCTAGTCAGTAATAACGTATAAAAGTCTTTATTGAAGATTAGTTTCCATTTCCAAACCGCAGCGTGCAACTCTACGTCTTAGAACTTAGACCGGCGAAGCTCCATCTGAGTCTCAGCCTCCTAGACACCAGTTTAAGACTCTAGCCTTACTCCACCTCTTCCGTTGTTCTTTCCTCCTCTGGGTCCTTCTGCCCCCTGGGGTTTCCTCCTTTCTGGACTCTTCTGACGCTGACCCCCCTGAGTCTTGCCCCTCCTTCCGGCGGGCTTTAGGACCTGGCTCCCTATCCGAGCTACCTGCTGTGCCGCTCACCTGTACATTTGAACTTGGCGTGCGCACCCAGCCGGTAACCTTCCTCTTGACCGTTTCCCCGCTCTCCGATGGAGGCGTGGTCAATCCTGACTCATCTCCTCTCGCTGGTGGTGGGAACACTGGTCCCGATTCCTGGGACTCCTCCCCCCCACTGCGCTCTGGTGGGGAAGCTGGTCCTGATTTCCAACTGCTGCTCTGGGAGTCCCCGCTGGCCCCTTCCTTCTGGGGTTTCCCCCTTGGCACCCCCCTTGCCCTGGCCATCGGCGCTCCCTTCTGTGAATCTTCCGATTCGCTGGAGAGGCTCGTGGAATCCCTCTGACCACTGTCACCGCCTACGCTTCCCTCGGATTCCTCCCCCTCGCTCTCCATTTCCTCCCTCTCCTGTGCCTCTGCTCCTGAGCCCCTGACAGCGTTGTAAACCTCATAATAGGAAATCATGTTGCTGAAAGACAGGACTCCACAGCACCATCTGTTGTCACAGGTTATAATGCACTTAAAACACTTTTTCTTTACTAATGTAGCTCAGTCCCTGGCTGGCCACTGTGAGAACAGAGTGCTAGGCTAAAACGGGCCTTTGTTCTGACCCAGTAGGACTCTCCTTATGCCTGATGATTGGTTTCCGTAATATTTCTCAAAAGATAGGTGTTTCTTTTCCAAACAAGTTCCTTTGTAGCAGAACAGTCTGAGGGGGCAGAGCTTGTTTTCTATACCATGGTCTTACTTTGCTTGGAGGAGCTGCAAAAATGACTTATGTGTTTGTTAAAAGTTTAGTCAGAAGAGGAAAGAGTAACAAGGCACTGGCAGAGCTCATAGATATTTTCTCCCTCTTAAAAATGACTTTTCCAGGGAAATCTAGAGCGAAACAACAACTGTGAGCCATCCCTGATCTCTGGAAATTGATCGGTGTTCTGTTTTTATTAAAAGCGGTGCCACCTTCCACCTGCCCTGTAACCAGAGAGCACCACTCCGGCACTTCTTGTTCCCGTAGATTCCTCTCTCCTCCTGGACGTGCCAGGAATTTGGCTTTCGATGGGAGCCAGCATGGGTTAGATGTGGGAAATGGAAGAACTTTTGCAGCTGCTCCTCCTGAGTCAGGGAACAAAGTTTGAAGTAAGTTGAGTCAGTTAGCTGAATTGCATTTCTGAAGAATGAAAACAGAACAAAAAGAAAAGAGGGGAAAGAAGGAGGGGAGGGGGGAAATCACAAAGCAGATTTCCAGAGGCTGGTTTGTGGACAAAATTGCAGATCACTTGCAGATCAGAAATTGTCATTGAGTCAGATTCTTACAAAGGCCACTTCATTTTGCCGTAAGAGAGAACTAAGCACCCCCCTTGCATTTTTGAGCCTTATTTTGTCACACAGAGAGGCAAAACTTAAGGGGGCTGTACTGGAATATATGAGATCAGGCCAGAGTCAGCTTCTAACAATTGCTTGCTTTTAAATCTGAAATAATTTTACAATACTTTCACATACCATTAGCTTAAATTGATTCCATATCTGATGAACCTGTTTCTGTGTGAGTGTGCCCACTGGGGGGCAAAATAATGATTTGTGGATACAGCATATGTCAGGAAAAACTTATTAGGTGTTTAGCAAGGGACTAAATTAAAGCAAAGTCATTTAATTTGTAGCAAGGGCTGTAATTAAGTGTGTGCCTGCTTGGAAGTTTCAAAGGGGATAGAGGTTTATCCCAGGCCACGCTACATCAGGGGTCTGCATCCTTGAACATCTATTGAGGTCTGAGCATCCTGGGAGAGTCTGTCAGCAAAACCTGGCATCCAGATGCAGCCACTGCTGCCTGCGCCCTCTCTCCAGGCAATGAGTGTTGTCTCTCCACACACAAAAACACCAAATCCCTTGGGAAGATCCCTCCCCCTCATGAGACCTTCCCTGGTGCCACAGATTTCAAAGACGGTATGGTGGGCATTTGGGACTAAATGGGCCTCTGGCCTGATCTTGCAGGGCTCTTCTGACCTCTTACCTCTTCTAATCTCAAGAGTGCTGACATGCGGAGTTCACCCATTACATCTTCACAACAACCCTGTGAGGTAGGTTAGGCCAACCCAAGGTTACTCAGTAAGCTTCATGGAAGAAAGGGGGACTTTAACCCAATTCGAGCACACTTTAAATAAATAAATATTTCACACGTATACCAATTATGCAAAGTCATATTCATTCATATAAAATAAACAGAGCAGCAACTTACAAACGCTACACGTCAAGCAGATATCCTTATACTTCCCACTTACTTAGATAACCAGCAATACTAGTCCTTTCTTAGTCCCTCTCTTGCACTATACTGACTCTGAAAGATTGTCAAACAAAATTGTAATGACTTTTTGAGGAAGTGACTTGAGGGTTGCATCCGAAACAGACAACGACAACACAATAATTCTTCCAGGGTACAGGTACTAGGCCAGCAGCTAGATGACAGAGCACAAGAGTGTAACACCCTCCAGATATTATCTGTATCAGAAGAAAACTATGAGCCCTGGTCTCCTCCCAGTTCCTCATTATGACTCAGCAACTACTCCACTGAGTCACCATAGTTATACTGAACCCCAAGCCAATGTCTGAGGAGAAGCAGAACTCTAGGATCCGTTCCAGAATTTCGTTATTTTATTACAATATTTATTATTATTAGTCTCTGTCTCTCTTTCGCTCAGGTGTCTTCATAAGTAACGTGGATTTTCTTGATCTGAAACAAGACTAAGATTCCCAGTTTAGAACACGCAAACAAACAAACAAACAAACACACATGCACACACTTTAACTCTTCAACAGTTTTATTCAAGCAAACATGTGAAACACTTTCAAGGCTTTGGGAAACTGGCCCTTACCAATACATTTCAGAACAATGTATTAACTCTTGACTAGTTGTAATTATACCCTTCCTGTCTATTTACAACATTAGCAGCATACTATTATCCAGGGCAACAAAGCACATAACTAGCTTACAAAGAAATAGCTATAGTAGAACTTTCTGCTATACTCTAAGAGTCTCACTCTCTTCCAATAAATACTGAGATTGAAAGACTCAGCAGTGGAGAACCTATTCTACTCTGCATACAGAAGGTCCAAGGTTCTATACACTGGAATCTCCTGGCAGGGCTGGGAAAGACTTCTGTCTGAAATCAGAGAGAGCCATGGCCAGCCAGTATAGACCAGTGGTGGCCAAACTTGGCCCTCCAGCTGTTTTTGGACTACAACTCCCATCATCCCTAGCTAACAGGACCAGTGGTCAGGGATTATGGGAATTGTAGCTCCAAACCAACTGGAGGGCCAAGTTTGGCCACCACTGGTATAGACAGTACAGAGATAGGTAGACCAATGGTCTGACTCCCTATAAGGCAGCTTCCAATGTCCCTAACTTGTGAGTGACACCAGAATTATTCCTGAAGTTCATTGTGGACAAGCATCTACTGGGAATATTTTGAGTATCTGCTTTCCAGGCCGAGCATTGGAGTACATAGTTTCAAGGGGCACTTCTGACCCTTAAGAAGTCACTGGGTCGGACTTGGTGGTACTTTAGGTCCCCCTGAAATCACTGTAAAAAGATTGTCTAAGTCACATTGATTCACTGGGAACCAAGCGTGATTAACATAAACGAGGTCCAATCTTTTGGCAGTTACAACTGCCTAATAGCTCAGTTGGCGATGAGACTCTTCATCACGGAGTTGTGGGTTTGAGCTCCATGTTGGCCAAAAGATTCCTTCATTGCAGGAGGATGACCCTGGTGGTCCCTTCCAACTCTTTTATTCTATGTGTATAGGACTGAGCTGTCAGAGCCTAGGGCAACAACAAAGGTGCTTGACTCTGTGTTGGATTGCAATCTATGACTTCAGGCCTACCATCTTTTTAGAGAGCATTTTGCAAGAAGGTGAAATTAACATGTGCATACTGTCGGCCTGCGTTCCCAGGAGACTGCCAATGTCTTATTATCAAGAAATGTTTTTGTATAGTTCCTTCCAGCTAGTTCCAACCTAGACAAAGTACCCCTGTCTTGACATCGCTTGTGCTGAGTAGTGGCAAAATGTTTCTCCTACAGAGTACTGCAGCATTGTCAATAAAAGTGAATGGTGCTCACTCTTCATAATTTAAGAACCTACAAGCAATTTATCTCTTTTAGGCAGCCAGAGAGGGAGGGGGAATCTTTCTCTTACTCGTATTCTTACATAGAAACACGGGAAGCTGCCTACACGGAGTCCATCTATCTCAGTATTGTCTCTAGTGACTGAAGTAACTCTCCAGAGCTTCAGGCAAGGAATCTTTCCTAGTCCTCCCTGAAGATGTTGGGTCCTTCTGAATGCAAAGCAGGTGCTCTACCACTGAGTTACATTCATTCCTTTACAGGTAAAGAACATCTAATGTAATGAATGCTATTCAAGTGCTTTGCTAATATCTGGGTACCTTTGTGCAGTTATTAGCAGTCTAAGAAACAAGTCCTCTTTTTCCACCTTGCTGGAATTTAGAGAATATGCTTCCTGGCCTTCCATCCTGTGCTACAGGAGCAGGCACAGAGAATCATATAATTATAGATTTGGAAGGGACCCTGAGGATCATTTAGTCCAACCCCCTGCCATGTAGAAATATGCAACTGACCAAACGGGGATCGTACCTGAATCCTTGGTGTTATCAGCACAATGTTCTAACCAACTGAGCTACCCTGCTCCATCTCACTGCAGCTACCGTGACCTCAAAGTTCCAGCTGCCGTGGAACTCTTAGGGGGCCTTGCTCCTTCCTGAATTTTTTGGGGGGACCTGCCCCCACTCCCCCTACCTGGCGTCCCTGTGCAGCTGGGGTCACATGGGGAGGGGAGAGAAAAGGGGGTGGAATTGCACAGTATTAGAAAAAACCTTTAGTTTCATGTTGGTGTGAAAGGAGAAGTGGGTATTCCCAAGTCAAACTGGTGTGAATGGAGATCCAATCCCAGTCTCTGATGCCCATGAAATATTGCTCTCTGCAGCATATTTTAGAGAGCCAACATCATTTCACCCTGTCATAGAATGAATGGCTATTAATATATATCGACTGATCACTTAGCAGTAATTGCATCTGCTTCATTACGTGGGGAGGTAAATGTTCCTGTTCGAAACTTTTACTTAGAACTGGCTGTTGAAGGTAAAACCTGCAAGCCAGTAGCTCTGGCAATAAAAATTTGGGTAGCTGAAGAGTCTGCAGTGGCTTTCTCAGTAGGATTCGGGAAACCATTTCTCTCTGTTGATATGGAAGAAATATAGAAGCCAGTTTGCCTCAATAGCTGAATAATAAAATCTCTCTCGCACAGACATTTCATGATGCTGCAGTTTGTGTGGGGTGTGAATACCAGAAGCATGGTGGGTGAGGCCAGTTGCTTGGCTGTTTTCCACCTGGGTGCTGACCTCTTTCCCAGTCCAGTGAGGACCGGATGGGTAAAATCCAACCATCTGGCCCCCCCACCATTGTCCTGGCGCTTGAACACACACCGCAGTGTTGTTGGATTTCACAACAGGGAAGAGCTTAGAAACAGGTGTGAACTCATTCCTGCTTTACTTGATGTTCACCTGTGGTTTATTCTGCACCCCAGGGGGGTTCAGAAATGCCTCAGTTTGGTCTAATAGCTTTGGCTGTTTGAGTCAAAGCTATTCAGACCATCTCCAGCTTGGGGCGGTGGGGGGGATTATGAAATTGCTCACCACGACAGGCAAATTTTTCTCCCCCTAAAGAGAAATAGATCTTGAACTTTCCCAGAAGAATGGAACAAGGCAGTAATTTTGAAAGTAATACCAGCTCTCCCCACCCCCACCCTGCCCCACTTCCACCCATGCTGATGCCCTGTACACTATAGACTTCTTTGCATTCATTTTTCTTCTTTCAGACACTGCTATGCTTCAACAGTCTTTGTGCACCTTTTTTGCATGAATACCAAAAATACAGTTTCTGAAACAGGATGCTGTCTCTACAACCCTGGACCACTGTCTGCACTGACAGGGAGCGGATTTCTAGGTTTTCAGACATGTGTCTTTCCCAAAACTTTTTTTTTTTTTCAAAATTTTTATTAGGTTTTTTTAATAAAAGAGATACAAAAATGAAAAACAGCATTGTTTGTGTCTTTACAAAATTTCATAACATCTTTGGACTTCCTCGCGTCATCCACTCGCACTTACATTGTTCATAAAATTTTTCAAGCAAATTACCATCTTATTTGTAATCTTATAACCAATCATTACAATATAGTCTAATAATACTCATCTAATTTAGTGATGGCCAATTGTTTATAATCAAGCATCCTTCTTAGCATTCCATCAAATTACAATAATTTTGTAAATAAATCTTAAATTTCTTCCAGTCTTCTTCAATCCTTTCTTCTCCCAGGTCTCGAATTCTGCCAGTCATTTCCGCCAGCTGCATATAGTCCATCAGCTGCATCTGCCATTCTTCCAGCGTGGGTAGATCTTGAGTTTTCCAGTTCTTTGCGATGAGTATCCTTGCTGCCGTTGTTGCATACATAAAGAAAGTTCTGTCCTTCTTTGACACCTTCTGGGTGTCTTTCCCAAAACTACCTGGGGAAGCCAGGGATGGGACATGAGTTTTGGGTTTTGAGTTTTGTTTGTTTGCATGCAGTGCATGTGCTCTTCCACTGAGTGCTGTGACCCATCAGCACTTGAAGCTGATAGGATGCAAAGTGCTAGCCATAGATGTGCAAGTCAGGTGGCTTTTAAGTTTTCACTTCTAGAGATGAATTCAAACGTTGAGCAGAGTTTGCATGAAGAGTACAAATCAGGTGTTATTACTAGTGTTCTTTCACCACCTCCACTGCACAATCTCTTTGCTGCCCAGCAGAACTCTTCTGGGTGATATCTTCAGATATCTGTTGAGCTAGCTATCTAAAGGACTAGCCGCCTGAGAAAAAATTTCTATTCAAATGCGATTTTGGTTTTAAACACAGTATAAGGCAGTGTAAGGGACGCGGGTGGCGCTGTGGTAAAACCTCAGTGCCTAGGACTTGCCGATCGTATGGTCGACAGTTCGAATCCCCGCGGCGGGGTGAGCTCCCATCTTTCGGTCCCAGCTCCTGCCCACCTAGCAGTTCGAAAGCACCCCTAAGTGCAAGTAGATAAATAGGTACCGCTTTATAGCGGGAAGGTAAACGGCGTTTCCGTGAGCTGCACTGGTGCTGGCTCGCCAGAGCAGCTTCGTCACGCTGGCCACGTGACCCGGAAATGTCTGCGGACAGCTCTGGCCCCCGGCCTCTTAAGTGAGATGGGCGCACAACCCTAGAGTCAGACACGACTGGCCCGAACGGGCAGGGGTACCCTTACCTTTAAGGTAGTCTCTATGGGAGTATATTGTATTTAATTATGGGATATCAGAGTTTTTAGGGGGCTAACCAGGCTGGGATAGCTGGGATAACAGGCTTGTTGGTTTCTGAATGTCTGATGTAGATTTTCAGTTTCATTGTTCTGTATGGGACAATGACAGTAAAGATTATCGCATCGTGTCGTAAAGAGCTGTCACATGCAGGATGGAGCAAGCTTGTTTTCTCCTGCTCTGGAGGTTAGGACCTGAATCAATGGATTCAAGTTACAAGAAAGGAAATTCCGACCAAACATCAGGAAGAACTTACTGAGAGTAAGAGCTGTTCAACAGTGGAACAGACTCCCATAAGAAGTGGTGGACTCTCCTTCCGTGGAGGTTTTTAAGCAGAGGTTGGATGGCCCTCTGCTGTGTATGATCGAGTTGAGATTCCTGCATTGCAAGGGGTTGGACTAGATGATTCTCGGGCCCCTTCCAAAGCTTTACGATACTGTGATTCTCTGATATAAGGCAGCTTCCGGTTCATGGAAGGCTGGCAGGTGAGTTTAGAAAATAAACTCAGTTATTTCTGACTTTTCTAGAAACAGCCTGGTTTATTTCAACTCGAGGCAAGTGGGGGCAAGCTCATCCATCTCTAGCCTGAGTTCCACTGCTGTGGTGCTAATGCCTTTTTCTAAAAGGTTCAACAAGAATCTAAAACATTTCTCTGCTTGTGAAATTTAATAAAGAAGGCAATTATATTGTTTGCCATCAGTAGTTGGCCCATTTATGGCCGAACTCAGCAGAAATATATCCAGCTCCTAGTGAGAGCCAAGCACCTTGCGAAGCATATAGGATACTTTTTTTTACTTTAAAAGCTGAGTGTAGCTTTATGGAAATTTCTAATTAGGAAAGAGCCATTTATTGGGCACACGCTGAAAAATATACTTACTTTTTTTTTCCTTTGAAGTGCATGATAAGTTCCCGACCCTTTCCTATACGTTTCGTATTTTATCTAGAACTTTTGACAAACACATATTTCTGTAGTTTCGCTTGAGTGTGTAAATGAACACATTGGGACCAGTTTACCTGTGGGATCACCTTAACCCACTCAACCACTTTGGTCTGTGAAACCGGTGCTTTTATAGTTGACAGATAATATATAGGACATACTTTTCCCCCTCCAAAAATCAAGGGGAAATGTGTGTGTGTCCTATAGAGCGAATGCAGGCTGCATGGCTAAGCCCAAAGCCAGAACAGGGAAATGGAGTGCTGCCCCTCTTGCCGCCTTCGCGCTGCTCCCTGACCTGGTCTTTGAGGCTGGCGGTGGGAGAAAGCAGCGCTTCCCCCCACCGCCAGCCCCACAAGCTCGGGGGGCAGCGGGTCTTTGAGGCTGGCTTCCCCCCACCGCCAGCCCCAAAGAGCAGGTCAAAAGGAACCTAAACCTCCGGAGCCCAGAGGGAACTACCGCCAAGCTCCAGAGGCTTCGGGTTGCCTTCACTGAAGCCTGGAGCGCACCGACCTTTCTCGCTCTCCAGGCTTCCAAGGTAGCCGCCTGAAGCCTCCCGCTGCGCTCCGGAGGCTTTGGGTGAATGCACTTTGAACGCACCTTGTTTTAGAGGGGGAGAACAAGAAAAATATTTTTTTCCTGTTCTCCCCCTCCTATGGTCCGCTGCGTCCTATAGAGCGAAAAATACGGTAGATGATGTGTTTTAATCTCTTTTTAGTTCGCTGTTATTTTTATTACCTTTTAAATGCTTCTAATTACTTGTTTTTAGTGATAATTTTAATATTTCTTATGAGCCATTTAGAAGTTTTAATGCAATATGGATAAATGTTGCAAGTCTAGTTTGCCGAGGCTATTCTAGAATAGCACCAAGAGCACGTTTTTCAACAATGTGACGTCTGACAACTTCTTCTTCTCGTCAACTTTTTCTTGGCACTTTTCAGGGACGACAGCTGCTGCCTCAGTCCTCCTACCTCCTGAAAAGGGATCTGTGGCTGTAATTTCAAAAGCTTCGAAATGTGGAGGTTGGATGGCGCCGTCATGACCTTTACCTTCAAAGCAGAAGACTATCCATTCTGTTTATTCTTCCTGATCCCAGAGATTTCCCTGCTCCATATGCTTATCCCTTAATAGGCCATTCATGTATGGAACTGGTCCTTGCTGCATTTGTTCTTGGCCTTGATATTTTCGGCATTTGCCTTTTCTAATCCCTCACAAATCTTCTATCCTCTAATCAGTAGGCAAATGGGCATCAACAAAGTTGTACAGTAAATACATCCTTAGGCAATCATAAGCCGTTGGTTATGTAGGATGCAAAAAGAAGACGTTGGCTTGTTGTCCCCCCCCCCCTTTTTCTTTCCTGCTTTTCCTTTAATGTCTACAAATTCCTTTGAAAAGTCCTGGGCCTGCAGGAATCACAGTAGATTGCACTGTTCCAAAGCAGCCTTGATAATCGGAAGTCTTCCCAATTCTTAGAGCAGTTTAGAGTTGTTGGAAGAATTTTCAAAATGTGAAAGAATCTCCGGCCTTAGAATATGTTGAATAAATACCTGCCAGGACTGTTTGAACTTTAGTAGACCTGCACAGTTTGTGATCTGCAAAGCCTGCTGAAGGATACGGTAAGTTGATACCTTCCTCATTCGCCTGTATCTTTTCTCAAAAAGTGGGGGAAAGCCCAGGGCTCAGTGGTCATGCTTTGCTTGTCCCCAAGTTCAGTCTTTGGCAGCTATTAATGAAGTGGATGGGACACGGGTGGTGCTGTGGGTTAAACAACAGAGCCTATGACTTGCCGATCAGAAGGTCGGCGGTTCAAATCCCCACGATGGGGTGAGCTCCTGTTGCTCGGTCCCAGCTCCTGCCAACATAGCAATTTGAAAGCACATCAAAGTGCAAGTAGATAAAGTGAGGAAAGTCTTCTGGGCTGAGACCCTGGACAGCCACAGTCATACCTGCCCCAGAAAAAAACAGGACATCCCATTTTGGTTGCTGTGCTCTCACCCCCAAAAGTACTTTTTGGGGAGAGTGAGGCGTGGGTCACATGACTCACCCAGGAGTACATCCCGGAAGAAGCGCATCACAGTTTTGGGTTTCCAAAAGTTGGACAGCATGCACTGCCAGCCTTTGTAGACCAGCATAGGTGAGATAGGCTGGAATCAAAACCATGGCTGCACATGACCATAGGCAGGGAGCTATTACCCATGAGATTTCAAGCAATTACCATGTGTTTCAGAGTCATGTGCTTGGCCCCAACCCTGAATGCGATGGAGACACTTCATACCTTTGCAGACCAGTGGCTCCATAGCAATACCAAGAACACACATGCAAGCTTGGAGAAAAAAGGCTTATTTGTTGAAGGCAAAACCTAGATCCATTGAATTCAATGGAAACTTTGCTGTTGATCTTAATAAGATATAGATTGCATTTGAAACTGTTTTTATAGTTGTATTTCCCAACTTATATAGCTTATAGCATCTGCTCAATACTGGTTCATTTAAAGAGTTTTTAAGAGCTGTGTCCAGTGTTAATCATGCTCAGAACAGACCCATTGGGCATGATTAACCATCTGGAAGCTTGAGTTCTTCTGGGGCTGTCCTTACAATACTGCAAATAAATACCTAAGCCAGCACAAAATGCCTGTCAGGCACAGACTTATATGATACCTGGTGGTAAGAGTCAGCATGGCACAGTGGTTAGGGTGTTGGACTAGGATCTTGGAGACCAGAGTTCAAATCCCCACTCAGCCATGAAGTTCGCCTTGGACCAGTCACCATCTATCAGTCTAACCTACCTTACAGGGTTGTTGTGAGAGTAAAACAGAGAGCGGGGCAAACCTTGGAGGAAAGGTGGGATGGAAATGTAATAATAAAAAACCTATGTCCATTAATTTCAGTGGGTCAACCCTGAGTAGAACTTAGCTAGATACAAGCAATAGTCTGTACTTATACTCTGCTTATTAGTCATTTAACTTATTGTTATTATTAATCATTATTATCAGGACTAATTGTGGGTTAATTATCCCCAACTTTAAAGAGTGAAGAGTCAAAGTTAACTTAACTAGGAGAACATAAAACTAAATAATGAGGCAAAATCTTTTACTACAAAAATTCAAAGCAAAGGGTTTTATTCTTTTTTTAATGTCTATAGTTCAAGGGACGCGGGTGGTGCTGTGGTCTAAACCACTGAGCCTTGGGCTTGCCAATCAGAAGGTTGGCGGTTAGAATCCCTGCAACAGAGTGAGCTCCCGTTGCTCAGTCCCTGCCCCTGCCAACCTAGCAGTTCAAAAGCACGTCAAAGTGCAAGTAGATAAATAGGTACCGCTCCAACATAAGGTAAACAGCGTTTCTGTGTGCTGCTCTGATTCGCCAGAAGCGGCTTGGTCATGCTGGCCACATGACCTGGAAAAACTCTGCGGACAAACACCGGCTCCCTCAGCTAGTAAAGCGAGTTGAGCGTCGCAACCCCAGAGTCGTTTGCAACTGGACCTAATGGTCAGGGATACCTTTACCTTTACCTTTACCTTTACCTTTATTTATTGTTCTTTTTTGGGGGGGAACCTCTGCCATTATCCTCTGCAAACAAGAAAGGTGGCAAAGTATTAAGACTGCATTGCTATTAGTCAGCAGTTTTTAGAAGTTCTGGAGCTATATGACATAAATATACATTTCCTCCTTACAGGTTTTCATTTTTGTCTGGAAATTGATGTGCCATCTTCAGAGTTATATGATTTCACTTCTCCTTGTTATCCTCATTGTGAAATCATCCTGTCTGAATATGTAACTATTTTGGTTAGGAAAAGAAGCACTCTGAAACAAAAATGTCATTTCTATACACTGACTTCAAAGAGCTGCATTAATTAAGAAGGTGGGAATGGTAAGATTTTAAAGGCTGATGGGAAGGTGACTGGGCAAGGAACACTCTCTCACACAGGATAGTGTGGAACGACGGTGAAATATTTCATTTCTGACCTTCCCCAGCAAAACCAGAAGTAGTTTCCTGTGTTGAGAAACATTTCTGCCTGATACCCCAGAAAGCCACTGCTGGTCAGAGGACACAGTACTGAGCTCGATGGAGCAGTGGTCTAACTTGGTAAATAAAGCATTAAAATTAATACTACAAATATTAAGTATATAAAGCCCTACTCCGCCTTTTTCCAATTTAGATATAAATGAGTTTATACTCTTTGCAGTACTGATCCAGAGTCTTCAACTCAGGTTACCAATGGCTCTTATTTAGTGATCCAAATCAAAGTTGATAAAACCCTCACATATATTTCTTCTGAACAGCAGATTTTCTTCAAAGACAGTATTTTAAAGAGATAAGCACCTACTACATTCCTTTGTTAAGTCTCTTACAAGGGGGCTCCTAAAAATACTTCCATACATTTCGTGTCCTTGGGATTCTCCAGATGAATACCTGGATTAACCTGATGATTTTGTTATTTTTTTAAAAAATAAAGTGGAATGCTTTCATTACAGATGTTCATGTTGTGGTTTAAAAGGAAATGATTCCTAAAAAAGGAAAGCATCGCATCAGTCTTGGGTTTGCTTTTGATTATGGCCTATTTTTGTGATTTTATTCTGGAGTTCCCTTCAAGGTAATTTTATTGCCCGGTTTAAGCAACTTCTGCCATTGTCAGGGTTGACCATATATATTGCACTTTCTATTGCCTACAATCATGAAGAGTTTATAATTTACCATTATCCCCAAAGATGTTCTTGAAATGAGATGTTTCATCTCAGTGGTCATACTTGAGCTGCATTTTCCAAACAAATAAATTAGCAGGCCTGTGGTATTGTTTTCAGGGTTTACAGGCCATTTGCATAGAAAGCTTTGTTTCTGGAAGAACCACTTAAAACTTAATATTCCTGTGAGCTGCAGAAATATTGTTTTGGGGTTGATGCTTGGTGGAATGTATTTTGCATTATGGTAGGAAAGAAGCCTAAATAGGTTTCGGCCTCTAGCAAAATATTAATCACACCATTGCATAGAATGACTGCAGTGTAAAATTAATCCCGTTCTTTAAGTGACATTGTTTAAAAATCATAGGGAAGTCTTTTCTAAGAGAAGAGAAGGGAAACTAAAAGGTAAAGGTAAAGGACCCCTGACAGCAGTGGCGAAGCTGCATGCTCTGCTACCAGGGGCGGAGAGCAGGTGGGGGCGTGACGGGTCCCTGCGGGGGCCTGGCACACGTGGGGGTGTACAGCACATGTCTGGGGGGGGGGCCACGGTGGCACCCTACCGGAATAATGGTGCCGGGGACGGTCCCTCCACACTCCCGTTCCTCTGCCAGTGCCTGACAGTTAAGTCCAGCCGCGAACAACTCTGGGGTTGCGGCGCTCATCTCGCTTTATTGGCCAAGGGAGCCAATGTTTGTCTGCAGACAGTTTTTCCGGGTCAAGTGGCCAACATGACTAAGCCGCTTCTGCTGAAACCAGGGCAGTGCACTGAAATGCCGTTTACCTTCCTGCCGGAGCAGTACCTACTTGCACTTTGATGTGCTTTTGAACTGCTAGGTTGGCAGGAGCAGGGACCAAGCAACGGGAGCTCACTCCGTCACAGGGATTCGAACCGCCGACCTTCCGATTGGCAAGCCCAAGAGGTTCAGTAGTTTACACCACAGCACCACCCACATAATTTGCAGAAAAGGCAGAAGACCCAAAAGAATGAGATCCTACCAATGGCATTCGATTTCTCTTTAATCCAAAATGACTCTGATTTTAATCCATACTTTCAAATAGCTTTAACTTTTTTGGGGGGAGAGGACCTTTCACGTGAACTAGAACCACGATGATGAGTCTCAGTTCTGCATCTGAACTCTTCACTGAAATGTGAGCTTCATGGGAAAGCTCCAAGTCAGCCACGAGGCCTTAAGTATTTCTATGCAAATTACCTGAAAACCTTGAAAAACGTGGCTTGAAAAGCCAGACTAGGAATATCCAAGGGGGAAATATGAAAAATGAAAGAACAAGCTAAAGAACCAAATGTTACTGATTAACTTTAACTTACCAACTCTCATGATGGATGCTGAATGTGGATAGCCACCACAGTGATCATATAACCGTTGATCTGGCTATACATTGAGGAGAACTGCACAATTATTTACTTCCTAGGATTTCTGACTGGATGTAGTTGTGGGGTAGAAATTCAACTGACAACATGGGAACCCTACAAATGACCGCCGGGGTGGGTTGGGGAGCATCTAATGAGGTGGAATGCTGAAGGTTTTAGGATAGAAGAAAGGAAGTACTTTTTACACACACCATATTGTTAAAATATGGAGTTTATTACTGTGATATGTGGTGATGGCCACCAGCTCTGATGGCCTTAAGAGGGATTAGATAAATTTGTGGAGAATAAGGCTCTCAGCTGTTACCAGTTGCAATGACTAATGCCCACTACCTGCTGTAGTAAATTGGAAACATATTATGATACAGCCATCAGAACATGAGAATAAGCTGTAGCTTTGACCCAAATTACGTGTTACAGGGAAACACATAGGGGCCAATGATCCACATTCTCCTCCATATCTCCCTGGTGACGTATCATTGAAAGAATGTCCCGTGTGATGTCACTTTGCTAGCATTTTCCTGGCAGGAAGTGAAGAAACATAAGTGTAAATTATTCTCCCTAGCTTTTTATGATATCTACTCTTGTCGTTGGTTTACTGCCAACCAATTCTGTTCCAGTGATTTATTGTTTCACTTGTTTTCTGATTTCAACATGTTTGTTGCTTTAAAAATCCCGCGAGCTGTCCCTTACAGCCCTTGACTGAAGGACAGGATGGAAAGTGTTTAATTAATTAATTACATTATGCCACAATGTGCCAGGGAGACGCAGAGAGAAACACAGGTTGGTGGTGGCCATACATGTCCCCAGAACGTGGAGTGTTGGCAACAGTGCCAAGTAAAGACTCAGTTGCAAACCCATGTTTTCTGCTACATCATATAGAGCAGGGGCCCTTTTTCATATTTGGGGGCACATTTGCAAACCAGAGAAGCTGTCTTGGCCACCACACATTTCCAGCAACCAAGCACACATTACAACCTTTTCTATTGGCTATGGCAGAATCTTGTTTCAACAGAATCTTTCAACTTCAGTAAGGGGAGGGTGTGTATTGGGTGCTGGAGGAGATTCCTTAGTGTCTCTGAAGGTTTCTAATAATAATTCTGGCTGGGATTTCCCACTCTAGTAGAGCAGAAGGCTCCTGGTTCAATCTCTGGCATCTCCAGGTAACCCTGTCTGAAATCCTGCAGAACCACTGCCATTCAATGTCACCAGCAATAATAACGATATGTATAATAATAACGATAATGGTGAATATTTTGCATCTCTGCAGCACGGAGCACCTCATAGAAGTTATAATAAAGAAAGAGGAATGTTTCCACCTTTGTTTAGTGCCAAGCACTCTCCAGCTCCCAGCCAGCATGCCCAATGGTCAGGGATGACATGACACTAAGGAGGTTAGAGTGTTGTATTAGGGTCTGGAGACCAGAGTTCAAATCCTCACTTAGCCATGAAGCTCACTGGGTGACCTTGGGCTGGTTTCTCTCCCCCCCCCCCCCCAATCTCACTGGATTTTTGTTGAGTATAAATGATAAGGGGGAGAACCCATGTACCTTAAGCTCCTGGGATAAAAGGGCAGAGCATAAAAGCAACAAATAAATTGTAGTTCGGCAGCCGTTGATATATGAAGGTGTGTGTGTGTGTGTGTGTGTGTGTGTGTGTGTTTTTCCCTTGCTGCCTCCTTCTTTTCCCTGTCTCTCCACCTTCAAGCGCCCTGTCCTTTTGAAGATGCTACATTTGGTGCTCAGCAACCCAATGCTCCATGGTGGGATTTTTGTCCTTTGTACTCTGGAAAGAGTTACATCTATTGATCTGCCCAGTTTTGCCTCTGGCCCCACCCACCACTGACACACGACCCCCAGAAGACTGCTCTATGGAGTAGGAGATAACACACACCTGGAACAGATTCATGTCAGAGGCTGGTTTAATTGATGCAGTCCTTCATAAAAAACAGTCGGGAACAGAGATTAGCCTTCTAATCCCATTCTGAATTCTGACTCTCTGGCTCTCTTCTTTCAGAGTCCTGAAATTCCAGGATCTTGGACCATTTATTGTAGATGTCTGCTGGCTTCTGCCCGAGAATGAAAACAATTTGTTCTGACGGAGGATAATCCCTTCGGAGGGTGCACCACCAGCTGGCCGTGTCGAGGGCCAAGGTGCACCGTTCCTAGAAGCAGGATGTGGTCATGTGCCAAAGTCAGCAGAAACAAACATGTCATACCCTCCGTCCAAAGTCTAGTCTTCCCACCATGCCCAAACAGAAATAAAAACAGGATGCGGGAGCCACATCTAAATCAAGCGCTTAGTGCAAACATTTGCACACCTTGGAATGATCTTTGAGTTTTTTAAGGGAAGAACACCCTGGGAAACATCTCATGGACATCTGGGGACATTTTGTGGCATCTGCTTTGCAAGCTGGGAAGAATAAATCCTACACTTAAAAGCATTGGGATCGTTTGCGCCATACGGCTGATGACAGTGAATTTCTCTCTCACTCACTCTCTTTGATATGGTGAATCCACAGTCAAATATCTAGCAGGGTTTGTCTCAGTCATCTTTAAGATGAACTCCCCACAGTGAGACAATATTCTCTTACAGTGGAGGTCAGCAGGGCATGGCTTCCTGATCGTCGTACTCCTTCAGCCATTTACAAAAAAAGGAGGCCAAATAAACAACAGTAATAAGGACTTTCTGCATCCAGCCTGCTTTACTCTGGTGCAGGCAAGTTAATACAGTCTGAAGGTAATTTTTAGACACCTTTGGTAGGTGTCGGCTTTGAGGAAGTTGATAGCACACTCTCAAGATCAGACGTAAGATAGCTGGAAGGGATTGTGTGATTACTGGTGCTTCCAGACCGCTGCTATTTTTTGGTGGGATTCAGTCACCTCACAACAAAATCAGGTTGTGCAACAATAGCTGACTGGGAGGTCTTGCACAATAAACCCACTTCCCCCAAAGATTAGACGTTTTTCAATAAAGAAACTGACAGGAAAATGCAGTGGAAAGTGTAGGATGATGTTTGCTTTGAAGTAATGTTTAAATTCCCCACAAACAAAGTAGAATACATGCTCATTTAATAGTCGATGTTGTCTAATCTCCCTGAAAACAAATCGGAGTGAATGGTCAAGAATCAGGTCTTGGGCAACTATGTCAATTTTTGTTTCTCTCTGTTTTTCATTTTTAAATCTTAAATTCAGTTCTCCATATTTTACACATCAGTTTTAGCATTTATTTATTTTTAAAAGTCCTCATGAAAATTTATTTATTGCATTTATACCCCACCTTTTCCTCAAGATGTTCAAGGTGTCGTACATCGTTCTCCTTCTCATTTTATCCTCACAATAAGCCTGTTTACACCAACCCCCTCCCTCCAAAGATGGCCAGCAATGGATCATTTGGGCAAGAACATTTTTGAAACTTCAAGGTTGCTTGCAAACTTAACACCATTGCAGCACATTCTTTTGTGCTTTCCAAGTAGTTGATTAGCTAAAATCAAAGTGGCGGAACCATTGTTTTGCAGCAACTAAAACTGCTTGTTTGATGTATATCTACTGTCTTCAGAAAGGGCTGTGCACAGTGACTTCCCATCCACACGCATTGCAGCATCTTTTAAAGCCTCTTAGCAGCACGGAAGAATTCACCCCTCCCAAGTTGGGAGTGTTTACCTTGAAGCTGACTGAATTCACCTTTAGCCGATCCCAGCAGATGGTTTTGCATTAAACATCTTGCTTGCTTGAGAAACTTCCCTCCCTTGCGTACTGATCCAGCAACACACCACACCTTTTCTGCAATGTGCACAACTCCAGATAAGAATTGTGAGTGGCGATTCATAAATTGTTTAAGTTCAGAGTTCAGCTTGGCCCAGCTCCCTGAGTCAGGCCAAATTTGGGGTTATTAAAGAAAACATGCCAAACCACAGCATTACCTTATTCCCACCTGCAATCATAAATATATCCCATGTTTTGAGTTCACCAAAAGGTTTAGGCGGCTCAGTGAACATTTTCACTTGAGAAGTCCCATTAAAACAAATGGAATTGCAGTAAATGTCAGCTAGTCAATGGAACCATTCCTTTGTAAAATTTGGCCAGAGTTCAAAGTCAAATTCTAGTCAAGTGGGTTCACGCAGTTCAGAGGTGCAATAAAGCTCAACTTGCAGTGTAGAAGTAGGACCACCCTGAATTCATTTCTGTCCAAAAGGCAGAAGAGCCCCCAAAATCTGTGTGGCTGCCCTATATGTGGTGAATGTGTGAACTGCAGTTAGCGGTCTTCTCCATGAAGAACCTTCTGGACTGACTCCACCCACCCAACCTGACCCATTGCCTCTGGGTAGGAAGGAGAATAAAGGGCTTCTTTTCCCAGCTGAATGTTGCTTGAGCAACAAGGCCAATGTGAGTGTTGTTGGTTTCTCTCACTTGTGTCTGTGGCCCTGCCTTCTGGTTTGCTCTCTAATCTGGGCTGGTCTTCAGTTCTGACTCCCACTTCCAGTCTCCCAACTCACTCCAGACCAGTCCTTGGAATGAACCAGGCCTTTTTTTTCAGTTGGAACATTCCAGAAAACATTCCGGCACCTGTCAGGTGGGCGTCATTGCCATTATAAGACAACAAGGATAGCATTCATGGTGAGTTCTGGCACCTTTTTTAATGTAGAAAAATAGCACTGGAATGAACTGATTCAGTTCAGCTAATTCACCAAATTGATTAAAAAATCTCTGAATTACACCTGAAAGTAGTTCTTATAATTTCTGGGCGAACCAAACCTTTTGTGATGGAACTTTGGGAAACTTTAAATTGAATTCCGTTTTAATTTTAATTCAATAATTTATATTTATACTTATATTTATACAATAATTAATACTTCTGCGATTGTGGCCTTTGCATCTGCCATTTTCACCTTATTGAAGAACGATGTTGAAGGTTACAGATCATGATTGTTGAGAAAAATAGATTAAAAAATTGTTCACATTACACTGAAGCCTTGATGCTTCCTTAGTATTCTTAAATATATTTTATACTTTAGCAGAGCAGCTTGTAAACTTAGGAAGGTGGGTGTGTTTGTGTGAAATACCATGTAAATGAGTTGTGAATTGAGCTGGAATGGAATTAGTTCCAATTTGGAAGGGATGAACTGGAATGGATTGCTTTTTAAAATGTACTTTCCCAGCACTGCTCCATAGCCTGCCCTGATCATGCTTTTCTTTGGAAAACCTTGTGCTTGGGGTTATGTGAAGGGCTGGCCTGCAGGTTAAGACCTGTGATGCCTCAGTCCTATGTAACAGCTATCACTTGATGCTGCAGCAATCACTTGGCAAGACTGTGTGTGGGAGCCGTCTCAAAGCAGTCCATAGAGATCTTGTGATCAGTTCACACATCAAAAACCAGGTGATATGCATTGGCATAGAGCTGCTTGTCCTATGGGTTCTGCAGTTTTTAACACACTGACCAAACAGTTCCATTTGGTGGTTTATGGATATGAGACAAATATGGTTTTGCCAGATCTGGGCAGTAAGTTGCTATACAGGAAAAGCTGCCTTAAATAGCCAGCTCACTGCAATTGCTTTTAAGGCGGCTGCCATATGGCTATGTTTGTTTGTTTGCTTTGGAAGATTAGGCTTAGTAATTTCTTTCAGTAATTTTCTTTATATAAGTGAATTGTTTGTGATCTTATACATCTGCTGAAAATATTTGGCATGTGGCGTCCCTTCCTACTCGACTTCCAATGAAAATAGAAATGGGAGCAGAAATTGCCAATGTTTGTTTATTCATCCCATGTCCAGAACAGGAATCAGTTCCAATGACTATGATCAGTATTTACTGTTGTTGTTGTTGTTGTTGCCGCTGCTGCCGCTGCTGCTTTCAGTCCGCAATTGATATGCAACTGTTTAGACACACACACCCCTTTTGCATTGTGTTTCCTTTAAGTTGAAATGAATGGGGTGGAATAAAATAATGACAACATAATTTATGTGCGTAAGTGCATGACGTAAGTTACATCACTTCACCACAGTGGACAGCAAGCAGAATAATGTGAGTTTGGGCAGAAGATGAATTGCAGCTGAATGGAAACTACGCTGCATACAATGGAGTGGAAATGATGCCTTCCTACATCCCTACACTCAGGTAGAGTGGACACTTATGGATTGTCAAAGAAACAGGTCATAGATTTGCATAAAACTCATATGTGCCAATTTATATGTATAGTTGCATACTTAGATATAATTACTGCAATTTAAATAGACATATATTTCATCTCAGCATAGTGGGGAACACTGTGGTCTTGCATGTGTGAACAGCTGTTTGACCAAATGTGTGAACAGCTGTTTGACCAGGTCCTGTTGATGGGCAACTTCAAAGCCCTTGCTCTCTCTCCTTACGGTTTGCCATCTTTAAATCAGACCTGGACATTTCAAAAAGAAGGCTGCTTCACATACTTGCACTCAGGTCTGCTTGTGGGCTTCCCACAGGCAACTGGCTGGCCACTGTGAGAACATGATGCTGGACGAGATGGGCCTAGATGTTCTTCTGTAGAACATGTGGCTATCCTACACTCAAGATACAACGGATTCAGACACCTGAGCTTTAGTAAATCCCATTCTAAATCTGGACATTCTTCCAAATCATACATGTACATATGGCTGTAGGAAAAATATTTGAATTACAAAATATTGCAAAGAGATGGATAGACATTATTTGAAATGGCACGAGATATAATGTATCCAATGGAGTAAATGGATAAATATCTCACTTCATATATATATATGGGAACTTCCTCTCTGCCCAGAACATTGGAGGCTAGACACCACACCCCCTCTACAGTATTTATAGGAACTCAAACATTGAGATCCCGCTCTGTTCCAGTAACAAGAAGCCGAAAGCACCAGCCTGAAGATGACGAGTGAGACCTCGTCGAAACGTCGCCTAGACACCCCAACTTTTACACGGGAAGACACCCG
This sequence comes from Podarcis gaigeae, assembly GCF_964106915.1. NCBI lineage: Eukaryota > Metazoa > Chordata > Lepidosauria > Squamata > Lacertidae > Podarcis > Podarcis gaigeae. The sequence goes on from NC_139688.1 coordinate 20,000,109, forward strand.
AGGACACCAAAACCTGCATTCCTGTACCCGTGAAAATCTACGAAAGCATATATATATATATATATATATATATATATATATATGCAGGTTTTGGTGTCCTCGGGTGTCTTCCCGTGTAAAAGTTGGGGTGTCTAGGCGACGTTTCGACGAGGTCTCACTCGTCATCTTCAGGCTGGTGCTTTCGGCTTCTTGTTACTGGAACAGAGCGGGATCTCAATGTTTGAGTTCCTATAAATACTGTAGAGGGGGTGTGGTGTCTAGCCTCCAATGTTCTGGGCAGAGAGGAAGTTCCCAGGCTAGTGTGCCTTTTCTTCTTTTGTTCCTTAATTACTTGAGAGATACCTTGTAATTAAGCATATATATATATATATATATATATATATATATATAAAATCTCATTTGTCTTGGTTTGTATGCGCAATATTTATTGAAGTTAGTTGGGGCGAGAGGGCAAGTTTTACTCACAATAGAAACACTGAAGTAAGGTCCACTAATTTCAATGGGTCTGTTCTGAGTAAAGCTTATTTGAAGACTGCCAATGATTGGAGAAACCCAACAATCACAGCTTTTCCTTCAGCCCTGCTCAAAGGGGATGGAACCTGCAAGAAGGAAACTATTAACTAACATGGCAGGGGACCTTGGCTGAATGAGACTGAGCACTGAGTAGATGATTACAGAAGGACCTTGGCCATCAGAAGGGCATTGCTGGATGCAAACTACTATATAAAGTGGTATGGACCACCAAACTTTTAAAATTCTTCTTTGAGAGGATGGTGGGAAAGGTATGGCCCTGTAGTTCTGAAGGACCCCTGTATGGAAGCAACCTTGGTCATTAGAGAAATGCAAGAACCCTTCTAGCTGGGTGGCACACTATTATGTGCAGGTGGACAAAGATAGGAGTTATGATTTCCTTTACATTATTCCTCGGCGTTGAGTTGTTGTTGTTGTTGTTTATTAACCACCACCTGAGTGGGACCCAGGTGGCCAGGGCCTCCCCTGCTGTCCCACAGTGTCTGGCGTTGGGGAAATGCACCAATCCTTTTCCTGGTGCGCCATCTGTTCTCCTCACCTCGCCATCCCTGCATGCAAGACATCTGCTTTGTAACCTGATACAGCTCAATAGAAACGACATTGCTTCTGTTTCATCTTTTCCTTGAGTGCTAACCTAACAAAGGAAAGGCCACATATTTTTTTTATTTTCTGTTGCTTTTTTAAGACGGGAGAATTAAACTTTAAGGTTCATAAAACAGGAGCCCGGGTAACAAAGAAATCTCCAGGCTTCTCTTTCAGTTTTACAATTCAAGCTTAAAGTCATCCTCAGTGTGGACTTTGTGGGTCGTGAAAAGATTTTTGATGGGAGTCTCTGCGTCATGACAATAGCGATACACTTGTTAGGATTTCACCAGCACAGATCAGGTTATTTATGCTCTGTCGATGTATGTGCTAGATATGCATGTCTACTCAGAGGTAAGCCTCAGAGAGTTCATCTGTTTCTTTATAAAACTGCTTATAGACCACCTTACGAGGGCACAGCTCACCCGAGGGGGCTTGCATCTTGTAAAAACACACTGATGTTCAGAAGGCTGCCAATTTAAAAGCAGCAGTTTAACAAGCATTTTTAAAAACATAGGCTGGTTTTAAATAAATAAGCAGCAAAAAAGAAATGCAGCCCATTCCGGAACAGGCCTCTTGAGAAAAGCCAACCCTGCTTAAATATTTGAAAAGTTGGGGCTTCCTTCACCTCTACAGTGGTACCTTGGGTTAAGAACTTAGTTCGTTCCGGAGGTCCGTTCTTAACCTGAAGCACCACTTTAGCTAATGGGGCCTCCTGCTGCCGCCACGCCGCCAGAGCACAATTTCTGTTCTCATCCTGAAGCAAAGTTCTTAGCTCGAGGTACTATTTCTGGGTTAGCGAAGTCTGTAACCTGAAGCATCTGTAACCTGAAGCGTCTGTAACCAGAGGTACCACTGTATTTCCATCATTTATATCCTGCAGCTTCAACATAAACTTACATTTCCAGGGCAGCTAACAAAGGAGTAAGAAACAATAGAAGCACACTTGTTTAAAATGTAGAAAATAGTGTGTATAACAGGTGTGGGGAACCTTTGGCCCTTCAGATGTTGCTGAATTACAAGTGCTGTCAGCCCCAGCAAGCATAGGCATCCTTGAACGGTGTTCAGCAAAATCTGGAGGGCCAAAAATTCCCCATACCTGGTGCATGGGACTGTAGCCTTTTTTACAGTTCATCTTTGCTTAGGACCAGTTTACCTAAGAGGCTGCTTCAGCTTGAATATTCCAGCAACTGCACAGCTTTTCAGATAGGGCACTACTGAAAGTATCACTTGTCCCAGAGGTTCACGTTGTTGCTGGTGGTAGTGGTGATGGTGGTGGTTTGAATTCATACCCAACCCTTCTACAAGAAACTGGACTTTTAGTGTTGCAGCTCCGGCCCTCTGGAATCAATTACCAGCTGAAATTAGACTTGGAGCCCCTACGGATTGGTGTTTTATTGCAGCTGTATGAAGCAACATGTTCTAGACACGATAATAGGGCATCAGTGGTAGATTCCTTCTACTTCAGTTTGATGTGCTATGCTTCCCCAGTGCTGTCTAGAGGGGCTATAGAGCAACAAAATTGGGACAAAAATGAACCAGAACATTTGTGCTATAGAAAGTTACGGCATGTTACCAGATACGCACTGATCGGAAACGAAGCAGCGTTTTGCAGCTGCAAACAGTATTGAAATTGTAAACCTGTAAGAATGTATTGTTGCAGAGAAGGTTTTAATCGTTTTTAGAATTTACATCATTTGCATTTTAATTTTATCCTGCTGTACACCATTTTGATGGCCTCAGGCTGCGACGTGGTTTATACATTGTGAATCATCCCCATTATCCTGGGGTCTCCGCAAGAGCGGATAAAAAGTTTGGTGCATTAATGGGCCGTATACAAAAAGCACCGTTATTCTTTTCTGATCGGCAGCTGCTAAAATAAATTCAGTTCGAGGCTGTCTGCGGTCAAAGTGACATAATTTGTGATATAATTAAATACAACTGTGTTTAAATAACATTAAGGGTCCAGCTCAAAGCAAACCCAAGGCCGGAAATCAAAAGTAATATTGAACTTCCACTTTTCGGTCCAGCTGATGTGAATAAAAAGTGTGTTGTGGGTGGTGTGTTGGCTACAGCTCTACAACTGCTAGATTTAAGTAGGCCTGCCAGTCCCGTTCCCCCCTTTGCGGGATTCCTGCGCTTTCAGCAGGTAGGTGATATTCAACAGGTGAAGCATTCTGCTACACACATCCCTGGGGAATCCTAATAATAAGCTCTTTTAGTTTTTTCCTTTGCAATACGTTCATGAGTATATAGTACACAGCGGTGGGGAGCAAACTTGGCAAGAAATGCAGCATTTCTCAGTTGTCTAAGTAGAGTTCTCTCATTCTGGCCAGCTAGGATACAGCATTCCATCTCTTGTTCCAGTCTCCAGTCCACCATCACCATCCTCAAAAAGTCAGTATTCTGGACTGAGGGAGTATGCTCAGTCCTTGCTGGGTTATTCTGGGTTTTTGTTTCTAAATATATTTTTGTACTTCTGTAAGCTTTCTGCAGGGACACGGATGGCGCTGTGGGTAAAACCTCAGCGCCTAGGACTTGCCGATCGCATGGTCGGCGGTTCGAATCCCCGTGGCAGGGTGCGCTCCAGTCGTTCAGTCCCAGCGCCTGCCAACCTAGCAGTTCGAAAGCACCCCCGGGTGCAAGTAGATAAATAGGGACCACTTACTAGCGGGAAGGTAAATGGTGTTTCCGTGTGCTGCGCTGGCTCGCCAGATGCAGCTTGTCACGCTGGCCACGTGACCCGGAGGTGTCTTCGGACAGCGCTGGCCCCCGGCCTCTTAAGTGAGATGGGCGCACAACCCTAGAGTCGGACACGACTGGCCCATATGGGCAGGGGTACCTTTACCTTTAAGCTTTCTGCAAACCCCTCCCCACAAAAAAGTGCTGATGTCCCCTCCAGCTTGCATAGTGTCATTTCCACTATAAAAATATCTACATGCAGAAAATGAGCTTGGTATTAGTGTATAGGATCCTCGGTCATAGATTTAATCACCAAACTAAAGAAATTTGGGGTAAACGGTTAAAACGAAGTGTCAGGGAACTGCCATCAGTACTGGAGGGAGAGCGCGAAAGCCAGAGGGATTCCAGAGAGCGCCCAGGAATCGGGAGAAGCAGCCCATCTTCTGGGGAAGAGAATCAGCGTAGCACCAATGGAGAAGGGGGGCAGGTGGGGGAAGTGGCGAGGCGGTCCCATGACTCCTTGCCTGGGACCAGCGGGGAGAGTAGGGGTCCTCCGTTGCCCACGCCCTCCCTGCGCAGAAGGCTTTCGCGCAGAGAGGGTAGGCGGAGACTAGGCGTCAAAGAACTTCTTTGCTGGAAGAAGTTTAAGAAACGGCCCACTCACGGATTCTGCCAGCGATTGAGTCAGCCACGGGCAAGTGGCTGTCCGGACAGAGAAGGTTCACTTTGGCAGCCCAGCCAGGTGTTTGCACCCAGCCAGCAAGATAGGGACCTGCTTATGCACAAGCAACCCCCTTAGGAACCATTACACCAAGTAAATCAACTTTTTTGCTCCTAGCAGAGGAGCAATTTTAATTTCTCCAAACTAGGAAGAAGGAAATTCATCAGGTAAACCTGTTCTTTCAATTGTTGCACCTAATATTTGTTAGGGAAAGCTTCATTTGCTGAATTTCTGCTTGTCGTGTAGTTGTAAAAGGAACAGTAGCCCTTTAACGAAGCAGTCAATCCTGTCTCCAAGACTTAATACTGTATCCAATACCTGCCCTGCCCAGAGTCCTACTGAATATTGAAATTCCCCAGTACAGTGGTACCTTGGGTTACAGACGTTTCAGGTTACTGACTCCGCTAACCCAGAAATAGTACCTCGGGTTAAGAACCTTGCTTCAGGATGAGAAGAGAAATCGTGCGGCGGCAGCACAGCTTCAAGTTAAGAACAGTTTCAGGTTAAGAACGAATTAAGTTCTTAACCCAAGGTACCACTGTACACTAGGAGACAAGGCAGCATCAGCCTGTCCTTTTCATTAATCTCCAGTTATTATCGTTAACATGCTGCTTCTTATTTCAGTGATCTGAACTAAAAAATATGACAAATAACAAAATCAATACAATAAAAAAAATCCACATTTTAGAGCAGCGCAGAACAATTAGATGAAATCTCTTCTTGAACAAGAGCAGGGAAACCATTTCCAGCCTGAGGGCCAAATTCCATCACAAGTGAGTTCCCAGGGGCCGCATGACAACAGTGAGTGGGGCAGTGGATGTGACTCCCAAAGGCTGCAGTCCAACCACAAAAGTCAGAGGTTTCTACACTTACATCCAAGCAAGCAAGAGGCCCTGTTAAGAGTCCAAGGTCACATTCTAGTTAGGCAAAAGTTGTGGAGAGAGGCGTGGAGCAGGGCCAGTGAGGAGGTGGGGCCCGGGATGGGTCCAGAGGGCTGAATGAATTGCTCTAAGTGCTCTGAGAGCCAGCGTGGTGTAGTGGACGTCCCAAGGAAAAGCGGGACATTCTGGGATCAAATCAGAAACCGGGATGGCTTCTGTAAATCCAGGACTGTCCTTGGAAAATAAGGACAATACTCTCACTTTTGCTGGTGCCTCCCCAGCTGAATCTCACCAACACTGAATGCTCTACTTAAGTTCCTCACTTTCTTCTACCAGGTGTAGGGAAACTTTTCTCAGGCCAGGGGAGACATTCCCTTCTGAGCAACCTTCCAAATGTAAATGTAAATGTTGCCTTTGTACAGTAGGTCAGTCCAAAGCCAACGCCCCTCTCATCCTCCATCCAGGCAAGGAAGAGGCATTTTTGGAGCTCAAGGGCACATTCCAGCCAGGCAAAAACTCAAGGGGTGTGTGAAGCTGGCCTGGGGAGAGTTCTGTGGGTGGGACAGGGAGGCATGGGGGACTGCATTCAGCCCCTGGGTCGGAGGAGCCTCTCCCCTGCCTCCCCCAATAGCCAGATAGCATCCTTGGGGTTCAGACAGAGAAGATGGGCAGCGGACCAGACCAGGGAAGGAAAGGCTGAACCATGACTTTCTTCTACAGGGAGTGCCCTGTATCATCCTCCTTTTGGTCGAAGGTGAACCTGAGTCTTCTGGGGCCTGAGAAGTATGCTGATCCAGGTGGCTAAAGTGGGAGAGGCCATAGAACAGGCTGTACCACTTCCAGTTTCAAGGGAGTGGAGCCACAGCCAAACGGTTCCCCACCTTAAAATGAGCACCACTCAAATAGGGCTGGGCTCAAGCTTTGCTCTCTGGTGTGCTAGTTTTGCACTTACATAACATTTCAGAAATTTTTTATTGCTGCACAGCAAGCTCTGGAAGAGTACTGTATACCAGATCCTTCCGATCCCTTGGAGATCATTACATAACAACCCAGTATTTTATTAGCGTATAATGGCTGCATGGTAAGCCAGCCCACGCCATCTCAAATTCCAGCTCCTTTTGACTCAGATCCTTTTCTAGTGAATCCAGAGACGGCTCGTTGGGGATACTCTGTGTGGCAATACCTCTAATTCCCAGGCCAGATGTTGGTTCTGAAGCAGACGCAAATACAGGCAAATGAAATGCTCATCCATAGCCCAAGTCCAAATGCATAATAGTTAGGGTGGAGGGCACTCGTGATCTGGTCCCCTCTCCCCCACAGAGGAGGTAAGATTGTCAGGAACAACCGGGAGATGTTGGCATTCAAGTCAAATTCTTTGAATACATCGCCTGGACTGTTGCCTTCTTTTTCCAGAGTTAGCTGTACTGCTAGCGATTGGGGGCGGGGCAGAGAAAAATCTTTGATTTGCATTTTCATATGAACCTCCCTTATTTGCACTTTATGGACCAATAAATGAGCAAACTCAGCTATCCTTCAGAATTCACGCTTCTCTGAATTTTGCGGCACCTGGTCTCCGGCCACAAGAAGTGCCCGGAAATTAGTGGAAACATAGTGTGCAGAATGACATTCCATTAGGAAAATGGCTTGCAAAATTGCATATGTTTGGCAACATTTGGCATTCCTAAAATCACAGAATTGTAGAGTTGGAAGGGACCCTGAGGACCATCTAGTCCAACCCCCTGCAATGCCGGAATATGCAGCTGTCCCATATGGGGATCAAACCTGTGACCTTGGTGTTGTCAGCACCTTGCTCGAACCAACTGAGCTACCTCGTATACCGATCTCCATGCAAACTTTTAGAATTAAAAATCACACACTGATTATGAAACAGGGCAAGCTGAACTTAAGGTTGGAACAACGTGAAAGGGAGAGAATCTGAAATCCACAGCTTTGTCCATTCTCACAAGCTACCTTTTGCCAGCCTGACTATGCAGTACAGCTACTTATCAGAATCCCACCTGGACTAGTACTTCCTTCCCCACTTTGATGGACAGATCTAGAGGGCAAAACAGACACAAAAGACCCCCTCCCTGTTTTTAGATTTTGGCAAAAAAAGACAAAGAAGCTAAGAGAGGGAGAGAAACATGTTGATCGTTATTTTCTTTTTTCTTTGCCCTCCTCCCTCCCCGTTTTTCACCAAAGAGAAATGTGTGGAGAGAGGCCAGGCATCTTCGCTGCTCTCTGCTCACCTGCAATCTCTGTTTGCGTTGTTCTGTGGCAACATTGGTCCCCTGGTTTTCAGCAGCAACAGCATAAAAGCACTAGGAGAGCATAAACAGGAAACTTGTGTTTAGGTGGGAGTTCCCAGGAATTTTGTTCTGCTGACCACAAAGGCCATGGGAGAAAGGAAGTAGGAAAAACACTGTAAATACCTGGGTGACTAATAACTTTGTGCTGCTCAGCTGCCCTTTTTGGGACATGCATCTTTCTGTTCTTTCCATGCAGGAGGAGAGGGGAGGGCACCATCCAAGGACGAGGCACAGAGACTTCACAGGTTTCTTGTCTTGGTGGTACTTAAATTCTCCCTCTCTGCAGTGCTTTGTGACTCTCCTACCAGATGCAGTGGTACAAAGTCATTTTACAGTGCCATCCCATCTACTCAAAGGCAAACAAGTCACACTGAGATGAGTGTGACACACTCCCAGTGTGTGTCTAGGATTGCAGCCTCAATCTTGCATAACACTAGCCTTATAAACTCCTGGGAGTTTCTGCACCAACAAATGTTTTAATGTAGGGTCCTTTGTAAGGAATGCTGAACTGGCCCAGCGGGAGCTGACCTAGGATATTGCCAGAGCAATGTAGTGGAAAACCTCAGCCCACTTTAAACATTTGCTAACCCACGCTGCCGATACAGGAAAACTCTTATAGCTTCTGCATGTGGGAGAATGTGATGTTTTTAAAAACCCTAACCTGCTGTGTGCAGGTAAACAGTGCATGCTGTCACCTGCAGTGCATGTGTTGGCAGCTGTAGCCTGAGCGCATGAGCTGTTCACGTGACGGTGCAGTGAATGCAGCAGGGACCTTTGGGGCGTCTCTCTCCGAGGACACGTCGCTGGCACAAGGACTGTGCCTGGGGTAAAGCAGCACTGCTTAAATCACGGAGAACAGAAATGCATTGAGATCAAGGTAACTCACACTGCATCTTAAGAGCCTTTCAGCCACCGACAGGCTAAAACTTACTCCTTTATGAAGCTGCTATGGTGGAATCGCTTACGAAAGATCAGTGGAAGAGCAAGATGGACTTTGAGTTTCGCTCGACGTGTAGGATGCTTCTGTATTGCCTGCTACAGCAGGGATGGGGGACGTTTTTCCAGGGCTGCACTTCCTCATAGATAACCTTCTGGGATTGGCATTCCAGAAGTGGGTGGAGCCAGAGGGGAAAGTGGGCGGAGCAATGGATGTAGGCTACATTTCAGCCGCACAAAAGCTGTAGGGTTCTGTGCTGACATCTCTCTTCATCCTGCAAGCAAGAACCATTATCACAATTTGAGACTTTCCAGCCAAGCCAAAGTCCCCAAGGGGGCTGTGGGTGAGGGATGTTGTCTAGGGAGAGTCGCATGGGCCAAGTAGAGAGGCCTGGAGGTCCATATTCAGTCCCCCAGGGCCAGCTATCCCCTCCTTCCTGAGCTACAGCATCTGCAGGGTCAGCACAGGATTCATTGCCATCTGTGCAAAATGACCATCCCTTTCATCCAGCAGAGGCTGTTGGCTGAGCCATGCTGACAGGGAAAGGGGGGGAAGGAGAACAGGATGTGTGGTGGAGTGGTGCTTAAGCTCTGTAAAGAGAGTTGCCAGCACTCGAGGCTACTTTGAAAGCAAGTTTATAGACCTTAAAACCTAATTGCATCATTGGAGGTGGGGAGTTTTCAAGTTAGAATATATTTAGATCCTGGATGAAATCCTTGCTCCCCTAGTAATGGTCTCTTGCCATCCCTTTGTTTCCCAAAAGGCACTTTGCCTTGGGAGGAACTGGCTGGCTGGCACATGAGACAGGATTCTGGACTAATGGGCCCTTGGCTTGCTTCAACAGGCCTCTTCTTGTCCTCCTGGAACAAGGAGGGCAGGGGAAAATATTCCAACTGCACACACAAGTACTACCTGGAATTCAAGCTACAGTCTTTTCCAGTCAGCATCCCTTTGCAATGCAATCCCCAAAGTGTCCCAAGTTTAAAAAGCACCTTGGCAGCTCGATACAAACTCTGCCAACAAGCAAACTTGCATATGCCCCCTGAGAGACTCTTTTTCTCCTATTGGCAGATCTTTCACTGAGTCATCCTATTGTGCTTTACTGTTAGGGATGCTTTCAGAGCAGTTTAAGGATTCAAGGTAGATGGCTGACGATTGCAAAACCCGACACACTCAGAGAGAGCATTTTAAGATGACTTAAGGCTGCATAAGAGAAGCATCAGCCTCTCTCACACTCATGGCCCAAACAGATTTCTTTTGTCCTGCTGATCAAACAATGTCCACAGGTTTTTGGAGCGTTTACCAAAAACCTGCATAATCTTTGAACGACAAGGAGAATAGAGTAGGCACATGCCATGGGCAGTGGTGCTGTTGTAACTGTACCATCAAATCTCTGGGAAAAGCTTTCTCTCACCTCACTGGTACTCTGTGTGCTGTTAGACAATAAGAAGACCCTTTGGTAATTTGTTGCCTACAAGCTGCGCTCTGTCTCCCTCGCCCAAGGATGTTACACTGATTCTGAAGCAGAGCATGTTGAACAAAAGGGCAAAAACACCCCGTTGCACTCGCATTGTCTAAGAGGATTTGGATGAAAGTAGCCAAATCTTCACTCCCCTTGTTTTATACTGAAGCAGCAGCTGGAGGTGGGAGTCATGTATCTCTTTGTACGAGGTTTGCCCATTAGATCCCCAAAGGGATTTCCATTGTTACCCAGAGGGGCCCTCTGAAAGGAGAGCTTTTCTTTCTTTCTTCCCCGGCTATGAGCACAGCTTGGAAGATGTTTTGTCTTTTAAACTGACCGGCAGCAGCTTTTGCTGATCTGCATCTTGCATGTGGCAGAGATGGGGAAGGAATGGATTTCGAAGTGGGGCCATCTGTACAGAGCAAAACTGGCAAATCGGGGGTGGTTCGCGGGTCTCGGTGGTTTCCCTGCAAACACCGAGGACTGTCTGGCTAAACTGAAGACATCTGGCCAACTTAATTTAGAATGCAGGCTCTAATTTCACTCGAAGGCTCAGGCCCATTTGCCACCGAGATAAACTCCAGATTGGCAACACTGGGGCAGAAACTGTTACAGGCCTACATTTCAGTAATGAAGAAATTCACCTCCCTTGGGGGAGCAGATTAGTGCTGGAGTCACAGTACAGATCACCTTCAAGGTAGGAAGAAAAAAAAAGATACAGAGTGCAGGGGAAATGCTGTCTTCCAGCTAACCAGGAAAGGGGGAATATAGGGAGTGGGTGGGAATCCTATGGTCTGGTGCTCATAACAGCTTTGACAATGGGTACTTGGTATTGGCAAATGAGTCATCTGTCTGGTTCAGTGTGGGCACAATCGGAAAACTTGCATATTGTATACATCCACACGTTTGCACAGAGATTTGGCAGGGGCTTGCTCTTTGGAGCATGTGGTGCCAACATTCTTCAGACCTTATTGGGTTCAGGTCTGTTTCCAAGCGTGATTCAGAAGCACTGGTGATCACCTGCGAAGCCCTAAGCAGTTTTGGAATAGGATATTGAAAGGGTTGTCTTCTCCTGTAAATTCCTGCCCATCCACTTAGGTCATCTACGGAGGTGCTGGTTTGCACCCAGCTACTGTCAGAAGTCTGCTGGGTGAGAAGACTAGACAGGGCCTTTGTGATGGCAGCACCCAGATTGTAGAACTTTGTATCTTGGGACACTCATGTGGCCCCTTTTTATCAGTCTTGAGGCGTACTGTGAGGATAATTTTGTTTTGCTGAATTGGGGTGAGATTATTACTCCGTCCTGTTATTTTATGTGCTGTTTTTATGCTTTTGCCACTGGTTTGGTTGCTTTTAGTGGAATTTTTGTTGTGCAATTTATTTCCACATCATTATAGTAAGCTGGATTTGGGGACTGAAAGGGGTGTGTCTGTTTGTGCCTGAATATTTATATAAATAAAAACACAAAATGCTTTGGGGGGTCCAGAATTCATCACAGAACTCTTTGACAGGGTAGGCTATATGCCACAAATGCAATGCCTCAATGACTATTAAATGCTATTATCTGTACAGTGGTATCTCGGGTTACAAACACTTTGGGTTACAGACACTTCAGGTTACAGACTCTGCTAACCCAGAAGTAGTACCTCGGGTTAAGAACTTTACCTCAGGATGAGAACAGAAATTGTATGCTGGCGGCAGCAGGAGGCCCCATTAGCTAAAGTGGTACCTCAGGTTAAGAACGTTTTCAGGTTAAGAATAGACCTCCAGAATGAATTAAGTACGTAACCAGAGGCACCACTGTACATAGCTTTGGTCTGGTGCCTGATCTGGAGGCCCATGATGATGCAGCAGCCTTGCTGGGTCAGTACTTAATACACGAGACAGCCTGGGAACCTGAGGTACAATGCTTGGAGTTCCATCACGGATGAAAAGCAGAATGTACACATAATGAAATAAAATAATAGCAGCTGGGTCATTTGATTGCTCTCAGATTTCATTCCTGATATGCCTTGTCCTTTTTACTATGTGCTCTGAACTTTAGCCAAATAAAATAAATATTTAATCAACTGTTTATCCCAGTTAATTTGAACCTTCTGTTCTTAATCTGTAAACACTAATAACAGACCAACTGGGTTAAACCCAATTCCAAAGCCTTTCAGTAAGATGCGAATGGCAAATTGACTATTAATGTTCTCTGCATACTGCAGGGGAAAAACTATTTAGCAGCGGCGCAGCTCTGGAAAATGCCTTTGAGCTTAAACCTGAGCAGGTTTGTAAAGCTATTGCACTGAACAGAACTTACTTCTGAGTAAACATGCACTGATTGGCTCAGGCTGCATGTATATAGCTTAACCTATATGGGTCAACCAAAAGCATAAGCTAAAATCTCCACTTGGAAAGATAGGCGACTTGACTGCAATGGGATTTGGAACCTTGTGTGTATTGAAGGACTGAGGCATATTCATACCATATGTTTAAAGCACAGTGATGCTGCTTCAAGCAGTCATGGCTTCCCCCAAAGGATTATGGGAGCTGTAGTTTGTTAAGAGCACTGAGAGTTCTTAGGAGACCTTCTCTGCTCACAGAGCTACAATTCTGTGCCAACGTGGTGTCATGCTTAGAGTTTCAAACCAGGACCTGGGAGACCAGGGTTCGAATTTTCCCACTTAGCCATGAAGTTCACTAGATGACCTTGGTTCAGTCACTGCCTCCCAGCCCAACCTATCTCACAGGGTTCTTGTGGGGATTAAATGAGGAGGGGGAGAACCTTGAGAAAAAAGGTGGGTTATAAATTTAGTAAAAATAAATGGATACTTCAGAGGGAACTCTGGGATGATGTGACCGCATCTAGAGGAGATTGCAGACCCCTCAGGAGAACCACTCACTAGCAACATCTCAGTCACCTCTGGATTAAGCTTCAGTTGATTGACCTTCATTCAGTTTGCTATTGTGACCAGACATGGGGGCAGCAAACCCACAGTATCACCAGAAGAAGAAGAAGAAGAAGAAGAAGAAGAAGAAGAAGAAGAAGAAGAAGAAGAAGAAGAAGAGAGGAAACAACTGCCTGCTGTCAGGCTGCTGATGGCAGCACACTCTAAAACTCTGTATGATCCCTTTCAGCAGATTCATGCAGGTATTAAATAACACAGGGGCTAAACTTACCCTCTTTGAATGGAGTCTGGGGCTGTTTGTCCAAGTAGGAGTTGAACCATGGCAATGTCAGTTGCCCCAGAAGTAAACCATGGTAAACAGTACCGAAAGCCACTGAGAGATAAAGGAGAATCAACAGGTTCACACTATTCCTGACTTTCTCCCAACCCAGAGCAAAAGTCAAAAGTCATACATTCAGGCTGCCCCCTGAGCAGGCAGCCACCTCCTCTCTGGGCTCCACAGCCTCTGTTTGCTCCCTGCCTCTTTCCCCTTTATTCACTTGCTCATTCATTCATCATCCATCCATCCTCCCTCTAACTCTCACACATATCCATTCATTCACACACACACACACACACACACACACACACACACTGCCAACAAATCTCAGTATACATCAAATATAAAGATGCATTTGAACTTCCTGGCCTGCCTATTTGCATGACACCCATTATGAATGGCTGTCCAGGGCCATCACAGTTGTGTGTGTGACACAGCTAACTGTCCCCAGCTGTACAATTTCTAGCTCAGAATTCAATTTATGAGCATGTTCAATGTTAAAACGTACCCGTGAGCTTGTAGTTTATATACATTTCTGACAACTATTGTTAGCCTGTGCTATTGGTATGGTGAGGAGAATGCATTACTATATACTTTGAGCCTGTCTGTGGTGGGAGGGGGCAGGGGGAGGGGAGCAGTCCCAACTAGGAGGCTCCATCCAATTATCTTGCTTAACAAAAGCGCTGCTGCAGACATTGAGCTGTAGAGCAGCTGAAGCAGGCAGGCCTGACAGGGGAAAGGCTTGCATATGGAAGAGGGTGGATTCCTCAGCTGCACAAACAATCGCAGGAAGACTTTACTGGGGTTACTTTATCCTTAGAGGACAACTTTAAACTTCCATCACAGTTCAAGGGATGCACAGAATGAGCTCAATTTCGTTGTTACTTTTGTACCCATTCTTCCTTCCTAGAACCTAAATGGTCTCTCATCTAGGTGGCAATGTGCTTTAGAGCCTGGGCTGAATCAAGATTTATTTGTTTAGCTCAGTGGTTCCCAAACTTTTTTGGCCACCTCCCCCTTGTTCCCCATAAACTCATCCACGGTGTCTCCTACTCTATGAAAAGCATTGTTCAGAATAGCAATTTGTGTGAACCACTAAGGAAAATAACAATACGCTCAAATTCAAAACATTAACTCTGCTTTCTTTGCCTGAATTCGTATGTGGCATCGTAGTCCAGCCCCCTGCAATGCAGGCATCTTTTGCCCAACGTGGGGCATGAACCCACAACCCTGAGATTAAGAGTTTCAGGCTCAACTGACTGAGCTATCCATGGAAGGAAGAGGAAGCAGGAGGCACTTGAGTTTCCTCTCTTCTTTCCATGTTTTCATAATGCTCGAAACCTCTCTCAGGTAAGGACTTTAACAGCATAATAAGAGCCCATCTACTCCAATATGCTGCCCTCTCTCTCAGAGGCCAGTTGATGGAAGCCTGCAAGCTGGATGTGCCACCAAGCTCAGGGAGGAGGATGAGCCGAGGCTTCTCCCAAGCCCTGATGGCTCTCCATGGCTGCCACTGCTGGCCTCTTCCCTTGGGCAGCTCATAGTGGCTGCTGGAGAGAGAAAGGCGAGGAGAAAGAGAGGCCACCAAAGCCCAACCCTGTGTGATCCACCTGCTCCGAGGGTGAGGGCAGGGCCAGCCTGCGTGGAAAGAAAGCAGGAGCAGAGTGGAGTGCAGGGAGACTGGATGTTTTTAAAAAATTATTTGTGCATCTACACCTCATCTTGCCCCTTTCTAAAATTTATTCATTGGTGTGTGTGTTTCTTTTTGTAAATCTTCTTGTAAATCTACTGAAGAATGGAGGTGGAGGGCATTGGTGTTGTGGTAGCGACATTCTCCCTTCTTCTGATAGGAATTGTTCTGCGAGAGTGGGGGACACAAAATGGAGGGTCATCTTTTGGGGGGTAGTGAGAAATGTCCCTATTTTCACCTGAGGGATGTTGGAGGGTATGCACCTGTGTTGTCTTTTAGGTGTCTGTTGAAGACTTTCCTCTTTCATCCATCCTTCTAAGTGGAGATCCCTGCCCCCAACCCATTATCTGCACTGGGTTTCAAATTATTTTTATATATCTAATTGTTTTATATATGCTTTTATTGTATTGTGGAATTGCTTTGAGATGCATCACAGGAAGCTTTGCATAAATAAAACTAAATAATAATAATAATAATAATAATAATAATAATAATAATAATAATAATAGATATGTTGGGAAATGTGCAAAAATATAAGCACCAGAAGGTAAGGAATGAAATGCAACAATGTACAACACATTTTCACCCCCTTTTCCGCTGCTTTCCTGTTTGTTTTTAGACTGTTGTTTTATTGTTGTTGTTTATTAATTAAGGCCATTGGATTGATTTCTCATCATCTTGTTAGCCACCATAGAGATTTTTATTTAGAAAGGTGGAGTAACAAAGGGTTGGGTGTATTTTTAGAGCTGCCGTGTCACTGTTGAACTCCTGTATAACCACTTTCGTTTGGTGAAGAAGTTCATCTGCCTTAAATAATATTGAGAATGCCAGCTGTACCAACCCAGCTCCCCAGAAAACACTCCACCCAGGGAAACCGAAAGAGAGAGAGAGTGGAAAAATTGCACATTGGGCAGAACGGTGAAATGAATCACTCACACCAAGATTTCTCAGACATTTTAGCTGACATAGCCCAAGAATTGTAAAAGGGAAAACATTCGTCTTCAGTGACACAAACACTCTGGGATACTATTAATCTTTCCTGTAGCTCTTTCCAGCCAATGCTTTGCTCTACAATCCATACTTGTTTTCACAACAACTCTGTGAGGTAGCTAAGACTGATGCCAGAGATACTTTACTTCCAGGTCCAGGTTGTGACTATTATGACTGACATGCAGGGATCTGAAGCTGGGTCTCCAAAGTTCAGAGTTGATATCTGTAACACCATACCAGCTCTTCAGCATCATAACACTGGCTTCCATTAGGCTTTGGTCAAACTCATCAGGATTAGTGTTCCATCTGTGGCAAGAGTCACCACCTGCACATTTGGTGACCCTCTTGGCTGGTCTTTGAAATAAGAGAGTTCATCATTTGAACAATGAGCCTCAAGCTAAACTGGCTCCCCCGCTGCCCTGTCATTTTGTGCCTGCTAAGCTTGAGCCCCAGTAGTATATATTCCAACAATGTTAGCAATAAGAGAGAACTTCTGGGAGTACATGCTGGGTACATTAACACTCCATGACCTCAACCTAGAGGATAGTGCTGGCATCTCTTAGCTTCACTGAATGAAGGCCTTCTCAGCAGCCCATCCTCTCTCTCTCTCTCTCTCTCTCTCTCTCTGTGTGTGTGTGTGTGTGTGTGTGTGTTTTTCAGAGCAACTGCTGAAGGTGGAAGTTGTCAGATTGCAGGGGGTTGGTCCTTTCCAACTCTACAATTCTATGATTCTAAGAATTTAAAATTTCTGTTTTGTTAATCACTGTATGTATACATATATGAAGAAGAAGAGAAGAAGAGTTTGGATTTGATATCCCGCTTTATCACTACCCGAAGGAGTCTCAAAGCGGCTAACATTCTAGTTTTTCCCTTCCTCCCCCACAACAAACACTCTGTGAGGTGAGTGGGGCTGAGAGACTTCAGAGAAGTGTGACTGGCCCAAGGTCACCCAGCAGCTGCATATGGAGGAGTGGGGACGCGAACCCGGTTCACCAGATTACGAGTCCACCACTCTTAACCACTACACCACACTGGCTCACCATGAATATGAATGTACAACATTCTGACAGTAATAGCTGTTCAACACTGGAACGGTCTCCCTTGGGAGGTTGTGGACTCTCCTTCCTTGGATGTTTTTAAGCAGAGGTTGGGTGGCCATCTGTCAGGGATGCTTTAGCTGAGATTCCTGCATTGCAGGGGGTCCCTTCCAAAACTACATTTCTATGTTTCTATGCATGCCACTATCTCTTTGCCACATTCCGGTGTAACAAAAGAAATGAGTGTGACTATATACAGAGGACACTGGGGTGGTCCTTGCTTGATCACTTGCCCACCCGCCTTCCGTTGTGGAGATGGCAGCTTGGATAGAGGATCCCCGGGTGAGGAAAGGAAGGGAAGCCGGCAAACTTCCATGACCCACTCTGCCCCCACCCACCAATTGCTTATCAAGGAACGTTATTCAGTTCCTGGTAAAGGAAGGGGAAAACCAAAACTGATCACATGAAGAGAGATGGCGTGCGCCTTTGTGCTCTGCTTTAATTGTATTACACTGTATATAATACATATGTGAGAGCAAGGTGGACCCATAATGGCAGACCAGTGAGGATTTTAATGCAGTGATTTGAAAAGGTACAGATGGACGTCCCAATTAAAAACTGTCAAGATGGTTATATGGCCGCCCTTTTTAAAAAACCAACCAACTAGATCATAGCAACCCCTCAAGGTGCTGCTTTGATCATCCCCTGTCAACATTTCCACTATTACTATTTTTTTGTTTATTAAAGGTTTAAAAGTTGGCTGCAGAAATTCCGTATATGCTTAGAGCTTTGTGCGAAGCCCTTCCAGCTTCCAGCTGAAAGACCCAGGGCAGTGAAATTAATCACTAAGCTTTGCTGAATAATTTTGGAACGCTTCTGGCAAAGGCTGAAAGTACAAGGCGTGTGGATAGGCGTATGTGCGTGACTTTTGTTCAGTGTATTATATGAGCTTTCCTCATGCAAGCCAACCCCCTTTTAGTATAATGGCAGGAAAAAAACGATGGATTCCTTTTAAAAAAAGGAAAAAGTACTGACGCTGACACATAGCAATGTATGCTGATCTGAACCACCAATAAATAGTGTATGTTGATGCCTTCTGCTCTTTTGCCAGTGAGGAAAAAAGCACTCTCAACATGCACAGAGGCTCTTATTGCTGCTTTGCTCGTTACAGATATGAGCCCAGCAGTTCTAGAACTGAGCTATAGCTCAGACTGGAGACTGGCAAAGGGTTGAAGCTTTGTGTGGGCGTCATGTTATGAAGGGACAAGACCAGTAGGTCACCATACAACCTTACCGTCAAATGCTTAGTTTCTCTCTCTTCATATGACGCTATTCTTCACTCTTCTCTCCTAATGGTGGCTATATTTCTATTTGTCTGTAGGAATTCTGCCTGCAGGAAAGTCTAAGATTGAAGGAGGAAAGGAGAGTTACCATGTAGCTCAGGGGTGGTGAACCATTTTTAGTCTGAGGGCTGTCCTTTTCTTCTGGCCAAGGGCCACAAGTCAGAGGTGGGCAAAGGCAAAACAGGCAGAGCAATGAATGCTAGTGTCTACACACACACACACACACACACACACACACACACACACACAGAGCCTTCCAAAGTCAATACAGTGGTACCTCGGGTTAAGTACTTAATTCATTCCAGAGGTCCGTACTTAAACCTGAAACTGTTCTTAACCTGAAGCACCACTTTTGCTAATGGGGCCTCCTGCTGCTGCCACACCACCAGAACACAATTTCTGTTCTCATCGTGAAGCAAAGTTCTTAACCTGAAGCCCTATTTCTGGGTTAGCGGAGTCTGTAACCTGAAGCGCATGTAACCTGAAGTGTATGTAATCCAAGGTACCACTGTATATTAAATCTGCTTTTAATGGATGGGAAACCTGTGGTCTTCCTGGTGTTATTTAACCACAACTCCCATCATCCCTGACCATTGGCCACAGTGGCCGGGACTGACAGGAGTTAAGAGCCCAGCAACATCCGGATAGCCTAAGTTTCCCATCCCTCTCTGGTGTTTGCTACTTGAGCTTAGAGGGAGAATTTGGATGGGAGGCTTAACCTTAGCCCCTCAATGCTCGAAGGGCTAGCTGCCACTAGAGCCAAGCTGGACCAGCTTACTCCAGCATATTAAGCTTTATCATACGTGGAAAGCTTTCCGAGGCTATTATGAGCAAAAGAGCATCTGATTTAACAGAACAACTTTCATGTTCAACCGATACCTAAGGACAAGTTGTTTCCCCTTTTCCTTTAATGAAACATACCCGATCCAGAGAGCCCAGGCTTCTTGTTCCTGCGACCGGTGTGATCAGTACCATATGTGAAGTCGGGAGGAACTGGAGCCCACGATCTTTCCAGTCCAATTGGGAGGAGGAGACGGGCAGGATGCTTTTGATCAAGGGTCTGGCGCTGGCTCAGTTGGCTGAGAGCATCTCTCGGTTTGCAGGCCTACTTTCCAGCAGGCCTGCCTGTTCTCACACTTTTGAGAAAGGGGATAAGCTGGGAACTAAGTCCTAACATTCATTCCTGCTTGGCAGATAAGCATATATAGCTTAAGCATAAGATTTATTTTTTTAAAAAAACTTTTTTTCTCTTTTGCAAACAGTAACTTGTAGACACGCAGACTGAAGGATGCACTAAAAAATAACAGGAAAAGTAGTCGTACCAGTGAGTGTGCACATGCATCTCAACTTTGGGGTCTCATCATTGGGCAGATGAGGGTCATTCTGTGCATAGAATCGTAGAACCGTAGAGCTGGAAGGGACCCCAACCGTCACTTAGTCCAACCCCCTACAATGCAGGGATCTCAACTAAAGCATCCATGACAAATGGCCATGCATTGCTTAAATTATTTTGGCAATGAGCAGCATAGATGAGGTTCATATGTAAGGAGGTTCATATGGACACTCCTGAAGGAGCGTCTCCATCCCCATCGTCCAACCTGGACACTGAGGTCCAGCTCCGAGGGCCTTCTGGTGATTCCCTCACTGCGAGAAGCGAGGTTACAGGAAACCAGGCAGAGGGCCTTCTCAGTAGCGGCACCCATCCTGTGGAATGCCCTCTTGTCAGATGTCAAGGAAATAAACAACTATCTGATGTTTAGAAGACATCTGAAGGCAGCCCTTTTTAGGGAAGTTTTTAATGACTGATGTTTTAATGTATTTTTCATCTTTTGTTGGAAGCCACCCAGAGTGGCTGGGGAAACCCAGCCAGATGGGCGGGGTATAAATAATAAATTGTTGTTGTTGTTGTTGTGCATTGCTCTTTGGATCTAAAAGTGGCATATAAATAACACAGTCCCTGTCACTGTAAAGCAGGAGTGGGGAATCTCCTGCCTGCAGGCCAAATTTGGCCCAGCATGGGTCCCAGTTTGGTCTGCAAGGCCATTTCTTGCAAGCCATGCCTAAGTGGCCTACAACTGATACCATATATGACACCAGGTGTGCAGCAGGTAAAGTTGCCCCTGGGGTGCTCAATCATGCAGCCCTTCATTGGATGGGCAGTGAGTTCACCCCTGCTGGATCGTCTGTGGTGAAGATTTGGGGACTTCTTTTAGATAGCAGGAAGACTCCAAACCTGTACAAATTAGGCTTTTATTTCCTAACATAATAGCAGAAGAGCACGCTGGGGCTTCCAAAATTACCTGTCTCCGCTCTGTAGCTCTGTGTGATCGGATGCCACACTGCAGGACTGCCTAAACATAAAAGCTGTTTTCCAGGCATTATGTAGACCTCCATGTGGAAAGGGCGGGGGCGGGGTGGTTTCAGAACCACCAGTGCATTGACTTAAGTCATTGCCTTTAAAACAGGCACTGTTGATGTCATTGGAACGCATTTCCAAACGAGCGGCTTGGGATTGCAACCGAGCAGCCCGTAGCAGAGGCTGCCATAGTACAAATGGTGACGAATGCAGTCCCAGCCAGCGCCGAGCAGGAAGAGATTAACTACCCCAGGGCTGTTCCGCTTGCTAAGCCAGCTTCTCGCTACCGTAAAAAGGAAGCACGTTCGTACTGATGTGAGGAACGCCAGGCTGCCCTTTCTAGCTCCCTCGCTTTCTAGGCACTGCCAGTGTTGTGCCTGGGACTGTTATCTAAGCATCAAAATGCCTGGGCCATGGGCAGCATCTGCTTCTGTGCTTGTTCTTTTGGGGGTGAACCTTTTGATGTTGGTTTCTCACACTTGGCAGTTCTTTGAAGTTTAAGTCCTCGTGAACATCCCTCAATGAATTTCTCCTAATATTCACATTTGCATAGAAACGTGGAGTCATAGAATTGTAGCGACCCTGTTTAATCCAGCCCCCTGCGATGCAAGAACCTCAACTGATGTCATTTTGCCTTCTTTTACTTCTTCAAAGCAGCACATAGTTAAACTATGGGACTCACTCCCACAGGGGGCAGTGATAGTTGCAAACCTAGATGGCTTTAAAAGAGGATTAGACAGCAGAAGGCTATTGAAAGCTGCTATCCATATGGAAGCAAGAAGAAATACCGACGAAAGAAGAATGGCAGACGAAATTAATGGACTACGCAGAATTGGATAAAATGACAGGAAGAATTCGAAACCTGCGGGACCAGAGATTTACAGAAGATTGGAAGAAATATGCGAACTATTTGAAGAGCAACTGTACTCCACAAATTACGCTAGTAGATCTACAAGAAGTTTTGTAAGGAGAAATATATGAAATGTTGCAAAGAAGAGAAAGAAGAGAGATAATAGTGAAAGTAAGAAATGTAAATTAAGTGAAAAGATTGGAAAATTTTCAGATGTGATTGATGGAAGTCAAAAAAATTGTATAAGTTATAAAAGTATGTTCAATAATTGTTGAAAATGATATGTCAAAAAACATATATATAAAAATATATAAGCCGCTAGCCATGACAGGAGCTATGCTCTGCTTCAACGGCGGAGGGCAGCAGTGCTTCTGAATATGACTCTTTGGAAACCGCAGGAGGGGAAAGTGCTCTTGCGCTCAAATCCTGGCCTCTGGTTGGCCACTGTGAGAACAAGATGCTGGGCTAGATGGGCTGTTGGCTGATCCAGCAGGCTTTCCTCAGGTTCTTAGCTTGCTTGCTTTCATCCTCTTTCACAGATTATCTTCCTTTTGGGCAGAGCAATCCAAATCCACAGCTAGGAGCAGCAAAGTGATGGGTCCACTTCCACACCTTGCTGATGCGCCAGCCAATGATGGAGGGAGCAGTTAGTCAAACATTTGTTTACTTCCAGGCTAGCCTGGCTGAAGTGTCTGTGTGAAACCTGAAAGCAGGACTGAGCCCAAGAGCACTCTCCCTTCCTATGGTTTCCAGCAGCTGGGATTCAGAATTATCACTGTCTTGGACCTCTGAGGCAGAGCATAGCCCAAATGGTTAGTAGCCACTGATAGATTTATACTCCAAGTGGTTGGCCATCACTGCCTCCTGTGGGAGCATGTTCCATAGTTATATGTTCTTTCTTTTAGCTAGGTCACATTCCTTGAGCAGGGGGTTCCAGAGGTGCAGGAACTGCCACCAAAAATGCTCTAGATTGGTGAGAGTGTATCTCCAATTGTGGTGTCACTCACAACACAGCTGCTCAAATGATTTTGGCAATGAGCAGCGTAGATGTAAGGAGGTTCATATCAACCCAGCTTAAGTCGAATTACAACCACAGCCTGATGTTACAAAGCATGGATGGTTTAATCATGTCAGAGGACTAATCCTTTTACAACTTGTGTAAGGCACACTTGGGAATGATGCAGGTGGATTCATAGAAATCTGTTTGTTTCCGTGATACCCACTGGTCAGTAGTTAGGAACAGATGAGCTTGCTTTTCATTTTTAATTGTGAAAAAGCTAAATTAGATGCTCTCACTTCACAGCGCCAAGTTCCTGCGCATAGCACATTTTTACAGTCTGGTTATAAAGCCTAGACAAACAACGTTTTATAGGAAATGTTGACACAACCTTCACTGAAGCGGTGCTAGCTGACACTTCTCTATTTCCAATTTGGGGAATTCTACTGGGAAAATATAAACGCCAAGGCAGCAATGGGAGCCAAGAATAATAACAAACCTTTAATCGTCCTGTACACCCCACAAAGATCTATTTCCAAAAGCAACCAGTTCACATGAGCCGAAGTTACTCATGTTCCCATGAGGGGCACTAAAAATTTGCTTCTTAGACGTTGCTTTCGATCATCACGGCTTCCTCCAAATTTCTGCGTAATTCCTACTGACTAAGTACCTGTGTGGCTCAAATGAAGGTTCTAGACCATTTATGTACCTCTGCCTGTAGACTACAATGGAGAAAGAGTGATCTTGAGTTTTCCATTTGAAGTCTAAGAGCATGCCTGGAGGTGATGAAGCTCTAATTGTGGCGAGTGTGGCCCCACACTCTTCTCTAGATATATTTATACAACAGATTTAAACTGGCTTAACATTTACACCCCCACCCTAGTGAACTTCCAAGAACTAGCGTTCTAAAAGGGGTGGAGGTTGAAGGATCTGTATCAGAGAACACTCTTTCTTCATCAAACTAAAGTTGTCAGGACTCTTTGAGGGGAGCCAGGACAATTATACTGATAAAAGTTTAATAAAAGTTTAATACAGTGGTACCTCAGGTTAAGAACTTAATTCATTCTGGAGATCCATTCTTAACCTGAAACTGTTCTTAACCTGAGGTACCACTTTAGCTAATGGGGCCTCCCGCTGCCGCCGCGCCGCAGCCGTGCAATTTCTGTTCTCATCCTGAAGCAAAGTTCTTAACCTGAAGCACTATTTCTAGGTTAGCGGAGTCTGTAACCTGAAGCGTCTGTAAACTGAAGCATCTGTAACCTGAGGTACCACTATACCATATTTTTCTGTGTATAAGCCCCCCCCCCCCATGTATAAGACGACCCCTATTTTTTTGAACCCAAAATGATTAAGAAATCAATATTTTTGGAGTTCCCAAAGTCGTTGATTGCCCCATGGAAAAAAGTGTATGACAACCCCTATATATAAAACGAACCCCCCATTTTTTACTCAAAAAATTAAGGGAAAAAACCATTGCATTATACATGGGGAAATGAGGTAAGTTTCAGTTGTAGATGTTACTTCTGTCAGGTGTTTGTCCTTCAAAGTCAAACCACAGGTGCAGTGTAAGTTTTGTCTTCCTTTTGCAACTATCATATTTGAAGACTCTCCCTTGTTTGCAAACTCTTGCTGTATCTTTTTCACTCTTGCAGTTTCTAATATGACAGATACATTTTCACTTAGCAGACGTTTCCCTCCCTAGCAGTAGAAATCACAGCAGTGAATTATTCCATACATTGGGCGCAGATAACTTGTGACCCTCTGGATGTTGCTAGACTATGGCAGCCATCACCCTTGATCATTGGCCATACTGACTGGACTCAATGACAGTGTCTGAAGGGTCACAGGTTAGTTGCCCCCCTCACACATCTTTGCAAGTAAAGATGCCCAAAACTGGGCCTTCCTCTGGATGCTGGAGCATGGAACCAGGGCATATAAAGCAGCAGGGGAAGTTAAGCAGGTCTAGGTCTGGTCTGTGCCTGGATGGGAGACCACCTGTGAAGGATCACCATGGGAGAAAGGCTTAACTGCTCTTGAATGATGCCAGCTCAAATGAACTTTCTGCAGCACTGCAGGAGTAAGTGGGTGAGATGGCTATGATGTTAATTGTGTGAATGCAATTAATGTGTTCTTTTTTTGTTATGTATTAGGCAGGGGCCAGGGGGTTGGGAGGGATGGTTTAACTCTTACTCTCTCTGTCATTGTCCTCACAAACCATCACCTCCATTTGCATTTCAAGGACTTCCTCAGCTTAACGGTGGTTAATCTGGGAGCCCAGCAGAGCCCTGACACTCACTCATCCAACCTTTATCTGAACATGCAAACCTCAACACTGTGTAGTAGCATGCTAAACAGCAGGCTATTAGAGACGATAACAGTAAGCAAAATAAATAAATAAAGTGAGCATGAAGTGAAGGGGAGGGAGGAAAGCTGAGAAGGGAGAGGAGGAACGAAGGACTGTACAGTGGTACCTCCGGTTCTGCATGGGATCCGTTCCGGAGCTCCGGTCGGATCCTGAGGTGTGCATATCCGGAGGTGCCGCTTCTGTGCATGCCCGTGGTAAGTAGAGGTACCACTGTACTGTTCTCTTGCAATAATGTGAAACCCCTAATAAACTATAGATCAGAGAGAGAGAGAGAGAGAGAGAGAGAGAGAGATGGAAGTTTCCATTGACCCCTTTCAAAATCACAACTTTGGCCATTTTAATACTAAATTATTTAATAATAAATTAATATAACATCTGAAGGCAGCCCTGTTTAGGGAAGTTTTTAATATTTAATGTTGTATTGTTTTTAACACTCGACTGGGAGCTACCCAGAGTGGCGTGGAAACTCAGCTAGATGGGTAGGGTATAAATACTAAATTATTATTATGTTATTATTTTTGTGTGAAGTGGAGCAGCTGAGGGGTTTGGATCTGGCCCCTCTCAAGAGAGTAGAGCAGCTTAGATTCATGGCTAGCTCCACTCCTGCCCGCCCCCATAATGCTCTGCTTGGTGGGGTGGCATACAGGCTTTCACCAGCAGGTTCTGTCTACAGCTGTTTTCAGGTCTGCCCTGGGCGGTGTCTCTGTGGTGGTGGCCCCCACTCTGCATTGGTGGAGACCAGCAGGTGGCCAACCCTGCTGCATCCAACAACACAGATTGGGAGTTTAGATTTGCTGTTAGTGTCATGTCTGAAAATGCCCCAAGGTTTTAGTTGGCTGTCTTGTCTGATGTAAGGCCATAAAGTCCACTTCTTACATTTCCTTCTTCAGCAGCGAACAACTGAAAATGCATTAGCAGTGAAGGAAATTGTAATGTATGAAGAGGTCCTAATGTTCCATTAATTTTGGTTAGATGCCAATTAAGAGAAAAACAGGCCTTCCCTGCTCAGACCTACAACGAATCTTTTAAGTAATTGTATTAAGACCAACGTGTTTTGAATTATTATTTTTTCTAGTTAGGTTCTTTTGGCCTTGCTGCCATCATTTTCAGGTTGGGCTGAAAAGCATTCACAAGACATTGTAACTTCGGCCAAAAAAGAAGGAAGAGGGGGAAAAAGTGGTGTGTTTTGAGGTTAATGCTAAACTTCTGCAAGACATTATTTTAAGGTTTCAAAGAAAGATAGTGAGTTTCAGCATGTACCTGTCAGTGCTAAATGATTGTTCATTTCCTGTGAATTGGCAATAAAGTAATAAAATACATCTGGGAAAGCCAGGGCATGCTGCTTATTTATTTTTTTTAACTATCCATGAGCTGTATCCTTGACCAGCTGTGACACATTACCATGTGAACTCTTGGAATAACTTTTAAGAAAAATTCAATCACAGAAGATCTCAGCAACTGATCTGGAGGTCTGATGGAGGCAAGCAACTTGTCATAGCCAGTGTGTTGTGCTGGAAAGAATAGCGGACTTGGAGTCCTGGGTTCAAATTCCCCTCACCTTGTCAATGTCTCTCAGCTTAGCTTGCCTCAAAAGTCCATTGTGGGAATAAAATGGACCAAATCTGTGCAGACGATCATGGTCTCCTTAGATGGAATGGTGGTGTATAAATGTGTAAGATATCTGTGAAGACAAATAGGAACAGTGAGAATTTTAACACTATAGATAAGCATTTAACTAGTCTGAACAATTAATGCATAGAACAATCCAATTGTTTAATGCTTTTACTATATCTGCAATTAAACTTTACAACACCTTTCATGAAGGAAACACAATTATAAAAAGAAGGAGGTTACAGCTATTACCTGCTTTAACAATATCAAACAATAAATATTTCACCTGGACTGAAACTTTTCTGCCACTTGCTTCAGCTGGCATCATGAGGATCAATGACCATTATCATATACCTGACACTACAAATAAGCCTTCATACATCAAAACACTGAAAAGCCAGCAGTTGACTGAGGAACCAAAAGGCTTCTTTAACAATGCTCAATAAAAAGGATTGCCTGTTGTTGCCTTTTAAATAATGTGGCAGTTTCACCATTAGGACAATTTCCCAAACTTTTCCCATTTATTGATATACATCACAGAAAGCCACGACTGATCATCCACCTTAAACATACTGATCTTCCTGCTAGCACAAGGGATAATGAAACCATGACCCCTGGCTTAGTGTTACGTTCAAACTGGGAATCATGGTTTCTTTCGTGCCAGTCAAACGATGAAACCTTGTAGCCAAGGTTTGTTTTTGTCTTACAGATATTGGGTTTGTTTAAGCTTAAGGATTATGGGTGTTTTTTCCCCCATGGAGGACTGGGGAACTAAGTCAGACCCTGACCATTCCCAGCCACACCCCAGCAACACTCTTCAGACAAGGCTATGGGAATCTTTGAACCACTGCCCAGAGGGAAACATATCTGGCCCCTGGGAAATCATTCTTTGACACCCCCAAACACAAAGGCCCATGGCAACCAGCCCCATCCCACACCATGGTTCACCATGATGTGGAAACATGGCTAATACCACAAATATAGAGGTGACTGATTGCTTAGAAGGGGAGCTTCCAGTACAGTCACTGCACTCCCTGACTGCCGCTCCATTTCATCGAAATCTGTTGCTTTATACCTGATGTGCGATCAGACAGCAAAACAGATTTCCCCTGCCTGGTCTTTCACCAAAGTGGCAGGCAGACCTCCAGGTGTGTGAGGAGAGTGATAACTCCTGCAACTGTTGCTGTTTTACAATTGTTCACAGTTGAAAAGTTGGTGGGCTGCGGAGACAGGAAGGGAAAAGGTCACAAGAGGACAGTGCCCCTTGCCAGCATCAGGTTTCAGACGAAGGATTCATAAGGGGGGAAATCAAGAACATTTGGACTTAATTATAGCTCTAATCTGGCAAATCAGGAACAGTTGTTTGCCAGAGATATTGAACGATGTAGGGACGTTTCTCCGGCTCATTGAAATATCACTTTGTAGAGTTTTCTGCTACTTAGAAGAAGATAGGAAGACATTGATACCACTCTGTTATTATGAGGCTCTCTTGAGTACGCAGCACAGCTTCTCTCAAGCAATAGCTGTCGTGTAAAAATGGGGAGAGGTGCCCTGTGACAAGGTGTGGCTTGATACAAATCCCACACATAGGCAGATCTGAGTTTCATGGAATATCTTTCCAATCCATGTGTGTGTTAAGGCATATTTTGTTTGAATGTAGAGTACCTGAGCTACCCATGTTTCCTGATGAGTTGAACTCAGCATTTTCATAATCTTGTGGAAGCAGGGCATTGTATATATCTAATTAACTTGCATTTTGAATGCTCCTTGAGTTGTTCAAACGAATGAGGTTCTTCTGCTAGAAAACTCATGTCCAATTTAGAATCTTCTTTTGGCCAGGGTGGACAAAAGGGGTTGTAGTAAACCTCAGCAGTGTTGCCAAATGAGAACATGTGCTTTCTGATGCTCTTTGCCAATAGATCAAAAGATCCAGCAGATCTAAGCCATGCACAAGATGAAAGAAAAGGAGGTCAGCGGCTGGAGGATGCTCAGTTCACCAAACCAGGAGTGGGGGAGAGGAAGGGGTGTGCAGAGGCATTTTGGGAAAGTGAATAGGAAAAGTGGGGGAGGGGACCCACTGGGCAGGAGAAGGGCACAGTGAACAAAGAAGTACAATATAAGGAAAGACAATGTAAATTAGAATTTTACAATTGTCAACTAGTTAAAAATAAACCCAAAATGTACCTCAAAGAACTCTGTCTGAAACAGCATGCACAAAGCCACATTCATTTACAGACAAAGCTGTCTTATCTAGAGGAAGTATAAAATATTGCTGGGTGAATCTAGTGGCACCCTTTATTGTCTATATCAGGTATGGCAACAGGATATCGGAAAGGGAAATCATTCCTAAGCAAGATTTAAAGAAAATTCTTTTTCAGTTGAATCATAGGTGGTGTCTGATTCCTCATACTCTGAGTGAGATAACTCATATGACCAGTCCAAATTGCTGGAGGGTGTGTGGAGGGTTAGGTACATTTTACCATAAGTGGGGGACTTGCCCAGTGAGTGATGAGTTTTGGAAGAACATTTTTCCTGTGCTCCAATTGATTATGAGGCATTTGTTGGCACCATGGAGACAAAAATATATTTTATAAGTGTGTTGGTTTCTTTCTTCTTCTTTTTTTGGTCTTTATTATGGCCCATATGGTGGTAGCCTGAAATTGGAAATTAATAACAGCTAGTTTGATGGAAGAATGGTATTCTCAGATTTGGCTGGTGGCTCAATTTGTCAATTGAGAGAAATTGAAGAGAAAAATACGTTTTGTGTGAAACTGTTTTATTAAATATGTTTCAGTCAAAGAACATGATTGGCTTCTTCCATCAACTTTATGGAGTGATAATATAGGCTGAGTTAATTTTTCTTCTCTAGTTGATTACTTCCATGATGGTTCCCTGATTGCTTCACTTAGTGCTTGTTTCTGTGTTATAGATTGTATATTTTAGGAGTTTTTTGTTGTCTACTTGTTTTGCTTTTATGTTTGCAGTAACCAAATATGTGGGCGTATCTGCTCTAAGTTTTTATTGTTTCTTTACTTGTTTTTCTTTTATATGGAAAGTCATAACAAACTGTTTTTAAAAACCAAAAACAGGAAAGGAAAAGACAGGAATGAAAAAAGAGAAAGTAAATGCATACAACAACTCTGTTTAAAAAGTTAGCAGAGAAATTGATTGCTGTGAGGATCGCAAAGAGGAGAAACACCATGGGACACCTGTTGCAGCAAAACTGGACACTTTCATCTGCTCCACCTATCATTATTATTATTATTATTATTATTATTATTATTATTATTATTATTATTATACCATGCCCATCTGGATGGGTTTCCCCAGCCACTCTGGGCAGCTTCCAGCAAAAACATAAGAAGATGTCAAACATTAAACAATAAAACATGTATCTCCTGTGGCTCTTCAGCCACAGCAGCTTCTGTAATTCTCCAATGGTTTGAATTTACCCCTGAAGGCAAACTCTTCCGTTGTCTCCCAAGACAGACGGATGCCCACAACACCTTAAGTACGTTCACACAAAAGGTTAATTTCTACTTAACTTTCTTCTGTTATCAGTAGCAGGGTAGACTATTTTCCTAACCAGCTTCAAATACTGCATGGTTTTATTCTGTGCCTACTGTGTAAAATGGGCAACATTTCCTTTTCCCAGATTCAGGGCAAATGTCAGGAGATATGTGCATCAAGGATTCGTACTCCTGAGGATGATTAGCAGAAAACTAATCAAAATTAGTTTTCTATGGTTTTAGCCGCATTTTGGGCCATGGGTGTATTTACAAGCTGTGGAAACCAATGTCTTAATTTCAGCAAAGGGAGGGGCAGAGGAAGGGGACCTTGTGGGTGCCAGGGAAGGCCTCTGTGGACATATAGAATCACAGAATTGTACAGTCGGAAGGGCCCACAAGGGTCATCTGGTCCACCCCCTGCAGTGCAGGAATCGTTTGCCCAAAGTGGGGCTTGAACCCACAAATCTGAGAATAAGAGTCTCATGATGTACCAACTGAGCTATCCCAGGTGCAGGTATGTTACATTCACATATTATACTTCACAGTCTTAAAAAAATGGGTGTGAATCTGCCCCTCATAGAGTTTGTCAAGCATTACTATGGTACCAAAAAGAAACAGCTCAATGACTGGACTTGTTGCTTTCTAAAATACTGTTATCAAGGGAAGCCATTACATTTATTTACTACTTACTCCTCAAAATCCCTTAATACTGTAGCTAACTCAGAGGCAGTACAAAGGCTATGTTTCTCTTTTTAGTGTGTGTGCTTGTGTGTTTTATAAGGAGTCCATATAGAAACTTCCCTTGATCAAAGATATTTTTTAAACATGTGGGAACAATTCTTGCAACTGTTTTTTGTTTTGTTTTGGTGGATTTCTTTTTCTTTGCCACTGTTTTGATCCTTTGTATTTGTGGTAGCTCAATGCTTCTTTAAAAAAAAGAATGCTATAGCTAAATAGAAATGCAACAAAACACTGTCAGCCAGTCATCTGTCTCTTTCCCAAGCCACTCTTAGAATGCTGGTGGACATCAAAGAAACCTCTGATCCTCCAGAACTTGTTGGGCTCCAACTTGCGTCAGCCACCCAGCATGGCCAACGGTCATTTGCGATGGGAGCTGAGAATTCAGCAAAATCTGGATGGCTGCAGGTTCTCCCTTGCATCTTGTAATGTAGTAGTTCAGTTTGATCCCAGATGTGTTTCATGGGAAGTAATTCCTATTGAGAGATGGGTGGCGTCCGTAGTCCCCAAATAAGGGTGTGCTCACATTTGCATCTTAAAATGCGGCAAGGTCATCCCCTTGCATTTCAGTTTGCATTTGTTCACTTCAGAAAATGGGGAGGGGTGACCCTGATCCTGCAACACACCCCTCCCAGAACTCCCATTCATGAAGCTGTCATCTGTACATGGTGCAATGGCTGTCTCAAATGCTTACATTACGGCTTACTCCACATCCAGTTTTCTAGTTGGATTGAAGCTGGTTGGGGAGGCAGGGAACCCTCTTCAAATAGCAGCGTTGGTCAAGAAACTGCAGGATGGATGTGGCTAATTGGAGCACAGTGGTGAAGAGTATGTGGCAATGCCAACATACCCTAAGAATGCACAGGTCTGCAGTTCTGATCTTTTTTAATATTAAAAAATAGCAAATAGCAAAACTGAATAAGTATTCAGATTTAGACAGCATATGCTGAAGATTACTATTTTTTATCCTAGAAATAGTCCTATGATATGCATTTTATAATTTTCTGCTGTTAGCCACGCTGAGAACAATGCTTTTGAAGAGCTTTGTATAAATATATTAAATGAATACATCTGAATAAACTTTTTACATTGCTGGGCAATTGAAGTTAGTCATTCCAGTCCTATTTCCTTCAGGATTTCAGCCCTGTACAACACAGTAAACCTGACTGGCATGTAATTTTATATATGCACTTCCTGAAAGCATGGGTATCTCGTGGCTTGAGGAGAGGAGATGTATTGGATCAGAGCAGTGAAAACATTTGTATAGACATGCCCAAAAAGTTTCAGAAAAGAGTGTATTGTTTCTTACATTGAATCTGCTCTTTGGGGATCCACAATGCTTTGCAGTTTGTGGAAGAGACAGAGCAGAGAGAACAAGGGGCATCCACCCATCCATCTCTCTCTCTCTCTCTCTCTCTCTCTCTCTCTCTCTCTCTCTCTCTCCCTCTCCCTCTCTCCCTCCCTCCCCTCCCCCACCCACGGCTCAATGCAATGATAGAGACCCTGGCCTGCTTTGCCAAACTCCAGAGTTAGCAGCCGTCTGCACAGATGGCTGAGGTCACTAATGAGATAATCGTTCGAACACAGTGCATCTTTAACCACATACTTGAGTTAGGTTTCATAAAGCTTGCTTTGGTCAAGGCAGAAAATACTGAGGGCAAATGAACTACAGCAATACTGTATTCCTTGCTAGAAAGTATCCAGCAAGAGCTGATATGTTTGTTTATTTCACAGGCTGAGATAACACCCAGTAAACAAAGTACCTAGGTGGTGAACATAACACATCCATAAAACAGTATGAACAACTTGGAATAAATTATGTTCATAAACAACATCATTTATTAATTTATTTGTTTAAGACGTTTTAAAATCAACGCTTCAGCTGAAAAGGAGTAGCTTACAGATCCAAAAAGAAAAAGAAAAAGCAAGGTTGTTCTTGCCATCAGGTTCCAATCTAAAAGACATGACATAAAAAGAAAAAGTGATGAGAAGGGGGAGTCAAATTCAGGCTGTAGTTCTTAAAGTTACAGTTCTCAAAATAACCAGCTGGGATGGCAGCAGTTCAGATCGCCTTATGCAATGGCTGCCACCGGGTGACGGATGTGAGGGAGCCAAAGGCAGCTGGACTAATGGAGTGGCCTTGCTTCCCTTCTCTCTCTGTGTTCCAGTCTGATGGAATGGCTGCCCCAGTGTTCCCAGAACGTGCTTTCTTGTTGTCTGTGTCATGCTCTGGGAACAGATTTTCAAAGGGCAACAGTTGCCCTTTTCTCCAAAAAGCTTTACTTTTGAGGACTAGTCTATCCAACACACAACTCAGGTCCTGGGAATAGGAAATGCAGGAGGAGGAGATGGGCAGATGCTTTCAATTTCTTTCATTCACAATAATGATCTCCGACAAATTCTCAAAATATTCGTATGTGACCTCATGATTCAACTGCAGCCCAGACAGCTTGAGAGATTGTAAGAAGGGCTCTGTTTTTCAGAAGAATGCTGACTACTTATCCCCACCACCACTACCAATAAAGAGCCATTGAAAAGTCATAAGATGCAAGAACAGAACAGAAACACACAAAACAGCTAATCCCATTGGAATAATGCACTTATTATATAGTGTTGCCTTTCTGCTTTTTTGGAAAGCTCTTCAGACTGACTAGGCTGCTTCTCACTTCTGCATCTAAAACATTTGCAGCGAACAGTTTGCCATCTGTTAACTAGGAATAACCATGACCCACAAAATATTCCAGGCCAGTTTTGCTTGTGAGTGTGTCATTTATTGTTCAGGTTGGTTCTGTCCTAGCGTATCTGCAGATGCATCTGACTACAGTGCAATACTAAACTGTGTTGTGAATACATAGGGCATTTTCACAGTAATGTTAAAATGTTTTGGTTCTTTTTGCATTTTCTCAGACTGTAGATAACTAAAACATCAAACCTACACACAATTTTTAAATTGCCCACTTTTGCTTTCTGCTCTATGTTCACAACATTGTCATGTGGGCACACAAACAGCATGATCAAAGGCAGCATGGGTACAGGCCTAAGTGTGCGCTCGGTGGCTGGCACTGGTGAAACAATTTCCCTTCTATTCCAGATTTGTTCCACTTGTTGATCTAGCTCAGTATTGTATATTCTGATGGACAGAGCCTCTTCAGGGTCTCAGGCAGAGGAACATCACCTGCTCCAGAAAGGATCACTTGCATCCTTTCACCAGGGATGCTCGGG
Organism: Podarcis gaigeae; assembly: GCF_964106915.1. Lineage (NCBI taxonomy): Eukaryota > Metazoa > Chordata > Lepidosauria > Squamata > Lacertidae > Podarcis > Podarcis gaigeae. The sequence goes on from NC_139688.1 coordinate 20,034,135, forward strand.
GTTGACTCTGGGATATACATTCTGCACAGAGTGTGTCCTCTACAACTGAGCTATGGTCAAGGTGACTAACTAGCATCCCTTGTAAACTATATTCGAAGTTTAAATTTGTGCTTGGCTAAGATGGCTTTCCGTGCCATGGCACAAAACAGAACATGCAAAAACTTCAGGGAAGTTTTTAATGTGTGACATTTTAATGTATTTTTAATCTTTGTTGGAAGCCGCCCAGAGTGGCTGGGGAGACCCAGCCAGATGGGCGGGGTACAAATAATAAATTATATTATTATTATTATTATCTGATCATGAGCAAAATTCCCTTCTCCATCTATATCTAGATCTATGAAGAGGCTCATGGAGTCTAGCATCCTGTAGTATCTCTTCCTTGCTGTAGCTCCCCGGTACACAGTGATGCACACCCTTGTTCCCTGCAGCCATCCAGACTATGGGATGCGGGCTAGATTAAAATAGTAAGTACCCACTGGCGCATTCATAGCTGCAGAGTCGGGTGAAAAACCAGGGTAAAATTTTTATAATACTTAATTCCCACTTAATTCTTTGGGACTTGCACAGGACTGCAGCCTCACAACAGGTGTGGCTTCGTGTGTGAGGAATTAAGAGGAAAAAAGAAGAGACACCCAGTCAACAGGAGTGCGGCTTTATTTGTATGTTTATTTATTACAATGACCCAGCAGGCGAGCTGAAGGAATCCCTTTTCCCGCCGAACGCTGCCTTCCACCTTCCTCCCGCTGCCGCCTTGCCCAGAGAGCCAAAGGCGAGGCGGGAGGGAGGGAAAAGGAGCGTCTTCCGCGAAGTCCTGAGAGAAACGACGCTCTCACGAGCCTGCACGCCAAAAGCCTCAGAACCGCCTGACCTCCGTGACGTCGCCCGGCGCGTGACGCAGCCGCGCAGAGGAAGAGGAGGGGTGAGAAGGGAGGGCTCATAAGTAATCCCCCCGCGTTCTTCGCCTTTCAAAGCCGCATCTACCACAATAAGCAGCATTCGGCCGGGCGCGCACGCGCGGGAGGCTGACTCAGGACTCTTAACGGTTTTCTCCTCTCCCCCCTCCACCCCAGTTCCTTCAGCCGGACCTCAAAAGCGCGCATTGGTATCTTCTGACGCAGGACCGTGTGCGCCGCCCCGGCTCCTTCCCCCGTGTGGAGTTTCGTTGCCCTCTAGGGGAGGAGGGAGAGGATGTGGGAGAAAGAGCGCACGGGGTTTCTTGGGCGGGCACTCTCGCGCTCCTCCCCTTTTGGGAAGCTCTTTTCGGCCGCCTCAGAAATTCGCCGTGACGTGGGAAACCTTGGCCTTCCAGATGTTTGGTGGGACTGCAACTCCCGGCAGCTGCGGCCAGCATAGGAGCAATGGGGGTTGTCGTACGACAAAATCCAGAGGGGTCAGAGGCAGTGCCCAGTGCCAGGCTATTTTGAGTCCTAGGAAAGGCAGACTACTTGCAAACTCTACCCCCCCCCCCGCAAAACAGTTGCTAACTTCAATTTTCAAAAGCAGATGTAGAAAAAACCCCAACGAAAAACACAGCACTGCTAAATCTATTTTAAGTTGCAAGAAAAAGTAATGCAGCAATCTTGGGCTATCTTTCCCAAATGCAAAAGGAAACGTTTCAGCACACAAATCTGACCTTGTGAATTGTGATGTTGAGTTTTTAAGTCTCTTAAATGTTTTCCTTTTCAGGCATGCCAAAATCTCATTTTGCATGTCTTTTCCTTGACAATTTTTTTTTGTCACCAATTCCTTCAGGTCAAGTCTCTTTTGAAACATTGTGGATCAAGAAACAAGCAAACAAACAAAAATTGCTTCCAGTAGCACCTTAGAGACCAACTAAGTTTGTTATTGGTATGAGCTTTTGTGTGCATACACACTTCTTCAGATACTGGTATCTGAAGAAGTGTGCATTGATACAGGTATCCGAATAAGTGTGCATGCACACGAAAGCTCATACCAATAACAAACTTACTTAGTCTCTAAAGTGCTACTGGAATGAATTTTTTTATTTTGTTTCGACTATGGCAGACCAACACGGCTACCTACCTGTAACTAGAATTGTGGAGCATATGTGGGTTTTTATAAGTTTGAACTTTGAGAAATGGCGTTCACCTCTTGTGGCTGACACTGGCATAAACTTCAGAAGCCTTTCGGCTATTGCTGTTAAGTCCACAGCACAGATCTTCAGCATCAATTCCTTTGTTTCCATTGTGCATCAACGATTTTTCCAAATTCTTCATAGAATTGTAGAGTTCGAAGGGGTCCCAAGGATCAGTTAGTCCAGCCCCCTACAATGCAGGAATCTCAGTTAAAGCATCCATGACAGACAGCCATTCAACCTCTGCTTAAAAGCCTCCACCATCTTCCAAGGGATACTGTTCCACTTGTAGGCTTAGGTACATCATCACACCTGCAGCCCACAAGGTAATTTTTGGTCAATTGCAATTGGCTTGCAGCTGAATTTAAATCAGCTTCCTTCGTTTGTAGCAGGTTGCTTCTCAGATTGACTTCAAAAAGGATGTACCATGTAACAAGGGATACCACAAACTGTGACCCTTCAAAGGTCAGTACTGCGTCCCTCTAAGGTCTGAGCCCCTTTTGACTGCCTAGTTCATGGGTAGGCAAACTACAGGTTATTTGTGGGGCCTGCCTGGTGTTTTTACATGAATAGAATGTGTGCTTTTATTTAAAATGCATCTCTGGGTTATTTGTGGGGCATAGGAATTCGTTCATTTCCCCCCTCAAAATATAGTCCAGCCCCCCCCAATAAGATCTGAGGGGCAGTGGACTGGCCCCCTGCTGAAAAACTTTGCTGACCCATGGCCTATTTGGTCACAGTCTCTCTCTCCCCCCCACCTTGGGTTATTCCTCTCTCCCTGTGTGTGCATCAGCAGGGCAGGTAGAAATTCAACGGTTCAGGCCCATAGTCAAAACTATGAAGGTTAAGAGACTTTAAAGTTATATGTGTGTGTCTGGGGGGGGAGGGGAGTTGTTTACTGCAAGTTGACATATAGGTGACTTGCCTACCTGCTAAATATGTCTTCCCTGATTTAAGCTTGGGGGGGGGGAATCATTGAAGGGGGATGCTATATTCTGAAGAGAGTACTCCCACAGCATCTCCCCTTATGGCTGTTTGCTTAATGTACTGTCTTTCATTCATAGTTTCCAACAAAATCATAATCAAATCATAAAACAGATAGGCAACAGCAGGTGCAACTATCCCCAGGATAGAGATGCTATGATGTGAACGGTGGGTGACAGAATTTCAGGCTGTCATGCAGGTGCAAAAGACATTGGAACCCTACTTGGAAAAAGTGGTAACCCTGTCCTCTCTCCAGTTTTCTAAAATTTTATCAAGTATTTGCTCTTTTAAGTCATTAATCAAACAAGTGAACACATTCTACATCAGGAAAAGTTTCTCCTACCTTCCTTAGTTTTTGTAATATTGGGAGGATATTACGTAATCACAATATTTATCCATGCTAAGTCAAGTGTTACCATACTGCATATTAAACCATTGGCCTACGAAAAGACTTGGACATATTCATATACAGTGGTACCTCGGGTTACAGATGCTTCAGATTACAGATGCTTCAGGTTACAGACTCTGCTAACCCAAGAAATAGTACCTTGGGCTAAGAACTTTGCTTCAGGATGAGAACAGAAATAGTGCGGCGCCTGCGGGAGGCTCCATTAGCTAAAGTGGTACCTCAGGTTAAGAACAGTTTCAGGTTAAGAATGGACCTCCAGAACGAATTAAGTTCTTAACCCGAGGTACCACTGTACAGTATATCCAACATTTTCGTTTTGTAATACATGTTTTGAGGATACCTAATGTATTTATTTGTGGCATTCCACCATTTCTTTACTTTCCCTACATTTTGTAGCTATTCAATGATAGTGAACATATTTCAGAAGCACTTGTAAGATCCATTTCTTTAGTAGTATGTCTTTCTCACCCAATTTGTTTATTCCTAATTCTATGTGATTTCACTGTGTATGACAGAACCTGGAACTTCAAATTTACTTTATTTTTCATTTTACTTCCCAGATCCATTTTCTTTTTGTCTTGTAGTATTGTGACAGCCAATCTTATACATGTTTACTTGGAACTAAGTCCTGCTGATTCAATGGAGCTCACACATAAGTGAATGTTTATAAATTTGCAGACATAGTTTTATGGAATTAGAAATGCTGCAACGTTTCTTTGTTGGCCTCTCAATATCTCAAAGTTCTTCAGTTATTTACTATGCTGTGTTCAAAAAGATGTAACAGGCGACAGGTTAAGTACCATATTTTTCGCTCTATAGGACGCACTTTTTTCCCTCCAAAAATTAAGGGGAAATGTGTGTGCATCCTATGGAGCGAATGCAGGCTCCTTGGCTTCAGCGATAGCAACGCGAAGCCTCCAAAGTGTAGAGGGAGCACTCCCTCCACGCTCTGGAGGCTTCGTGTTGCTTTCGCTGAAGCCTGGAGACCGAGAGGGGTGGGTGTGCACCGACCCTTCTTGCCCTCCAGGCTTCAGGAATAGCCGCCTGAAGCCTGCGGAGCGCAGCGCAAGTTCCCACTGCGCTCTGCAGGCTTCAGGTTCCTTTCGCTGAAGCCGGGAGAGCAAGACTCTCCTGGCTTCAGTAGAGAGGGAGAGCTGCGCAGCGCCCCTTCAGCCAAGCGGGAGGAGAAATGGAAGGGGCTCCATTTCTCCAGCTGCTTGGCTGAAGGGGCGCTGAGCAGAGAGGGAGAGAATGCTTTTTTCTTGTTCTCCCCCTCTAAAACAAGGTGCGTCCTATGGTCAGGTGCGTCCTATAGAGCGAAAAATACGGTAATAAATTTTGAAGTGAGGCAGTAGCACTGGATTACAGAAGTCTCTTCCTGTCCAAAATCGCTTCCGGACAACCTTTTTATTGAGCGTACTTTGTGAACTGTTCATGGGATGTTAGATGGCATTGCCTCGGGCAAGTGGCATTCCACACTTTCCAGGACATTTTTATATCACTTTTATAGCAAAACCTGATATTTTGGAGAAAGGAGGGTTGTTGTGCAAGTCCTTCAACTGCACTTAAATTGCACAACCTGGATTTTCCAGTATGTGCGTGAATCCCACCTAAATATAGTGAAAGTCTGAAAGTGCCCCAAATCTCTTGATACTGGATTAAATATATCACCAGCTTGATATACCTTGCTTATTTTACCATATGAAACCATATGACAGGAAAACATATATGTATTATTTACCATCTTCTATAGTTGCTTTTTGGACCTCTAATGCAGTGCACGCATCTGTGGATCTTGTACCTGTAGTTATTTTATGGAGAGGGACCTGATTGCACCTGATTTGCAAGTGAAAGGTCTGGGATTTATTCCTGGTTATCTCCACTTCAAAGGCTCTTGGGCCACAGGTGATGGGAAACACTTTTTTCTGAGACCCTGGAGAGCTGCTGTCAGTCTGAAGATAATCCTTGGTTAGATGTTATAAGGCAGATTTCTGTGTTTCTGTAAATTATAAAAATAATTGTTTTGTGCATGGAATTAGAATGGCTAACAAACATACATAGAAAATTAATCTGTCTTTATGACTGAGAGCTGTGTGGCAACCATAAGTCAGAATGAGGTGTTCCGTGTGCCTGAGTCTAAAGACTGGCAGCGAGAAAGCAAAATAAAAGAGAGATGTTGTATTATGGTAGCATTATGATTGTTATGTGCTAGGTACTGACATAGGCTGTGACTGTGAGTCCAGTGAATTTCATTATCTTTCAGTGTGATAGTCCTGTCTTCTTTTGAAGTACTATTAGACTACTGAAACCACAGACTAAATAGGCAAATCGACATAATTTGACTCAAGTAAGTGGTTCCTTTCTTTGAGCCCAGCGGGAAGCAGAATGGTTATTTCCCCGCCATATTTATCCTTGCAAAGCTGAATCTGTTGTAAATTGGGCTGAGGAAATGAGGCAGTACTATTTATTCTGGTCTTAGAGGGCCATTAGCTAAATTTCTGCTGAATGCAGAAAAATTATGAGGGCAGTGGTGATGCTTTGGTTCCAAGGTCATTTATGGTGAAATGAAATGTGTCACTGAACTCATCTTTTGTTTTACCTTGTTCCAAAATGATGATTCAATAAGTGCAACTTGTTGCAGCAAATATTGAAAGTAATCAAATATAAGTAGAATAAAAATAAAATAATGTAAACAAAGGTGGGAGCTGCTCTGTAAAATACTGTTATGCACATCCCAGCTTATTTAGGTGCAATGCTCCAGAATTCAGTTTCCTTTGGAGACATATACAGTAGCATCATTTGCTTTATTTACAAATAAGTAAGGCAGACGTTTACTTTCCCACTGGAGCACAGTACCTATTTATCTACTTGCACTTTCGAACTGCTTAGGTTGGCAGGAGCTGGGACCAAGCAATGGGAGCTCAACTGCTGACCTTCTGATCAGCAATCCCAAGAGGCTCAGTGGTTTAGACCACAGTGCCACCCGCGTCCTGTTTCTGTGTGCTTCTCTGGTTTTGGTGTACTGTTGTGCCAGAAGCGGCTTAGTCATGCTGGCCACATGCTCCGGAAAAACGGTCTCCGGACAAATGCTAGCTCCCTTAGCCTGTAAAGCGGGATGAGTGCCGCAACCCCAGAGTCATCTGCGACTGGACTTAACTGTCAGGGGTCTTTTGCCTTTACCTTTTAAGGCAGTCATATTGGAGGTTAAGGACTCCTGTTGCAGGGAATACAATTTCTAATCCTGCATGAAGTTCCCTAGGGATTCACTACTTCAGGCTTCCTCAACCTCGGCCTTCCAGATGTTTGAGACTACAATTCCCATCATCGCTGACCACTGGTCCTGCTAGCTAGGGATCATGGGAGTTGTAGGCCAAAAACATCTAGCGGGCCGAGGTTGAGGAAGCCTGTACTACATCCTCAGTTTTGGTCAACTCCAACTGAAAACATACAACTACTATATATCCAAATTAAGATTTGCTACAAACTGTTTCTTGGTCCTTCCTATTAGTTTAGGGGTGTTTCCTTCAAAAAAACTTCAAAAGGTTAGGTACTAGGTAGCCAAAATTTAATCTGTACTTCAGGTTGCATTAGACCACAAACCATGCATAAAAAACCATACCATAGAATAGTTAGGTTGTTTACAATTCAGTGCCAAGATTTGTGGTGCTCGAATATATGGTTATGATGGTACTAACAATGTGCCATAAAACTGTAAAGTTCCAGTGTTGAGCAGTACAAATTTAAGTCTGAGTGGATACCATTGTAATGTATCATGGTATTTGACGAATGATTGTTGCAGAGACCTCAGTGACTTTTTCCCATAGCTGTCAACTTACAGATTTGAAAATAAGGGACCAGCAGCCTTGAAAATAAGGGACCAGCAGCCAAAATAAGGGACCTGCAGCCTCACCTGTTCCAGGCACTCCAGCCTTCCTATCCTCCTGCAGTCTGTTCAAATTCATGCTGGTAGCTTCGAGAACACTGTCCAACCAACTTTGTAACCAGGGGTTCAACTGAATAGAATCTGAATCACATGCACCACAAGGCCTATGCAGCCTCAACTTAAGATGGCTCCCCGGCCTGGCTTTGCACTGCAAAGTTTGCAGCAGCACGTGCAACAAAATGGCGTTCGGCATTCAAAAACCCCCTCAGCTTGCATTAACTAGCCACACACAAGGCATTCAAGCTCCACCCCCCAGTCATTCTTAGACTTCTTATTGGGTGAGCAACACAGCCAAGCAACACAGTTGGAGCCTCCCTCCTCCCTGGCCGGCAGGGAGGGAGGGAGAGGAGCTGCTTCCTTTGAAATTTAAGGGACATCATTTAAGGGACATTTAAGGGACATCCATCAATAAGGGACAGCAGCGGGACATGGTGCTGGAATAAGGGACTGTTCCTTCAAATAAGGGACACCTGACAGCTATGCTTTCCCCCACTTCTAACGTTCTTATGAATAGTAGATTTTCACTGATAGGGTAATAGTGATTTAGACTGTTAGGCTTTTTGTTGCTATTGAACAATGTGAAAAGAGTTAGTGCTCATAAATGGTTTCGAATTCTGAACTTTATCCTTATAAATAACCCCTGGATAAGTGTTTTATACTGTATATAACAAATTTCAAGGTTTGTAGCAACTGAGATACAGCTGAGGCTTGTTTTCTATGCTTTAGCAAAGCATTAAGTAATTTCCATTCCAAGAAGTGGAACAGTTTTATAGTAATCCTTTTAATATATGCACTCTGAAAAACATATCTGTGATCCTCCAATGCTGTAGCACTGAAGAATGAAATCGCCTTCTTTTTCTACTTCTTTTCTTTTTCTTATTTGTCCCCCCCCCCCAAAAAAAATTAAAATAAAATTGGAGAAAGCAGAAGTTTCTCAATAGGGGAAAAATATTTTCACTTGCTTAGTTCATGACTACAAAAGTACATGAATATTATAAGTGGTTAGTGGTAGAAGACTTTTGCAGAAATATATACTTTTTATACATTTCTTTGTATTTGCACCAGGGAAATCTTCTGGTCCTCATGGAATAGCAAGAGTTAAGTACAACGGTCTTGAATGAAATAATTCTAGAACTTTCTGGACAGTCGCTCGTGTCATGTGTTGTCAGGAATACTTAAGATGATATGATTCAGTGTCTTTCCACCATGCACAATCTGCTGCATTAAATAGTTGAAGCTAGCACGTTTCAGTGCATGATCTCAGTTTATCCCTCTTGTTCCAGTCACATGCTCACAAATAGCACCTGATCATACTAGGATATCAGCTTCCTGTGAAAACCATGATACATGTGCAATATATTTGGACTAGGAAAACTGAATGGGCAAGAAAAGCAATCTGAATGAATCCAAAAGTTGTATTTAAATGATACAGAAATGTATGTCAAAAATCTTCAAATTCATTTTCTGGAAATGTGTATTCCCATGAGGATGCTGCTGGCCATAATTTGTCTTCCTTTTTCACAGCTCTTTTCCGTGTTTCATATACCCAAGTGTTAGGTTTGGTGTGATTACATTGCAAACATGTTAGGCTTGAGTACAGGCATGAGGTAGTTGTCTTCAATATTTTGAATAGATGGAAGAATTGCTTAAAAACTGGTATTTACTAGTGACCCCACAACATTTCAATAGTATTGTTTTTGGTTTTCTTGGACCATTAACGTATTTTTAAAAATATATTTTCAAAAGCCCTCTTACAACATTGCCTTGTATTGGATATTATGACATTTTCTTTCTTCTTTAGTGTATAATAGAAAGAAAATCTCATAACAGCTTGCTAGATTGCCATCATTCCCAGGAGCTGAAGTGCGTAATGGGTGTAATGAAGAGCATCAACAATATAACATTCCCACCCCTCAATTGACACTTGACAATTTTGTAACCTGATTCACCTGCACTCTCTAAGCATTCAGATTTCTTTGTAATTGTCTGCAGAGCTGAAGCTTTTTATAATGTATTACTGGATCTTGGGAGATTCTTTGAAATAAATAAGAATGAAAGCACCATTAAAGTTCAAAAAGATCAGGATAAAAACAATAACCCTCTATTAAGTTCACAGTACAGTGGTTCCTCGGGTTACATACGCTTCAGGTTACATACGCTTCAGGTTACAGACTCCGCTAACCCAGAAAATAGTACCTTGGATTAAGAATTTTGCTTTAGGATGAGAACAGAAATCGTGCGGCAGCAGCGGGAGGCCCCATTAGCTAAAGTGGTGCCACAGGTTAAGAACAGTTTCAGGTTAAGAACGGACCTCCGAAATGAATTAAGTAAACCCGAGGTACCACTGTACCTGATTTTTTTGAAAGTGAATTTCCCATGCGCTGAAATTTTAAAATCAAGATATTAATGTATGTGCTGGTTTTGCACTGCATGCTTGCCATCCAAAGCTGGTAGCCACTGGTAGGGCGTACCCAGAAGTTCATTACTTTAACCTTCTGTTCTTGAATGAAGCTGCCCTTGATTTCTTAATTTTACAACATATTTACAGAACAATGCCTCGACTCCTGGACAGGAAGCTGACTCAGAAATGTCCTGTGTCATCTGTGTTTGGCCTAGGGTGCCATGTATCCTACTTTACAGAGGGCAGTTCTTTCTTTTAAGGAGTCTTCCAGCTGAAGGGCTGCCCTGTGCAAGTCTACTTAATGAAGAACTACATTCCTGGACTCCACATGTATATGTGAAATCATGTAAACTGGGGAGGCACTGTTGAGAGTGGCCGGGAAACAGCTCTCCCTTGGCAGATCCCATCCATCCCACCTGCCTTCCCCATGCATGTGCACACCCTGCCTGTTTCTGGTGACTGGAAAGTTAATCTTCCGTTCATTAGTGCAATACATTTTATTTCTATTTAAATGATAGTAATTCTTTCTAGGGACACGGGTGGCGCCATGGGTTAAACCACAGAGCCTAGGACTTGCCGATCAGAAGGTCGGTGGTTTGAATCCCCGTGACGGGGTGAGCTCCCGTTGCTCGGTCCCAGGTCCTGCCAACCTAGCAGTTCGAAACCACGTCAAAGTGCAAGTATATAAATAGGTACCGCTCCGGCGGGAAGATAAACGGTGTTTCTGGTTCGCCAGAAGCGGCTTAGTCATGCTGGCCACATGACCCGGAAGCTGTATGCCAGCTCCCTCGGCCAATAAAGCGAGATGAGTGCTGCAACCCCAAAGTCGGCCACGACTGGACGTAATGGTCGGGGTCCCTTTACCTTTACCTTTAATTCTTTCTAAATTTGCATCTATACAGTGGTACTTTGGGTTAAGAACTTAATTCGTTCTGGAGGTCTGTTGTTAACCTGAAACTGTTCTTAACCTGAGGTACCACTTTAGCTAATGGGGCCTCCTGCTGCCGCTGCGCCACTGCTGCACAATTTCTGTTCTCATCCTGAAGCAAAGTTCTTAATCCAAGGAACTATTTCTGGGTTAGCGGAGTCTGTAACCTGAAGCGTATGTAACCGAGGTACCACTGTACTTAAAAATCAAATTTTATGCAGAAGTGTGTCCTCTTTTGGGGGGATGATTGCTTGAGTTTGGCAGGGCAGGTAGTGGGTTAGATCTGTGATGCCTCTCACTCAGGACTGAATGGAGGTGAGGCAAGAATTTGAAGCAGAAGTCCATGGCTATGTGAGCATCCCTGCTTGAATTCTTATGACCAGAATCAAGATGGGCATAGTCTGCTGTGAACAGACCCCACATCTTGATCCTGCTCACCCCTCCAGATACTTGACTTTTCCACTTCTTCCAAGGCAAAAAACAAAACAAAAAACCCCAATCTCACTTTGGGGAAAGTGTTGGGAGTTGGCAGGTGTGCCAGATCTATAAAAGTTTGCTCCCCCTCATTAGAGGCCAATGGTGTATCAATTTCCACAAGTAATCCTGAGACTTGTCCTAGGTCCCCAGTGGGGAAGACTTTGCTCTGCACATCAGTGATAGCATATGCTGCCAATTCACCTTCAGTCTTAGAGGATTGGGTGGCAGTTTCCACTCTATGGGGCTTGTTTAATGTTCCCGTCAAACACTTGAAAAGCCCTTCCAGGCTCTGAAGTGCAGACAGGCTATTTTGGAGCAGTTGGGAGGACTGCAATCACCCAGCCCTATCCTTGATCCCTACTACCAGGAGATATTCTCAGAGATTACTATTAAATGTTTCATGGCTGCTTTCTTTGTGTTCAATGGTTGAGGGAGTGAAAGTGTCCTGGATTTCAGTGGTCTAGGATACATACTGGGCCATGTGACTTATTGAGCATTCATCCTTATATATTTCCATATAGCCTTATACAGAAGGTAGACTATATCTGGTATTTATTGAGCATTTGTTCTGATTTGTTTGCGATGCAGATATGCAACAAATTACGTTCTCTTGCATTCATCCTGATTTGCTTGTGTGGTGTTTATACATCTTCCCATTAATTATTTGTTCATTACACTTTTCCGTGCATTTCCTTGACACTTTCTGACCTGCAAAACATCAATTAGTTCTTTTAAAAGCAGATCTGTTGTGCTGGGACGACAAAACTCTTTAATGATGTGAACTTAAAGTTCTGGTTCATGTTTGAATCACTCTCATGAAATACTGACTATCTGGAGGCACCCACAGTCATAATCCCCCTTCCCCCCCAAGAAATGATTTCCAAGTGGCATTGCAAGACTATTTTAAACTCTTGAAAAAAGTGATCTGCTTTTCAAGCCTTCGGTGACACCCTCAATTTGAATCTAAATTGTGGTTTGAGCAGAGGGGAGTTTACGTGCTCCCCCCTTTGAATAAGAAAATGCTGTTCATCTACAGCAGAAAGTTCCACCAGTTGACAGAGTCAGCCCAAGGCATTTTGACACCTAAGGTGAACCACAAAATATCAACCCCCCCTCCTGGGAAGAAGGAGTGAGTGCAGATTTACACCAGGAATCAATGGCCATTTCTTGGGGTGGAGGAAGACCCCAGAGGTCACCCCCAGGCATTTCCTCCCCAGGTAAGGGAGGAGATCAGCCCCACCTCCTATTCACAAAGAAGTTGCTGTAGAGGTTGCATTGGGTAGGATGGGGGGGCTACAGAGTAGGTGGCAGATCCGCCCTCCGAGGAGCATGCTGCAGCTTTTCCTGCCATCACTGTGGCACCAGTGGGCAATGCATTCCTTGGAGGCAGGATCTGCTGCCCCGGTGGATCTTGAGGACCGAAGCGGTCATCTCACCTTGCCTCATGCTTGAGCTGGCCCTGCCAGCTGAACAGGAGCAAGAGGTTTGACTGTTTGTTGCTGGCACACAGAACACCCTTATGACTGATTCTTTTACAGAGTTAGGTGTGTCTAAGTCCACTGATTTTAGTTGGCATATACATACCTCAAACTCTGCATAGGATCAAGATGTTAGTTTATTTTTTCCATTTTTTCCCATACCACTTGCCCTTTTTCTTTTCTCCCCTTTTTGGGGGTAATTTAATCCTGAGGGCCAGACGTCCAAGCACAAACAAGAAAATGAACTCCAGCAATAAAACCACTACTTTGTTAAGAGACATTTTGATGATGATAATTTTTTTTTTAAAAAAAAGCTGCAGAAATGCAGCTGACCTCAATGCCATTTTACATAGAATTTGAAATGACACATTTATTTTGCACTCTTAATTATAAAGCCCAAGACAGTAGGCTGTGTAATGTGAAAAAGTGCTGTTCTGAAAACAAAAGTCCATCGTATTATTTGTGTGTTTATAATTCATTGTTTATTTTATTTAGGATGTAAATATAGCCTTCTCTCCAGTTGGCTGGTTAGCTCTGTACTTTGGTAGAATGGTTCAGTGCTATGGGATGTTTTGGGGGACACTAAAGGGTTACTATTCACATTTCCTGTGTAATTCCTTCTGATCTTGCTGAGCTGTAATTATTTTCTTGAGGTTAAACATTCCCAGGCTCCTATAACCTTCTAGTCTGTTTGCAATGGCCAACTTTGTCCCAGGTGATCATGTGGGCGAACCTCCTGCTTTTAAGGAAAAGAAAATCTCTTTCCTGTGTAAGATACTTTAACTGTGCCGTCTTTTGCTTTACAATCCCAGAAGAAATCCCTTTAAAAACAATAATATGGTAAGGAAATTAGTCTTTTCAAGTCAGGTTTAAGAATCAAATATTCGACCGGTCCTCCGTGTGGGTTTAAAATTTGCTCAATCCTAGATAAATGGCTTTCAGTTTCACATTAAAGATGAACTTTTGCTAAACACATTTAGAAAAGAGTCTATGGTTCAAAAGGCACATTCTTGACGGCCTCACTTTTGCCAACATATCTGGCAAACCATCTAAGATTAGCGGTAGATATTATAGCAATCATGGGAATCGCTGCTAAAAAATGCAGTCTTTTGTTGAACTCCCCTCCTTGCTCTGTAACATGTAATTAATGTGTAATTAAGGAAATGCATAATGTGATTTCATCATGTCATATGTTCGCCGGCCTCATTCCACAGGTGTGCGTGGGAAGAACAGACAATGTGATATACAGTGGTACCTTGGGTTAAGTACTTAATTCATTCAGGAGGTCCATTCTTAACCTGAAACTGTTCTTAACCTGAAGCACCACTTTAGCTAATGGAGCCTCCTGCTGCCGCCATGCCGCCGGAGCACAATTTCTGTTCTCATCCTGAAGCAAAGTTCTTAACCCGAGGTACTATTTCTGGGTTAGCGGAGTCTGTAACCTGAAGCGTATGTAACCCGAGGTACCACTGTACTGCTTCTTTACCTTAACAACACATTTTAGGAGGAGAAGGGGGAACCAACAAGCTCACCACTTCCTAGTTCTAGAATTCAAAGTAAGGGGCTCCCTAGATTGCAAAACTGTTAGTGGAACTGAATGGAGCTGGGCTTTCATTTCCAGATCTGCGCAGGTTACAAAAACAATATAAAAAGTTACCATCAGCACCTCTGATTTGTATTTCCATATTCCTGTTCATCTGGTGCATCCTTTCAAAACTAGGTGGCCTCCAGATGTTTTGGATTGTAACTCCCAACATCCATGATCATTGGCCATGTTGGTTGGAAGCTGTAGTCGAAACTATCTAGAGGGCACCTGGTTGGGGAAGGCAGAGCAATAGGCTTGGACTGAAATTACTGCTTATGGGGTTGACAATCTATGGAAATGAAAAGCGAGGCCTGTCGGTTTTCCCATTAGACTTGATGTAGCTTCTGTTTTATGTAGCACTTATTGGATGGATAAGGTGCAACATACAGATTGCCTTAGTAATACTGCAATAGCACTGAAATAGTTCTTTTAGAAAGGTGTTTCTTGTGGGAACAGTTTAATCCTGAATTGCCCTTTCTAGGTGAAACCTGTTGCTGACAACTTGTTTGAGATATTTAAGCCAACCTGTTTGCAAACTGAGCCTCTGTCTGAAAGCACCTATGGCGAGCTCTGTAGGATGCTGTTCCGGTAAAACCGATGGCAGTCAAAAGTTACGAGATAATAGCTTACCTAAGCCATTATGTCAGTTTATGGCTGGGGTGAAATTTGAATTGGGAGGCCAGCTGCATTAAAAATGATGAACTGTTGTACATCTTGGTGGCACATGGGAACAAACTCTGACAAATGGGGTTGGGCGTCTGTTCATGAGAATAACCCCTTTGTGATTAACCCCCCCCCCTTAAGTATATGTGTCTGCTATGGTTGAATTATATGCTTCAGCTTTCATTCAAATTCTGGCCAGGGGAGAATTAAATATATTTAATTATTCCTATCCACAAGACATTCAAATGTATTGGTATAGGACAGCTTCCCAAATGAGCTCTTGTGTTAGAGGGCCATAAGCAGGCCTGCAACCTTTGGTCACCTTCTCACCTGGAATCTCCTCTTGAACTCAATGATGAACAATTCTTCCTGTAGTTGGAGGTTAGCTTGTTTTTTGTACGTTCTTCTCTGGTGGTCTTACTAATGAGATCCCTGCTCTTTACAGTCTGGGGACAATAATCCCTTATTTCTTTTACCTACAAACAGTGGCTGCTTTTGATGAGAAGAAAGTTTCATCTTGCACAAGACGTAGCCATCTCTAATGCCACCCTAGATTTTAGGTGCAGGAAAATAAATACACTTTAGGGGGGAAAATGGGTCCAAACTATTAAAACCCAGACATAGGCAACATTTTGTAGAATTAATTACCTCTGGACCCAGCAATCCTAAGTGCAGCATTTTTCTGTATGCCACATCTTTATTTACAGCCTTCACCCATTTGCCAAATTAATACACAAAGAGCACCATCCAAGCCATATAAAAACACTGTGAATAATTAAAATTGGAGAGAGAAATGCTGTGTTGAACCTAGAGGAAAGATGCTGAAGTTTTACTGCTAAATTAAAGCCCTATAAGCCGCCTGGAAGGGCAGTCACTCTGTCAGACACTCTGAGCTCATTGAAGGAAAAGTAGGATATAAGCATGATAATTTTTTATTAGTAAATTTTCTGTTAAAAAATAATGCAAGTAGCAATAACACAACAGTGTTGTCTGCCCGTATGCTGAGCACCAAGTTCAGTCTTTTAAGCTTCTGTGTCAACTGAATGTGTGCTTGTCATGAATTAATCAGGGATTTTATTTAATGTAGTGGTGAGGTACTTGTGCCCCCCTCCCTGATGTGGCTGGACTCCCAACTCCCATTGACCATACTTACTGGGGTTAGTGGGAGTTGCAGTCTGGCCACCAGGTGTTCTTTAGTTCTTAGTTCTCTGGTTCTTCTTTGAACCTCAGTCTTAGCCTTGGTATAGTGTTGTTGTTTCTGTCTCTTGCCAGATCTGAAAGGCCTTCCTTTTCTTGTCAATAATGTGTTAAATCTCTCTATCATTCTCATCAAACAAGTCCTGGTGTTTCTTGGTTTGGTATCCAATAGTTTGTTCACAGGCTGCAATAATGGATGTTTTTAGCTTGGTTTGGTGTTCCTTGATGTTATCCAAAAGCAGATGGTCCATAAGAGTCATTTGGAAGCAATCCCGCTTAATAGGACCTTGAAGGGCTTGAGTGTTCATTTTGCACCTTGGTTTCCTTCCTTGAAGCCCGTGTTGAGGTATAATCTTGAGAGCCATCATGCAACGTATTAATTGGTGATCTGTCCAGCTGTCGTTGACATTCGTCATAGCTCTGGTAAGGAGCACATCATGGTGATCTTCAGGCTAGTGTCCTTAAGACATATGGTTTATTTTACACATATTTACAACCTGAGTTTTGATGGAGCGAATGCAGAACATTACACCCCAATAGTGTCTCTCGCTCTTCTCATAGCTTCAGCAAGTTTGGGTCCAAAGCAGCAGCCAATTATGCCCACCCCTTGCCCCCAACTCGTTCTCTCAGTGCAGCCTCTCCCAGCCAGAGTGTATGGAGTTCTCACCCCTCTTTTCTCCTTCAAAAGGGCTCCTTTTCCCCTGCAGTGACATCATGCCCTCTGTTACGCTGGCAGCCTCCCCGTCCATGCCTGCCTTGTCTTCTGCCTGGCTGATGGCTCCCATTATCAAATAATCCAAGCCGTCTTCAAGAACCCATTCCCCAGCAAGCTACCACCAGGCTGGCCTTATGAGGAAGCCAGTTGGTGTTATTTCCATGAATAAATTTCATAAATTCATGAAATTTATGAGTTTGCTCAAATTCTGACCCTTCACTGAATGTAACAGTATACTTGTCATGAGTTTATCAGGAAGTTTATGTAATGTATTGGTGGGGAATCCATGGCCCCCCTGGTGAGGAAACAGGGTAGGAGGTACTGTAGGCCTTGGGGTACAAGGAAGTATGACATGGGGGGAACTGTTTGAGATGGGCCGTGCCTCTCTCAGTTCTGCTCTCAAGCATCCAAGTAGGAATGCTTTTGTGTCTAGCACCCTATTCCAAATTCTCACCCCAGTTACCCTCAGATTTCAATAGGGTTTACTCTTTCTTTCAGCCATGCATTGACAAGTGAGCTGGGTCACTAGCATTCCTGTATTGACAGAAGGATGGATGGAGAGAAATATGTCACCATGCAATACTAAAACATGATTTTACGTAGATGGGTTAAGATTGATTGTTGAAAGGGATCTCAGAAATAAAACCATATACTTTTAAGCTGGGATGTTGGAGGACAGACGTTGCAAGGCTTAGCTAAAAGAAAATTAGAGCAAGTCTTCGAAATGTCTTAGAATTGTCAGTAAAATGCTGCTGCTTAACATTAAATACTCAGCACTTGGTTTTGTTGTTGGGGAGGAGGAAGATCAAAGGCATGGCATGCTGATCATCTCTCATGTTGTTTCTGGGTGACAATTTCTTGCATTAATACCTTTTCTGTAATCCATATTCATTTTCTTTGTGCAATCTTTATATGTAGGCTGTAGGCATTAATGATTTGTCAAACCTGGTTCAGTATATGTCCAGGCAGTCAATTAATATTTTTTTTATACAGCCTGTGCATTACTTTTGATCAATGGTTATAGAAACATCACAAATGCCAGTACAATGGCCTGTAGGAAATCAATCACTTCTAGTAGCGTATCCATGTAGTGATAATCTATAAATGTGAAACAGAAGCCCACTGGCCCTTGAACTTCTTTGGGTAGCATAGACTAGTTACTGTCTCTCCAGCACAATCTTAACCAAGTCTACTCAGTAGTAAGTCTTATTGAATGAGGCTTACACCCAGGTAACTGAGGTTACTATTGCAGCTTCAGGATTGCATATGAAGATAAATAGGGCTACAAGGAAAACATGTTCAGTGTCCATAATTCCTTGGAAGAAAAGCAGGATAAAAATGACACAGAGGTATATATTTTGTTTTCACAGCTTTATCCTTTTTTAAAAAAGAAACAGAACACTGGGAAACTTGGAACCATTTTGGAAATGTTGATTGCTGGATACTGCAACATATAATAATTTATTTTTCATTGGATGCATTTCTAAAAATTCCTTTTTAAAAACCATATTTGCACTGGTATTAATGCAGGCTTCTGGAGACAGACGTTCAACTTCAATTAACCATCTGAATGTATTTCATAGCATCAACTCTCGCTCTGTGGGAACCCCTGCTGCCTTTCTATCATTAACATAAATGCAGGTGCAAATAGCATTTATGTATGTTGATAGGAAGCAGTTGGAGGCATTTCACTGTGGGACACAACACTTTCATATTGCATGCATCTGTTCAAATAATGTATCCATGCTCAGTGACATGAGTGCAAGGATAGAAACATCTGCCCCTGAGACCATTTGCCATACAGCAGATGCTTAGATCTTTATTTATGCAGATGGCTTGTGTGATGAGCTGGGTGATGATAAAAGCAGGAAAGTTTGACAAAGACTTCCTGTATGTTGAGCATACCAAAAAGAAAAAGGGGGGAAAGGTGTCACAAAGATTTTATTTTATTCCCTGCTACGTAACTCAAGTAGGAATGACAATCAATATAGATTTAACAGTTCTTTTAGTGAAACAGATCTATTGTGTTTGGCTTGGCACAGGGAACTACAAACAGTTATAAGACAGTTTTGGTGTGGAATGTCAACTATAGTTTAAGAAGATATTGAAAGGATTCCTGTGAAACAAGTGTGATTGGCGTTGCCGTGGTTATTTGATTATTCACGAAAACAAACAAAGGAAAGCTTTATGCCATGTTGGACTATGGCTGCATTCAAACGTCAGGTTTATTGCATTAATTATACTGATTTTAACACTATTGCTTCTGCCCTCATTTCTAACATTTCTTTTATACTGCAGTACCTGTTGTGTTATGGAGCTGTGGCCTTTTTTTAGCAATATACCACCATGCCGTGCTAAATTTTAAATGTATGCCGGGATACCACCGCAAATTTAATCACATGAGCGGAGGTGCGTGATCATGAAAAGTGCAGGAATATTACAGTGTAAAACTCGTGCAATTTTCAGAGTTAATGGGCTTGCAAATTGATTTTTTCCCTGGGAAACAGTTAACACAGAGATGAGTGCTAAACCTCTACTAGATTCCACTAGATTTCTCAAAGTGACTTTTACACTGTGTGAAAGTTGATATAAAATGTGAACATTAAGAGGAAAGGAGACATTGGAAAGATGGAATAAAGTGACGTCTGAATGCCTGTTTGCCCATCTAGCCCTGTCTTTTCTGCTCTGACTGCAAATGGTTCTCCAGGTTCTCTGGGATTGAACTCAGGATCATAAATGAGCCCAACATTATATCTGTTGCACCATATGAAGCCTATTCAGGCATTCACTTTCTTCGTATAAGGCAACCACATGAAGGAGAGCAGGGCGGCGGCGGCAGCAATCCCTGTCTCTTCCAGTATGCCCCATTTCCTGTCCTTACAGCCCTTTATGAGCTGAGTAGCATTCTTCTGAAACCACCTCTACTTGGGGAGGTTCTCTGGACGATCTAGAATCCTGATTTTTCCAAGGTTCTAAATCACACAAGGAGCCTCCATGAGTATGATCAGAAGATCAAAGAACCACGTGGTTACACTGCATGCTAGGGTTGCATCCTGTGCTTGTCATATTCAGAAGAGACCCATTTAAATCAATGGAGGTGGCTAAGACAACAGTCACACCATTTAAAGCACTATGATAGCACTTTAAACAGCCATGGCTTCCCCAAAGAATTCTGGGAGCTGTCATTGTTAAGAGTGCTGAAAGTTGTTAGAAGAGCCCTGTTTCCCCCACAGAGTCGTTTAACAATCACTCCCTCATCACAGGGAACTCTGGGAATTGTGGTTTTGTGAAGGCAATAGGGAACCCCCCACAGCTCCCAGGGTTGTGATAATTTAAACCAGGACTCCAAAAATATGTCTATTGATTGACTTGCCTAAGATCCAGGACAAAACACCACATTTAGGTAATTCCTGCTGGACGTCAATTCCACCTTTGAAATCCTGGTAATGCCTGGGAAAATCCAGATGTATGGCAGCCCTCGTTTAAATGTGTAGTGTGACTGTGCCCTGACTTAGGTCCATTAATTTCATTCTGTCTATTCTGAGTATAACATCTCGATGCAACCCTTCGTCTTGAACTGGGGATACTTGACTTGAATCATCATTATCTGTGAAGATATTTTTGCCTATAATTTGTAAGCAAAGCAAGATGCATACTCCATGACTGATTCATGAGATGTCTCCACTTGACCTTTTTATTTCTGTTCCTGCTTTTTGTATCCCTGCCTTAATAATGCTTCCCTCCCCATCCGAGACCTGGTCAGAATAATTTTCTGCAGCAGCCCAGAGGAAATAGGGCATTAATTACAATTTTATATTGTGTATTATCCGCTCTCTTAATAGAGTTCAAGTTAATGCAATCATAATCATTCAGAAAGGGCATTTACCTTACAAAGGACAACCTATTGTGAAAACAGCAAGAAACACCTCCCTGTACAGAGCAGCGCAATTTGAACCCATATTGTTTTACAGTTCACTTCATGAAAGGGGGGGGATAGAAAATACTTAAGTGTTCTCTGTATCATCAGAATGCAGTCCATCCATTTTTTAAAGAGCAAGAGGAACATTATAATTCCTTCTGCTAAAGAAATTTAAATTGCTGGGGGGGACAGGTGTAACAGGGTCTTCTCAGTGATGGCTCCACCTCTGTTGGATACACACCTAAAGAATTCTGCCTAAACATGAGGATCCATACACTCCAAGAAAGTCTCTTTTTGGAAGCTTTTATTATTTTGTTCTGCTTTCTTGAGTCAGTATATTCTAATTTTATCTTAGCCTACATGCATTATGATGAAAAGAAGGGTTATGATGGTAGTATTTACTGATGATTGTCAGCTACTTTTGGGTTTAGGGAAAATAGGGTAGAATTTATTAAACTGAAAGTAAAACTAAAAGTTCAATGGGACTTAGTCCCAGGTAAGAATGTAGAGGATTGCAGTCTAAATGATGTAATTTGCCATGAATGTTAACCAAGTTCTAGCACCCTGGATGTATGTGCTTCAGAAAAGAAAATGCTCTGAATTTGAAGAGATCTCAGCTTGGATAAGCGTTGTTTCAAACAGCATTTTGATAAATAATAATTTATCTCTTTCTCATAAATCTCCAGATGTATCACTTGTGAAAATGACTTATGTCGAGTGCTCAAAGGAAAGAAAATGAGAGAAATTGCAGGATAGAAATGGCTTTAAAGATGTAAAGTAGGAATCCTATTTTGAAAAGTTTTAGAGAGGATTGAGGGAAAATGTATTCATTGGGGTGGAAATGCCACACAGCATAAGCCCAGACCTATAGCTGTCATGCAGCATGTTTCCTAACAGGAGAAGATGTATACATCCCCGAAACACAATTTTTAAAGTTCACTGCCAGAGGGAACACACAAGAGTAAAACTGTGCTTGTTGTATACCACTTACAACTACAATTTCAGTTTTAAACAGTGCCATCGACAGGACCATGCAAATGGTCCTCCACAATTGTGGAGGAGGTTGTAAACCCTCCCTTCATTCAGAAATGCTGACATAGATATATTTGGGCAGGTGTATGAAGTGTTACACAGATAAACAAGTGAAGCTTCTAACGTGAAATGAGTGTATATTGTTCCATCCCCTTGGTACGAATCTTCACTGTATGGGTTTTGATTCTCAAACAGGAGATATTCAACATCAGCGATAGATTCAAGTAGGTAGCCGTGTTGGTCTGACACAGTCAAAATAAATAAAATAAAAAATTGTCCAGTAGCACCTTAGGTAAGGGTAAAGGGTCACCTGACCCTTAAGTCCAGTTGCAGACGACTCGGGGGTTACGGCGCTCATCTCACTTTGCTGGCTGAGGGAGCTGGCGTTTGTGTCACAGACAGCTTCTGGGTCATGTGACCAGTATGACTAAGCCGCTTCTGGTGAACCAAAGCAGCACATGGAAACGCCATTTACCTTCCCGCCGGAGCGGTACCTATTTATCTACTTGCACTTTGACATGCTTTCGAACTGCTAGGTTGGCAGGAGCAGGGACCGAGCAACGGGAGCTCACCCTGTCATGGGGATTCGAACCGCCGACTTTCTGATCGGCAAGCCCTAGGCTCTGTGGTTTAGACCACAGCACCACCCGCATCCCCTTGGTATGAATCTTCACTGTATGGGTTTCAATTCTAAAATAGGAGATATTTAACATCAGTGATAAATTCAGGTAGGTAGCCATGTTGGTTTGACACAGTCGAAATAAATAAAAAAAATCAAAAAATTGTCCAGTAGCACCTTAGAGACCAACTAAGTTTGTTCTGGGTATAAGCTTTCGTGTACATGGTATCTGAAGAAGTATCTGAAAAAGTGTGCATGCACACGAAAGCTTATACCCAGAACAAACTTAGTTGGTCTCTAAGGTGCTACTGGACAATTTTTTGATTTATTTCATCAGCGATAGAATATCAGTTATCTAGTTGTGAATTTTAAATGCAGAATCACATTGGCTACTGGGTGTCATGGGATTTGGGGAACATCAATATAATTCAGCACTAACATTCGTCAAGCTCAGCTGGGGTTGATCAATTATCTACTCCAGCTTCTAAAACATTAATGTTCAACATAAAATTGACTCTACTGCTGTGCCTCCAGCCTCTCAGTTCTTTTGTTAGCCTTTCCCAATTCCTTCCTAATTTTCTTTTGTCCTCCTGCTCTCCATATTTAGAGAGTAAGCTTTCTGGAGCAGAGACCTTCTTGTTCAGCTTCCATTTCTTGATGTATGTTAATGCTGCTTTATGGAAAATCATAATAATATGTAGTATTAATGTTGAGAGTTTATATTATAGATCCTCGATTGAGGATGCAGTCCCATACCCATTGAACACAATGGGACTTGGCTTCTGAATAGACACACCTAGGATTGCACTGTGAATCATCGTTCAGCCTAGTGAGTGAATTAGTTAGAATTAGCCTGGTTTAATATTTTAGCCAGATACGTTTTAGTGTTGAGTCTGTCCATATCTTTCATTGTTGCAGAGCTACTCCATCATGTTTCTCCTCATCCCACTTGCTTTAGAAAAGAGAGCAAGATGGCCTCTAATGTATCTGTTTTCTTTATCTTCCATATTTATTATTACATTGCAGTAATATATCAAAGAAAGGACAAAATCAAAGCATAAATCGTATCTCTGCTGAAAAATGAGTCTCACTGCCTCGATGATTAAGTTTGTTCAGGGTTGTTAAAACTGGAAAGAGATCGCTAACATTCTGTTTTTCTTGGGTTTCATTTCTTCTTGTGAAAGTCAGGCCAAACAAGTACTTAGTTTAATTTTTCTTTTGATTTCTTCTAATTTACTGCTTTTCTGGCACAGTGCTGCAATATATTGATTGCCAACACAGCAGATTTATTTTTTCATTTCCCTCTGGAAAGTTAATATTTTATGGAAGTGTTTCTATTGGCCTTGGGCTTGATTTATTTTTTTTCAAAAACTAATTTTGGGTATATATTTTACCTAACTATATTAGCTTGAGCAAAATCAGCGCTGCTGTGTCTCTATTACAGTGCTAACCATCTGATCTGCCCTTTTTACCAAGGCTGTTTTTAATGGTCGTTTTAAATAGTATCATTCTGCATATAATTTAATGGTAAAGATAGCATGCAGTATCTTTTTCAGCACTTTTTGGAAGGTAGGTGGTCAGAAGTGTTCATTTATGCACACCATATGTCCACATATACATTGCATTTAAATTTAATTTGCATCACATATCCTTTCTTTTTACACAAGCAGGATTATTCTGAATATTGGTGTCCAGTATTGGACTGAAATGGGACCAATGACCTGGTTATACCACAACAATTAGATACAACAAGGACCCTTAAAGTACTATCCAGCTAACTTGCTTGGTCAGCCCAAGAATTTAAACTTGTTCAACTGAACTTTCCCCTTCTCCTGCTCTGAAGGGTTGGAGTTAGAATAGATTTGGGGCACACAGATTTAGAAGTATATTTTACAACATGACCCCTAAGGATTTAAGATAAGAAAGAATGGTGTGTCAGTTGTCTCTGGGAATCAGCAACCGTCCTCCTTGTGGGATATTTAAAGGGCAGTCAAACCAACCATTCATGTTTTGCCAGATAGGCACATGAAAGGTGCAGAAGCTCACAGTTGTCCTGTAAGTTTGCTAGAGAGGACTCTTTGAGAGACACTCCCACTATGCCCTGACAGAGGGAGGGCGTAGACAGACAGACAGACAGACAGACAGACACACACACACACACACACACACACCCTACCTGCCTGGGCATATCCTCTCTTCCATCATGGCAGCAATGTGAGAACATTTGCTGTGTCTCAGCTGCAATGCTCAGACACCATTCCAAACGACTAAAGCATACCTTTGTAACTGAATTAGCATTTTAAGCCCACCTGAACAAAGCTGCTGTATCTGTTACTCTTCAACAAGTATTCTGAGTAAATGTTATTTTCACCTTTTACAAGTCTGTGTGATTGTTGTTGTAGGGGGAGAAAAGGGGGAAATACCAGGAGAATCCAGTCTGCCTTAAAGCATCCTGGATTACTTAAATGAAAGGGCTAAAACTAGCCTATCTAAACTTCCTTTTAAGCTGCAAGGGGATGCACTCTGCTGAACTTACAAACATGAGGAAGGAAGGATAATATCTAATAAATATATCATCTCCTAGCATCTATTCACATCCTTATACTATTCTCCTGTTTTTCTCCAGTTTGGTGTCCAGCATTATCAAGAAGCAGGGCTTTTTTCCAGCCAGAACTCACTGGAACTCAGTTCTGGCACTTCACAGTTGGGTTCTGGTACCTCTCATGTTGGCGCCATTGTCATTCTAAGAGGGTGAGTTCTGGCACCTCTTTTTCTGGAAAAATAGCAGTGTTAAGAAGTATACAGGCTCTGTACATGCAGATTTCGGGGCGGGTGCCAGGGGTCAGCATGGCTGGGCCCTTGCCAAGATCCTAAGCAGGCTCTGCGTTCCTGGAGGCCTCCAGCCCCTTTCCCCCTTCTTGACACTGTTCACCTGGCCTTTCTGAGCAAACAAGCAGTGGTAGGAGCCGGAAGAAGGCCTAGCAACTTCCCATCTCCCTCCAGAGAGCTGTGTTTGAAGCCAAAGGGAGAGAAAGGGTGAGAAAATGAGCAGAGTCTCAGTGGTGAGGGACCCTCCTCCATCTGCCACCAACACTTCCAGGTTTTTCCTAGCTCTATATAACTTCCTTTCATTAAATGAAACAAAATGGCATTGGGTTTGAATGACACCCTGGAACTGAGTTGCACTTGTCTCCAGGGAGTAGGCTGTGCCTGGATAAGGGAGGGCAGCTGAATATCTATAGGCAAAACACCATAAGCTGATCCGATGGGCACGCCCCATTGTCCTGGCACAGTAGCAGCATGCCCAGTGAGGAGTAGGAGTCTATGGAGATCTCTCCATGGGCACAGGATAAGGATTTGTCATATTGTTATTATTAAAAAATTTGGATCCTGCTTTTCTCTAACTGCAGCAGTTTTTAAATGTTGCAACGATCACCAGTATTTGCCTTTTCTTTCTCTCCAACTCTGTCTCTCCATTAATTCTTTTGCAGCTTTGCTGTTTACATCAGTTTTCCCGCACGGAAAACGGTTCTTTCTCTTCCCGCCGTAAATAATCTGACTCTGG
This sequence comes from Podarcis gaigeae, assembly GCF_964106915.1. NCBI lineage: Eukaryota > Metazoa > Chordata > Lepidosauria > Squamata > Lacertidae > Podarcis > Podarcis gaigeae. The sequence goes on from NC_139688.1 coordinate 20,060,145, forward strand.
ATGAGTTCCACCACCCTCTCTTGCTTGCAGAGCCTCCTCCTCCTCTTGCTGAAGAGCTGTACTTTCTTATGGCAAATTTAACAGCCTCGCTGGCAACGAGCGCTCCATTTAATTTACGTCTTGAAATCCAGGCCTCTGCTGGTTAGCTCCACCAAAGCTGCCTGTCACATCTCATTAGATACAGATTTTATCTTCCATTCACTTGGCTTTTTGGCAGATAGTGTCACGATGGGGATGAGCAGGAATTTGGGAGAATGGCCTATATTGCCCCTAACTTAGTCCAATGCCTCAGATGCAGACCCAGCTTATGAAAGCTTAGTAATATCATTTATTGTACTTCCTTCAAAATTCCACCTACATCTGCAGTTACTTTGGAAGGAAAACAGTCTACGTTTAGAGAACTGCATATCATCTGCTCTCAGGCTTCCCATAGGCATCTGCTTGGCCACCGTGAGAAAAGGATGCTGGAATAGATGAGCCATTGGCCTGATCCAGCAGGGCTGTTCTTATTCTAAAACTCTTCTATAGCACAGACTCGTGCTGATCACGTCTCACGTGATGTGATTAAATGTACAAGGCTTGCATGCTGACTTCCCTTTACCATTCCTGGAGTGTGAAAATGCCTGCTCTGAAAAATGGCACGAGGCTAAAATTCCATCCTTTTGAAGCAAATGGAATGTGATCACTTGAGAAGAGTAGCAAAGGCTGTCTCTTCTCATTTTAATACCATTTTACAGCTGATTTATTCTGTTATGATTTCCTCCCCTGCAGGCAATAGGGGTGTGTGTGTGTGTGTGTGTGTGTGTGTGTGTGTGTGGAGAGAGAGAGAGAGAGAGAGAGGTCACAATTAGGAGCATTGGAAAACTGCTTTATATTGAGGCAGACCATCGATCCATCTAGCTCACAGTTGTCCACACTGGCTGGCAACAGCTCTCTATACTTCCATATAGGAGACAAGCCCAGCCTTAACTAGAGATGCCAAAGATTTAATTTGGGACTGTCTCCATGCAAGCAGATGCTCGACCACTGAGCTATGGCCCTTCTCCAGGAAGCTAGATACCCACACATGCATGGGAAACCTTATACCTTAAGCATTAAAATTTAAGGAGAGTTTGATGGCTTTCTACAAATTCATGGTGTGACCATGCTATGTATGATTCTGGTTGCTGTGTCTCCAAAACCAAACCCAAACAAAAAACAGCAGAGCTGGGGAAAATGCAGGAAAAAGGCAACCAAAATGATTAGGAGCAACTCCCACTAGGAGGAAAGGTTGCAGTTTTGAGGGCTTTTTTTAGTGTAGAAAAATAAGACCGGGGAGATGACGGAGGTAAATAAAAGTGGGTAGAGAGAACTATTTCTCTCTCTCATAATTCTAATATGTAGAGTCACCCAATGAATCTGAACAGTGGGAGATTTAGGACAAACATAACAAGCAAATACCTCACATAAACTCACATAAGCAAATTCCATAATTTGCTTTCACCAGGAATGGCTGCCACTAGATGGCTTTAAAATCAGATTGGACAAATTCATGGAGGGTAAAGGCTATCAGTTGGTACTAGTCAAGCTGGGTATGCCACCTCCTGGACCATAGGCAGCTTGCCTCTGAATACCAGTCTCTGAGGGGATGGGACAGCAGGAGATTTGTTGCACTTGTGTCTTGCTTGCGGTCTTCCTGGTTTTCCACTGCAGGGGACAGGATGCTGGGCTAGATGGGCCTTTGGTCTGATCCAGCAGGCCGCCTGCTTATGATCTTAAGGTCAACTGCAGAGATTTGCCTGCATATCTAAATAGCACACCAGGACACTGGTGCAGGTTTAGAAGCATCATGGAGAGGTGTACAAGGGGAAAGGTTATTACAGCGATGCTGTTCTGTTAGAGAAAAGTGGCCATTTCTCTAGGTATTTTATTGTAGGTGGGCAGTTGGGGGATATGCTTTATCTTCTTCATCCTGCCCAGCAGCCTTGTACTGAAGCTGCTCCTGGCACAATGCAAGACTTCTTGCATTGTGTGATTTCTTATTGTGTCGGTCAAGAGTCTTACTCCAACCTCTCTGCCAATCTCGCATTTGAGGCTCACCATCCACACCTAGCCAAAATCACTCTGCACCGTGGATCTTGGGTACAGAGCGCTTCCACACGAGTCATGGGAATGTGTCCCACCAGGTGCCAATCTACCCAGGAATTCATCCGACATGACTTTTCTAAGCCACACTTTTGAAGTTTGGCGTGATCAAGAGATAGGAGCACAAAACTGGCTTCTTAAAAATATTGCAGTGGAAGGCCTTTGCTGCACTTGTTGCATTGCATCAGACAATGACTTGCCATAATACTGTTCAAAGAAAGCAAGAATTCTCCAATATTGGCATAAGTAACAAATCATTGTGGTGCAGAAGTAGAATACATAACCTTGGGTGAATATTTTTGACCTCAAGTCAAGTGCTGTGTCTGCAGCTTCCATGGCAGGCTAGTTCTTTCCCAATTCAGGGGTGTTTCTTTTGTGGGATGTAAACACAGGAGCAGTCAATGACAACATTCCTAGAGTGTACATGTTAGAACATGGGGAGGGATGTCTGTCCAGCAAGCAGGTAAACTTCCTGGGGACGGACTTCCTCCGCATGTGACCAGAGGTGGGTGTGGCCTCACCTGTGCAGGTAAATGATAAAAGCACAGGGCAGGCAGCCATTCTCTCTCTTGCCTCTTGCCTCTCTGCCATCTTCATCTTCTCAAGGAGCAACATGCCCTCTTGGCTCTCAGCCAAGAGAGGACAGTACTATCTTCTTATAAGATAGTTTCTAAGTGTATGTAACCTTTTTTAAGCCTGCCTACCTTCTGGGATCATATTGTGAACAGAACGTGAGTAAACTCTTTTATACTTTTATAAAGACTGTGTCGTGTCTTGTATTTTAAGAGGGAACAAAGGGGAAATTACCAGAGTAATTATTATAGAGGTTCTAGCGAACCTGTGCAAGCGTTACCGTTGCGTACTTAAAGGGGAATGTCTATAAACTCTGCTGATATTTTGGGAACTTGTTAGTACAAGTTGGATAAGGATATAATTAGTCAATATATCCTCTCCTGCACCCCAGAACATTCCCACATCTTTTTTTCCTTTTTTCCAGACTGAAGTAAATTGGGCTTGCCATAATGTGCTATTCAAATAAATCCTTTTTGTGCTTCTTAGCCAATCAGGCAACAGTTGGTGCCTGAATCCCATCCAACTACTTTTTGCTAACTGCCAGAATGTTACTTGTCGTAAGTGCAAAGCGGACATGGTTGCCAGTAAATCTGCCTTCATGCCCTTAAGTCATCTGGTCACCTGCTATATGTTCTGCCAAGCTAATCAGTGCTTGAGAGAAGATACTTTTGAATACAGACTGACTCCAGAAGTCTGTTGCTGTTAGGCATATTAAAGAAGATAAATGGCACATCTGCAAAACTCTGAGGCAGATAAACTGTAGTCTGTTTTCCCTATGCCGGCATGTATAATGAGGCAAGAATGGAAAAAAAGAATTTCAAGGTAACATTGGAGAATTTTTTTTTTTTTTGGCTTATATGCCTATCATGATAATGCAAATGATTTCTCTTGCCTCTGCTGAGGGCGTTGAACCCAAGTTGTGTGATATGAATAATACTCCTTCCATTTCATGATCATTTTATATTTTACCTGGTCTAGCACCTAGCCTTGATGAATGGTTGAATCTTTTTTCCTATTCCCAAATAGATTAATTTCAGTAATTGAAAACCACTGCATATGGTACAGGCAGGATCCTAAGAATTGTTGTGGTGACATAAGGGGCTTGCTTTAGCCCCATGGAATATTTAAGATTTCTGATTTAGAACAGCAGATTTCCAGCTGTTGATTGAGATTAATAGAATGTAATATTATGCACATGCACTTAAGAGTAAGTCCAGTTAAACCCAATGAGACATTTCTGGGTAAACATACATGAAATTGTGCTGTGAATGTTCCTTTGTCACATACAATGGATTGCACAGTTCTTTGGATCCTGGCCTATAACTAGAAGATACCAATCGTAAAGGAACATCCCAGTTCCTTTAATGTTCAAGCCAAATGAATGCAAAAAAAAAAAAAAAAAAAAAGCATTTAAAGTTAGAGTATTCCCACCTTCCAGCTATTATTTCTTGTTCATTTCGGGTAATATAATGCTACAACAATGAAATATATAATTTATTATCTGGGAATTTGGATGGAGTTTGGACTTTTAACCATGGATCAATTGATGCTGCCATTTTTGCCTCTAACAGCAGCCAGCCAGACCCCTCTGGGAAACCATCCCCATTGATTCAACCCAAGATCTAGTAATCAAATTTATAATACCACTGAATCCGTAGATTCCATTTTTAACTGTTGTGATTAATAGTTATTGATCAACTGACCTTCCCTGAATTTGCCTTCCATATATCTAATGGCCATTGTAACATTCTGTGGCATTACAGTTCATAAGTTAATTATAACTGTGGTTGTCCAGAGCCTCATAACCTAGTTTGGAGATATCCTTTCTCAGCCTGATGATACAATCCAGAATAACTAGATGCCATTTGCAAATCTGGCTGTCTCACAATTCAGTGCTTGCAGCAGATTGATGTGGTTTTGTCTTGAGATGGTTTTTAAATGTTTCTGTTTTGGTTTTAATATTTTTCATAAGGCTACTTGCCTGGGGAACATGGAGTGGGGGGAAATAAGTAAAATTGAAACTAGTTAGGGGTCAGACAGTTTTTGGCAGTCTTGACAACTGTTGCCAAGGCGATCAGATGATTGGGAAAGTGACAGGGCAGTTAGGCTGGAAAGTGGGGAGAGAGGGGGAAGAGAAGGAACGGTGAGCTAGTGAGGAAGACAAAAGCTGGCAAAGTACATCTAGTGAGGAGAGATGTTGATCAAGTTCTGGGAGTAACGCAGAACAAAACAGCAGGGGACAGGACAGCTGTGCGGTGCGGGGGGACCCGTCAGCCGTCAGCACCAAGGAGCGCCACAAGTTTGTTATTTCACAGGAATACCTGGCCAACATAAAGGACTTGACTGGTGTGTGTGTGTAAAGCTGCAGTGTTGGTTCAGTTTACCAGAAAGCTTCGCCTGGTGCCTTACAGATAACTTGCCCCCTCCTAGTGGTGCTGCATAAAAATTGCTGGCACATTTGCAAAGCTAAGCAGGGTCCGGTATGGTTTCAGTTGGATGGGGAACCATGTGTTGAGATTCTTGCATTGCAGGGGGTTGGGCTAGATGACCCTCGGGATCCCTTCCAACTCCACAATTCTATGATTCTGTGATCTATGAATGGAACTGATACAGAGAAATGGAAACCATTTGTTGTTGAAACTCTTTCATGCAAGCCTTTGTTAGCTCTAACTGGAGAGTAGAGAATGCCTTTAGAATATGTCTCTATTTTACCATTTCATTTCAGCCATGGACTTTGCTTCCTGTTTTCATTCTACAAAGGCAGGATAGTGTAAATTCCTTGGCTTATGCTCCTCTGGCTTCTTATGAAAACTGGTTCTTAAGTGCATCAAATTGTTTGCATCACTGGTACCCTTATGTGGCTTGCCATTGACACTGTAATTACATCTAGGATTCCATTGTATGAATATACATGCATTATGATGCACACTTTTCTCTGTGTTTTCCTTTTAGAGCACATTAGGCACAGATATGGATGCCCCAGTGAAATGAAAGGGATTTTCATTGTGCTCAGTGGGTTGTGCTTAGTGTATGAAAATTGAATTGTCTAAGCAGAACTTGTTTTATTGGAGGACATGCACACAGGCTGGTTTCCTTTGTGCTTAGCTCCTACCTATCACTTGCCCTCTGACATGAATGTGAATGACATCAGTGTAATTATGCCCATGCACACACAGAGTTTTCATTCTTGACTGTTGTATGGTATAGTGGTTAGAGTGCCTCTCAGCCTAACCCACCTCATAGGGTTGTGCAGGTTAAAGGAGGAGGGGGAAGAACCACCTAGAGCTCCTTAGAGAAAAGGGTATATAAAGGTAAAGGTAAAGGGACCCCTGACCATTAGGTCCAGTCGTGTCCGACTCTGGGTTTGCGGTGCTCATCTCGCTTTATTGGCCCAGGGAGCCGGCGTACAGCTTCCGGGTCATGTGGCCAGCATGACTAAGCCGCTTCTGGCAAACCAGAGCAGCGCACGGAAATGCCGTTTACCTTCCCGCTGGAGCGGTACCTATTTATCTACTTGCACTTTGACATGCTTTTGAACTGCTAGGTTGGCAGGAGCAGGGACCGAGCAACGGGAGCTCACCCCGTCGCGGGGATTCGAACCGCCAACCTTCTGATTGGCAAGTCCTAGGCTCTGCAGTTTAACTCACAGCGCCACCCACATGCAATCAAATCAATCAATCAATCAATCAATCAATCAGTCTTTTCTTTACAAATAGTGGAAGACAGGCAGGCAGGGGGGAAAGCCAGTGGTTGGCTAGGGCAGGTGGTCTGGATTGATTGGTGGCCCTTGCAATGAGTTACCTAGACTGAAAGAGAAATGCAGTTTTTTGTGGGGGAATAGATATTGCATCAGGCAGCGGCCTGGGGTTGATTTCCCATTGTGAACTGATTCTCAAGACTTGGGAGGATTCTTGGTTGTGCATCTGCTGTTCATGCAGAAAGCCTTAAGTTAAATCCCAGCATCTCCAGGTAGGACTGGGACAGACCCTTGACTGAATCTCTGGAGAGCTGCTGCCAGCCAGTGTAGACAACATGGCGCTAGATGGACCAATGGTCTGACTTGGTAGAAGATAGCTTCTTACATTCTCTTTTTTTTTAAAAAAAACATTTTTTTATTGCTTTTTAAAGATACAGAAATACAGAAAAAAGAATAAAGAGTGGTTATAAGAAAAAAGGATATAAATAACAAATTTCCATATTCTTTTTCCATCTAATCTATAGGGCTTCCCCACATCCTCCGAACCCTGCGTTCTCTGTCTTATAAAGCATCAGCAATTTGTTAACTTATTTCAAAACTTATTGTAACTTCCATTTTATCATGTTCCCTATTTTCAATTTTACTATAGCTCAATTCTTATATGTTTTATATTAAACACAATAAAGTTATTTCATTATTTTACCTCTGAATTCTTGTGTCTTAATTTTCATTTCATTAACTTACATTTGCTGAAGCTAGAATTTCCTGAAAGGTGCATTTTTTAACATTCATACAGCTTATAGTGTTTTTTCAAATAGTTCTTAAACTTTTCCCAGTCCTCCTCAGTTGTTTCTTCTCCCACGTCTCGGATTCTGCCAGTCATTTCAGCCAGTTCCATATAGTCCATCAACTGCGATTGCCATTCCTCCAGCGTGGGTAAATCTTGTGTCTTCCAATATTTTGCAATCAGGATCCTTGCTGCTGTGGTAGCATACATGAAAAAGGTTCTGTCCTTCTTAAGCACTCTCTGGTCCACCATGCCCAGAAGGAAGGCCTCTGGTTTTTTAGGTAAGGTAAATCTCAGTACCTTTTTTAGTTCATTATGGATCATTTCCCAGAAGGCCTTCACTTTCGGGCAGGTCCACCAGAGATGAAAGAATGTCCCTTCCGCCTCTCCACATTTCCAACATTTGTTGTCAGACAGATGATATATCTTGGCTAACTTGACTGGGGTCATGTACCACCGGTATACCATTTTCATAATATTTTCCTTCAAGGCAGTGCATGCCGTGAATTTCAAACCGGTGTTCCATAACCTTTCCCAGTCTGCAAACATAATGTTATGCCCCACATCCTGAGCCCATTTTATCATAGCGGATTTGACTGTCTCATCCTGTGTATTCCACTTAAGCAGCAAGTTATACATTCTCGAAAGTAGCTTACTTTTTGGCTCTAACAATTCAGTCTCTAGTTTCGATTTTTCCACCTGGAATCCAACTTTTTTATCTATTTTAAATACCTCTTGAATTTGCGCATAGATAGCTTCTTACATTCTCATGGGAAATGGGCATCCCTATACAAAGAAACAGCCACTGTGATCCCACCACAAGGTACTTTTTAGAAATGAAAAAGCTGCATCTTTAATTTGCAGCATCTCTGATTAAAATGTTCCCTCATTGATTAAAATGGACTCCCATCAATTTAATCAACTTGATCTCTAGTCAGTTAATCAGCATGTTAAAGCATGCATTAGCCCTGCTAATAATGTTGGCAACATCTCTGAGTCATTTTGTGCAAATAACTAGTCCTGAAAAATATTTCTTATGTTTTAGCACTATACAAATATTCACAGCAGGCTGTATGGTGTGTGTGTGTGTGTGTGTGTGTGTGTGTGTGTGTGTATATATATATATATATATATATATATATATATATAATCATAAAATGTTTTTGGAGTTTATTTGATTAAGCTCCATAAGCACTAAGAGCATTTCCTGCAGACTTAAAAAACAACAACCCTGAGCTCAAAGTAATGTAGTCAGAAGAACCAATTACTCTCATCTTTGTTCCTTCTGCAGCATTTAGATGTCCTGCATTTTTCGAGCATTGTTCATGTCAAGTGTTTCATAGAATGCTAGAAATGTGGAGTTGGGACTCTGAGGGTAATCTAGTCCAACCCCCTGCAATGCAGGAATTTCAACTAAAGCGGATGGCCACCCAACCTCTCCAAGAAAGAACAGTCCACCACTTTCTGAGGGACTCCCTTCCAATGTTGGGCAACCATCCTTTGAAATTTGCATTTTTCTAATTTTACAATGCAGTTCTCTAATCAGGTTATGTATGCAAAAATGCATATGTTAAAGTGTGCATAAAATGCATACATTGGTGAGAATAATGTACAGAAATGGATTATATTAGGGAAAATGGATTCCACAAATATGCATATTAGACAAAATAACAAAGGTGTAAATTAGGAGAAATTCTTCCTAAAATGCTGATGAATTTCACAAGTGGAGAACTGAATTTAAGATTATAGAATTAGAATTTGAGAGAAACAAAAATGGACAGATTTCCTTGTCTCTATTCACCAGTGGGAATGGTTTTGTCTTACTAAGGGTGGTCCAGTCCAATATCACACAGTAAACTCCGTCTGCTCACACATTTTAACTCACAAAACTCTTGTTAGCATCAATTTTTTTGGACAGTCCATTTCAGAAGGTTGTAAGGGTTGATTGGCCAGTTCCTCAGTCACTACCCACTCGAATGGTCCGTCTACCCATTCTGTGGCCACGTATCTCACTTTCTCCACAACTCTCAGTTCGCCTCTTGGAAACAGAAGCTACACTAAAGCAGGCACCAGCCAATGTCTCATAATGAAAGGTTATTAATATTAAATGTTTCTGTTCCTGAGAGCTTTATTCTAAACAAAAAGGGACATTGAATTATTTTTCTTTCAGTGTTGGAACTGGTGGCAAAAGATATTGCTACTGCTTTACAGAATGGTGGATGCATAAGCAGCACTTCATAACAAACTTTCCTCATGCTTTCAGTAAAGATTTTTTCCCCTGTCCACAGAATGCTCCATCACTTCCTTTTAACTAGACTTCCAGGATTTGACAGCTGAAATGTTGAATGGGTACATCACAAAAACCTAGCCTTAGTCTCCTGTGTATAATTAGTAAACCTCTCCAGTGAGGATGGTCTTCTGAGCTGGCTGTGAAATATTAATTGATCATTTTGTGTGGGGGAGACAAGGGATTATAGAAGTTAAACCATAAATTATTTGGGAAAAGTTTCATTCTCTCCGTCCCCCCCCCCCCCAATGGAGCTAATGAAACACCCAAGATTAACATGACAGGATTTCACCACCACCACTGCAGGATACAACTGATATGTCCTTGACCTTCATCAGAGCTTCCTCTGTTTGTGACCAGGATACCTGAAGGATCACTGCTTCATATATGTGCCTGCCCATGCAGTAAGATCCTAAATTACACAGCCTTCTCTGGGTTGTCTAGCTGTCTGTCAAATACCTACTGGGCTAAGTTCAAGGTACTGCCCGCCTTTGTCAACAGTACTAAACTGAATGGGCAATGATCTGACTTGGATTAAGGCAACTGCCTCTGTTCCTGTGCTTATATTCTGTTTACTTCCATGTTTGTTTAGAAGTAAGTTCTCTCACTTATGCTGGAAATTATTTTAAGCTAAATACTTTTAGGGTCTTAGCTTTAAGCAGGTTTTATTCTGAGTGGTGGAGAATCAAACTTCATGAACTTGAAATTGTAATTTATTCTGAAAATAGAATTTGTTTTTCCGTCTCACTTAAGGAGATTATTGCTTTGTTTTGCAAAGCAGATGCTAAAATTTCATTTCTGTTAAGACTACAAAGCAACAGAATCTCTAGTTTACAGCTGACATGGGGTATCACGCATACACACAAATCTTTTAAAGGTGTCTGCTGTTCAGAATATCAAGGTTAGATTTAATACTCCGGTATCTGTTCTTTTCAGCTCTCTGCACTTCCTCTTCTGAATCTTCAATAGGCCAAATAATCACCTTCAAGTCTTAATAAACCTTCAAAAGCCTCCAAGGACTTCCATATATCTTTCCAAAAAGGATAAACAAATGCATTCAGCATGTAAATTATGTGTTGCCCAGTTTATATTTAAGTTTTAAGCTTACAAAAAGGGCACAGTCTGTTTAAATCTAATGGAGTTGGGTTCAACTGCTCGCTTTTACTAGATTGATAATGACCTACAATATTACATATCCAGGGAACAGGCCATCTAGTCAGCATGCAGATGGTATTGGAACCCTTGATTATTTTAATGACTGAAATCTTCAAACTTCTTTCTTTGTAAGGGATCACATTGTGGAATATTCCTTTTTCAGAACTGGATATGTTTGATCTGCAAAATCTAAGCTCCACTACAAAACATTTTCCCTGGCTCTATATGTAGAGAGAATGAGAGGGCGAGAGACTATATATCCCCACTCTTTCAACACCCCCTGGTGTGGACACAGAGAGAAACAAACCTGACTCTAATGAATATGTTGATGTGAACAGTTTGGGGAGAAACAATTGTGAAATGCACTAGGAAAACCCCAACAACCTCACTATATTCTGAGACAGAAATGTGAGCACACCTAAAGTTACTGACTGAATAGGCATTCTTATTTGCTTAACCCAAGCATCCCCAAACTCGGCCCTCCAGATGTTTTGGAACTACAACTCCCATCATCCCTAGCTAACAGGACTAGTGGTCAGGGATGATGGGAATCGTAGTCCCAAAACATCTGGAGGGCCGACTTTGGGGATGCCTGGCTTACCCATTCACTTAAATGGAGTCCTGCTCCTCATACACAAGGTCATGTTTCACTTTGTGGAGAATTTCCCCCTCACTTGGAGCAAATGGGGAGACAGGTGCACAGTGGAGTGGAACCATGCATACATTTTTGTGGGACACAAATGCCCCCCAAATGTATGTATGTATGTATGTATGTATGTGCTATTCACCCCAGCTTTATGATAAATAGCTCCTAAAACATAATTGGCAGATGCAAAAATTCAAAATAAAATTTGCAAGATCCAGGAGGATGCAATCAATAAATTCAATCAGCTAAGATCTTGCAGCTGTCTGCCACAACATTTTACCAAAAGTAATGAATAGTTTACAAAAGTGGGAGGAAAATAAAAATAATCTGAATTCTGTAACAGAAAACCAGAAGCTTTTCAGCTGCTATCTATATAATGATGAAAAACAATTCACCATAAAATAGTTAGCTTAGAACCCTAGTTTTAACATGCATAAGCAATATAACACCTGGGACCAGATATTTGACATGACAGCACAGTTCTGCAAGGTGTGTGGCTAAGGCATAAAGCAGTGTTGAAGGCTTATGAGCCCAGCGACACAGCATAAACACATCATGAAGAATTATGAGGTGAGCTATTCAGGATACCAGCTTTTCGTGCTGGATCTTTATTGCTAGACCAGACAGGATGGGACATAATGGCTTTAGTTCTAGAACCAGTGGAGACTGATGCATCAGGTCTACTAGAGCTTAGCCCTGCTAAGGAGAATTGCAAATAAAAAGGTAGAAGTTTCCTCTGAAAACTCAAAGCCACCCTCTTTCCTGTGCACCAAACATTCATATCCTTCCATCTGAACTTAGAGAGACTCCTGAAGGCCTTTCGGTCAATCTCCTGTTCTCTGGTAAATCTGTCTGTCCGTCTGTTTGTTTGTTTGTTTGTTTGTTTGTTTTTTTGCAGAGTTCAGTCAACCTAATTGTCTGAAGCAGTCATGTGTCACCTACAGTAGCTGTCCATGGTACCCGTGTTTCCCCCTTCTCCATTTCCAGTTTAATTCTGTAGTGGCAGTTATACTGGGCGGACACATCATGGAAAAACCAGTCATGCATTTGCTGTCAAAGGTTGTGATCTCAGGGCCAAACTAGATGTGGCCTTAATTGCGTAAATGCAATTAATTTGCAGATTTTTGTTAATGCTATATGAATAGCAGCTGTCGGGAAGCCTAGAGAGGCCTCAGGACCATGGGAAACAGAAATGCAGGCTTAACGTTCACTCCCTATCACAGTTCCAACAAAAACATCAACACACCTCTCTGGAGCTGCATCAAAGCAAGCTTCGCTTGAAATGCAAATAGCAGCTTTAGAGGGGCAATTTTTGTTGGGGCCATGACAGGAAAAGAGTTATTCTAAAGCAGCAATGCTGCAGCAAGCAAAGGCTCTAGCAGCTCAGTCTGCTGCTTGTGGCTGGAAAGCCAAACAGGAAGTATGTGACTGTTGCCATGAAAACGAAGGGGCAGTCCATTCTCCTTATTGAGCACAGGATGTGAGCTCAGGATGTGTCATATGACCTGTACAGGATGTACATGGGTGGAGTTTGGAGTTTCTCTCTGTTTGTTGAAGAGAGCAGACATCTTTTACTGTATGACTGCTAAAGACAGGAATAAAAGCATGTAGTTACATTTCTGTCTGTGTCTGATTCCCCTCCCTGGGGATATGCAGGGAGCAGGGAGGAGGAGAAGCAGTTGGTGTGTTTTTCTCACAGCCTGAGGAAAATCGCCGGAATGGACCTCGTGTTGTTCTTGCCGGGAGTCGCCGGAGGGAGGTCAAAGGAATTCAGCCGGTGCCTGGACTGATAGGCACATACCTCTGACCGGGCTAGAATTCCAACAAAATTCCCCCACTTCTAAGTTTCCAAGGCTTCTCCAGCTTCTCTGTAATTACAGTTTACATATCAACCAATTAATTTCCTTCATGCAAATTGATATTGCATTTTGTTTGACCCTCATATAGCCTGCTGTACTTTGTTGAAGAAATAGGTTGAGTAGATGAACATTTAACTGCTTATCAATTCAAATTAATTCAATTTAATTTGAATTTGATAATTTTTTTTTCAATTTGAACATTTAACAGCTAACACTGTGATATAATTCCACATTGCAGATTACTTCATATACAGCACGTAAGTGGCGTGAAACCTACATTATCCTTGGTGCTGTTAAGATAACAAAGGCAATCCAGGTAAATGCGTTTTCGACTGAGCGGCCTTATCTGTCCTGATTGTGCTGGGGTTTCTGCTAAGTGTGACTGTGAACGATAATTGCTATCATGTGTTACCTGAGATTACAGGGTTGCTTTCCAACTAATGACACTAGAAAAACCAGGCCGTTGTTAATATTTAATCAAACTCCTGGCTTAACAATTGGATAAATGAGGTGTGTAATTACATGATTATAAAGAGACACATTCCAGATAAGAACTCTGCTGTTCTTAACACTGAAGGTGAAAACTGGACTAGCCGGCCTTTCTCATATCACTAAAAAAACCCATCATGTGTTCAGGATTTCTCTTATTGCGACGATCCAAGGACCTGGATTTGCATGGTATAAATAATGCTGTTTCCTTAAAAAAAACACACAACAACTCTGGGAAAGGGTGGGTGGGGGATCAGACCAGGTGTTTTGTTGATGTAGCATGTTGTGATCCTTGTTGACTGGGGACATTTCAATATCTAGTTGGAAATGTGTTTTTCTCCAATATTCATGCTTTATGTTATCAGTGCAGTGAAAGATCATCTGTACTCCTTCGGTTTTCCAGCTGCAGATACTCAGGCTAACGAAGGACTGCATTTTCCTGCCTGTATGTTTAAATTAAACATATGCCATTATAGATAGATGATAGATAGATAGATAGATAGATAGATAGATAGATAGATAGATAATAGATATTGTCAGGAACAGTGTTGGTTGATGGGTTGGGGGAAGGCAATACAGGAGGCAAAGATACTATCTATAATAACATCATCAGTTCATTCTTTAGCCATCTAGGCACTGCATTCCTTTGCAAATTTCTGGGTCCTGGAAAGATCAGGACATGGCATTGCTTAATGTTCTACCATGCGTGGAGAACATCGCATTAAAGAGAACCAACTTAGCAAGTTGAGCATCAAAATTATTGGCCCTGGGGAATCTCCGTTCAGTGGTGTGAACCTTAAATCATTTGTTTTAATAGAAGTTGAAGTACAGTCTCATAGCTCAGAAGTAAGCGGTGGCCCAATATAAGGGTAAGAAAAAGCAATCTAGTAAACAAGGAGGGCCAGTGGCTTAGTAGTAGAGTGCATGCTTTGGATGAAGAAGGGTCTTCCAGATTCAGTTACCAGCTTTCCCAGTGAAAGAGCCAGTGGATGGAAAGAAACTTGCCTGAGATCCAGGAAAGTTGCTTCCAGTCAGAGGAGACAACGCTAGACCAGATGGGCAAACAAAATTCATATATTATAAAAGCAATAAAGCAATACTGCCTTTGATTGCTAAGAAGTAACTTGGATGTTAATCAAAAAGGTTGAATGCTAATAAGCAGCAGAGGAAGTGGAACTGCCCTTTCTGCCATAGTTGAAGCCCACCAATACCCTCAGTGGGGTAAAATAATTATTGCATATTCATTTAAATTTGTATCCTGGCATTCTTTCGTGATGGGATTTGAGTTGGTTCCTATCCAGGTTGTGGGATATATAGCTAGAGCATTCATGTCCAACATTTCCTGCTTGCTAGAATGTGGCAAGAGGAATGTGGCTCCAAACAGGGAGGACTTCCTGCCATACCTGTTGAGAGCCACCTCCCCCTGAGTGTGACCAGGTAGATGGGCGTGACCCTAGCTGACACAAGTAAAAGGGCTGGGCACATAGCTGTCTTCCTATTTTTAGATCTCTCTTTTTGGACTTCTCTGGCTGTTAACCAATACATGGCTCATCAATAACAAAGGATGTAAGCCCATGTTGTAAGTTTGAGGCTTAGCTCAGACTTCTCTTCTCTGCACTATAATCTACAGATGAACCTGTAAGAGATGCGAGTGGCACTGTGGGTTAGACCACAGAGCCTAGGGCTTGCTGATCAGAAGGTCGGCAGTTTGAATCCCCGCGATGGGGTGAGCTCCCGTTGCTCGGTCCCTGCTTCTGCCAACCTAGCAGTTTGAAAGCACGTCAAAGTGCAAGTAGATAAATAGGTACCACTCTGGCGGGAAGGTAAACGATGTTTCCATGTGCTGCTCTGGTTCGCCAGAAGCGGCTTAATCATGCTGACCACATGACCCAGAAGCTGTACGCCGGCTCCCTGGGCCAGTAAAGCGAGATGAGCACCGCAACCCCAGAGTTGTCCGCGACTGGACCTAATGGTCAGGGGTCCCTTTACCTTTACTTGTAACTACAACTAAAGCCTGCCTTCAGTTGCTACTGAATGTGAGTAAACTGTGTTGTTATTATTTAAAGAGGAAAATAAAGGGGAAATTACCAGGAAGAATCCAGTCTGCACAAAGGGCTTCCTGGATTGCTTATTTAACAGACTGAAACCAGTCATCAACAGCTTCACTATTTGCTGCAAGGAATGTGCTCTGCTGTATGCTTACTAGTGTGAGTGAGGAGGGATCATATCTAATTACCGGTAATATATCCTCTCCTACCTTCCTAAACATTCCTACACAGGCACCGAGCCAGACCCAGACTCCCATAAGCTAAGCTTCAGCAAAGTTAAATTCTGAATGGTTAGTTGGTGTCCATCTATCTCGGGAGACAATGGAGCACACCTTTGGGGTGAGGTCAATCTGTTGGAAGGTTGCAGTGCCTGCTGTGGCTGTAGAGACCAATGCGGGAGAGTCATGTTTTGTTGCAGCTGGGGCAGATGAAGGTGTCCAGTTGTGCTGTTGCAGATGCACCATGGTGTTTCTTCTGTCTATGCTCCTCCCAGGAGTCATTCCTCCTCTGGTCACTGCTTTGGATACATGACGTGACTGCCTGTCTCCAGACACTACGGTTGTCTGCAAGAGAATCCCACGTGGAAGAGTTGATGTTGCCAGCATTCATGTCACACCTGCAGATACCTTTGTAACATAGAGTTTGTCTGCCAATTGGCCAGCTCCCCGTAGAGCATGTCATTGGGGAAGGTGATATAAAACACATCCATGCAAACAACAGCAACAACATCCATACAACCAGCAGATTGGGGAGCAAAATTTAGCATAGTCAACCTTTTTGCCTATGGGAGCTTTCATAAATATGACTCACCACCCTTGGCATCTGTTGAAGTGATGCATGGAGGAATTCTACTACCTCTGTAGCACTTTGTTCAGATATATGATGGAGAACATTCAAAAATTGCGTTCCCCACCAACAATCTGAATTGATACAATCCATTTTGCTGTTTCATTTTCATAGTTCTGGCCTTATTTGATGGTTTATTTACTTAATCACTCTTTTTTACAATCAGTTTTTCTAAAGGGGCTGACAAGGCAGAGGAGAGGGCATTCAGTGTAAGAAGGCAGCATAAAAACAATAGAAACCCACCTGGTGATATAAGTGGGCATAGTTAGCAATAGCAATAGAAACTTTATTTACCTCAGCCGATGGATATGTGGGCTTTTGGCCTCCACCGGGACTGGGTCAATAATCTTTCTTCTTGAGGGACTAGGCTAGAGGTCCCCAACCTTTTCGGGCCTAGGAGCACATCTAAGAAACTGTCACCACAAAATACCCATTGCTCAAAATTTTCCCATCCAAACACAGACAACAGGCAGAACACCTACATACATCCCTCCTAAAAACACAGGCCAAAGGAGAAAAAACAGGCAACAACAACAAAATGGGAGGGCAGATGGCCTTGGCAGACACCAAGCAAGTGTGGAATGTCTGAGGACACCATGGAACCCTCACTTGAGGACCCCCAAACAAGGATTTAAGCATTATTTTAGTGCTTCTCAGAGATGTGGATGTGATGGTAACATCAGACATGTGGGTTGGGCGTCCTTTGTGCATTTTATTGTCTGTTACTCCAATTTTATTTCTTTTGTTCTGAAAACAAAAAAGGAAGGAGGGGCTTGTGTCTGAATTGCACAAGTTGGATCCCTTTCCCCTATCCTTCTTTGGTAGGTATCTGTTCTGTACTTCTGCCTCACCTGACCATAGAATATTTATGGCATGAGTGCATAAAATATGCTTTTAATTTAAAAGTGCTGTTTCCCCCACTGAAGATGCAACAGTGTGTGTTCCAACAGGTCAGAGTCCACATGCTGCTTCATTAATCCCCATCCAGGGTTGCACATTATTTGTAGCAATTTAGTCAGCGGAGGTCAATTAGAACTTATGCTGTATAGAAAACCTTGCATAATTTATACCACCCGTGAGAAACAGGCTGCTTTCTTGTGGAAAAATGCACAAATGTGGAAGATGCAAAGCTTCCTGCAGTGTTTCAGGCTGAAGTTGAATCCTTGCTAAGCAAAGGTGCTTCTAGGAAGTGTCTAGGAAGTGTCTGCGGACAGCGCTGGCTCCCGGCCTCTAGAGTGAGATGAGCGCACAACCCTAGAGTCTGTCAAGACGGGCCCATACGGGCAGGGGTACCTTTACCTTTACCTTGGGCTCTAGGTAGGGCCACCCTTGAAGTTTGGAGATTTCAGCTGGTGGAAAATGGAGTTGCTTTTGCTCGATCTGACAGCGAGAGACCCTATATCACCAGTATACAAAGACGCCCTCCCATCAGATGTCAAAGCGATAAACAACTACCTGAAATTCAGAAGACATCTTAAGGCAGTCCTGTTCAGGGAAGTTTTTAATGTGTGGTATTTTAGTGTATTTTTGGTTTCTATGGAAGCCGTCCAGAGTGGCTGGGGAAACCCAGCCAGATGGGCGGGGTACAAATAAATTATTATTATTATTATTATTATTATTATTATTATTATTATTATCATCTGTATCAACTCTGAGCCTGAGTCATGGTTTTGATTCTGACTTATGAAGCCCTGAACATCTTAAGGCCCCATTACCTGAAGGAGTGCCTCTCCCCATACCATTTTGCCTGTGATGTGAGACCTTCCGAGGCTTCATCACTGAGTGAAATGCAGGGGCCTGTGACCCACTGAAAGGCCTTTTCAGCAATAGCACCCCTATTATGGAATTCACTCCCTCCCCACCAGAGGTCCAGGTGCATACTTTTGGGCACTAGCTAAATACTTGTCTTTTTCAGCAGGGTTTTGAATGCTGAGCTCTGGCCTGTATCGTAATATGTGCCCAAATAGATGGAGCTTATTTACTGTGTTGAATTGCTTGATTTTGTTTTGTTTTTGTTTTTACTTATTTTTCATTGCTGTAAACTGCCCTTGGGCCTTTTGACAAAGGGGGCAGGATATAAGTTTAAAAAAACACACAAAAGAAAAATATAGCACAAAGATGACCAAAAAAACCAACAACGATAAAATAATTTGATTTAGTCCAAAGGAACAGTAAAGGATTTACAGCATGCTAGAACATTGAGAGAGACAGATTAAAATCCCTTTTTACTCTCCAAGCCTGCTGGGTGGTCTATCGCTCAGCCTAACCTTCCCCTTACAGGTGGGGCCAGGCAGGGATCTCAAAGCACTTTGGAATGTACTTTAGAAATTATTCATAATAATTTTAAAATGCATCCTAGCCATCCATGCTTATTATGCTCTTTGCTTGCCATGTTCATTATAAATACAGGTGATTAGAGTGTCTGCTGAGGATAAATAAGTTGTCAGTTTTGCTTAAAGAAAAATAGGTGCTTTCCTGGAGATGTCCTGGCTGAGGTTTGAAATATGAAATTGACCTGAGTGATGAACACAAATGAACTTAGGTGCCCCTCACTCACTAAACCAGGGGTGGGGAACCTCTGGCTCAGGGCTCACATGCGACCCCCAGGCCTTTCTGTTTGCCCCTTAGGTCTTCCTCCTGGCTTTTGACACTTGAGATGTATGTTTTTAGGGCATGATTGTAAGTTGTTTTATACTGTTTCTTGTACTGTGTTCTAGTTGTTGGGGCTTTAGGATGAAGGATGTAATAAATTCTTCCTCCAGTTGCTCATGTGGTGGCCATTGCTGGACTAGACCATTCACTAAGATGGTTGGGCAATTGCTCCTTCAGACATTGCATTTTGAATGCATTCCCATTAAATGTTTAATACGTGCATTCAACTAACACATGTTTCCAGTCACAAAAGGTGTGTGGTCCAGAAAGCTATGATTGGCTATGGCTTCCTGTTTTGTGTAGGAGCATGTAATGTATGCAACGCCCCTAAGTGGTTTAGGATTGCAATCTTCTAATCTCCCTCTCTGTGTTCCTTCCCAAGTGCAGACCTGTGCTTGCCTCACTTGGCAGCACAGAGGCAAATGTTTGCCAGACATCTGTTGCACATTCAACTGCAGTCGGATTTCTAATCTACAAGTTAGTTCTTCCAGGTCCCTTTTGTCATAAATTATATACCTCATCCCCTCTTCAATTTAGTAAGTCCTCAAAGAAGGATCACATCTGAATAAACTTCACTTCAAAGCTAATGATTTAGCCCTGCTTATTAAAATGTAGATCTGTTAAGAGGTTGTTCCTAATCAGGTGGAGTAATGAAGGAGTCTTTTATAGGCTTGATGGCATTGAAGTCTGGATTTTTGCAATGTTCCATTTTCTGGTCAACAAAAATGACAGGCAATTAAAGCCAAAGAACTTGTATGCCTGAAGAGTGAGCGAAAATGAGAGATGAACCGGTGTCTGGCCAGAGATTAAAATGAAAAGCAGGACTTTATTTAACTATAAACTGACAGGTGAAACAGCCCAGGAGGAAGCGCTAGGAGTGATTTGGGGACACAGTTCTTGAATTGCAAATTTTAATTTCCCTCCGTGCTAGAATGGGAATGGGAGTTACGCAATCGTCCCTTAATATCCCTCCCAGCTGTGGAGAACAATCACATCTGGCAGAGAACATCGCAGTGGAATTATATTACGGCTGCACGGTTACTAAATGCTAAACTGCAAATATATGTTCAACTAACTTAACTGGAGAAGAGGAATAGATCTAATGTGTCATGTGGAAATGAACTAGCTGGAGAGGAGAATGAGGGAGGAAAAGAGTCAATTACTGAGATAAAAGAGAGAGAAGTTTTACAATTTTCTTGCCTTAAGAGCCTCAACTTACTTGAAGCGAACAGAGTTAAAGTTAATATCCATGGATTGCTGCTGCATCATTAGATATGGGGAAGGACTGTAGCTCAATGTTGGAGCGCTTGCTTTGCATGCAGAAGGCACAAACTTCAATCACCCTTGCCTCTGCACAGGGCTCGTCAAAGACTCCTTGTCTGAAACCTTGGAGAGCCAGTTGATAAGTGATACTGTTTCCAACGGTAGTCAACCAAAGCCTCTGCTAAACCAGTAAGCCAGGAGTGAAGATAGCAGCACTCTCCCATTATTTATACCCCACATTTAATATTTATTGAGGTTGAATCCTGACAAGACAGAAGTACTGTTTTGGGGGGATAGGGGGTGGGCTGGTGTGGAGGACTCCCTGGTCCTGAATGGGGTAACTGTGCCCCTGAAGGACCAGGTGCGCAGCCTGGGAGTCATTTTGGACTCACACCTGTCCATGGAGGCGCAGGTCAATTCTGTGTCCAGGGCAGCTGTCTACCAGCTCCATGTGGTACGCAGGCTGAGACCCTACCTGCCTGTGGATTGTCTTGCCAGAGTGGTGCATGCTCTGGCTATCTCCCGCTTGGACTACTGCAATGAGCTCTACATGGGGCTTCCTTTGAAGGTGATCCAGAAACCACAACTATGGCAGCTGTGTGGCAGCTAGACTGGTGACTAGGAGTGGCCGCTGAGACCGCATAACACTGGTCTTGAAAGACCTACATTGGCTCCCAGTACATTTCTGAGCACAATTCAAAGTGTTGGTGCTGACCTTTAAAGCCCTAAATGGCCTCTGCCCAGTATACCTGAAGGGCCTTCTGGCGGTTCCCTCACTGCGAGAAGTGAGGTTACAGGGAACCAGGCAGAGGGCCTTCTCAGCAGTGGTGCCCGCCTTGTGGAAGGCCCTCCCATCAGATGTCAAAGAATTAAACAACTAGCTCATGTTCAGAAGACATCTGAAGGCAGCCCTGTTTAGGGAAGTTTTTAATGACTGATGTTTTAGTGTATTTTTTATATTTTGTTGGAAGCTGCCCAGAGTGGCTGGGAAAACCCAGCCAGATGGGTGGAGTATAAATAATAAATTATCATCATCATCATCATTATTTATAAATATACTGCTCTTGAGCATGGGGTTTCATTAAGCTATCATGGCTCACTAGTGTGGAGAGACAAAGTCTCCATGACTGGCTGTCATCCAGTTTAACAGCCATCTCAGCCAGTGACTTTCACAGCTTGTGGCAGCAAATTTCATGTTAGTAACCTGGGAAGTTCTGGAGGTCCATGGCTCCCCCCCCCCCCAAGAATACATACTATGTGTTTGGAACAAAGCATTACAGTCAGTAAATGGTTGTGGCATACTGCCCTGGTTTCTTCTCATTTTGAGAGCGAGACCTAGTGTGAGTCAGTTGACAGTAGTGAGTAATAGGCCACAGCTGGGAGATTTCAAGACAGTTGTGCTAGCCAGTTTGAAGGTAACCATTTTTAAAGCTGGAAAATAAGACTCTTGGGGAGCACGCCAAGAGAAGGCTGGTCATGTGAGCTTGGCGAGGCCCTGGGAACACTCACGAGGAACCAGAAGTTGGACAAAACTTTCCTCAGTCGGTCTTCTAGGGATGGATGTTAAGAAATAGGTTGATGAATTGTCTTGAAATGACTGAAGTGATCGTTCTAGCTGTGACTTCAGCTTAACAAAAACTCTGCTACCTTCAAACTCTTCCTTAAAATAATAATAATATACTAATGATTATTTGAAAAGTGTCAAAAGAAGGCCACATACAGGATGCATTAAACAACAACAGCTTTAATACAAAATGGTTTATGGAGAGAACACCATGCAGCAGATTGCTGCTTGCAAAAGAGCCCACATCTGCACTATATATTTAAAGCAGTATTATATCATGGCTTCCCCCAAAGGATCATGGGAGCTGTAGTTTCTAAAGGGTGCTGAGAGTTATTAGGATACCTTTATTCTCCTCACAGAGCTACAATTTCTAGAGTGGTTTAAGAATCAACCCCTCTTTCCAGGTGATTGGAGAAGAAAGTGTTTGTGGTTTTGTTTAAAAAAGCTCAACAATTTTGGGGTGCCCTGGTTTTTACTTTTCTATACATCTCCATTTCCAGTGCCTCCCAAATCTATTTTCAAATGCACAAACTGCAGGGTTACACAGAATCAATATACAATTTTTATTTTTGGAATGAAGCCACTCTCTCAAGAAGTACATCTCAGGGACAAGCAATATGCAGAGATGAAGACTGTGTGTGCACTATGTAGAAAATGCAAGTGGCCAAACTCCATTGGTTCTGGAATAAAATATGTAAAGCGGGTCTGTTACTACTCACTTCCTTGGCACAGACAAAGTTTGTGTACAGAAAGTGAAGAAAGAGGAAAAGGTGTACAGTGGCAAGGGACTCATCGGTGTTAAATTCCATTGCCAGTTATGTGATTCAAAAAAGACTGTAAGCAACATATGGACAGTTACATAAAATGCAAAGCCTACTGAGAAAAGAGAGGCTGCAGTTCTGACAATGGCCTTTTCTAAACTGCATATTCTGAAACAAAGCTGCTATTTCATGGTATTTCAGACTGAGGAGTTAATCGTGCCAGAGTTCAGGCAGCCAGAAATCTGTCAGACTCAATCCCAGTGCAACCCAACATTCTTTCCAATCCCCTTACTTTGTATTGTTCCGGAATTTTCCAGCAAAGCACAAGTCAACTAGCTGGGTCTTAAAACGGAGCAGTTCATCTTAACTGCAGCTGACATTTGCATTCTGAAGAGGAATCCTGCTTTCACGCTCTGTTATCCTCCATTTGGTTGAAAGGGCCTGCACTGTGCTCTTCCAAAATAAATTCTAAAAGTTACCGAATCAAGTGCAATAAATGTAAAATGAACATATGGAAACACTTAAGGTATATTGACATGAGGAGAAAAGCGTTGAGTCGTTTCTCTGGGTTCAGCTTCAGATGGCCGCGTGGTGAGAGGAGGATACGTTTTTATCAGCTTTAGACTGGTGGTCCCCTTTAGAATTGTGAACTGTTGTAACATTTCTTATCAATCCAGAAAACATTTCCTTCTGACTTGGGGGTGGGTGGGGGTGGGGCTTGGTGGGATGGTAGGAAAATCACTTCTGATTCCTTTAAAAACAGTAACAGTGGAACAATCTCATTTTGACAGAACCTTGTCATTCAGCAATTTCACTCTGAAAGCAGTTATCTGAGATACCTCAGGTCAGGCATGAGTAACTGGTGGCTAGACAGATCCTGGAGCTCCAATAGGTCTTTTATTGATCGCCAACCCAGCGGAGGTGTGGATAAAAAGAATATTAGGGCACTGCTCTGAAATTGCTGGAAACTATGGGCGGTGTGTGTGCTCTTGTGCTTGGGTCCTTCTCGTGGGTTTCCCACAGGCATCTGGGTGACCAATGTGAATACAGGATGCTGGACTATATGGGTCACTGGCCTGATCCAGCAGGCTCTTCTTGTGTTCTTATTTAAAGCAGGGCTGGTGACCCTCTGACCCTCCAGAGGTTTTTGGACTACATCACTGACCATACTCACTGGGGCTGATGGGAGTTGAAGTTCAACAACACCTGCAAAACTGCAGGCTCACCAGCCCTAATTTAAAAGTAAAATGCTATTCTATTCATATTGTTTCAGCGCTTTACTGGCTGAGGATCCTGCAAGCATCTTAAGTTTGGAATCGTTTTATTTCACGCATCTTCTATATCTCAGCAATTTCAAACTTCCTGCTTTCTTTTAGTACAAAATTGTGAGAAGTGCTTTAAGAAACCCACTACGTTCTCCTTTTCCCCCCAGAGGAAATACTTTGGGGAGACTAATGTTGCTTATTGGATTGTTTTACATTATAGCTCCAGTACAGACATACCTCCATGCATCTTAAAAATGAATTTTGATGTGCTTAGACCTTTGTTACAACAACAACCCCCAGAAAAGGTCGCGGGTAATTAAGTTCCAGTCTGCAAATTCAACCTCTAGGTGGGACCAGATCAGTTTGTATCCGAATCCACAAATGTTGGATTCCACTAGCATCCATAGTCTGGGGTTTATAGAATTATAGAGTTGGAAGGTCCAGCACTAAACTGCAATATTTTGATCACTGGAGCTCCGAAACACAACACCTAATTGGAACGCATGACTATCTGTGTGACAGCTGTTTCATAGTGGGGTTCAGAAGGGGCTCCTGGCTGTTGTATCTTATGATCCTTATCCCAATGGTTTTTCTACTTCAAAACAGTGTAGGAGGGAAACGGAAACCTGGTGGGAAAGAGAGCAGGTTGAGCTATGCTGAAAGCTCAGTAAAAACCCTTGTTTGAAGCGATTAATTTGGTGACCTCTGGCCATAAGGCAGACCTCCAATTTGCAAAGCAGAGGACTGAATGAAGGGGTGGGGGAAGGATGGAAGCAATCTATTCATGAGAGAATGGTTGAATAGAAAACGTTTTGCTCTTGTCTCTCCACCCATACTGCTTGCTTGTAGAATAAACAGGATTATTACTTACATTGGTAGTTGAGATCAAGCATTTGCTTCTGGTCCGATAAAAATAGACATAGGCCTTAGCACTGTCCCATCTCCACCCCTCCTCGGCTGCTACTTTATCTATTAGAAAGGTACTTGACAAAGCATTGTAAAGATAATACTGAAATCAGACAGTGGCATTTCCTTATGGGTACTGGTCTCAGAAGTTGTAATATGCTTGTGATGTGAAATAGATAGGAGGCTGCTCAGGGGTTGCAGCATCCTCTGCTTGAATTGCCCTATAAAAATCTCTTTGCAAATGATAATCTACCATCTATAGTTATAAGCCTTTAAGCCGCTTATTCTGTTTTTGTGGGTTGGTGTTGTTTTCTTTAGCCTAAATATGCAACCAACTGGCAACAAATTCGCACCAAGGAGTCGCGTAATAAAATCTCAAATTAACTCCACAGGAATAAATCTTAAAAGGCCGCAGAGGATCCTGACATTTGTTTCAGATAGTAAAACCATAAAGCTTGTTTGCTTGCAAACCAACGGTCTTGTTTTCAGCAAAGCCTTTGGCGTGGCGTCTTTAAACTGGCAACATAAAAAATGGCTTCAAAACTATGTTTGGCTATTGATGAAAATGATGAGAGTGACATTTTCACATTTTGCTTTCCATTTTTGCATTATTATAGTTCATAACTATATGTATTTATATATGGCATTTCTGTGCCACCCCATAACATAAAGTTCTCTGGCTGGCTTACAATATATATATATTTTTAAAAAAAGAAAGAAATGCAAACTAAAGCATAAAACCAATTAAGAAAAAAGGGACGCGGGTGGCGCTGTGGGTTAGGTGGTTTGAATCCCCGCGACGGGGTGATCTCCCATTGCTCAGTACCTGCTCCTGCCAACCTAGCAGTTCGAAAGCACGTCAAAGTGCAAGTAGATAAATAGGTACCGCTCTGGGAAGAAGGTAAATGACATTTCTGTGTGCTGGTCTGGTTCGCCAGAAGCGGCTTAGTCATGCTGGCCACATGACCCAGAAGCTGTACGCCGGCTCCCTTGGCCAATAAAGCAAGATAAGCGCTGCAACCCCAAAGTCGGCCACGACTGGACTTATTGGTCAGGGGTCCCTTTACCTTTAATTAAGGAAAAGGGGGGTGACATGAATGCAACAAGTGGCCCAGATTTCCTAAGTTGTTCACAAACCTGGGTGAACACTGAAGTCTTCACTTGGCATTGCAAAGCCTACACGGATTCCCTCACTTCGTAACTTAGGTGCCACTACTGAAAAGGTGAGGGGATCCAGAGCAGGATCTCGAAAGGAGCTCTTAAAGTTGGAGTAATGGGGGGAGTCAGTCTTTCAGGTAGTCTGGCCAAAGCTATTCAAGGCTTTAAGGTTTAAAATCAGTCCTTTAACCCAGAAATGGACTGGAGTCACTTGATGACCTGTTGATTGAGTATGCATACTGATTGGTTTGCACAAGGTTTGTAAGGAGGTTTTATAATGCTGGGTAGCTGCTTCTTGCTTGTGTTGGACGGAGGACAGAGAGAGATGTGTGAGCAAATTTGTTGCTCCACATACTTCCTTTTTCTGACACCACCCAGTACTGCCGTGTGGTTCCTGCAGAAGGCGGAGAAAGATTCCCCACCCCTGTTATAAATACATAAGATGCACAAACCAAGGGGTAAGGAGCAGCAATAGATATTGTCATTTTATCAACTTTATAAAAGTAAATCATAATTGGTGAGACATGCCAGTAAATGTACCATTCAGATCTCATACTTGGCAAAGAGGGCATTGGATTTAATGTGTCTTGTTCCCAGTTAAGGGAGCATACCACTGTAACCTTAATATTTTGTCATTTTGTAAACATTAGGAGAGAAATAAGATTTGAACTCATATCGATATAAACATGTCTACCTTGGGTTATTGATCGTAAAACTTCCTCTTCTAGTTAATCTGAAATTAGTGTGGGATAAACATATAGCTTTATAAATGGGAGGACTGTTTTTATAGGCTTACATTTATATAGTGGAGCTGAAATTCACCTGGACACAGTCCAGCTAGAGCCAAACCCTTTTTCACGCTCCGTTGAATTCAGCAGGAGGCATTTAGTGCATGCTTAATTTTCCATTAAAATCAAAAAGATTTACTGTGCAACTTTACCCAGAAGTAAGCCCATTTAATGTGCTTGCTCTCAGGTAAATGTGCCTAGGCTTGCAGCTGTTAAGTGTGCTTAGCTTTGCTGGGTCATGCTTATTATTAATTTTTTAAAAACCCAGTGCATGATTTGTGAAAGTAGCAAATGGAGACTAAAGAGATGGAGCCCTGGTGTCACATGACACACCACCATCCACATATGGCAAGTGCAGATTAAAGCTGAGACAGACAGCTACAAGTGGGAATTAAGTGCAGTGCTAACACAGACTCTGTAACAGGTTCTTAGCAGCAGGAAAGACTTATGTCAAACCTCTAATGTACAAGGATGTTAATGGAAACAAAACACTGTAACAATGTTGATTTATTGGGTCAGGCACATCAAGACTTTAATAAGCGAATCTTTGACACAATCCCGTATAATGGCTATCTGGGCCTTTTCCAATGTATCATGTCACTCTGGTTTGGCCTGCTTTCACAGTTATTGTGGCTGCGATCCAATGCTTGATGCTTGGTTTTCAAAACAAAGATGTGGGGTGTATATGTGTGCGTGCGTGCGCCTGCTAGTGTTCATTTCTTCATGTTGAACTCGGTGATCTGGTGGACTGGCTGCTGAATTTTCAATTCAAGTTTCCCAGCAATGTGTGGGGCTTTAGCAGAGTTGTCTTCCCAAATACTCCTGTGGGAAAGCAGTGCTTTGAAAGGATTCAGTAGTAGTAGTAATAGTAGTAGTAGTAGTAGTAGTAGTAGTAGTAGTAGTAGTAATTGTGCCCCACCCATCTGACTGGGTTGCCCCAGCCACTACTTTGTAAATACATGCATACAAGTCATAAACGAAAAGTAAAAAGCTGTTGCCTCCATAGGTGATGTTCTTACATAAACCAAAAACCCTTTAAAAGCCTATTGTTTGATATTGTGGTGGAAGGGACATATTGGTGATCACCAGGCCCCTCATAAATAACAGCATAGTTTTCTAGTATCCTATTTAATGAAATTGATTTTTTTTTAGCTTTCTTGGAAGTGAAGTCCTCAATCAAATCACTGTAATCCAAACCTCTCCCAATTTTATGTTCATCTGAAATCAGTGCTAATCCTACTAAGCGTTCTTGCAACAAAGAAGAGGACAGGGTTTTTGTTTTGTTTGTTTGTTTATCAGGTTCAGCTTTGAAAATGACCTCTCACCGGACGGTACAGTGGGAATAATGTCATGTACAACACAGTTACAGGTACAGTGGGAATAATGTCATGTACTACACATAAATTGGGGGTAAATATCTTGAATTTTACACATGAATAAACTGAAGGGCTGGCAAAGCTCTGCATTGATTATATAAGCTAAACAAAAAACAAAAAAAGATTGATCTCACTTTCTTTTGTTGCAGTTTCATTTTTATGACACCCCTCGCCCCCGTTCCTTGTAGAGCTAAATTTCTCTAAAAATTGCTCTTAAAAAAAGAACTGCAACAAGGGTAAAAGTATCATAATACATTCATTATTATCAGTCTGCAAGTGAAGCAGTGAATGTGCTGGACCATTGTCTTGCCTTGGTAATGGATGGGATGAGAGCCAACAAACTGAAGCTCAATCCAGATACGACTGAGGCACTGTTAGTTGGCAGTTCCCTAGACTGGATGGATGAGAGGTTGCCTGCTCTTGATGGTGTTATGCTCCCTCTGAAGAAGCAGGTACATAGCTTGGGGGCACTTCTGCATCCTTGCTGTCACTTGAGGCTCATGTGACCTCAGTGGCATGGAATGCCTTCCATCTGCTTTGGCTGGTGGCCCAGTTGTGCCCCCATCTGGACAGGGATAGTCTAATGTCTGTCTTCTATGGTTTGGTAACTTCAGGGCTAGATTACTGCAACATGGGGCTGCCTATGAAGACAGTTCAGAAAATACAGCTGGTACAGAATTTGGTGGCCAGGTTGCTCACCAGACCAAGACGGTTTGAACATATTACACCAATCCTAGCCTGACTGCACTGGCTGCCAGTTAGCTTCTGGTTTTGACCTATAAAGCCTTAAATGGCTCAGGATTGCAATACCTCAAGGTCCACCTCTCTCCATATGAACCTTAGACCCTGAGATCATCATCTGAGGCCCTTCTTCACATGCCTATATGAGAGTTCTGGAGGGCAGCAACACGAGAATGGGCCTTTTCTGCTGTGACTCCCTGCCTGTGGAATGCTCTCCCCAGGGAGGTTTGACTGGTGCCTTCATTATACATCTTTAGATCATGGCCACTGGGCCCATCACCTCCTGGCAAATAGAAGGGGAAGAAATGGAGGCAGTGAGAGATTTTACTTCTTGTGGTCCATGATCACTGCAGATGATGACAGCAGTCACAAAATTAAAAGATGCCTGCTTCTTGAGAGAAAAGCAATGACAAACCTAGACAGTATCTTAAAAAGCAGAGACATCACCTTGCCAACAAAGGTTCGTATAGTTAAAGCTATGGTTTTCCCAGTAGTGATGTATGGAAGTGAGAGCTGCACCATAAAGAAGGCTGATTGCGAAGAATTGATGCTTTTGAATTATGGTGCTGGAGGAGACTCTTGAGAGTCCCATGGACTGCAAGAAGATCAAACCTATCCATTCTTAAGGAAATCAGCCCTGAGTGGTCACTGAAAGGACAGATCCTGAAGCTGAGGCTCCAACACTTTGGCCACCTCATGAGAAGAGAAGACTCCCTGGAAAAGACCCTGATGTTGGGAAAGATTGAGGGCACAAGAAGAAGGGGGCGACAGAGGATGAGATGGTTGGACAGTGTTCTCAAAGCTACCAACATGAGTTTGACCAAACTGCAGGAGGCAATGGAAGACAGGGGTGCCTGGTGTGCTCTGGTCCATGGGGTCATGAAGAGTTGGACATGACTAAATGACAACAACCCTTTAAAGTGTGTGTGTGTGTGTGTTTGTGTGTGTGGAGGTGGAGGGGGTGTTATTGGTTTGTGGGGGTTTTTTGCTCTTGTTTTTATTGTGTCTTTTGTGTTGTGAACTGCCCTGAGATCTATGGATAAAGGGCAATATAATAAATAAAATAAAGTATAATAAAGTAAAATAAAATAATAATAATAATAATCAGCAACTCTGTTGAATCAATATCTCCCTCAAGCTGCTAAGACATATAGTTGGAGCCTTTTTCAAGGTCATCATCTCCCATATTATCTGAAGATTAAACATCACATATGAATCCATACTTCTCATTAAACTGCACCATTTGATTAAATCTGTCATCTAGGTGAGCAATTGTTTCATCCACTATAATATTGGAGAACTTTATGCAAAAATTTTTGGATCAAGAATGGGGTTAATTCACCTTTCCTACATGCTGCGCTGGGAATGCCACCTCACTGGAATCATCAAATGTTGCAGCAATTTTTTTCAGAAGCTTCTACTGCTTTTTGAAACCCATGGTCTCAATACTCAGTTCATATAATCATGAATACCTTTCAACAGTGTCAATGCAACATCTTGCTACGTATCTCAATTTTGCATCACCTTGCTTACTCACTTGTGACAGGATGCCATACCAGATAACTGTACTAAGAAGACATGTGAAAGATTGAAGCTCAGACAAAAGACCGTTGGCTTCAGCGCAAGTTACACTGTCAAGGGCAGGGGCTTTCAATAATTTAATAATGGCTTTATAAATTTGAGAAGCCTTGAAGCAAACGACTTCTACGCCAGTAATGCAACTCTCCCAATGAGTTTCAGGTGGCATTTTCAAAGCACATCTTAGAAATGGTGTCAGTATTTTCCGTCTTTTGTTGAGGATGCAAAGAGATGATAAATTCTGTGTAAATTTAAAAAAGAAAAGAGTTGAAGCTATATTGCCTCACATAGAACTAGGTTTGAGCTGTGACATCCACGGGGAATGTAAATAGTGTTAGGATTGAGACATAACATTCTCCTTTGTATTCTAATATATTTTCCTTTCATATTGGCACCATTATCATATCCTTGACCTCTGCAGTTACCTAAGCTTCTCAAGAAGTGACTCTGTCAACCCAGCTCCACTAGAGAATTTGCATTTATGTATCCTACGAATCTTCTGATGCAGGTTCACTCTTTCCAACATTAGCAACTCTTAAAAATGTGATTTGTTCCTGATGACATATACCTGGAGTACAATCAAGGATGATAGAATAGTATTTTGTTACTTTAAGTTTCAGATGTTCTTCAATATATGATTTGAGATCAGTTCAATTAATTTGCTTTGTATGTTTTTTTCTTAGAGGGCAAGCATTTCCTTACATTTGGTTATATCTGGCCATAACACCCACTTGTCCTAAAAAGAATTACTTTTCTGGCATCACCAAGGTCATTTTAAAAAAATGACCGCCAGTTCCTTGTCTAACTAAATTTATCTCGCCTAAGAACTGGAAGCAGGCAATGAAGTATTTTTTTCTCCAGTAGTCAATTTGCAGCTACAACTGAAACTGCTGTAATGCATCAATAGGTGTTTTTGAAATCAACCTTCCTTTCAGCTCATACCACTTCTTCACGCAACACGTATGACCATCTGAAACCTCATGGTTTTTAAGATGATAATTTAAGTGCTTACAGATAAGTAATCCACCAGCAAATAGCTGCCTCATCTTCTGACTAAACAGTTTATAGTAGAAGGAATAAACAGCATCACTAATCTTTGAATATACAGACACGTTCAATCTTTTGTCCATTCCTTAGAACTTTGAAGAAGTTAGATGGTGTAAACCTCCTGCCGTTGTTCCCTGGATACTTGTCATTGTGAAAATAGTTGTCTCTTCATGAACTAGCTTGAATCAAGCAACCTCTGTCCGTGTAGCGGAGTCTGCAGTTTACAAGGTCCTGACAGAATTATTGTCATGTGTGCCACCATGGGACTGTCGGCATGGGGGGCAACAGGCATGACCCTGCTCCCCCACTCTTCATAGTTGTTATCCCTGGTTCCCGCATCCAAACAGGGGTAATGAAGCTCACTGGTTATCCATGGATCAGGTCCTGTCTCTTCATCTAATCTGCCTTCTGTGCTTGCTAGGATCAGTAAACTGGGATAACCTTGTGTACAAAGCTCTGATCTCCTTGGGAGAAGGATGTGATTAAAATGCAACAGAGATAGGTAACCAAAAAAACAGAAATGAGATGTCTGGAAGTCATAGAAGGCTCCAGAACTGAAATCCATAGTCTCCCAGCTCTATCTCCTGAGCTGCTGTACTAAATATTTCTCACACTCCTATATACTTAGAAATAGAGAGGTTTTTTCCAGTTAACTCGCCAGAAATGTCTCCTCTAGAGAATACGTAAGAATCTACGCCAGTGCATCTTAGCAATTGAAGCAAATGGAATTCCTTTTGATCAGTGATGTTTATGGAACACTTTCAGCACAGGGACACACCCTCAGGAACTACTTGCATGGGTAAAGCAGCACACTTCCTAAGCCAATCATTGTGCTATTTTGTTTGTACCGCTACAGGCTGGTTTATTTTTCTTCTTCTTCTGAATCTCTCCGTGTTAACGCAACGAGGAATTTGGGCTGAAATCGCTACCATCTGCATAAAGAGAGTAGCGAAACATGGTTATAACAAATGTCTGATTTGGACAGCAAAGTACAGGGCGGCTAATGGTAACCTTTCTGTCATTAACATGAAAGATTAAAGGCTATAATGTACAAAAAATGTATTAGACGGTTTATCATTATTTTTAATGGTGTTTCCAAAGCTACAGTGGGCAAGATCTCTAGAAAGGAGGAAAAATACCTCTAATTTTATTTGCATTCTTGGGAGTCTGCCCAGTCATGATTGTTACCTTTAAAATACCAGCTTTTTCCATACTCTCGGCCTAGTTAACACTCGGCAAAGGCTTTCATATAACCGCTCACTTAAATGCTCTTTTTCAAAGTAGCCTATGTTGACCTTTTACCTATAGAGTGCTGGTTCAAATCTCACTTACACTTGGTGGAAATTTGAAATAGCGACTATATGTAATGTACTGGCTGTGAATTATGTAAAATGAACTGGTGGTTTCATTCCAGGTCCCTAAGGATTTTTTAAGAATCCTTCCAGCATCACAAATTAATAATATCTAACACTTCATTTGGAATCATACAGGTGTGAAGGATATCCATACCAGTTGTTATGGATATGATATATACCTTAAATTTCATAGAATCATAGAATTGTAGAGTTGGAAGGGACCCTGAGGGTCGTCTAGTCCAACCCCTTGCTATGCAGGAATCTCAACTAAAGCATCCAAGACAGATGGCCATCTAATCTCTGCTTTAAAACCTCCAATGAAGGAGAGTCCATCACACCTCATGGTTGTCTGGTCCACTGTTGAACAGCTCTTACTGTCAGGAAGTTATTCCTGGTATTTTTTCAGAATCTCATTTCTTGTGACTTGAAGCCATTTAGGTCCTACCTTCCAGAGCAAGAGAAAACAAGCTTTCTCCGTCTTCCATGCAACAGCCTTTTAAATATTTGAAGTTGGCTATCATATCTCCTCACAGTCTTCTCTTCTCCAGGCTAAACGTACCCAATGCCTTCAACCGTTCCTCATAAGACTTGGTTCCCAGACCCTTGATCATCTTGGTTGCCCTCCTGCAGACATTCTGGCTTGTCAATATCTGTTTTAAATTGTGGTGCCTAGAACTGGACACAGTACTCAAGGTGTGGTCTGACCAAGGCAGAATAGAGCAGGACTTCCATCGATCAGGACACTCTGCTTCTGTTGATGCAGCCTAGAATAGCATTAGCTTCCCTACCCCCCTGCTGCATCACACTGTCGACTCATGTGAAGCTTGTGGTCTGCTAAGGCCCCTAGATCCTTTTCACATGTACTCCCGTCAAGCCAAGGTATCCCCCATCTTATATTTGCGCAGCTGCTTTTTCTTGCCTAAGGGTAGAACCTTACATTTATCCCTACTGAAATTCATTTTGTTAGTTTTGGCCCAGTTCTGCAATCTGCATGTGTGGTTTTGGTGCTAGGCAAAGACATCTTTCAATTTCCCCAGACTTAAACCTTTTATGATGCATTTATGCTGCTCTGATATCTCCCATTTTATTCCTGTATAAAACGTTCCTTTGGATGTTCGGGTTCCAAAGAACATTCGCAAACCAGAACCAAAACATTGGGAGCCAAAACATTCAACTTGCAAGGCGTTCGGGAGCCAAGGTACGACTGTATATATCTAACTCAGGGGCTGCCAGAGATGCCCATCAACAGGTCCTTTGTTCTCCTTTTTGGTGATTAGTAAGTGGCCACTCTGATGTCTGTGGACATTA
The DNA here is from genome assembly GCF_964106915.1 of Podarcis gaigeae. Classification (NCBI taxonomy): domain Eukaryota; kingdom Metazoa; phylum Chordata; class Lepidosauria; order Squamata; family Lacertidae; genus Podarcis; species Podarcis gaigeae. Next base: position 20,094,418 of record NC_139688.1, read on the forward strand.
TAACATTATGGGTTGCATCCAACTAAGTTCTACTCCAAGAAGAGCCATTGAAATGAATGGGCTCAAGTTAGTCATGCCCACCCATTTTGATGAATCTAACCCTATGTAATGAGAACATGCTACCGGTGTGCCATTTTTTATTATCCTGTGGTGTATGTAATGTGTAGCCCACACAGCACTCCCTCCCTCTCCCTCCCTCCCCTCTCTAGATTGTCATTTCCTTTAGGTTATTTTTGATTACGCAGACTTTATTATACCAAGCTAAGTACCGTGATCTGCACTATGGATTTTCCCCCATGTAAGTTGTTAAAGCAGGTTCAGTCAGCACATTCAAGTTAGTCCCTTGTGTCCCATAAATGTAATACAACACTCAGCCCACTTTGATTATTTTTAGGATACACTTATGGATATTTGTTGGGGTGGAAGAAGGCCAGAGGGAAAGGAGCAGCAGAAAGCGGGATACAGCTGACCGTGAGTGTGCGAAAGGAGTGTTAAAATGGTGACAGGTTAAGCTCCTGACAAAGACTCTGATCAAAAGCAGAACCCACATTTGAATGCTTATTCTGATTTACTTAGGGGGTGTTAGTTTAAGGGCCAAATAGCATGTTTGATGCGGGAGTTCTGCGATCTGATCTCCCAGCATTTTTGTTTTTACTTAAAAACTGGCATGGAAGGTCTGAACTGGATCTTAGCAGCGGTACTGGGGTAGGAAGACTTTAACCCTCTCCTCCCCATGCCACTGGCTTGCATCCTTCCAAAGTTGCTGATGGCGCTGCGGTTGTGAAGAAGGCAGCCACTCCACAGTCATCTGGAAAGAGCAAGCAAGAACTGCCATTTTCGGTATCTTTCTGTTTCTGAACAGCTGACCTAGAGATATCCTAGAAATGTTGTCCTTGAAGAGTGGGGATTTTAGAGGCTATGCCTCACTGTTCATCAGAATGGAACTTATGCGCAAGTTTGGGAAATAAACACTTTCCACCTTTCTAGCCCCGAAATTGCCCTTCAGTTTATCAATGAAGCGGGATCATCTACTGATTAACACAAACTGTGCTCAGGCAGAAGCACGGTAGCACTCAGTGAGCTGCCAAGAAGAAAAGGGCTTCTTTTGTTATTGCTAGAATACCTGTGGCCTTCTTTGGAGCAGTATTTGAAAAATGTTGTGTTGTGCTGCCAAAAACGGCTGTATTCTAGTTTTATTTTAGTCATGTGAGTTGATTTGACTTTTTAGTCCCTGGCCAAAGGACCAAGACGTGTTGGAACGTTGGCTCTCCTTCCCTGCAAAGATTGTAGACTTGTAGAGTTGGAAGGGACCACAAGGGTCATCTAGTCCAGCCCCCTGCATTGCAAGAAACTTTTGCCCAACGTAGAGCTTGAACCCCCACAACCTTGAGAGTAAGAGTCTCATGCTGTACCAGCTGAGCTATCTCAGGTGTGCATCAGCACTGGCAACTGATCTGTGGTTGGGGTGAGACTCATGGAACACTTCCTTTCCTTTCTAGATTTATGGGCCACCTTTACACTGAAGCACTCATGACACTTTGCAGTTTAAAGTATTGACACACTGTCCAAGATGCAGGACAGGAAAGGTTGTGGGAACTGGAGGGTTGTGGAGGGAAGAGGAAAAAGAGGGAAAATAAGAAAATGCAGGTACCAACTTTTTCTTGCCATTCCAATGGCCTGATGACACAATGAGGTTGCACGATATGGGTGCAATGAATGGTCACTGCAGCAAATCCACTTTTTAAGAAACGCCTTTTTTGCAGTTAGTGAAGTGACAAGAAAATGCATCGAAAAGTTTGTGAGGGTTGAGTGAAAACATATACACACCCTAGAAGCAAATCACAATGAATGCTCAACAAACAGGTGTTTTGGAAGACCCCCTAATGAACATGGCCCCAAGATCAGCACATGAGCACCACAGGTTCCCTTGCTCAGCTCAGCCTTAAAGATGCACCCTGCACTAACAACAGCCATAACCTCTTACAAATGCCCCTGGGAACCCATGTCTGTATGCTGCTGTCCACAGGTGATTACTTTAATGACTGACAGGTATGCAGGAGACCCTCCAAGAGAATGTAACCAGCCTGAAACCTTGTGGTAAAAATACCTCATCTGGGAATTTATTCTGGAGCTGTCTTTTCCCCCCACAATGGGTTTCATTTCCTGTAATTTAGAGCTGGATGTCTTCATGGAATATCACATGGTTTCAGTTTACACAGGAAATCAGCCACAGTTGCAAGAAAATTCTTCATCTCGATCTCCCCCACCCACCCAAGGAAAGTTTGCAACATTCTGGTTTCACCTCTGCTTAGAAGTCTGTGTTCTGCAATGTGATCTCTGGCTACGCCCAGAACAGCAGATTTATTTCTGGCCCTTGATAATCCCTTTATATGAATAAAGCAATGGTGTGCCCCACCCCCGGCCACCCGCTTTCCCTTTACAGCAATTATATTAATCCCAGTTGCAAGAGGGAAAGGTGGGGGAGAGGGCTGTTCGGCAAGTCGAGGGTGAAAATCACATTCTGAAACAGGAAGCATGCCCAGTAAAATGGGGTTTTAAAAGGTCTAGGAGATAAAAAAAAAATCAAATTAGAATGGGAAGAACCTTTTTTCTTTTTTTTTAATGGGAACAGGATTAATCGGCATGGTTAAAAGTGCTGCTCTGTATGGGATAGTTCAAGAGGGTAGGTGCTGGTTATATACGGACTTCAAATGTTTTTGTGAAGCCATGCCAATAAAAGCAAACATAACTCTACTTCCTGTGTTATTTTTATTTTGGTCCCTGTATTTTACAAGGATCCAAATCATACTGCCAGCACTACAAATGCCAGTTGCTGGGAATTGCAGGTGGGCAAGTGATGTTGCATTCGGGTCCAGCTTGCATTCTTTCCGCAGGCATCTGGTGGGCCTCTGTGAAGACAACATCCTGGATTAGGTGGGCCACTGGCTTGATCCAGCAGCTTCTTCTTGTGTTGATGCAACCTTTATTTGAGATACTGGAGAGCCACTGCCAGCCAGTGTAGACAGCACTGAGCTATATGGACCAATGGCTGACTCAGTATAAGCATCTGTGTTTGGTATAACATCCTCCTCCTGTAGATTTTCATTTGTGAGATTTGGATATAGGAAAGGACAACTTTCATTTGGTGTTTTCTCTCTCTCTCTCTCTCTCTCTCTCTCTCTCTCTCTCTCTCTCACACACACACACACACACACACACACACGACTCCCTTCTCAGACAATGTTGGCTACAGTGCTTACAGGTGTCAGCCAAAAGTAAAGAAAGTGTTCTTTAAAAAAACAACAACTACTACTATAGTTTTATGTAATGAATGCAGAATCAATTAATTGATAAACAAATTAAAATTCATATGATTAATCAAGCTTATGGCTATTAAGATAACTTCAGTCTAGTGACAACCTATGAATTACTCACCTGAAGGAGCCTCTTGGTTGTAACCAGCATGACAGCAGAACATCCTCGCCTGTGCATATCAGGGTAGCGAGAGGCAAATGGACCAGCACTCCTTCCCCTGAATGTGTATGCAAGAACTCTTAAGACAGAAAAAGAGTTCCCGGCCTCTTTCTGCTCGCTTCTCTGCTGTTGCTGGTGTCTTCTCCTTCTCCAGTGTGGAAGAGCTCTTCATTAATGGGCAAGGACGGGTCTGACCTACTACTAGATTATCATAGGGGGGAGCAGAATGGTGAAGTGGGTAGAGTGAAGCTCAGTGAGTGACCTTGGGCCAGTCCCTTAGCTCTCAGCCTGACTTCCCTCACAGGGATGGAGGGATGGAGAGCCATGTGTACTCACGGCCCTGGAAGAAATGGCCTCCGAGAAAGGGTGGCTGGTGAGTGCTATAGATACTGATTTACACAACACCTTTCTTTGCTACTCTCTGCCGCAAGCCTTTTAGCATTTAAGTCTGGGCAACTGACTTTCTCATCTCATTGGCACCACCAATGTGGACTAAGGAGGAACTAGGCCAACCTTGCCAATCATTCGACAACAGGAATATTGAGCTTGGAGGAGGCAGGGAGTGCCATGATTCTTCAGGGGCAGAGAGAATATGCATGAGGAGGAGCCCTTGCCTTTTCAGTATAGAGGATCTAGGATAGGAGAGGTGGAAATGACCTCTGGTTGCCAGAGTGGCCTAGACAGGGACATCAGTCTATGGCACCCAGCGAACTTTGTGGGTGAGTGGAGGTTTTGACTGTGCTCTGGAAGGCTCACTTATTTTGGCAAATATTCCCCTGAACTTGAACTTTCAATTTAATAATTCCTTTGAACTGTTTCAATGGTTATGTTAGCTGGCTTGTTTTGTGGCGTTTTTTAAAACTGTCAATGTTTTTAATGCTTTAATGGAATCAATTTGCTTGTGTATTTTAATTAGGTATGGATTTTACAATTGATCTTATACTTGTATACCACCTAGAAGCCATTTTGGCACATAAGTGGCATACATATATATTGACAGAAACGGCAATTGTTCTCTGTGTAAAGCAGGCTCATAGGAGTTTCAGTGTTGATAAAGGGGTTGTACTCTCTCTCATTTTAGCCTCACAACAATCCTGTCAGCCCAAGCAGTGGCGTAGCGTGGGTTGTCAGCACCCAGGGCAAGGCAAGTAATTTGCGCCCCCTAACTCGTGGATTTGCGCCCCCTAACCCTAACCCCCAGATGTTGCGCCCGGTGCGGCCGGCCCCCCTGCACCCCCCACGCTACGCCATTGAGCCCAAGACATGGCAACTACTGGCCTACAGTCACCCTGTGAGCTTTATGGCACCTGGGGCTCCCTGCTCCAAATCCAACAAGTTGACCTCTGTGCCACATGGACAAAGGTTTACATTTCCCCCTTCAAGTTCACTCAGGGATGATGCATAGCTCAGTCTTTTGCCTCCAATCTGCAATAAACTGCAAGGTGGATTACAATTGAGGATTACTCCATAATCATCATATGACCTTGTGTGGATCAGATACTGTTGAACACACAGTAATTTTGGACACAGTTAAATCACTGCAAGGTGACTTCCCTCTGTGTTTGTCCCAGGGTAAAGCTTCAGACGAGATTCCTAGGTTTTAAGGAGGCGGAAAGACTGTGATGGTGTGTGTCAGCTACAGAAGTTTTTTAACGTTGTGTTTTAATTGTTGTAACCTGCCCTGGGACCTTAGGGTGAAGGTGGGGAATAATGATGATAATGATGATGATGATGATGATAATAATAATGAATAATTAATTAATTAATAATAATTAATAATAATAGCTTTCCATTTTCTTGTCTATAGAGTAGCTCATGCAAATGAAAAGCTCTGTTCACACTCCATTGTTTAAAAGAGACTTCCTTTTGTATATCTTGCGTGTTTGCCCAGCTGAACAAACTTCCTAGCAGATGTCTGGTGTAGGATAACTAGATTCAGGCAGGGAATGTCTCCTGTCTGGATGTCCTGCAGTGTGAACTTAAGATCCCTTATTATGTCCTTCCTGGCTTAACAAGGAAGTGGTCTTAATGTGTAGGATAAGGATATGAATATATATATATATAAATATATAGCACACTTGAGTTTGCATTTTTATTAAACAGCCAGCAAAAGGTGTCCTTCCATTCTTCTCCAGATCCCAGGCAGAGTAAACCAAGCAGCTGAAGAGTAAGCTTGCAAGAGTGAGCCATTTCCTTGGGGAGCTTGCCTCTCCTTACTTCATACCTGCCCTTTTTGAGTCAATATATCAAGCATATCGTGCAGTCAGTTTGACCAGTGGAACTACTTGGAGTCATCCATGGGCTGCCCATTTTGGGTTGTTACTGAATCACCTGCAGGAGTTAGGAAGGTTCCTCAAACTCAAGGAACCCATGAACCTGCAGTAATGGAAAATATGGATAGTTGGGAATGACCGAACATAAATGGATGAGCAGATCTCCTGGCCAATATTATTTCTGAATATGCCTTCTTGTGCTTGTCTTGTCTAGTATTTGCAAAATCGGAGCGAGCCATTGAAAATAGAAGTCCGGCCCAAAGTTGTAATACTACGCCTCGCAATGTGAGGGTGAACTTGAAAAAAGAAGGCTCATCTTCAAACTTGACTGTGTCAAAAATGTTGGGAGAATCTGCAGTGGAAGGAGCAGCCTTGAGACAGAAGCTGGTGAGTTTTCTCTGCTGTCAAAGCTGATATACAAATGTCAAATGGAAGGGGTGGGATCCAGGATAGCCCTATCTGAGCATCATAATGGCATCTTGTTGTGAACTGGGTAAGCAAAATCACACAGCATACGTTTTTCAGAATCATAGAATCACAGAATTGTGGGATTTGAAGGGACCCCAAGGACCATCTAGTCCAGCCCACTGCAATGCAGGAATTTCAACTTAAGCACCTATCACAGATGGCCATCCAACCTCTGCTTAAAAAACCTGTAAGGAAGGAGAGTCCACAACCTCCCAACAGAGTCTATTGCAGCAGACTAGATAAGTTGTTGTTGTTGTTGTTTAGTCATGTCCGACTCTTCGTGACCCCATGGACCAGAGCACGCCAGGCACTCCTGTCATCCACTGACTCCCGCAGTTTGGTAAAACTCATGCTGGTAGCTTTGAGAACACTATCCAACCATCTCGTCCTCTGTCGCCCCCTTCTCCTTGTGCCATCCATCTTTCCCAACATCATGGTCTTTTCCTGGGAGTCTTCTCTTCTCATGAGGTGGCCAAAGTACTGGAGCCTCAGCTTCAGGATCTGTCCTTCCAGTGAGCACTCAGGGCTGATTTCCTTCAGAATGGATCGGTTTGATCTTCTTGCAGTCCATGGGACTCTCAAGAGTCTCCTCCAGCACCATAATTCAATAGCATCAATTATTCGGCGATCAGCCTTCTTTATACCAGATAAGTAGTGCTAGATATTTAGCTGGGCTCTCCCTGGTGTTGTTAACACCTTTAGCTCTCAGAATACAACACCCATATTAACATGCTGCTAGATGGAGTGAGATGCTGTCTCTCCCCCCCCCCCCCCCCGGGAAAAAGACATCTGACACAGTGGAGCCTTTTCCGTTCTGGCATTAGCATGACTTGACAAAGGTTGGCAGTGTAGTGGATACACAGAAACAGTAACTTCCTTGGCAACCCAGCACAAATGCTCCTTGTTAGAACGAGGAAACCAGCTAAGTACAGCATGACTGCCTTATCTGTTAGATAGCATGGGGATGTTTGTGTATATCCAGTGTCTGAGAATTAACCTCTTTGAAATGGCCAGAGAGACTTCTGGTTCCTTTAATACATATCCTGTCCAAGATGCTGACTATTTTGCTGGGAGGGGGTGGGGAAGAGATGCTGCAGGAAACCCAAAAAGAAACAATCTCTAATCTGGACCCAGATGGTAGCAAAGAGCAGGAAACATTAGGTAATACAGCAAATACCATGCACAATTTTTTAAAAATTTTATTTTTGCTGTTAAACTATGACATAACCAGTGAGGTGGAAACCAAAGTCAGGAGGCCCCACGAAATTGTTAAGACTTTGTGTCATTGGGGTCTACATTAGAGGAGTCGGGAGTCGTGGCTTGGGTCTGGATCAGACACGACACGTTGTGGCAGTTAAGCGTCCTAGCATCCGCACAGTCTCCAAGACAGTCAAACAAGCCTAAAACCAAGACTAGAGTGTAGATATGCCCAAATGGGTGAAACGTCATTAGACACGTTTTGGGAAGGTTCTTCTTCAATGGCCTTTGTCATAAATGTTCCATGTACACATTTGCAAGGCAAATGCGTAATGACCCCACAGTTTGTCATCTTATAACTGATCAATTTCTAAACTAACTCCCAGCAGGCCTTTGGGGGAAAGTCATGTTCTTTAGACATGCTTCAAATGCCTCCCCCCGCCTCAATAGACACTGTAGAGTTTGAAAACGGCAACCAAACTGATCAGGTGGGTGGAGTAACTCTCGTACAGTGGTACCTCGGGTTACAGACGCTTCAGGTTACAGACTCCGCTAACCCAGAAATAGTACCTCGGGTTAAGAACTTTGCTTCAGGATGAGAACAGAAATTGTGCTGCGGCGGCAGCAGGAGGCCCCATTAGCTAAAGTGGTGCTTCAGGTTAAGAACAGTTTCAGGTTAAGAACAGACCTCCGAAATGAATTAAGTTCTTAACCTGAGATACCACTGTATAAGGACAAGTTACAGCATTTGGGGCTTTTTTAGCTTAGCAAAAGAGTAAGTTGTGACATGACAGAAATTTATTAAAACTATGCATGGCAGGGAGAAAGAAGACAGAGAAAAGTTTTTCTCTCATAACACTAGAGAGACCTGGATGCTGGCAGATTCTGGGCAGATATAAGAAAGCAGCTCTTCACAGAGCGCATAGTTAAACTGGGGAACTCACTGCCACAGGAGGCAGTGATGGCCACCAACTTGGATGGCTTCAAGTCAGAATGAGGCAAATTCACAGGGGGCAGGGCTCCCCATGGCTCTCAATCACCAGCCAGGTCTACTTGTGTTCCACCACCACAGTCAGCATTATGCCTCTGAATACCAGTTGCTGGGTATCTATCACAGGTGGGCAAGAGGGCTGTTGCACTTGTATCCTGCTTGGGGGCTTGGCATTGTCTGTTGTGAGAGCAAGATGCTGGGCCAGATGGCCATTGGCCTGTTCCAGTTCTATGGCGTGCATGCAGCCCCAGTGCCCACAGAGAAAGCATCAGTGCCACGCAGCGCAGGAAGACAGACAGAAGTGTAAACCTGATTCTGTGTCATCTCATCCATGCGTGCAGGGCCCTTCTGTTCTCTCTCCAGGTCTGCTGCGCAGATGCCCACTTCCTGGGCCACCTGTGGCACCACTCCTGCCGTTCCTCCTGAGGCTGCCCTGGTGCCCATCCTTAAGGACTGCTCTGTGCCAGCATCCCCTTGCTGGAACACTGCAGATCCAGGCAGATGCATCACCACCCCGTGCTAGATCTTTAAATATGCTGACAACGTTACTGCTTATTTATTCCGGTCGCATTTTGAACGAGAGAAGCGAAAGCCTGCTGGTATTGTGCCAGAAATGCGATATATATAATGATGTTGTTTAGCAGCAACTGTCTCACTTGGTGCTGTTGACAGCAAAATAAATTAGCATGATAAACATAATTTCTCAAAAACAGCTAAGTCAAAACAGATGGTTTAAAATATTTTGGCAGGGCCCATTAGCCCAGGTTTACATGTATGTGGAGACATTAGTTCTGCTGATGACATATGGTGCCTATTTACTATTTTTGCAGCGAAATGCTCTCGTCTACAGCTTTATCACGGAGAAGGAGGTTGAAGGGTTGTTTAGCTTTAGTTAACAGAGATCTATTACTTGCTAATTTACGGAAGAAGAAATGGGGAGGGACGGGGCGAGGGGGGAGTGTAGCCATAGTAATAATTCAAGGAGCAGCGGAGGAAAGTGGAGGATAATGACACATTTGTACACTGACACAATAGAGTATTATTGAATGCTAATAGCTACTTGTATAACAAAATGATGGGTTGCTTACTTTGCTCACTGTGTAGACGTTGTCTTCCTCCCCATCAGCTCATGCCATCCACAGCATGAGATATTCCCCAATAATAGTGACACTACCCAATAGCACCAGCCTTTATTGCATGTATTCAAAGCCCTTTGAAAAAACACTAGTTTAGTGATCCTCAAAGGTTGTCTAGTAAGGTCACGCAGTACTAGTATTCCCTGTATGGGAGATGGGTTGTGTGTATGTGCAGTTGCTGAGAGGCAGTAGCCCTGCTAAGGCTATCAGGATGAAAAGCATCTAAGCATCAGATGAAAAGCATCTAAGGGTCAGGCTAGGCAATCAATCTGGCACTTGGTGGATATGGCTGGAAAGTGACTCTGATGCTGCTCAGTGACTGGGCACAGATCCGTGATTGGTCTGGAATGTCTCGGGGCATGAGGTGAGGGCTGCCGCCTTGCAGGCCTGGTCAGTGTCTGCACGGGAGACTACCTGGGAACCTCATGCATGCCACCTTTCAAGTGCCATGATGGCATCAGGGCAGGGAATACATGCACAAAATAAATGCACAAATGTGTGAACGAATGGCCGCATGGTTCCTCCAGCATCCAGCTAACCTACAACTTGTCAGTTATTCTTGATTTAGAGCTCTTTGCTAGTAGAACAGACAGTGGGCTGAAGGCATTTAAGCATGAGTAGGACAGCAGCTGTCTGGGATGCTGTAGCTGTAGGGGTAGGTAAACTAAGGCCCGGGGCCCGGATCTGGCCCAGTCGCCTTCAAAATCCGGCCCATGGACGGTCTGGGAATCAGCGTGTTTTTACACGAGTAGAATGTGCCCTTTTATTTAAAATGCATCTCTGGGTTATTTGTGGGGCATAGGAATTGGTTCTTTCCCCCCCTCTAAAATATAATCTGGCCCACAACAAGTTCTGAGGGACAGGGCCCCCTGCTGTAGATCTCTGCTCTGAGCAAGGGGTGAGACTTGGTGAACTCCAGTGACCCTTCCAACTCTTGCATTCTATGCTTCTTTGGGACTACCAGGGGTCTTGTAAGGGGATGTCGGGGGGGGGGGCTAAGCCCCAGGGCTTTTGGATCTGCTGCCCCTTTGAGCTCAGAAAAAGGATGCAAGATTGTCTTTCCTAAAGGGAACCACTTCAGAATGGATGTGGAACAGAGTGTGGAACTGCAGCAACAAAGCATGGACAGGAAGCTGTTGTTGTTGTTGTTTAGTCGTTTATTCGTGTCCGCCTCTTCGTGACCCCATGGACCAGAGAACGCCAGGCACCTCTGTCCTCCACTGCCTCCCGCAGTTTGGTCAAACTCATGCTGGTAACCTCGAAAACACAGGAAAACACAGGAAACAGGAAGCTAGCATTGCTCAAACACAGGGTGGGCAAGGCCACTCCATTAGTTTTTGCAATGGGCCTCTTAGCTGCATGTTTGGGTGTGATTTCTCCCCCCCCCCCCGCCTTTTCAAGGTCCTTCAGTGCTCCCTTGCCTACCATGTCTCTGTCTGACTTCCTATAGGGCAGTTTGGTCTATGCTGTCTTGTCACTCTGTATTTAGTACAGCTTGTCTTTCGCATATTCCTGAGGTGGGTGGGTGGCCCTCCCTGAAGTTCAGGGGCTGAAAGTTGGGTGGGTGGACATTTTCTGCAGTAGTCCAAGGGTGCGGTGCCCCATCTTTTAAAAACCATTTTTTAACACAGCCTCACGCACCTATAAGCATTCAGCCACACAACCCTTCCACCTGCTTTCTGAAGGGCCATTCCAAGTACCATTTCTACAGGTGAGTGGTGGCTGAGACCCAGGTGTCAATTTTATTGGTCCTAATTTTTTAAGGGAAGAGCCCCTTAGCAGCTTTCCCTGTGGTTAAGTGAGGTGGAGCCACAGAACACCCTCCTGCAGTTCTCTGCTGTCAGGATTGTTTGTAAGGAACAGCTGTCAGCGATTCTCCTAGGAGAAAAATTTGAGCAGAATCAATACATTTGATAGTGAAAGCAGCAAGAACTTTTACGATGTCTTGACTTAAATAAAGCAGCCAGCAAATCTTTCTCCCTCCTCACAGTTCAGTTAAAAAGACTGTAATAAAGTATTAGTAAAACATAGTTTAATTGATGTTTAATGACTTCCAATATATTCCAAATGACCATCCACAAGTTATTTTTTGACATTTATTAGGAGCCATTAGATAACAATTTCATTGTGATTTTTATGACATAAATCTGATGGGTAAAATCTGATGGATTGATAGATAAATTAAAATGTAACGGGGGTTTTAGGGTGAGGGAATTAGGCTATCTTGCAGGTCTGTTTTCGATGTCATAAATGAAAGGAATATTGTTTGAAAAGATTTGTTTATACCTCTTGGCTTTCATAATGTGCTGTAAAAATAGGTGTGTGGCAAGCTGTTGTCACAGATTAAAAAGTGGGATGTGGGGCAAACAAATGTAAAGCGAATTGTGTCAATCCCTGAGCCTGAGTTGCACATAAATGAACAAGCAAGATTGTGATTTTAACTCACACAGGAAAGGAAAGTTTTACTCTGCATTTTGTTGACACTTCCATTTATTATTTCCTTAAGGGGTCTTCCAAAACACTTGTTTGTTGAGCATTCATTGTGATTTGCTTCCAAGGTGTGTATATGTTTTTACTCATCCCTCCCAAACTTTTCGATGCATTTTCTTGTCACTTCAGTAACTGCAAAAAAAGAGACTTTTCTTAAAAAGTGGATTTGCTGCAGTGATCATTCATTGCACCCATATTGTGCAACCTCATTGTGTCATCAGGCCATTGGAATGGAAATAAAAAGTTGCCACCTGATTTTTCTTATTTTCCCTCTTTTTCTTCTTCCCCCACAACCCTCAAGTTCCCACAACCTTTCCTGTCCTGCATCTTGGACAGTGTGTCAATACTTTAAACTGCAAAGTGTCATGAGTGCTTCAGTAGAAAAGTGGCCTATAAATCTAGGGAGGAGAGGAAATGTTCTATGATTCTCACCCCAACCACAGATCAGTTGCCAGTGCTGATGCACACCTGAGATAGCTCAGTTGGTAGAGCATGAGACTCTTACTCTCAAGGTTGTGGGTTCAAGCTCTACGTTGGGCAAAGGTTTCTTGCAATGCAGGGGGCTGGACTAGATGACCCTTGTGGACCCTTCCAACTCTACAAGTCTATGATTCTGTGTGAAAGCATGCAAAAAGTCTCAAGTTCAGTCTCCTGGTAGAAGTGGGAGAGACTGCTGCCTGATACTCAGGAGAGCTGCTACCAGTCAGGGTTGACAATATTGGGTGAGGTGGATCTATGGTCTGACATATAAGTCCTTTGTATCCCTCCAGCAGCAGTGTGAAGATGTGGCTTTTCCAGATAGCTTTTGAGATTGGCTGAGGCAGTTTTGAGGGCATTGTTGTACATTTGCATAGCTATTTCAACTTCTCCTCTGCTGCTATATCCTGTGTGTGTTTGTGATCTGCAATTACCAATATGTTTAATTTGGTTTAGTCACAAAGAAACGCAGGTATACCATTTTGAAATAGGCAAGCAAACAGTGAATCTACAAAAGTCACACACAACTTATGCACCTCCCTTCGGAGACTAGACTTATCTCTCACTGACACTTTTGTCCCAGGGAGTCGGGACCAAAGCATTTGTTGGGGTACTTGTAGCCTCTGAGCATGTTGGCGTTCCTAAGCAGAGAAGTCAATATAGGCACTAATTTCTATGTATGAGAGGAAAAAAACTCTGAAGTTCCCTTAACAGAACTCATTACGTTACCGGGCAGCTACGTGTTTCTCCAGTTGAACAAGGCGAAAAAGTTTTGACATTTCCCCCACCCCACCCCCTGGCTGCAGAGCAATCAAAAGGGACAATAAAACTTGCCAATTTATGAACAGCTGAAATATAGGCCTATGGGGAGGTGTGTCAACCTCATTCAGATTGATGGCCATGGGGAGTCCCTCTCTTGGAGAAACAAGATAACTTTGAAACGAGGCGAGGAGGAGGAGGAGGCCAAGCGTGCGTAAGACTTGGCCGAGGAGCAAAGCCCAGATTTTTCGTTGGGTAAGTTTTTCCTAAATGCCTTCTATAGAAACTTCAAACATTTTTTTCCAAGCAGCGCTCCAGGTAAAGTCCCTTGACTTGCGTATCTAAAGAAAAGCACTTTAGCGGCAAACCTCAGGAGCAGATGTCAGCATTTCTGGGACTCATTTGACGTCACTGAAACCAGCGCAGGTGGCCCTGCTGGCAGGGGCGTGCTGGGCCATGCCAGGCAGTGGTTGCAAAACACTGCAGCATCTCGCCGTAGTTTCCCGGAAAAACCAAACCAAATCAATTCCAGCAGCTAATAAAGAGAGCCAAGGGGAGATAGCTTAGGAGTGTGGAACTCTGCAGCTGGCATTGAAGAGGAGCTGTAAAATCCACATTCAAAACTTTCTTAAATGACAAACAAAACCAATTACATTTAAATAGCAAAACTCAGTGTTATTTATGATCAGAATTCCCCCATATTTGTTCATATTTATCATATTTCTTCACACGATTAATACAATTTGGAAATTAAGTACAGTGGTACCTCAGGTTAAGTACTTAATTAACCTGAAACCGTTCTTAACCTGAAGCACCACTTTAGCTAATGGGGCCTCCTGCTGCCGCTGGAGCACGATTTCTGTTCTCATCCTGAAGCACTATTTCTGGGTTAGCGGAGTCTGTAACCTGAAGTGTCTGTAACCTGAAGCGTATGTAACCTGAGGTACCACTGTAGTTGGTGCATGTTTATATTTATTTTTTTTATTTCAAGCTTTTATATACTGCTTAACATGCTCCTGTACCACTAGTGCAAATGCAGCCCCCGCAGCCCCCTCCACTCACTCAAATGGGCAAACCTTTCTGGACAGATATTCTCGCTGTGAGGAGAAGACAGAAGGCTTGAGTCTCTGGAACTTGAAAAACTACCTTCTTCCGCATGAACCTGCCTCAGAACTAGTATCTTCATTGTGCCTCAGTGGTGCCCTGTCTTCAGTGGCAAGTAACCGGGGAAAGGGCCTTCTTAGTGGTGGCACCTGACTTATGACAATGGAGTCTCACTTTTAAGTTCCAGGCGCCAGATCAAGCTGACGTCTTCATTTTTATTCATCCAGGCATTTTAGTCAGTTTTCTTGCCAAGAGAATGCCCTGATGATTTAATGCAAAATGATTTTATTCCTATGGTATTTCACCCTGGTTCTTTAATCCATATCTTGCTTCTGTTTTCATCTTGCTGTTTGTATTATTATTTTTGAGCCCTTACAGTGGTACCTGGGGATAACGTACGCTTCAGGTTACAGACTCCGCTAACCCAGAAATAGTGCTTCAGGTTAAGAGCTTTGCTTCAGGATGAGAACAGAAATTGTGGCAGCGGGAGGCCCCATTAGCTAAAGTGGTGCTTCAGGTTAAGAACGGTTTCAGGTTAAGAACGGACCTCCGGAATGAATTAAGTACGTAACTCAAGGTACCACTGTACTATTATTTATTATTGTTGTGCATTATATTTAATTTATTATACATCCTTTTGTATGCTTTATTTTTTAAATCATCCTGCCACCTGCTTTGGAAGCTTGCCTTCAAACTGAAAACCAGGCAGCTGATAAAACAAAGCAAAACCAATAGTTGTTCCATTGAAGGCATTCTCCAGCTCCAGGTACAAAGCCCAGTCGCTGGACTTGGGTGATGAATGCTTACCCTGGAGCTATAGAGAGCAGTGGAGGGGAGAGTGGTTAAAAATCTTCTTTGACGTGATGGTGAACCACAATACCCAGGAAGCAGGAAGAGATATTTCACCCCCCCCTCCACCTCATTCGCCTGTTGTGCCTTGGGAAAGGAAACAGGCCCCGCTTGCAAGAGAGCAGCCAAGGTGAAGGCCGACACAAACAGAGGCGCTATTTAATTCCTTTTCGCTCCTTGAAGTTCACAGTCGAGTGGGATTGTTCTTTACAGTGAAAGAAGAAGTCCTGGGAAAGGGTGCAAAGGATTGTGCCTCGTCCCGTGAGAAACCCTTCCTTTAATTAGGCAAAAAAAGAGACCTCTGTGGGGGTTGGGTCTCCTCCCCTCTGTGTTCCTCACAGGCACTTTCGATGTGTTTTACCAGTTTGGCAGCAAATCCCTCTTCTTCACATATTATTGCTGAGGGGGTTGTGGTTTGCAGAGCACAGTCTTTCCTCATGGACAGTTCTGGGTTCAGTTACTTGCATCTCCAGTTACAAACAAACAGGAAGTGGCTGATGGAAGAGCCCTTTCTTGACCTGAGAGACCTTGGACAGCTGCTGCCAGTCTGAGCAGGAAACACTGGGTTAGATGGCCTGACCCTCTATTTAATTCTTATTCTGTCAGCCAGGCCCACTTCCTGTTGAACTTCCACAGGACATTTTTTTTTTTAAATTTCATCAGGCATGTTAAGTTTTCTTACTTGTGTTTTCTTACTTAATCTTGGGTCATTGTGCAAACTGCATTCCCATCTATTAGCCACGCATAGTGAGTGCCTATAGACTGAGCCCAGTGAGGTAACCTGAGCGATGGCTTAAATACTAAGGGAGAGGGGCAGGATGGCAGCCTTCCTCCCGAACCAGGAACCATAAGGAACAGGGAAGAAAGAAATTAACAGGAATCCTGGGGAAGGAATGAGAGTTTGAAGGGTCAGCGCAAGGCCTTGATTCCGCGAATCCAGAAAAAGCCTCAAGCCCATTAAAGCTAACAAGCCACCACAAGGCAAAACGGGATGAGAGAGGAGCATTTGCTGATGCTCTCTCTGGCTCATGGCCCAGCTCTGTGTTACTGCAGCAGAGCTGCAACTGGTCAGGTGATCTGGCATAAGGGCCTTGGATTGGCACAAAGGAGTGCCAATCGTGGTACTAGGTGGGTGCCGTCCATTCTTTGGGAGGGTGGCTTCCTTCTCAGCCTCTTCTGCATCAAGATTGGGAGTGGTCACTTTTTTCACCCAAGGGCCACATGACCTTCTGGGCAAGCCTCTGGAGGGCCACATGCCAGTGGTGGGAGGGGCTACCAGGAAAAGTTGGTGGAGCAACGTATGTAAATTTGTACCATAGCCTGGTTTTCGACACATGCTACTGTCCTCCATCTAGACAGGCAAGAAGCATTTTTGGGGTTCAAGGACATAGCAAAACACTCAGGGGGTGAGGGGGACCAGTGAGTGGTGTGTCCTGGGGAGAGTTCTGAGGGCCAGAGAGAGGGGCCTGGAAGGCCACAAGGGGCCACAGAAAGCTGGCTTATACCGTTGGCCCCTCTTAGTTCAGTATTGCTTACACCGACTGGCAGCTGCTGTCCAGGGTTTCAGGCAAGACACTTTCCCAGCTCTATCTGGGATTGAACAAGGGACTTTTGTGCATGTAATGCAGATGTTCTCCCTCTGATCTATGGGGAGGTTCCCCACCACTGGCCAAGAACCTCTAGCCACTCTGCTGGAGGTGAGAACAATAATTACTTCTGCTCCAAATATTTTCTTTCCAAAACCAAAGCCAAAGCCAGGAGGAGTAAAAAAAGAATGCACGATAAACTCCCCATCCTTACCAAGGAAAACAAGAGAAGCGCCCACCCCATATTTCTGGACACTACCTAATAAAGGGCAGTTGGGCTCACGGGGGACATCTGAAACCTGAATGCTAAATAGAGCCTGCTTTTTCATTTGTGCAGATTTCCTTATGGGCATACCTTGAGAGCAATCCAAAACCAGAATGGTCTTTTGTGCATTACACTGCTGCTCTTGTTGCCAAAAATTATTGCAGTGACAGAAAAAAGGGTTATGCCCTCCATGGGGTTGCTGCTGCAGCTCCTACCTGCCCCAGCCAGAGCTTGCTCTTGAGGGCACCACGTTGAGAAGGCTGCTCCGCTCAAACAGCACCAACACTTATTGTTGCTGGCGTTATGAGATTCTCAGCAAGGGTACCTAAGGGTCTTCCTTCCTTTTTCATGGTAACAGTCCTCTCCCCTCCCCCAACCAGTATCTCCGATTAGAGATCGCTGTTCTCTCTCCTCTCAGATTTGACTTCAACAATTTGGGTCAAAAGCTGGCTCAGGGATGTGAATCCTGGATCTCAGCCAGCAAGCTTGCCTCTGCCAGCAGAGAAAGAGAGAGGTGGCCACAGAGTGGTATGAGAATTAGGCTTCTGGAAACAAACCTGAAAGCAGCATCCAAAAATCCAGGGAGCCACTTATGGGTTGGGGTGGGGGCAGAATCCAACATTGCCCTCCAGATTTTGTTTGTTTGTTTTGTTCAGTTTTTACAAAGCTTACGAGGTTGTGTTCCATCCTTGCCTGGGTCTTCCACAAATACAACAGGAGATCTGAGAGGCCGTTCCTTCAAAGCGAATTGTTTGTGCAGTTTACCCGGGCAATTAAGAACAAGACTCATCAGTGTGAGTCACACTGAACCTTTATTAAAGACTCCACTCTGGCTCCAGAGTTTATTCTGCAGATCCCTGTCTCAAGGGACTGGCAAACTTGTGCTTGGAACCGGCAAAAAAGAAAGCATCTTATTAGCATCATAGAATGGTGATGCTTAAAGGAAAGGACTCAAAGGTGCTGCTACCACCGCCCCCTCCTTGCATGAGGGCCTCTCACTTGCCTTGAGAGATGGGGAGGAGGCAGACTGTATGTAGGGACAAAGGAAGCTGCCCTGTACTGAATCAGACCACTGGTCCATCTTCAAGCTTCCAAGGAGGGGACAGTCCAAGCCCAGGGTGGAGATGCCGGGAATTGAACCTGGAGCCTCCTGAACGCAAAGCGGATGCTCTACCACTGAGCTAGGACCTTCCTAGCAGACCTTCCCCAGGCAATGACTCAGCCCCATTTGGGGCAAGCAACAGGAAGCTCACCCACCCCTAAATACCTGCCTTTCACATTTGCAAAGATGGTCCATAGCAAAATGCATGGTGTGGGACCGAGTGTGGTGTGGTGGTTAGAGTGTTAGACTAGGACCTGGGAGACCCGGGTTAAAATTCTCACCGTGAGACCTTGGGCTAGTCACTATCTCTCAGCCTAACCTACCTCGCAAGGTTGTTGTGAAGATAAAATGGAGAAGGGGGAGATGTTTGTGTACACAGCCTTGAGCTCCTTGGAGGAAAGGGGTATAGAAATGCAATATCAATCAATAAATGCTGTGAGCTACTATTCAGGTCAAAACCTAAGAGAAGTTTGGCTTCAAGACAGCAAAAAGATGCTTTGAAATCATGGTTTGATTGTCATACTCAAGTACATCTGCAGCAAGCTAAGCGTTAGAAGCAAAGCATGCAGATCAGGTACAAGTTGGGAAACATGTTTTTTTATTTATTTATTTCTGGATTCTCAGTCCAAGTCTATGGGGAGTGGTAGAATGATCTTTTCTTTCTCTCTCTATCTCTCTCTCTCCCCCCCCCCCCATCCCGGACATGCATATCACAAGCGATTAAATGCATGTCTCAGCTCTGATACATTCTTATATAAGCACAAGAAGTAGTGGTTGTCATACAGTCCCTTGTTTGAGAGGATTTTGTCTAGTAACATCTGTGGGGAAGGTATGACGCAAACTGTTCTGTATTTTTCACTTTAATTCTTCTCTTGACCAAAAGTACAGCCAACTTTTTTGTAACGTCAGGTCTGCTAGAGACAAAGGTTAAGGTTTCAGCAGGCCGGACCTGGCTGCCTCCTGCGCTATCCACATATGTACTGTGTACGGTTCACATCTATTCCATTCTGCTTGTTTGGCAAACATTGCCTCCAGCAACTACTTACAATCTGTTAATCAACACTGCTTTAGATTCTTTTGATGAAGGGCAGCTCAGAAATATTTTACATAAAATAAACAAACTCTCAGTCAAAAACATTCCATTTCTCCTCAGAGAAGAGCCTGAGCTCATGCTTTTAACTGAAGGATGTGTTCCCCTGAGTGGTGGGGCGGAGATTTGAACTGCTATTGTCCCAGCTACAGCACATTGCTGCCAAGGGGACAGGTAGAGCTTTCAGGGAGATTTATTAAGGACAGCAACATTTTATTTATTGCATTTCTATCCCACCTTTTCTCCAAGGACCTCAAGGTGGCATACATAATTCTCCTCCTCCCCATTTTATCCTCACAACAACCCAGTGAGGGAGTTTAGGCTGAGAGTGAGCGACCGGCCCAAGGTCACCTGGTGAGCCTCATGGCTGACCGGGGATTTGAACCCTGGTGTGGCGTTTGCCCTCCTAGGGGAGTGACATCAAACGGGGTTCATAAGGGTTAACTAATTGTAAAATGACTAACCAATGGGAACCCAATGGGCAGAGTTAATTGTGTATAAGGTTTAAGCACAGAGGGGTTTTTTTGAGAGGAGAGTTAGGAGTTAGAGTTGTTGAGAAGACAGTCTGGAGTTAGAAGAGAGAGGGAAGATAAGTCTGTGGGTTGGGCTAGTCTGGTGTGAGAGAATTTGTTAAGAGGAGTCAGTCAAACAGTTGAGATAATCGACAGAAGGTATTAGGAAGGTATAGGCTGGTAAACAAACTAAAGTTAAGATACTGACAGGAATATTATCTGAGAAACCATAAACTTGTTAATGTTTGTAAAATAAACTTGTTTTTTTTGGTTCACTTTTAACAACTGTCTGGACTCAGTGTTTTACCCGAGAGTAACGGGTTGCTGGCAGTGGGGAAGCGAGCACAGTGGTGGCACAGGGATCAATAGACCGTTAAATGTCCGGGGACCCTGTGTGATCGCCACACCAGGTCTCTCAGGTCTTAGGGCAACACTCCAACCACCACACCACACAGACTCTGGGAAATCTGCCTTGCCCTTTAGGAAATTCCCTGTCCCAGTCCTTCTGTGGGCGAGGATGCTCTCCAGTTGTGGAAACCAAAGCCTATGTGTGTGACTCAGGAAAGGGAGGAGGACGTTGGGGAATGTGGCAAGAATATGGTGGTGGCGGTTCTGCTCAGCGTCCGATATGGATGGATGGAGACCTGTCCCACAACATCTGAAGACTCGACAGGAAAGAAGGAGCAGCCACCCCCTCCATGACAGCTGTGAGCCAGAGCTCTGGAGCAGATGCATTCCAGATGAGCACCACTGTTGATTCATGTGCAGGGCATGACCACGGCTTGCATTTCAGAGCAAGGCAGCTGACATGGACTCATCGACGTGAACCACCTAGATGCAGGATGCTGGCTGTTTTCTTTCCTTCTCTCTCTCTCTGCTTCCCTCCAGCTTTCTCCTAGGCACCTCTTAAGGGATCCCTTGCTTCCCTTCTGAGTCATAATCTGAAAGCCTAAATCCATTTTCTTGGAAAGACATCTTATTGACTCCAGTCCATCATTTCCAAGTAAGTGTGCTAGGACAGTACCCTCAAGGCATTTTATGCCATATCAGGGGCCCCCATTTTAAAATATTAGGAACATAAGAAACAGCCTTATACTCAATCAGACCAGTGGTCCATCTAGTACAGTATTGTCTACACTGACTGGCAGCAGCTCTCCAGGATTTCAGGCAGCCCCACCTGAAGACTGAACCTGGGACCTACCTCACTGTGCCGTGGGGCCCTTCCCCACATGAAGCCACTTCCCCCACTCTGGAATCTCAGGTTCCCCATTCTGCGTGCAACAGACTGGGCATAATGGTTGCAACTGGATTCCTTTTCTCTTTTCTACACCGCTGCTCACCAAGGGGTTGGGTGGAAGAGATTTGTACCTCCCCAGGAATGGATCACCTAACCTACAGCTTGAAGATTCCTCGGTGTAGCCGTCTCTTGTCTTTCACCAATGTGGGGACAGGCTGAGATTTAACAGGAAACCTGCCCATGGACGAATTTCTGACTATTGTGCAGCTGTAAAAAGAATCCCAACAGGAAAAACAACAATATAGGAAGCCAGGATTCAGAAGCTGCCCTAGATAAAGTCAGATCCTTTGCTCACCTTGCTCAGAGACAGGTGTTTCCTTTCAATACTGGGCAGTATGTTTGAGGCTCTTTGTAAATAATAAGCAACATAGTTGTTATGATTTTAGGAAAGAAAAAGGGAACAGCTGGTCTCTCCATGCCCTCGCACAGGATAGCCTTGCCCAACCTGGTGCCCTCCAGATGTTGTTGGACTACAAGTCCCATCATCCCTGACTTTTGGCCCTGCTGAGCAGGGCTGATGGGAGTTGGAGTCCAGCCACACCTGGAGGGCCACACACACTTCCCATCCCTTGACCGCCAGTGGCTCTCCACCAGAGATTGAGTGTGGGATCTTCTGCATTTTAAGTAAGAGTTCTTCCACTGAGCTACACTGAAAACATTGCTGGGGTCTTTGGCAGATGTTTAAATAATTATACAACCTTCCGTAGGCACCTGGAGGCAACTCTGTATTGGGAAGCTTTTAATCTGTGATGTTCTGATGTGTTTTTGTATATTCTGCCGGAAGCTGCCAATAATAATAATAATAATAATAATAATAATAATAATACCACCATGTTAAAACACTGGTCCCAGGTATAGGGAACCTGTGGCCAACCAGAAGCTAAACTATAACTCCCATAATCCCTGGCCATTGGCCATCCTTGCTGAGGCTGATGGGAGTTGTAGTTCAACATCTGGAGAGCTAAAGGTTCCCTGCACCTGGTCTATGCCGCCTGCCTGCTAGTGGTTCTCCAGGGTTTCAGGCCTGCAGATACTAGGGTTGCATCTTCTACATGCAAAACAGATACCCTAGCACTGAGCTACAATCCTTCCCCATATATCCAAGATGAGGAACCTGTGGCCCTCCAAATGTTGCTGGATAACAAACCACAACCACCCAAAATAGTAGCAGCAGAAGAGAAGATAAAATAGCAAATACCCAGTTGGGCCAAAATAAAACCGTGCACTCAAAGCAGCTTTGACCAGTCACAAAAGCTTTCTGGGAAAAACCAAGGTTTCACACGGCAACCAGAGGTATACACAACAAATTGCCTTGGCAAAATACCCAGTTTATCTGGCCTAGTACTGTTGACACTGGCTGGCAACAGCTCAGAGAGGAGTCTCTTCCAGAAGTACCTAAGAAATGCATGCAGTCTGCATGCAAAGCCTGTGTTCTGCTGCTGGGGTCAAATCTGTGTGCTTTAAAACTGCTGTCCATGAATAAGGAACACAAGGGAGATGAATGGCAGGAAATTACCTTTTGCTGCATGCCACACCCTAGGTATCCCTTCTGTAGGAACTCTTTCCTAGGCTGTTGAGACTGGCACCCCAGGCCTCGGAGAAGGGAAATACCTGCTCCCTCCACCCAGTTCCTGTCCAATTGTGTAATGCTGTGACATGAGGAGAAAAGGAAATTCCTACCCAGTGGCGTTGGCTGTGGGCTCTCAAGTATGAGCAAACTTATCTGTGGCTCCCCTTACTCAAGTAGCATAGCATCGGGCAACAGCACTATTCCTGCAGATGACTTTGCATGGCCAATCAGCCTTGGGATAGCTCATATGGTAGAGCACAAGACTCTTAATCTCAGGGTTGTGGGTTCGAGCAAAAAGATCCCTGCATTGCAGGGGGTTGAACTAGATGACACTACACTACAATTCTGTGATTCTATGCATGAGCTCCTCTAATATAGTGTAAGGTATATGCGTTACTGCTTCTGGCTTGCCAGCAAGGAAAGCCTTGCTTTGCCAATTCCCATCCATTCCCAAATAGTGACCTGCCTTCCAGCCTTGAATTATACATTCATGAGGGCAAACACTAATTGTGAGAAAGGCAGGAGAGTCCCAGTTCGAATTTCAACGACAGCAATGAACTCATGGGGTGGGCTTGCCCTGAAGCCAGACTCTCTCTCTCTCAGTGTTAAGTTGTGGGTGAACATATCAGACGACACAGGGATTCTTCAAACAGCTCTTGTTTATTCAGAGGCCAGAACAGAACTGAACTGAAGGGCTCAGTCAGCCTGCTTATATAGAGCTCCAGTACCACGTTACTGTAACAGCTTTCTAAAACTATCCAATCACTGAACGTCACTTTCGATCCTTCATTTGCATAACTATCTACAGTATCCCCCTGCTGGCCCAGGGTGAGAACTTCAGTACATAACACTCACCATCTGCACTATGGGGACAAGAAAGTGACCCACCTCACAGGGTTGTTGTAAGGACTGAGATTGTACAAGGGAAGTGCTCTGAACAGTCTAAAGCACTATATAAATAACTGCTAACAATGCAAGCCTATGCATATCTAGGTGGAAGCAAGTCCCGTTTAGTTAAATGAGATTTACCCCCAGCAAAGCATACATAGTATTGCAGCCGCCGCCTTCTTATTTGCTTTCCTCACAAAAGTGACCTGAAACAACTAACAAAAATAGTATAAACGCTGTAACCAATTATGACAAACACAGCCAATAACAGCCTTTTGGAATATTCGTGACTAGTTTGCTCCCAGGTGGCCCATCTATGGACAAGGTGGGATTTTAATTTTTTTTAAAAAAACAACAACAACACACACACTGATTATTTTATAATCAGCCAGTAAAAGAAGCTTCTGTTCATCCGTAGCCACAGAATGCTGGCCTGGAGATAACAAGGGCTCATCACTTCCAGGAAATACTGGAGATCAGATCTGATTTGATTTGATTTCTAGAGGGATGAAGTTCCACAGCTGGAGAGTCCTGAATGCAGGTGCCAGGTTAAGATGCTGCTATTTTTGCGGGCATTTTAACAGTAGTGTTGGGAGGCTGCTGCTATATTCTAAACCATACTGCTGGGAGGGGAGAGTGCTCCTGCTTTTGGGCTTCAACACAGACATCTGGTTGGCCTCTATAAAAGAACAGAATGTCACACTAGATGCGCCTGATGCAGCAGGCTCCTCTTAAATTCTTAATAAATATCTCTTCCACCTTCCCCACTGCTTTTTACTCTGTTTCCTAGCTCCTTTCCGGGGTTCCCGTTGCATCCAGGAGACCCAGACCTACCTTCTGCCCACAGTCCCAGCGTGAGCTCCGTGCCCAAGGGATTCACCTTGCTGAGCAGGTAAGCTCTCAGCAGCCCATCTCACTGGGCACCGCGAAGGCAGGACTCGGAATGCAAAGCCACGCTCCTGAACGTTGAGATGCTTGTCAGACGCGAAGCCAGGTGCGGACGCCGTTTGGGTTGACGTCAGCTGGCTGTGCCTGGCAGCGATTTGGAAAGAGGCATTCGGAGAAAGGATTGGGGCACTGAATTATTGATGCGCATCAATATCCCGAGTAATAGACTCCCCTCTCTCCCCAGTGCTCAGGTTTCACGGGCACCGCGGGACGAGATTTCCCCAGACTACAGTGCTCTAAAGCTTCGGATCTGGGTTTTTAAGCCACACATGAAAAACCCTGCTCTTTGACAGGGGCAATAGCTAAAAATGCACAAAGGGCAAGCATATTTGCTTGCATGCTATCTATGAACCATGCCGCCTTCTCGCAGGTGCTTGGAAGGTTGCTATAAGCAGAACTTGGAAACAAATGGTGGGGGGGGGCTGCCCCAGTGAGGCCTGCAGCCCACTCTGTTAGGAGGATGAAGTCAGTGTCAAAGCTGCCAGCATCCTTATGGCTTCCTGAAGTTAATGAGCCCTGCTTCGCTTTCTGTTGCTGGTTCCCAAATTCCTTTTAACAACACACAGAGGTGGACGTGGAATCAATTGAGTGCTGGAAAAAGGCCTCTCATAATGCAGAGTTTCAGTTCAGGGCTAGTTTACAGAAATTTGCACAACAGTTTTGCCAGCCAACCTTCACACCCAAATTGCAAGAGAAGAAATTGGGAGGTGGAGAAGGGGGTCTTGAGCTGCACATCTTGAGAGCTGTGGGAGGAAGGCCCCTTCCCCGCCCACCTCCTACTTGCAGCATAGATGATACTAACCCCGTCAGATGGGCGGAGTACAACTAATGAAAATATTACAAAATTATTAGTATTGCTGTCTGGAGAGGAGAGAATCTGTCAGTTGTCGTTCCTTTCAGTTTCCCAAGCTTCAGTTGAACTTCCCATATTTCCGCATGAAATATGGGAAAAGATCCCATGGAAATCCCATTTCTCTTAATAGGCACATGTTTGTATGCCTTTTTTTCTGTCACTCACCAATTTTTTTACAAGTTTCTCCCTCCAATACAATGTATTGTTGTGTGTTCTGCATTTCGGGGCATGCTCTCCCCTAATTTGTACCCAGGGGCAAAAGTGTGTGGAGCAATGAATGTAATTTTTACTTTTGTACTGTGGGCGAGTTTTGTTCAGACAACCCTCTCTGTCAGGCAGGCAAGAGGCGTTTGCAGAAGACCACATCAAAGCCATACAAAAATTCCGCAAAGCAAGGGTGGGGAGGGGTATAGCCTGGGGAGAATGCCAAGGGCTTAACAGAAACATGAGAGGCGGCATTTGTCTCCTGGACCCTTAGGGACACTTCTCTCCACCACACGGTGCCCTGTATCTTCCAGGGATTCTTTAGCTGTGACACGCGTATTAGTAGGGGTTGTACTAGCTGATCCTCAAGATCCCTTCCAACTCTCTGATTCCATGAAGGATCTTGCAGCAATCAGGGTCAGCCCCTGTGGGCCCCAGCAGGGCTCTCACACCTTGCAAAATGGCTCGAGCGCCGGCTGCGTTAGAAAGCAGCCATTCATTATCTGGCCACCAGGGTCCGCTTTCGCAGTTCTGCTTTAGCTCTTGAAAAGTCTAGCAGGGAACAGCTGGGAGGGCTTGTGGGTCGCCGTGCCAATTGTGGTGGGTTTGTTCTAGTGTCTCGACCAGGTGCGGTCCCGATCGCGTGCCCCAAGCACTGCAGTCGTGCAAAAACAGCCCGAGGCGCGGAGCCCCTCGCTGCCCCTTGGAGACACTGGCTCGTAGGCGATGAGCCGCGGTGCCAACTGGGTCACAAGCGCCGGCGCCGGCAGCTCCCTGAGCGATGCCCACAAGCGAGCACGCGGGCTGAATCCGGCCTGCGTCCTCAGCCTCGGCGTGCTCCACGTGGCTTCCTTCCTGGTTCAACGAGATCTCTTTCATGTGGCTCAATGCGCTGCGAATTTGACTCCCGCCACGCGCACCGCTTGCGCATTTTATTCCTAGGGAGGAAACGCGAGGGGTTGCGTGAGATCAGCCTCCTCCTCCTCGCTGGCGTCTCACCAGCGAGCCCGGGCTCTGCTTCCAAAAGGGGCCGGGCTGGCAGTCGCAGATCCGGCCGAGAAGGTCGAGGCCGGGCCCTTAATTGGCCTGAGGCGCCCTCTGCTGGACATCGCTCGGACGCTCAGCCACGCAGCTCATTTCCGCCAGCGGCCGGCCAGCTGGTGACTCTTCCCCAGGCGAGAACAACGCGCGTGGCCTGAGGCCTCTTCTGCAGGTACTCTTTATGTTTATATCGCATACAGTTCCACATATGTGTGTGTGTGTGTGAGGGGGGGGGGGACAGAACGTGCTTAGGCAAAGAAAAGTGATGGAAAAAACTTGGCCATTAGAAATATATTTCTTGATACATTTCTTTCCCACAGTTTATATACCAATTAACGCTTTAGCTTCTAAGTGGCGTGCAGCAGAGTTAGTCAGATACAGTAAAGATAAGAGCTAACCCTAAAAGCAGAAAATTTACTTTAAGTGCATTGCTGGAAATAGCACATGGGTAGGCAAATTAAGGCCTGGGGGCTGAATCCGGCCCATTCGCCTTCTAAATCTGGCCCACGGATGGTCCGGGAATCAGCGTGTTTTAACATGAGTAGAATGTGTTCTTTTATTTAAAATGCATCTCTGGGTTATTTGTGGGGCCTGCCTGGTGTTTCTACCTCAGTAGAACATGTGCTTTTTATTTAAAATGCATCTCTGGGTTGTTTGTGGGGCATAGGAATTCGTTCATTATTCCCCCCCCCCCCCAAGGTCTGAGGGACAGTGGACCGGCCCTCTGCTGAGAAAGTTTGCTGACCCCTGATAATAGTAAAATATGCAGTCGGGAAGAGGCTGCTGCATATACTTTGTGGTTCTTATTTACCAGGGACAACAGTCCTGGTTTCTTTTGCGTTCCCATCCTCAAGTAAACCATTTTGCCCTGAATTGTGCCTTTAGGGCTATACCTCATCAAAATGCTGTGAGTGCAAGTTGTTCGGCATTGCCATTCTCTGGCAGAATTCACCTTCCTCCCCTGGGCCTCCAGAGGGACAATCTCTGGGTTCAAAGGATGGACCTTTGGAACGTAGGAGGTAAATACAAAGGCCAAGTCAGGAGAACTTTCTGCGTGAGCAATCTGAGCTGGCTGTTTATTCATTCAGTTGCATTCTTACCCCACAGTTCTCCAAGGAACTGAAAGTGGTGAACGTGGTTCCTCCATTCTTCATTTAAACCCCACAACAACCCTGTGAGGTAGGTCAGGCTGAGAGGCAGCGACTGGCCCAAGGTCACCCAGTCAGCTTCATGGCTGAGTTGGGATTTGAACCCTGGTTTCCCAGGTCCTAGTTTGACACTCGGACCACTACACCACTCTGGTACCACCTTCTTTGCTGGAAAACCTCTGGTATAAAACAACTCTCTGCACGTTGCGAAAGTGTATCAACCCCCTTTGGCCCGAACATGGAAGAAGGAGAAGATTAAAGTTGTTTCTTTGAATGCCTTCATTGTCCCCCAAATCAGAAAGGCCAGAATATTGCTAAGCCCAATGTGGCATTGTATCAACCTGAAGCAAGCCGCTAAGGGAGTCTTCTCCAACATGGTGCCCTTCAGATTACAGTTCCCATCAACCCCAGCCCCATGGCCAATGTGTACAAACATGGCATGCAGGAACCCCCAAATTCAATCCCTGCTATCCTCAGGTAGGGTAAGTAATTTCCCCCTTCATTTTATTGTATCATCTTTTGGAAAGCTGCATTGAGGTTTTTTGTTTTTTTGCAATTAAGTGGCATGTAAATATGATGAAACAAATAAAAATAAAATGACCCTAATCCCAAGGAGCCACTGACAATATAGCCACTGATACGTAGACAATATTGAACTAGGCTGCAGGTGCCCTCCTGATATTGCTAGACTCCAACTCTCATCAGCCACAGCCAGCATGGCCAAAAATCAAGGATGATGGGAATTGTAGTCCGGCAACATCTGGAGGGCACCAGGTTGGTGAAGGCAGCCCTAGTGTGAGGACATGGGGAGCCTGCCTTCCATTTTCCCTCTTCCCCCAACCTTTTTCCTAAGATAACAATGGGGACCCATCAGATGTTGTTGGACTAAAACTCCTATCATCCATGACCATTGGGCGTGTCCCTGGGGCTGATGGGAGTCAGATTCTAGCAGGTTTCCCATCCCTGCCATGTAATCATTATCATAAATGTAACGTTTATGGTTTACAAAGACATACTGCGCAGTAATTATATCAGGCTCACAGTCTGAGAAGACAACACTGTGAGGAAAGGAGGAGGAGGAGGACAAGGACGCAAAGGGGAAGAAAAAAGATTATAGCAATTCATCATCTCAACATAAAAAAGGAGAAGGCGAGAAACCAGAGTGCAGGCTTCCCATTGATGAAGTTGTCTGTACTGGGCAGGAGCAGAAGGGTCAAGCACCTGTGTGCTTCACCCATTTGGGGGAGAGCGAGTGAGATTGTTCACATTCTGAGGCCAGACAGAAACATTCGTAGCCAGCAGCATCTCTTGGGTTCCAGATTTCACTGGGAGAGGAATTGTGTCGCTGAATTTATTAATGTGTGATTGCGACCACATCGCAGTGCTCCACTGACCCACAGGAGCTTAACTGGATTCCTGGTATCCATACTCTCCACTGTAAACAGATCACCACCACCGTCAAATTCTTTTTCATTCCAGAATGGGTTTCTGATTGAACACCTGACTAAGCAAGGTGGGTGCAGCTGGTGCCATAGTGGTCCTTATCACATCACAAGAGGAATGGGGGCCTGTGGGTCTCTAAACGTAGCTGGACTCCAGCCCCCATGAGTCCCAATGGTCAGGGGTGGTGATCGGAGCTGTTGTCCAGCAACATCTGGCAGGGTCCAGATCTCCCAGCCCTGCACCACAAGGATCATAAACTAACCTTCCAAGAATCATAGAATTGCAGAGTTGGAAGGGGCCAGAAGGGCCCCCTGCAGTGGATGCAGGTTTAAAGCATCCATGACAGATGGCCATCCAACCTCTGCTTAAAGTCCCCCAAGAAATGAGAGTCCACAACCTCCCGAGGGAGTCTGTTCCACTGTCAAACGGCTCTCACTGTCATAAAGTTCTTCTGGACTCCTTTCTTGTAACTTGAAGCCATTGGTTCAGGTCCCAACCTCTGGAGGAAACGAGCTTGTTCCCTCTTCCATGGGACAGCCCTTTAGATATTTGAAGATGGCTATCATATCTCCCCTCAGTCTCCTCTTTTTCCAGGCTAAACATACCCAGCTCCTTCGACTGCTCCCCATAGGGCTTGGTTTCCTCTTCCTTCTTAGCTCTTCTGATGACCTTTCCTCACATTTGGTATCACATGATGCACTTGGGACCCAGGCTGCAACCTTCTTAGATACTCAAAAGCAGTGAAGGGTTTTCCAGCAGGTGTTTTAAGCTGACCCTTCAATGCCCAGTTTAGCAGTCAGGATCTAGACTGGGCCAGGAAAAGAGTAACGCAGAAAAGGGAGATTTAGTCCAGATATTAGTGGAGCGAAACCTCATTTCTTGAATGAATTGCAGAGGGCAGGCCTGACAAAAGACATCTGAGTTAGGAGGTGTAATATCACACAAGCACCCAGTAAATAAAATCAGCCGGATTAATTTCTTCTCTTCTCTTCTCCTGCCCCGGCCCGGCTCTCCCAACATGATGCTCAATTCATCATCAAGCGTACAGCGCACAACGATTTTCCACAGGAATTGAAGCACTTAGGATAAAATGTTGCCAGCTCCAGCTACATTATTATAAAAACAACATCTAATTTATGGTGTTGGAGTGCCAATGCATTTCTTCACTGTAAGTCACCCCTGCCTAGGATGGGCTATAAAACCGCGAGGCACAATGGCTTTCCTCGCCGCTTGTGATATCGCAGTAATCAACCAGAAATATTTCCCACTGTGGAAATTAGCGCTGATTAAATTCCATAGCCCGATCTAATCACAGCAAAAGGTATTTTGACAAAACAGCGCATTTTCGAGGTAGGAATTCAACAGTAGGCTCAACATTTAGGCAACAGAAAATTTCAGGCGGCCTCATATCATCAGCACTTAGACATTTGCCTTGTCCTGCTGAAATGTGCCAGGAGTTTGAAAATGTATGTTACATTAAATGGCAGCTTTTTACTGTCTGTCAGGGTTCAACCCACTTTTCCAAGTTCCATCACTTAAACTGGAGGGTCTCCCATTCCAGCTTACTATTGACACTTTTTATTGAGGCCCAGTAAATTGACCAACCAAAGCCAGACTTTTGCCTCTTAACAGTCATAATGTCATAGTAGGAGGATGCCGTAACGGTCACTATAATCATGGAGACTAGATTCTCCCTATCTATGTAGTTTGGTTCCATTAGGAGAGATGTAAAAAGGGCCATTTGACACTGGGGCAGGCTGTCTTGCCTTCACAGAACCTGAATGCCCACCTATCAGCAGTGCTGTGGATTCCGGCACTGAAGGTTGGGACAGATGACTGCCAAAGACCCTTCCAACTCTGAAATCCAGTGATTCTGTCTCGTGGGTCTGTTTATTTTAATTAGTTTCTATTAAAGGTGTTCTTCTGTTATAAAACAGACAAATAAGTGGAGAAAAGTACAGGGGGGGGAGAGATGGGGAGGTGTTGTTCTTTAATTCTGTTGCATAGTGTTAGTGTAGGGTTTGTATCAGCATTGTGTGGGTTGGTCCTTTGTTTATGCTGGTTGCAGATGTATGGCTTCTTTGCATGTGTATTTGAGGGGGTGGGTTGGTTGTTGGGTCAGATTATCCATACAGTCATACCTCGGGTTGAAGTAGCTTCAGGTTGAATATTTTCGGGTTGTGCTCCATGGCGACCCGGAAGTAATGGAGTGCGTTACTTCCAGGTTTCGCCACTCGTGCATGCGCAGATGCTCAAAATGACATCACGCGCATGTGTGGAAACTCTGAAACGCGACCCACGCACATGCAGATGTGCAGTTGTGTGTTACGTTTGCTTCAGAATGCGAACGGGGCTCCGGAACGGATCCCGTTCGCATCCAGAGATACCACTGTATTGATTTATATGCTGTTGGGGGGATAGGTCATTATCCTGTTGTGCCGTGTTATGTGATAAAGGGAAACCATACTGGGGTGAAGATGGCCTCCTTTGCTTGGCCCCATGCTAATTTGTTTGTTGGTTAACTTTTCTAGCATGGCAGTTTCCCATACATTTTGGAACCACTGGTCTACCGCATGTTCACTCCTGATCTCGCCGGCCTGTTTTGAGGACAATATGGGATAAACCCCCTCCGTACTCCCCTTTTTGAGATCATAATGCAATTGATAATAATGAGGGAATCAGATCCTGTGACTTTTCTCTCAGGTGGTCTCAGCCTGGAGAAGTACACCCTAAAGAACAAGGGCTCGTTAAAGAGACCCAAAAGAAACCAGTCGCAGCACTGATATCCGCATCCCAATTCCACCCAGCTGCATTTTAAGAGGGAACGAGAGAAAGAAAAATGTTTTGGATCCAATTCCCAGCTCCGTTGGCAGGTTGGGGGTGACACGTCGAGTACTTTCACCATTTTATGGCCAGGTTTTGGCAGGAAAGGAGCAGCTAAATTATACCCTTAGGGAAAACAGACAGATTTAACAGCCCATGGTTTCCTGGCGCCCAGCCCAGAGTGCCTTCCCTTAGCTCAGAGGGCATTGCTCTGTCTGCACCATGGCACCAGGCAAAGTAACAGGAGAGCTGGCAATGTCAGCCTGCAAGGTTTGACAGAAGAGACAATAGCACGTCGCTCATGCAGCAGCTCAGATAAGGCTCTGACAAGCCAGGAATATGGGTGTAATTTAGATCAGTGTTCCTGGAACCTGAGTGGCGCTGAAAAATAGTTTTGACATTTCCAAAAAGAGTTGAGCAGACATAAGCACATCACTTAATAGATGAGAGTGTGAAAGGGCCAAAATAGCAGGTGGGAACGGGATATAGCAAAAGGCAATTTAGCAAGGACCTCTCTCCAATATTCTGGTTTGCTGCAAGCCAGCTTTTAATGTGGGGGAATAGGCAAGAATACAACACCCCTCCCCTCCTCATACACAGCCTGAAGTGGTGCACAGCTCTTGAGTTCACCCACTTCAGTCTATTATTTCATTCTGTGTAATGCTGGGAAGTGGAATCTGTGCCCATCCCATGTGTTTTTGGATTTCAGTGCCCATTATCCCGGACCCTTGGCCATGTTAACCAGGGCTGATGGGAACTGGAAGTGCAACATCACCTGGAGGAACAGAACTTCCTCACCCAAAGTGTGAAGTATTGAAATGATTGTGGCAACACCAACATTGCCCTAGCCAACTCTTAGGTTGGTTGACTGGTGTTGCTAAACCAGCTCTAAGAAAAACCAGATGAGATGGTGAGTCTATACCACAGTTCTGTCCTTTTCTTCCTCTGCAAAAGAGACTTCTATTTTTCTGCCTCATTTTCAGAACGCTTTAGAATTTGTTTAAACTTTTGATAGCTTACCTTGCAGAAATGCAAAGGATGGCACCTTTCTCTTTCCTCTCTGCAGCCTCCCTGGCTGCCCACATTTCCTGATCTGAAAAGCATCCTCAGAGGAGGAGATGCTGCACAATGTCTTTTCCTGACCTTTAATAGAAGCACAGGCACCCAGGAGGACTGCAGAGTGCAGAGAGATGATTTGTAGAATGAAAGAAAGGGACCCTCACAAATGCTACTCGGACACCTTGAAAGTAATCATGACAAAAACCCTGCAACCCACGATGGGAATTTCATAAGAAAATGATCTACCTTTGACCATTTTCAAATGCAGTTTCTTTTCTCATTCATTGATAAATAATGGGGTGTGTGTGGAGGAAGAACAGGAGTAACTTTTTGAACTGCACTAATCTGGACTTCTAACTTCAGGTGGTGGTGGGAGCCTCACATGATTGGATGCCCCACTGTGTGTCCACACACACAAAGACTGATGGGATCCTGCAGTCATTTGACTAGATTTTGCAAAAGACTTTGACACCCCCCCCCCCAATTCCTGCATGGCCTTTTGTAAAACTAAACTAAAAAATACAATAGTTTTTCTTCTCTGAGGTCAGGGTATATATACTGCATGCCCTATGCACATATGTGATCACTTTTAGTTTATTGTTTTTCAGTGAGTTACAAAACATTCTCTGCCACAGACAAACCTGAAATTGCAGAGCCATGCTCTTTACATGTGTGAAAAGTGTACCCATTTTGTAGAACATTTTAGACAATTGCAATGTGTTGTATTGTGGATCTGCCTTTGAAAACAAACTGCAGCCTGCAGGTCCTGAAGAGGGCGGCAAAAACATTCACTGGGACTGGTATAAGACCATCTTTACACTTCTCCTTTGCAGGCTGCACTGGCTCCCTGCATTTGGATCCAATTTAAAGTGCTGGTTTCAGTCTTGAAAGCCTGAAATGGCTTGTGATCAAGTTTCCCAATGGAGCATCTTCTCCTGTGTGCACCTGCCCAAACCTAAAGATCTTTGGTGGCTCTTTTCTGAGTGGCTCTGCCAAATAAATAGGTTAGGCAGGGCCTTTCTGGTAGTGGCACCCCTGCTAGGGACTGGTTTTTCCAGGGAGGTTTGCTTGCCATCATTTTTATGATCTCTTCTTGTTCTATATAGCACTCCCACGAGAAAAGAAAATGAACAAGCCCGAAACTACACGGGGATGCACAGGTAAGTAATAACAGTATAAATAAGATTCTTTACAAAAAGCACCAACATGGTGTCCAGATTTAATGCAATGGTAAAAGGTAGACAGTTCTATGCATTATTTGTAACACTATATGTAATAAAACCCCAATGAATTGCATAAATGTGTTCTGGGTTTTCCAATCCACTGGAGACTTTCAGATTGTAAATCCGCCCCCCATATTGCTGCATTCCTCACATTCTTACTTTATTACCTTTTGGCACCAGGTGGAAGACCATTGAATTCATCCAGGCTTTTTAAAGAATTTAATGTTTCACAGTCTGGCTCTTTGTGTTTTAAATTCGGTTTTGATTATGTTCATTTTTAGAATCAACCCATTACAGTGTCCATTATTTTATACTTCAGTGTTGTTCTTATAATCTGAACAGTTGAACAGTTTAGAAACTTCTGCTATGGGTATCAATATAAATGAAATAAATGAAATAATGAGCCAGTCCTGTCATAGCAAGCAATTACTAGTTTTCATCTAACATAGGCAGATCCCCACATAAAGCAGGCTTGCATACAGGACTTGGAACTCAAACTGATGCTCACATATGCCATGGAAGTACAGCATATCATTTGCAGTTGCTTCCTTTTTTAAGCTGTGTTTGTTGACATCTCTGGACACTACTTATGCAGAAGTCTTAAGGACTTTGGTTTTGTGGGCTAAGTCACACATCAGGTTATAACAAGGCCACTCAATTCAGTCTCTTCAATGTGCTTGATTGCATTTGATTTGGTCAGGTTAAGAACAGCATCTCAAGAGATCATCATGTCACTTAGCAACAATGGCTTGAAGATTTTCCTCCTGTAAAGGTAATTTTGAACTGTTAACCGTCTACTGAAATGCTTTCCCAGGTTTACAGGCAGGGAAAACATTGTACTGCATCTCTTTGAAAGACACATAAAAGGGAGGAAATCTTTTGAATATGTTGTGGTAATTCAAAGTGAATAGATAGCTACCTAAAACAGTAACCAGATATGGCTTTGCATCCTTTGTTGAAATCAGAATTTAATGCAGGGGAAAAACCACACCACATGATTTCTGAGCAAAAGCCTTGAAACTTACTATATTTTAGTAGGTCTGATATAAGCCAGAGAAGTCAGCTAAGATCTAGAGCAGTGAGCCATGATCCAAATTATTTTATCTGGCTGTCATTTGTCTTACTACAGTTTAATCAAGGTATGATAATTTTTGTTCTGTTTCACTCATAGGGAAAAGAAGCAACGAGGCTGCATTTCTCAGCAGTGCTTGCTATTGTAGGCGAATTCTGGAAAGGAGCTGCTGCCAATCTGCATCTTGAAGGTATATTTCAGTAAGTATATCCATTTTCTTCTGTCGCCTCTTTCCTACAAATCGCAACTGTTTATCACCTGGTCCCGTACTGATGGACCCATTAGCACGAGTGGATCAGATGGTTGAAGGCCTCAGACTTAATACAGAAAAATGACAATCACTTTATCCTGAGGCTCTGATTATGCAGCACCATTATTTCATGAGCAAGGAACTCGGTGGAGAACCTTGGTTGCTTGTACAGTGGTGCCTCGCAAGACGAAATTAATTCGTTCCGCAAGTTTTTTCTTCTTGCGAAGCACGGTTTCCCATAGGAATGCATTGAAAATCAATCAATGCGTTCCTATGGAGACCGTCCGGGGACAGAGGGGAAGTGCCGCGCACCTTCCCCTCTGTCCCCAGAGATTGCGGGGCAAGCTTCGTTTTGTGAAGCAAGCCCATAGGGAAATGCTTCTTGCGAAGCGGCTAAGAAAACGAAAAACTCCTTCGTCTAGCGAGTTTTTCATCTTCCGAGGCGTTCGTCTTGCGGGGTACCACTGTACACAACATGGACATTAAATCACAGGCACCAGTTCTCTCTTTATCATGAAATACTAATTTTCTGAATCAGAAAATTTCTGCTGTTTGTTCACAGCACAATGCAAATATTTTCTGTGTGTTTTACTGAAATGAGGTATTTTCCGACAGAATCAGTTACGTGGGAGAAGAAGAACAAGTCTGTGTGCATTGCTAAGAGTTTATTCTGAAGCTTTGCTTTGAGTCTTTGTCATAAAAGACAGTTTATCTTTACAACAAGTTATTAGAAACTGAGATTTTTTTTTATTTCTACTATTATAAAAGTAGAGCATAGGAGACTTTTCAGAGCCATCTTCAAAAAGCAGACCGATCTTTTTTGTATATAAACTGTACACAGAAAAAAAACAAGGCACTATACATTTTTGGGATAACAAAGTATATCAAAGTTGGATTTGGAGAGTTTCTCAAGAAACTCATGTGATGACGCTTTGTTCAGTTTAGCACCTGAAGCAGCATTGAGACCAATTTGTTGCCTATTAAAAAGAGAAACCATTCAGAGATAGAGGGTGGGAAGACACAAAGAGAAGAGTAAAAACATAATTGGTAGTTTAACTAATTCAGACCAAGCAACTGCGCCGCCGAGCTACTTTTCTGAAAGTCCTTCTTGACGGAAGTCTTGAAAGTGAACAATACACATTGCATTGTTAAATACATCCTTGTCCTATGTGTTTTATATAAATATAAATTCTTTTTGAAAATCCACAGCTTTAAACAAAATAACACTTTACAAAGAGAACGTCTTCAAAACCCAAATGACGCAGCTTAAAAAGATCCGCCATTGCTGCTGCAGCAGCAGCCTGAGAAACTGCTGCTAAAGTACAAGGGAGAACACAATTCATCAGCAGTCAAATTGCCTTACCTCCCCAAACAAAGAGCCTGCAAAAGAGTTCTCTCACACATTTACAATATGACGTGATTTAAAAAGAGGCAGTAATCTACAGCCTTCCGGCGGTATCTTGTTGGCTTGGTGAAGGGGGTGGGGGTGAGCACAAGTTGGCCACGCTGCTGCTCTTCGTCCACGAGGTGCTGAAAATGACACAAGATCCCACTCCAGCTTTAGCCCTTAACTGCAACATGGCCAGCTTATTTAGAAGAGTCCTTTTGCCTTTTTGAGGTTCACCTGTTTCCAGGAAGGCAGTGTGTTATATTCCTCTCTTGTCATCTGCAATCCAGCCTGCATTAAAAGGATTGTTGAAGGGTAGGCATTAAGAAGTGTAAAAAAGAAGAAGAATAGCAATTATAGAGACATCTGTGAGACGTGTATTCCCATTTACCTCAAAATCTTCATCTGAAAGGTAGATTTCAAGATTTAGTGGATCCACTCCCTCTGGGAGGGGCCTTGCTAAAAGTTCGGCCAATGGGTACAGCTTCTTGCATAGTTTGGCCAGCACATCTTCCACAAGGATTATCTGGTTAGAAGCTTCAGCATCCTAGAGGGGAGGAAAAGATTTAGAAATTTCAAGTGGTTCAGAAAGAGAAAGCAGCCAAATGTTCTCTACGGAGAAGTCAGGTGATAAACAAATTCCCCCCACACCGGCTCTTCAGTCTGAAAGGAATTATGTTTGTATATTCTTACAATAACAACCTCATTTGCTATGGCTTAGCATTAAATGAAGAAACCAATGCAAGCTTTGGGCTTGCACACATTCTCCCTCCCTCCTTGCCTTCCATGATGGCTGGACGTCAGGTGGCCAAGACAGTTTCTGATTCCTTTTTCAATTAACTACTGTATTTACTTGAGCCTAATGCGCCATCAAAACTAATGTGCACCTCAATTTTTCAGAACCTTGAAACAAATAAAAAAAAGTATTTGTTGGCACATGTAACTGTGCCATCAAATCTAATGCGCACCTTAAATCCCACAACATAATTTGACCAAAAAAGGTGAGCATTAGATTCGAGTAAATACAGTAGTTTAGTAATATTGTTTCTATTTTTCATGCCACGGCCAGTGGATGGGTGGTGCCAGAAGCAGAAGTGGGAGAAACAAATGTTAGTTTACTTGCACTTTGCAATCACAACGGAGCCACTGTTTCATCTGAAAAACCAGGTCTTCGTTTACTTCTTTTACAGATATGGCAGCCGATTTAGAACGAACCAGCCAAAAGACGTGGCTCTCTCGAGGGAAGGTTCTTAATTACCAAGAAAGTCCCCACATTGCCACTTCACATTTTGTGTAAGGCTTTGCATTTCTGACAAAAACGATATGCTCTGTTTTGAGAAGGAAGCTCCAACCACTGCAAGCCTTGGCAGGTTTTCTGAGAGAGATAAGGAATAGCCAGGCCTCTGTTACTGAATCAGCTCAACAAAAACAAATATTTTAGCCAGACCTCTCGGTTCTTCGGACATAAAACATTTCCTTGCATCCTGGAAGCTTTATGAGTAGATGATAAAATCTCAGTCAAAATCCACCCACGCTGGTTATTCTCCCCCCTCAAATGCTTGAAGCTGCCTCTCCATGGTAATCCGCTGGCTTTTGCTGCTTCCCAGAACACCACCACAGCCACATCACCAGCAGTGCAGTGGAAAATGAAGAAAGATAATGAGAAAGGTTGATATACCATTTCTGTGATCTCCGCAATGTCCTCTCTGTGTTCCCAGCTTGGAAACATATTGGTGAAGGTCAGAGGTTCGAGACCAGCGTGAATTAGGTAAGATTTGGGAGGTTTCTTCACATTTTTTCCTATACATAAAAAGAAATCAAAATAAATATGGAATGCCTTGCCACCTTCTTCTAGACTTTTGTGAATTTTCCACTTATCTGAAAAAAAAGCTTTGTGTTGTAAACCTTTCAAACAAAGTGTCCAGATTACCCAGGAATATGTTTTAAGGCTCTCTTTATCTCAAAGGAACATGTCTCAACCTTAATAGCAGCCTGTCTTTCCTGGATATTCCTTTTGTGGGCCCTAGTGATGAGGCCTTCTAAATTGCAGAATTCCATCTTTAGATGCAAAGTTGGTGCGGCAGAAAACCTGCGCATTCCAGAAGGTTGCTGGCCTGCAACTCCCACCCCTACGCTTGGGAGATCCTTCTCACTGCTTTTAGATGGGTACTGAAAACCTTTTTATTGCACATGGTGGTGGGTTTTTTGGTCTTTGATATATCCTGTTTTAATGATAAGTGCATTTATTCTGGTCTTAGCAGAGTGTGAATTTAATATATGTGTGCATGTGTGTTTATGCACACCCACACAATTAAGGTTGCAATTTTTAAAAGTTAATTGAATTAAGTTGCTTTGTTGAAAAACAGAACATAAACAAACTGAAATAAATCAATAAAAGCAGTTGCCTTTTATATAACAAGACAGAACACTGGTTGACTGATCCCAGTATTTCCTACTTGGAATGGACGAGGCCTTTCCTAACTTTGCTAAGAGAGGCTTAACCATAGTCTGCTTCAGACAGCTTGGTCTGAAAGCATATAATGCAGTAGGCTTGCTGGAGCTACGCAGGCCTGGGTCTACTTGTGCCCAGAATTGAGACCTCTTGCATTCTACCCTCAAGTGCTTGAGGAAGGAAAATGGATGTTACTGCCAAGACAAATAGTTTTTTTCCAACTAAGTTCTATTAACTAGACCTTTTGAAATTAATGGATCTCAGTTACCCATACCCATTAATTCTAATGAGTCTACACTGGGTACAGCCCAATGATTTTTATCCATTGCATATAGCTGCAGATAATAGCTACAAATATTCAGTGTGGATGCCTGACCTCAACACAGCATAGCATAGCATAGGAAAAGCTATCTCCAGAAACTAGTGGCAACAATATCACTTAAATTGACTATGATGGATTGTTGGAGAAGTCCATGTATTATCACAGCCTCTCTTCTACAAATTTCCCAACATACAAGCATCAGACTCGCATGCTGAAGCTAGAAAATGATTAGTGGATGTTCTCCAAGTGCCTTTTTAAAAATATGGCAGTGCTTACCTTTGTGTAAGCAGCAGCTCATACCTACAGTGCAGTTTAATCTGCACGTGTGCAATTAAAAGTCTTCCGCTCTTCTAACTACAACAATGGAAGCTGCTTGAATTTGTCAGTGATGCCACAGCAACTGTTTGACGAAAGTCCAAACTTTGCAGATATGCCAGTCTGGATAGAGTGCCCTGGCCTAGGCTCTTACAGTCTTCCTTAGGGTATCATTCTGCTAAGTGACGGTGCTGCAGAACAGCAGCAGCAGTGGTGCATCTACAAGTCCCTGAGTGAAGACTGCTGCCTGACTCCATCCCTTCTCCTTTTTAATCTGATCTTGGGTGTTGTTTCTTTGTGATGGTATATGATGGCAAAGTTTTGGAAAAAGTTTAAACAGACAAGTTCAGCCATCACCCAATCTGGTTTAGCTCTCATTATTAATGTATATATTTTGTGGTTGCCATCTGTCTGTCTCGAGCCAATGGAGTACATATGAAAATCATTCCAAATGGAAAGTACAACATATATTCAATACATTTCTATTGTGAGATTCACACCAAACTGGAAAAGTAATCATACTGGGGGTTTTTTAATGGCACTTTGAAGACAAAGCAACTTAATCACAGCATAATATTTTTATAGACAGGAGCCTAACTGCATCAAATACATAAAGCGAACTAGATAGATGGTTAGGTACAGATGCACATCGGCTCTGGAACAGTGGAAAGAAAGCCAACTCAACAAGGCAAGACTTGTTGTTAACAAAATGGCAATAACACAC
Organism: Podarcis gaigeae; assembly: GCF_964106915.1. NCBI lineage: Eukaryota > Metazoa > Chordata > Lepidosauria > Squamata > Lacertidae > Podarcis > Podarcis gaigeae. The sequence goes on from NC_139688.1 coordinate 20,135,210, forward strand.
CCTCGCAGCAATAATGCAAGATGTAATCTAGTCTTATATCTGCATCTGCTGGAACAAAGCATGAATTCTCAATGGCAGCTGTTAACACCAACTGGGTTTCCCCACCCCCCCAGGAGAGAATCACCTATAATCCTTATTTAAACCAGGAGAGATATAGTGTCAACTTTGTTAGTGGAATCTAATCCTGCATCTCCTCACTAAGTGTCCATCAAAATACATCAGGCACAGGACATCCAGAGAGATTAAGAAGCAGAACATTTTCATTTCCTTGAACATTCTGATTCTGACTTTATAGGTCACTGTATTTAAGCAGAAAAGGTTGAGGTGACTCTCAGAAACAGTTAAACGCAATTAGGTTCGCTGTAGCTATCGCAAGGTTTGTAGAACGCCTGCTCATTAACTGCAGCAAGCTGCTTGTAAAGTAATATTTTATTAATGAATTAAAATAATTGATTTAAATAATGATTACCTAGACACAAGCTTTTTTTTAGTGATGGGAATGCACGATCAGGCAGCTGAATTCTCCTTAATGAGAGCCATGGAAATGTTGGGGAGCTTTACCTTAGAGCAATGATAGGCAGGGGAAGGGAGAAAAACACTCCCACAGGGGCTAACTGCCCCTACCCCCACTTTAGGCAAGCCACACATATCCAGCCTCTTGTCACAAATCCTTGGTGATCTGCCTTAGAAAGGACATCATTCAGTGCAAGAATGATGCAGGGCATGTAGCACCTTTGTTCAGGAGCTATAGCTATCAATGTGTACTACCAATGCAGTAGCTACACAGGGCAGACAGCCAACAGCATCTGCTACCAGGCCAGGTAGCACTGAACAACTTGGTTCCAGGAAACCTCAAAGGTACCCCTTTTATCCCAGCTCAGTCACTGAGAGGAGGGCTGCTAGTCGCCCCCTGTGCTGCATAATCCTGGCTACCTTCAACTAGGCATTTAGTGTGGAGTAAATACTCTTCTGGTGAAGATTTAGAAGGCATCTTCACTACCAATTTCCATATGTCTCTTGAAGACCTTATGCCAGCTGCTTAAATTTTTTCACGATGAGCCCGTCATTTTAATGACTATTTTCGTTTCCCAAACAGTGTTTTATGCTTTATTGTACTAATAAATTTTGTTGTATAGCACCCTGGTATTTTATCTGAAAGGGAGTGGGGGAGTCTATAAACATTTAACGTATAAATAAATGTCATCCTGCCCTAGGATCAAACTTGGTATAATCATGCTCCAAGAAACCCAAGTCATACTTGGGCCCAAGCCAACGTCTTGGATACACTAGCTGGAAGTGTGCTGTGAACTCAGTGTTAGAGGAAACATGGTGCTTCAGCCAAAAACAACAAACCTGTGTCTGTCCCCCACAACCATAACATGTGTTGCAACCTACCCCGTGCCATTCTGACATGTGTTTTCCTCCTGTCCCTGCTCCACATCACTGGCTGCTGGAGAGGAGGACAGGGAAAGCCACAGCAGAATGAGAGGGATGGGGGATCTCTGCATAGGGGTCTATGCACTGCCCTCCACCCCACATCCATGCTCTTTCTGGGCTGCAACAGGGCCCTCCTCTGCCAACAAGCATTGACTTTGTATGAGATTCACATCCCAACACAAATGTTCCTGAATCTGTTATTACCTTTGCAGTACTGGAGGACGGTCTCCATGGCACATTTCCTGTCCGAGGCCCAGCGGATTCGAGCTGATCCGGCTATTTTATTTTCCACAGGCCACCAGCCTTGCCAGAGGTACACTTCATGGTGATTGTCAACAAGGAAGAGGGCTGCACAGGTTAAATAAAAGACAAAGGTTCTAAACGCTACACGCTTGTGTGTGTGTGGGTGTACCGTATCTTCAGCACGCCCATTTCATACATAATAAAGAGTCTGGTGTGGTACCAGAACCTGACACACTGGATTTGGGTCGAGTTCCTACTTCTGCAACAAACACATTGTGCCACTCTCTGAGTTTTCCATATAAAAATGGCACTAAAACTGCCATCAGCATCTCCTCACAGTGCTTTTTATGAGACAAACAAGATGAAAATGCCAAAGCACTTTGCATTCTTACTGCAGGGAGGCTACTGCTGCTTATATACTACTTCTAATTTGCATCATGTGTTGCTAGAGTGCATTATCTTAGTTTTAGTGATTCAGAGTGCTAGAGTGTATTCATTTATAAGGCCTGGAGCCAGGCTTGGAGCCAGGATGCCTCAGGGGCCATCTGATCCCTTATATCCCTGCTTGAGCATGGCCTCCCACGGCTTGGATGCACAGCTCATCTCCATCGGGAGTCATGCGTTCAGTACTGTGGGCCCAACTTTGTAGAAATCACAGTTGAGGTCAGACAGGCCCCCTGTTGAACCTCTGGTGCTTACCAAGGACTTTCTTGTTCCAGCAGGTTTACAATTGAAATCTGGTTTTTATAGTTTTAACTCATTTTTAGTCTTACTGCACTGGGTCGATTCTTATAGTTCAGTAATCCATATAATGCTTAATCACAGTCATCTCTTAAGTGATCTTAAGAGATGACTGTGATTAAGCATTATATGGATTACTGAACTATAAGAATCATCATCACCCCTCTTCTGGGTTTTTTTGCAACTTTTGGGAGGAAGAACATAATCAAGTAACTGAAATCTGGCACGTTCAGGGTTAGCAGTCTTCCTGAGCAAAGGCATCTTCCTGGAGGCCAGAGACTTCCTAAGGCACCAGACAAATGAAGCTTCAGATTGGGGTCCATATTGTCCCCTGCCACATTCACTTGCCTGGCTGGGGAGCTGTGTAGAGGTCTTCCTGGAGGAATGGCATAGAATTCACCACAGTGGGGTCTCTTGCTGGATAGATGTATTCAGTGGCTGAGAATTCTCCAGACGAACTACCAAGGATGAACAAGCGGGGCATGAAGTTGAACTTCCCAGGATCTTTTTTGAAAAAGCAATGAAAAGACGTATAATTAATATTATTTTACCCATTTTAGGGTGGTTGGTTTTTTATGAGTCTTGTGACTTATTAGTTTTATCATCCGATTTATCAGCTACCCCATCAGGCCCCAAGGTGGGTTTCAACAATCTAAAATTCAATATTAAACACATCTGAGGTGTCAAAAGCCAATGTAAAGAAGTAGTACTTCGGTATATGACGGGTGGTGCTGTGGGTTAAACCACAGAGCCTAGGACTTGCCGATCAGAAGGTCGGCGGTTCGAATCTCCGTGACGGGTGAGCTCCCGTTGCTCAGTCCCTGCTCCTGCCAACCTAGCAGTTCAAAAGCATGACAAAGTGCAAGTAGATAGATAAATAGGTACTGCTCAGGCGGGAAGGTAAACAGCGTTTCCGTGCACTGCTCTGCTTCGCCAGAAGTGGCTTAGTCATGCTGGCCACATGACCAGGAAGCTGTACGCCAGCTCCCTTGGCCAGTAAAGCGAGATGAGCGCTGCAACCCCAGAGTCGTCCGCAACTGGACCTAATGGTCAGGGGTTCCTTTACCTTTTTATGATGGAAACTATATTATGAAGGTGCCAGATGGGGAGGGAATTCCAGAACCTAGGAGCTGCCATAGAGAATGCCCTCATAGCCAGTACCCCTGAACATTTCCTGGCATTGTATTGCCAAGGAGTTCATGTTCCCCAGAGATGACCCCACAGCTTTACACCAGGGGTTGGGAGCCTGTGGACCACAACTCCCACCAGCCCCAGCCAGCTTGACCAATGGTAAGGGAGGGCCACAGATAAGCACTTTTCTCTTGTCTGTATTTGTGAGTTCTTGTCTGTATTTGTGAGTTCAAAGCGCCACAGGAAAACCAAGCATTCCCTACCTTGCAACATGCAATCATAGGCTTTCCGGTCTCTCCTCCCTAAGGCATCCCAGAATCCCAACGGCTCTGACCCTTCGTCGCATTCATGTATCGTCACCTTGCTACTGCTGTGCAGCCCTGCTTCCAGAGGGCACCTGAAATGCAATATTAATCTGTCAGAACCACTGTTAGTGTTGTGAATTTGTGCTGCAGCATGATTCTTACCAAGTCAGACATGCACACAGACACTTTGCCAAAACAAGAGCGCTGAGAACAATGCCAGGTAACAGGCACTTGCCAAGCCTCATCACCTCTTGTTTCCTCTGACTCAACTGTTCTCATAAACCGACATCCTTGGCATTGGCTCACTCAAGCATCCTGCAAGTGTTTTCTCAACTTGAGAAGAGTTCCGCTGAATCAGTCCAAAGGGGCCCCTAATTCAACCTCCTGGTTCTCTCAGAAGCCAATCAGGTGCCTCCAGGAAGCCCAGACAATAGTTCTCCCCTTGCAGCTGCCCTCCAGCAGCTGGAATTGAACACGCTCTGCCTCTCAACGCAGAGGCTCAGCACAGCCATCATGGCTACTTGCCACTGACACCCATTTACCCAAAGCCACCCTAGACAGTGGCAGCAAATTCAATAAATAAATAAATTTATGTGGCGTGTTAAGATGTGATGTGCCATTCTCTATCTCTCTGGAATGTGCTACCGATCCATTTCACTGGATGACCCTGAGTTCTAGTACTGAGCGATGAGGACAAAAGCTTCACTTTAGCCACCTTCTTTATACAATGCCCAATGTGCACGTTATAAAGGCAATGTGGCATAGTGGCTAGAGTGCTGGATTAGGAAGATCCAGGTTCAAATCTTCACTCCCCCATGAAACTCACTGGGTGAACTTGGGGTAGTCACCACTGCAGAGGTGTTGTGAGACTAAAATGCGAGAACCATGTAGGTCACCTTGAGCTACTGGAAGGGTGGGTGGAATATGTGTGCAAAAAATGAAATAAAAGTAATAAACCTCAATTTTGTGTCCCCCCCCCTTAAATCATTTCTCACCCATTTTCAGGGGTCTTCCACACAAACTTTGCACAGACAATGTGGATATGTATTCAAAAGAATAGTTTGGTTACTTACTGTTCTTTTATTTTATTGGCTGCTGTTCTTCCAACTTCTTTGGTGTGTGGCTGGGCTTTGCAGCCGTGCCACAAGTAAATGAGAGCTTTATTGATATTTAGAACAAGCATTGATGTCCTGGACCTCAGGCTGCTACAGTGGCAGGCTACTTCAAGCAGGTTTCCTTCGAGGGAAAGCTCCCCGCGTACACAGTACAATCGCCAATCACCTGCAATGGGCATGGATAACACAACTTCATAATACAACTGCTAAGGCTACTTCCAAGGTAAGCTATGCATTGGCACAGGCAAACGAAAAGCCTTGAGGTGCTTGAAGACCAAGGCTTTGGTGAGTGACAGATGTGCTGAGCCAATGTTGCTCACACCTGCAGTCAACACCAGGAATGTGCCTGTGTTGATCTCCACTGTTGATCACTCGCAAAGTCTGAACAAACTATCAGGATCAAAAAAGATGGTCACTTAAAACACTTCACTAAAACTCAGTTTTTCTTCCTATTTATGATGGTTTTTACTTCATTTCACTCTTTATTATGAATGTTGCTGGAGGAAGCGAACCTTACTGGCATAAGCGCCTGGTTCATACATAATGCTAAGTGATGGTTTGCTGAACCTGACTGTGGTTTGCTGGTATGTGCAAACCCAGCCCAGCAATGTAGCCGTGATTTGTTTTCTGTCAGCAAACCATGATGTGAAATCTTGCTTGTTGTTCTAACTTTGGTTGGAAGACATGCCTGAACCCAGTGGCCTCCTTTAACCATGGTTTGCTTGGCCATCCCACCCCAGACCTATGCCAAGATTCAAAAGCATGAGCAGCTGGAAAAACAAAACAAAACAAAAAAAGCTTTGGAGAAAATAAGGGCTTGTCTGCTCAGCTCTGAGTTGAGGAGCCACAGTTAAAACAAACGATGTCCAAGTGTTATGTGTGAATGTAGCCACTGTTGGCCCACACCGGTGAAACACAGTGTGGATTGAGTTAATATAGTGAGAAAAGAATGGATGTCAACTTTTCTATCAGTAGTCTTTCCACTTGACTCTATTTGAGGGCCCACTTCATTAGCCTGGATTTGATTCCTTCCTTTAACTACCTCAATCAACAGCCATTCCACCTGATCATTTAGAAAGATGGGACCTGATTTATTTTCCTCTTCCTGTTCCCCCCTTCTGTATCATGCCTTTTATAGGTGTCTTGCAAACTATAAACTGCTTCAAATGCTTTGGCAGAAAGACAGTATATCAATGTATTAAATGTATTGTTTTTATCTTCTATGTGTTTTTATCTTCTATGTGCCTCGTTTCCAAAGAGAGAAGACATGGTTTATGCTGCTTGGCAAATGGCTGTCTCAGATCTGGAACCCCCATGTATCACTCCAGTTATGTGGGGCCAGCTGTGATTTTGGGATTGTAGAGAAAGGAGACTTAAATGTACATGCTTAAATGTACTTGCCTTCACTTTTACTAGTTTGCTTCCCTGGCATTCAAGACAAATGCTGGTTAAATTAAATGCTACTGTGCTGCCTTAGATGATCAACAGAGTGATTTGAGGTAAAAGCATTCACACAGTTCAACTCTCCCTTCTGCCACAGCAGAAAAATTGGTATCAGGAGGCTATTTACTCTGTGTGTTTTCTTCTTCCTCTTCCCTTCTGCCCGTGTGAACGATCATTCCACCTTGAAAACACTGAAGAAAACATGGCGGCTCTTTTCCTTGAAGAACTTGAACCTGAAAAGTGAACATGATCCTAGAATTACAACAGGTTAAGTTTCATTCAGGGCAATGCGAAATATTATATAATTAATTTGATAAATGGCTGGGGTCAAAAGTTATGCCAGGTGCCCTACAAACCTCCCTATGTCCTTAGGACAAAGGTGGAGAACATGTGGCTCTCCACATATTGTCGGACCACAACTCCTGCTATACATGCTGCCTGAGGCCAACAGGAGTGCAGTAACACCTGGAGGGCTTCAGGTTCCCCAACCATGCTTCTGATCATCTGATAGGACCGGAGGCATGGAAGGAGGTTACAAAAAGCAGAGCCTTTTCAATTGCATTAATCTGGCAGAATCTCCGGGGAAACCTTTGTCATCCCAAGCACTGCATTACCCTCTGGGCAGCCTTCCAACCAAGGACCACGTGCCTGTGATGGATAGAGGCAGAGGAAAAGGCAGGTAGAACAAGTGATATAAATTTCACGTCTGTAGAGAAGCCCCCTCCATCCAGAAAAACAACAGGGACTATCAGAAGACAAGGTTACACCAGCCAGGCAAAAACACAGTGTGAAGCAGAGCCAGCTAGGGGAGTGGCCTTAGGAGAGATCCAAGGGCCAGATAAGAGAGACCTGGAGGACCACGTTGGGCCCTGATTGAGTTACCCCACCTCTGGTCTACATCATGCTGAAAGCAAAAGAACTTGACAGCCCCATGCTTTGCTTACCTGAGCACCTCTCTCTTCATCCAGCTCCACGGTCATCAGTGCAGATGTCCCTTTCTCACTGACAGTAGAGTGTCTCCCTTGCCAGAAGAAGTACACACATTTCTCTTTGCCAACAACCCTGGTTTGTAGGTCCCCCTTCTGTCTGCTCCCAACTGCAAAGCAAAGTCAAAAGAGGCTATAACCTGAGGAGTACATGCCCAACACAGACCTCATTTTTAGGTCTCACAAACATTAGGACGAAAGCATAGCAAAGTGTTCCTGCAAAGAACTGCTGGGGAAAATTGATCTGGCAGACAAAAATATATGCAGGAAAACTGCAGATTGGCCAGCAGTTTTACACTTCTCAAAGCACCATAACAAAAAGTAAACGGCATTGCTTGGCAAAAATGAAGACAACTGCAGTATGCGTGTGATATTTTGCAACCTCATCATGCTACCACCTTAAAATAAGTGTTCTATGCCATTTCCCATACTTTAATAGTCTTTGACAGCTATATATTTTGTGGGGGTGGGGGTGAGTGTTCAGTATTATTGAGCAGCATTGGAATTCTGTGCAGGTAAAATATGCACAGTGCAATTCACATGAGTAAAATTTATTTTTAAAAAGGTAATATTCAAAGGGCTCCTCCCATAGTGCAGAGGTATGTAGAGAAAATTAAATTGTTGATACTGTATATCTGTTTTCATAAATGATACGTGGCTTCTTGTATAAATGAAGAGCTCACCCAGGAGGTGTAGCAAACAACCAATAACTATGTTTTAGCCATTCTGCTGTATAATTAAGCATCATTCAGAAATGGTGTACTAAGATTTTAAAAAAAACCTAGTCAAGTGTAAAAGGGTGATAAATAGTTACCTCCTGAAATTAAAAAAAGACCATAAAGGGACGTGTGATACATCCTGCCCTCCTCCTCAACAGCAAGATCATTTATAGCAATTCATATACAGAAAAACAAAACTAGTTGGTTATGTGCTTGAATAGTTTAGTGCATAACGGGCAACACAGATCAACTTTCCCCAATTCAAACAAAATCAATACTTCATTACAGGATTTTTCACTAACCTGAAGTGCTGACAAGGTACTTCCATTTGACCACATACGTGTCGCCTTCATGAAACTGCCCGATGCTTTGCTTAGGGAGCCTGCTATAATCAAATTCCAATATATGCCAGACATCCACAGAGACAGTGATGATTTCGAATTGCCTCCCGTCATCTCCCTCAATGAATCCATAGCCGCGGCCAATGTTCATCCCATCTAAGACCGTGCCAACCGTTGTCTCGGGCACAGGGACCATTCGCATGACATCGTATGGTTTAACGTCAGACCTGGTTTCCTCCTGTAACAAGACACAAAGCATATTTCCTCTTAGACAGCAATTTCAGAAAGCCCATTATGACATTATGATAACAAACGAGCCAGATGTCAAGCACTTATCATCATACTAAGAAGCCTACAGGGGTTCATCAGCAATTCACTTTGGTTGTCAATCACAAAATTAACCTTCAGAAGACATGGAATAAAAGACTACATGAATAGAAATAACGCTTATAATGGTGAAACCTAGCCTCACACCTGACAATCTCAGTTTATTTTACTTCATAAGGGACCACAAGAAATGTTATAATCATCATGTCATCTTAGTACAGAGGACAAGTGCATCGCAGTAGCTATGGTGAAATCCCCAGGTACAATTGTGGGTTTCAGCCCCACATTGGACAAAAGATTCCTGCACTTCAGGGGGGTTGGACTAGATGCCCCTTGTGGTCCCTTTCTAGAATTCTATGATTCTATGAATTCATTGGGTAAGCCCCTGGGCAAATCCATCTCTTAGAGCTTAGTATTTCCATTTGTAAAATGGACACAATACAATCTCTCATACAGGTTCGCTTTGTGGAACAATATAAAGTTTGTATCATGCCCTGATTGGCAATGCATAATTAATTTACACAAATAAAACTACTATAAATAAGTATATAATTCTGACACCTTCTGAGGGGATTCGCCAGAGTTCTTCTCAGCTGGTTTCTTCAGTTCAGTCCAATCGAGAAACTTTTCTTTAAATAATATTGTCTCATTGTGTTCTGTGAGCCTGCCGAAAATAGCCCAGTCTGGACGTCCCTGTCCTTTTCTGCATTACAGAAAAGACAGATAGATGATAGATAGATGATAGATGATAGATGATAGATGATAGATGATAGATAGATAGATAGATAGATAGATAGATAGAGATAGATAGATAGATAGATAGATAGATAGATAGATAGATAGATGATAGATAGATAGATGATAGATAGATAGATGATAGATATAGATAAGTACAGAAAACACTCCAACGTCAATCAACGTTTCACACTATAAAATAAAAGCTGCGACAGCTTAAAAATAGTGCTGGATGTCTTGCCTAATTCAACTTTGAAAGCTCTATTTATTTTTGAGAATTACAAGAACACAAGATTGTGTAGGTAAAAACACTCTTCACAATTCTGATGCAGGGTTGTTTAAAAGTGTGAATGAGGAGCTGTAGAGCAGTGAGATACACACTCTGTTTGGATATACTGAGAAGGAAGTCTGCAATATTTATTTTTCCAAACATGTTTCCTGTCTGGTACTGGCACAAGCATTGCATGTTGTTTAACAATGGCTGGGGTGAATGCAGAAGCCATCATTTTCCTCCCACAAATGCACAAGAATTAGCAAAAGTTAGAAGAAACCCTCTAAGCCAGGCTGCCTCAACCTCGGCCCTCCAGATGTTTTTGGCCTACAACTCCCATAATCCCTAGATAGCAGGACCAGTGGTCAGGGATTATGGGAATTGTAGTCTCAAAACATCTGGAGGGCCGAGGTTGAGGAAGCCTGCTCCAAGCTGTAAGCAATTCAGATCCTTAGTTCGTGGCAACATTTGTTATGGAGGTATCAAAGGAGGGAGCAAATTCAGCATTATGAATCATAGTGTTGGGGTTGATACCTTGGAATAAGGGGGTTGCATTCACCAGGATCCAGAGGATTGATGTCACAGTTTGCATAGTCAAAGGTGCCATTCCACAAGTGTTTGGCCAGCTGGAATGCCACTTTTCTTTGGGCTAGCGTGACCTCCTTCCCATGCCAAACATACACTTCGCTACCAAAATCAAACACCAAGACCTGAAGGAGGTGGGAGAAGGGAGGGGGAGGAGGAGGAGAGAGAACAAACAATGAAGTCATTCATTTAGCCAAAAAAGAATAAATGCTGAGTAAAACTTGAGCAGTGCAGCTAAACAATGCTGACAATAAGACCACAAAAATAACGGTATGCATGTTTACTGGGAAGAAATGGATCAGCAGCACCCACTCATTTTCCCATAATGAGTAGTTCAGGCTTCATTACTGAGCAATAATTGATTTGCTGCTGGGGTCTGCTACACAAATGGCTTCTTGTCTTCCCTCCCCCCACCCCACTCCACCCCAATTTACAGTTTTGTATATTTACAGCTGCATAACGAAAAACTACGACATCTGCATCATTCAAGGCAAGCACTAAGGTTTGCAATTATCCCACTTGTAGCTCTGTGAAAAGTGCCTGTTTGTATGCCTTGTAAATTTATTTTATTTCCTTGGCTTAGAAGAGTGAGCCATGAATGCTACTTCCTACAATATCACCTGGTTCCCACAGTTCCTATCTTCTGGCATGGGCACTCTTAGATTTAATTTGTGATTTGGGGGTCAAGGGTGCTAGTTCAGTTATCAGGAGAAGGCAGTGTGCAATCACTCAAGGGCTGGTCTGGGCCTACTTCAGAATCAGAAGAGTCCTAAGGGGAAAATATTCTAGGAAATTGTACTAAAAGGCAATGCTTGTTTGCGCCCCAAAAGGAGCGCCAGAGCTGCCACTGAACTTCAAAGCACCACTTACTATACCTCTTTTGAATTCAACAGCGTACACTTTGGCATCTTTCCCCAGTAGTCATCATCGGGAATAAGTTTATCATCCACTAGTCGGTAAATGCAATTTGTTTCTATTATTGCAGCTTCATACATTTCATCTTCTTCCGGGTTTCCGGCAGCTTGAAATGAGCAGGCAAGACAAAACGTCACGTCAGTTTAACTTGGAAGAAGGAACTCTTGGATATTCTTACAAAAAAAAGCCAGCACCGAGATGGAGAAAACAAAAAAAGAGAGCCTTACACTGGTAGCTTGTCTGGCCACCGAGCAGTTTCCAGAAGTCTTTGGCTGCATGAGTGTGTGTATTGATTCCTTCCTCTATGGTCTGCACATAAGGAGCCCGGCAGCCAAGTTCTCGCTTTGTCTGAATTAAAGTTGCAAGTTCTGAAGCCTAAGAAATTTGAACACGATTAGCTGAATAGGCTTGTCTCAGCTGGTGGGATAATAGCTCAGTTCAGATGAGAGAAAGGATGGGAGCTTTCTGCTGTTTTATTAGACAAACGATACTGAACATGAAAACTATGTCAGATGCATGCAGGCTCTCTTGTTTGCATTTCAATGAGGACTTCATCCCATTCAACCCAGAAACCAAAGAGAATGCATTCCCTCTTCAAAGCATTCCCTCCCCTCCGTTTGAATACAAGCAGAATTCTTGTATTCCTTCTCCTCCACACATAGAATTATTCCATCTGCTCAGCTGTAAGGTTTAACAAGTTACAAACCATTAACACCAGCTTTGACTCCCACTGTCTCTTCTATCCCCTCAATTTTTTTGTGGCTTTTAAATGTGGTTTTATTGATTTAAATGATGCCTCTGAATTTTTGTAACATAGGAACTTGATATGTTATACTGCTTAAAAGCCATTCTGGCATGTAAGCGGTATATAAATTCATAAATAATAAATAATAGTAATGCTTGCTTTGTTTAAAAAAGCAGGAAAACTGCAATGCAATTTTTAATACATATAAAAATCAACCCATACCAGCATTTTTTTTTGGGGGGGGGGGGAGAGGCACAAAATGACAGCAAGGAGGAGGAAGAGAACTGCCCCATCAGTTACATCCACATTTCCCATGTTACAAACAGCCATTCTCTATCTTGCCCACAGAAGAAACTCCCCAGGAACTAAGGGCTTTGTTATCTCAATGCTTATAAGCACCAACCTTTGCTTTCTCGATGACATTTGCAAACTCCCCTACCCACAGGAAGCAGAAATGAGGAGTAAGTAACAGGAAACAGTCGCCACTGTTAAGCGATGAAGCCCTTGGCTCGACTAATCTTGTTTGAACATGTCTTCTTCCTACATTGAAAGGGAGAGAAGAAACCCAGACTAGTTGCATTCCTATAAATAAGTACAGTCATACCTTGGATCCCGAACACCTTGGTACTCGGACGTTTTGACTCCCGAACGCCACAAACCTGGAGGTGAGTAGTCCGGTTTGCGAACGTTCTTTGGAACCCGAACGTCCGGTGGGGCTTCTGCGGCTTCCGATTGGCTGCAGGAACTTGCTGCAGCCAATCAGAAACCGTGCTTTGGTTTCTGAATGTTTTTGAAGTTCAACGGAATGTTTTGGAAGTCGAAGGCATGACTGTACTAGAGCCATCTTTCGGGCTTGATTACACTGAGGGGGTTGGGGAAGGAAGCACAACCCTGCAACAAATAACTAATAGTCCATTTCCACAATGTTGCTTTATGCAAGAGGTAGCTTATGGAGTAGCAGAGGGTTCCTGTGCATAAAGAATACAGCAACTTGATCACCAAAGTAACCCAGCAGCTGCAATCTGTGAGAGAAGGTTTCAATACCTGGGGCTATATCCAATGCTAGCCATACTCAAGAGCAGATCCATTTAAATGAATGGGCATGACTAACTTAATTGCATTCATTTCAGTGAGTCTACTCTGTGTTGAACTTAGCTGGATACAACCCTTGGGACCTTTTAGTTTAGGGAAAAAATGTGTTGGAGGTAGTATGCTTCTGAACATCATTTGCTGGAAACTGCAAGAGGGAAAAATGCTGTTGAGCTCAGCTGTTTCCCATAGGGATCTGTCTAGCCACTGCAAGAATAGGCCACTGGCCTGATGCAGCTGGCTCTCCTTATGTCCTTATGTAAGAGGCAACTTTTTTTCAAAAACAAAACAAAAAACAACCAGTACCCCATCTTCACCTGCTGTGAAGGTGGAGGGAGAATTTCTGAATATTGCAACACCTTTGGAACAGGGGGTCCTTACTATTAGATGAATTTGATGCTGAGCCAAGCTGTTCCAAGAAGAAACCTGCCTGCCAAGTGCTTTGAACACACAGACACTACAACAATGATACTTCTTGGGCCAATTCCTAGGGTGGCTTAAGATGACCATTTATCTACATTTGCCGCAGCCCCCAACCACAGTATATGGATGCTGTTCCTCCTCAGTTCCCCATATAACTTCTTAAAGTCTGCATTTCAGATAAACTTTAGAAAATAATAGCTCTTTCACATACCTTTGATTTGCAAGAGCATCAGCTGCTTATATGGCACAGCACTGTTGTTTGAGTTCTGTTCTGTTAGATTGACACTACGCAGACTAACATTGCTGAAGTTCTCCTTACTCGCTAAGCCAGCAAGTGCTACTTCTGAGAAATTTGAGTTTGCAGACACTTAAAACAGTAGAAGTAAAAAAACAACAGACAAGACAGAAAAAAGCAAGGGGGAAAGAAAAAGAAAAAGCCACACACACAAAACAACAAAGAAACCACATTATGTTTCGTTTCCAAATTTTATTTAGGTTTTTTCATGCATGGCTCATTTCCAGCATTTTTTGTTGTTGCTGCTGAAAGAGACAACAAAAAAACAGGTTGAGCTCAAGTTATTCACTAATCTGAAGAACCTGACATTTCCAGGAGGAAATTTTCAAGATAATGGTGAAAAATGGAAGCATTTAGGTCTTAAAATTCCTACAAAGTGGTACCTCGGTCTACAAACAATCCTGTTAACTAACTATTCGGGCAAAGAACTCCACAAAACCGGAAGTAGGTGTTCCGGCTAGCAAACTTTGCCTCGGAAGCCGAATGGTGGAAGGGCACTGGCAGCGGGAGGCCTCAGTAGGGAAAACGCCCCTCAGTTTAAGAATGCTTTGGTTTAAGAACAGATTTCCAGAATGAATTCAGTTTGTAGACCGAGGTACCACTGTATATTTATATAGGACAAGTCTATAAGGAAAATTGCATCATTATTATTTTTTGCATAATAGTTACTTAGTCAATGAATGGGATTCAGGTGTGTTTGCAGTTCTTTTCCAGGACATATAGGCACACACCCCTGGCAATGACTGACAACCTCTTCTCCCTGCCTGCACTATTCATTTAAAATTATTGAGGCACTGCCTATTTTAAGGTAAAGTAATCTGTAAATACTCAGACCTCTACTATATTCCCAGGTTGTTATTAGTTGCTTGTTACCCAAAGGTCTCCAAGTAACCTACAAGTATTGTAGTGGTGGTAGTAGTAGTAGTGGTGGTGGTGGTAGTAGTAGTAGTAGTAATAGTAATAATAATAATAATAATAATAATAATAATAATAATAATATAAGGGTCTCATGCCAATAAACTATGGTTCATCACCCTGAAAAGTATCTTTATATCCACATGCTCCCATCTTGTTCCTCCCCTCTTCACATGCATCTGATTTTGGTATGGATATTGTGGATTTAAAAACATATTTATTGGCTCAAGGTCATAGTGCTCTTTCTACAGCAATACCACTACGCTTCAAAGCCAAACCATAAATTCTGAGAACACTGCATCTGTAGCACACAGAAGATGCACCTGGGATACCAAACTTACTTTTTTCAACTTTCATCCGCTTTGATTCCATAAAAGCCACATTTAGCCTTTGCTCTGTGTATTCATGAAGAATGTCCTCTCTTGCGGCTAACATCTTTAAAGGGTTCCTGGAAGCCTGGACTCTGCGCACGGGCCTCACTGCACGTTTGTGCTCTGCTACCAAAGAAGTCAACCTGAGAAAACAAAGAGACCCATGCTTAACCCAAACTTGATCTGCCTTCCATGAAACGTCGGGAGCTTCCAAAACACAGCAGTGTCTTGTGTACTCAATGCTGCTCACGCATGCCAGTTTTGCACAGTGTGCACAAGAATCTATCCTCGTCAAAATGCTACCTCCTATTCCTATTGGTGCTTTTCGGTGGGAGACAGCCATCTCCCGGCAGCGGTCCAGAATGCATAGCACAGCACTCATCCCTCTGGACGTCCAAGCACGACATGCATCCGAAAATGCATGAACGTAGTAAACAGCAGAGTCCTAGCAGAAGCTGAGACTGCAGACACGTGGCATCTGCGTTTAGTTATTTATTTACAGGATCAAAATAAAGAACAGAGAGATCATGGCATGTCTCTCTTCTCCACCAAGAGAGAACAGGAGTCAGAACAAAGAACAAAGAGAGTGGAAGTGGTACACAGTGTCTTCTGTTCTCATGCTTCGAAAGCATAGAAGGTAAACACACAGAGCATGTGATCTAATAGTCACACACTCAGCAACGCGAGAGAATGAAAATACTGACAGTTCCACCCCACCCCCCATTTAATCCAGATTTGCTATTTCTGTGTTGTTCTTTTCAATATCTGATTTCCCATAGAAATGCTAAATCCTGATTAAATAGGAAAACAGGAGATGACATTTTGCTGAGGAGCGTGTGTGGGATGCCGCACAAAATGTGCATGCTTAGTAGCACCAATAAAATGCCATGCATGCCTGGTGGAAGAAGCAGAGACATCACGCAGCCTTTTCTGAAGGCATGCAGTGCAGTCTCCGCATCTAGATGTCTAAACAGCCCCTTGGCCTTTTAAAAGCAGGTGGGGTGTTTCTAATGTCCCCCCAACCTCCCTTGGATTTAATTTATCCATTTCGACTTTTTGTTTGTTTGAAAGTCACTTTGGGTTCCCTTGGGCAATATAAAGCGAGTAACAAATTTAATAAATAATCATAATAACAACAATAAGAAAGGACTGTTACCTGCCAGCATTTGCCTTTTCAATTCTATGGCTTCCTTAGCATTAATTACAATGGCAATGTAGAGAATGAGACTCTTAATCTCAACGACATGGGTTCGAGTGGCAGCAGCGAGGACCGGGTGAAGAGCAGCCTCCATGTGCCACCCCCACCCAGTGCATGAGCGCCCCCCTGGTGGTGGTGTGGGCTGGGGAAGATGCACTCTGCACCTGCCTTGGGCACTGGCAAACAGCGCCACGCCCCTTATACAAAGCTGGATTCAGATCCCTAGAAGCTTAATATATGGGGTCTTGCTCAATGAACAATCTCTTGATGCACTGCCCCTCCCAAGCTCCTTGAAAGAAAGATGAGATGTAAGTGAAATATACATTCACACAGGCTCTGTCACCACAGTCAAATGATGCTGGTGCGTAAGTCCTAATACATTGGTCATGCAAACCATAATGATCCCAGGAGGTCTAAGCTGAAATTAATATCATCACTGATACTGGATTCTTAGTCTTTAAACTGAAGAATTTTATATCCTAGCATTCCCTTTTCAAGCAATGAGGAACTGGTACTGCCTTCTCTACCACCACCACTCCTAGCTCTACAAAGGGAGAGAGAGGAAGACTACTACTACTACTACTACTAATAATAATAATAATAATAGAGTGCCTGGGGCTTTCACCGCAGGTGTGGAATAGATGGCAGTACAAGAACTCATAGCAGCCTAACTGTTTCCAGTAGGAGTCGTTTAGCACTGCATAAAGCAAAGGGAAGGGGCATAGGAGAACTCTGGCAGTGGTAGGAGCATCCCTCTCCCCAGGAGTGTGGGAAAAAAGTGCTCACTTTGGTGCATCAGGATCAAATATGGCATCAAAGTCTTCATCCAGGTCCAAAGGCAAAGAGGAAGTGGGGTAATCCATGCAACGGTAAAACTTGGAAAATGTTTCTTCATCATCCAGCTTCATCACCTCCTTCACAGATTTTCCCGTGACTGTCAGCAATGTTTCTTGCATTCCACCAACTATAGAAAAAAAACAACACAATATCTTTCCATTGCTTTATTTTGTTTTTAAAAACCCACCCTTAGTATTGGTGCAAGATGCCAAGGGACACACAACATCCATTGCCTGCGTAAATGCAGACAAAGAAGACAACAAGGAACACTTAAATGGCTAAAGTAGCTTTATAAATGGATGAGAGAAAGTCAGGAAGGATTAGCCTAGCAATGGTACTAGTCATTATAACTCTATGGAGCCTCCTACTTCAGAGGGAGAAAGTCAGTGAATTCCAGCTGCTGGAGAGCAACAGTGGGAGAGGGCTACTGCCTCTGTGTCCTGCTTGTGGACTTCCTGGAGGCATCTGGTTAACCACTGCGTGAAACAGAACGTTGAATGAGATCAGAGATGGGAACCTGTGTTCCTTCGGATGTTGCTGGACTCCAGTTACCATCATCCCTGGCCAGTGGCCATGTTGACCAGGGTTAATGGAAGCTGGAGTCCAACATCTGGAGGGCCACAGGTTCCCCATCTGCAGACTGGATGGATGACTGACTGGCGCCATCCAACAGGAGTTCCCTTATATTCTCAAGACACAGAACAAAATAAGCAACAATAGCTTCCAACTATTGTACTCCTGGCAGTTTCTCTTGATCATAGTAGCAATGGGAAGTCTGC
This sequence comes from Podarcis gaigeae, assembly GCF_964106915.1. Classification (NCBI taxonomy): domain Eukaryota; kingdom Metazoa; phylum Chordata; class Lepidosauria; order Squamata; family Lacertidae; genus Podarcis; species Podarcis gaigeae. The sequence continues at coordinate 20,153,156 of NC_139688.1, forward strand.
TTAAGTGTGCAGAGGAACAATATCACTGCCATTTCAAATTTCTTCAAATAAGGACCCGCCATTTAAGAATGGGATGATAATTTTTTGTGGACTTCAACTGGGTTAATACAAGCAATGCTCGAAAAATGAAAAGCTTAGCTAGAATTGATAGCACAGATTATAGTGAAGTCATGAGTGAAGTGTCAGAACTAATGATAATTGTGCCCAGTGCAAGCCATATATTGCGTGCCCTGACCCCCAAATAGCCAACAAAAAACAATCAAACAAAAATGTAATTTGCAGGACATTTTCTTATGAGTCACAATGTTCATAATCTCTTAAAATAAACATATTGCATGGCAAATAATCATGAATGCAAATGATGCAGCGAGTTTACTGAAGCCAAGTAGGTGTGGTGTCTGGATCACTGCCTGGATGGGAGACTGCCTGGGAACCCACTGAGTACAGCACAGAAAAAAGGCAGAATAACAAACAAAGGTGGTAAGTGTGTTTTTTATACTGGGGAGCCATGGTGTTCCACCAGTGTCCTGAACTAAGCAAAGCTTTGCTAGTGGATGTTGTAGACATGTGACTCACAAGCCACTGCTGCAGTGAAGAAAATACTTAGCAGAACTACTAAATCAGCAGAAGTAAGGAAGGTGAGCTAAAACACAAAATGCCTTAAACTGTTACAGACCTTTGTTGTTCAACCTCCCCAAGAAAGTCTCCAGCTTATCCAACTTCATGTCCGATTCTAACTGCATATCTGGCCTAGCTTCAATTTCTAAGCAAAATAAGAATGAAAACAGTTGCTGAGATTAATGAGAATCAAAACTACTCTCATTAGACATCATACTCTTCTTTTTTTTTTAATGACCCACCTTCCAGGGGTTTTGAGATGGGTGTTGTTGACTTCAGTCTGTTGCAGAAAGGGGATGCGGCAGGTGTTATGGCAGTAGGAGATGCTAAGCCTGTGGAATAAGCAGGTGCTCAGTTTTGCATTACATAACAGATGCTTCAGTTTTTAGCGAATTAGCATGCCTAAACATTTCACCCAGGAAACTCTCCCCATAATCACTATTATGCAAATACAGGTTATGGTCTCCTTTGGGACCATGCATATCCATATTTTAAGCATTCACAAAAGCCTGGGGTTAGGGCCATTTTTTGCAGGAAGATGCGGTGATGAGAAAAGATAATGGCAATTCTCAAAAGCAAATAGGGAACTCATTGGTTAAGTATCCTAACACGATGTGATCAGATGTTGATTGCTCAGATCTTATTTACAGCATCCTGAGGTCTAGTCACAGGATGTTCAAATTGCATATAAAGGGAAACTCAACATACAATCAGCTTCAGAATGCAAATATTTTGCCGTTTCATCATCCTACTGTGCTTTTAATATAATTGAAATGACTCTACAAATAATGTAGGGGGAAATTGAAACGAGCGGCTTCCAGAGATTATGAGGAACTGAATGTTCCTTGGCATATCTGCCTCTGCTTGCTTCTCACTTCTGTCACTGAAAACATTCCCAATTACAAAGGATGGATAAATTCACTGACCTTTTTTGACCATTCTGCCAGCCACAGTGAACTGTGTCGAGTCATTGGCTGCTCCTTTCCCTCTCGCTTTCCAAGCCTCTTCCCGAACACTTATCAATTGCTTTCTTTCTTCAATTGTCATTTGACTTTCACAGGTATCCGACATCCTCTGGTTTTCAAAGAGAAAGAGGAGATGAATTATGAGGCACAAGAAAGAAAACAAAAAACCCCCCCTGGCCCTTTAAATGTGTTCTATCTTACAATGTCTCCATACAATTTTTTTTAAAAGGTAATTTCCATGTTATTGTTAGATGGCATTTTCATGCATGAATCTTTGGCCTAAACTTATTTGATTCACTGGCAGAATTAATCTTGTACAATAATTTATGTGTTGTTCTTTTTGTAAGAAACATTGACAAGATGGCACTATGGGTAATTTTTGTTGTTGTTCCTAATCTGGTTATTTTTTCAATAAGCATCCAAAATGCACATGTTCACCTCTGATATGCAGAAGGAAGCTAGGTCTTTGGATTATTATTATTATTATTATTTGCTCAGTTTGAGTCTAGACAAACTTTCGGAGCATAGATCACATTCATGCCATACATTTAAAGCCATAAGATACCACTTTGAACAATCATGGCTTTCCCCAAAGAATTCTGGGAGCTGGTCCCTTCCACCTCAAGCAACCCCAGGACTGCTTGCTCACAGCTCTTGACAGTTTCACCTAACTTCACAGGGCTATAACAGACATCAGCCTTATTTCAGGTGCATATGTGCAAGAATGAATACACAAGAAAAACAGGTAAAAGCTGGTACGTTAATTTTAGCCCTCTCATGAGATAAACACAACCACGTTGCCATGTGCATTCACAATCTTCTGCTGAGCTGGTTTCTAGTAGTGTTTCCGTAATTGTAATGATTTGAGCACCAACTCCCTCCAGTGCCTCTCCATTTTACCCTGGTTGCAAGGTGGCATGGCATAATTCTTCTTGTAACACAAGCAAATGCCCCACATTACCAAGTTCCTGCTAAGAAACCACCCAATATGACGTTGGTGTTTCTACAAGAGCGCCAACTACAGTTTGAAGAAGGCACTACAACAAAATAGATTTGTTCTGCTTCTTTGGCCTTTGAAATCATGTTCTGACCCAACTAAGTTAAGCTATGCATTTAGCAAGTACTAACCATTGGATTGCTCTTGGCTGCTCTGGGGATATCAGAAAGTATTTATCTCTCAAGGTATTTTGAAAGGCTAAATGGACAGATTTTCTGAACTGACAGTGAAGATCTAACCCTTATATGTTGTCTTTATCATGAGATTAGCTTCCCTAACTGGGGAATCTGTGCACCCCCACCCCAATGTTGAAGAACAACTCTTATCAACAGAATGGCCAATCGTCAGGGGTGATGCAGTCTTGGAGCACCTGAAGATTTGCAGGTTCCCCAGACTTGACCTAAGAGAAGCAAATCAGCTCAGAACAGCTTTGTGTTTAAGCACCTGGAAAGGGTCTTATGCTTTTACCCCATCCCTTTCTTTGTACATGTATACAACTGCTATGTACTCATCTCTCCATTTGGATACAAGGCAATGCAAGAAAGGAAGGAAGACTATAAACTGCACTCTGGACCACTACAGGGAGTTGAAGTGGCTTAATCTGCAAAGTTCTAAAACTCCAATAACCTTTTATTGCCTGGTATGAATTGATGGGATCCACATAGAAATATTTGTGCAACCATAAAACACTTATGAAACCCAGAGAAAAGGCAGTGCCAAGGGCATACACGGTCATCGTAGTGACAAAAGGAAGTGTTCAAGAAAAGTGCAAAAATATCCAACACACACTGCTTGTAACTAGTGCTGGTCTCTTTAAACCTGAAGGAGGGTCTCCACCCCCATTGTTCTGCCCAGAAACTGAGGTCCAGTGCCAAGGGCCTTCTGTCAGTTCTCTCACTGAGAGAAGCAAAGTTACAGGGAACCAGACAGAGATCCTTCTTGGTAGTGGCACCTGCTCTGTGGAATGCCCTCCCACCAGATGTCAAAGAAATAAATAACTATCTGACTTTTAGAAGACATCTGAAGGCAGCCCTGTTTAGGGAAGCTTTTAATATTTGATGAATTATTGTATTTTAATATTTTGCTGGAAGCCACCCCATTATTATTATTAAATGGTGCATCTAGACCATTGATTCAGACAAAAATGCCTGAAATATTTCTGCTAGGATCCCAAAGGACTTCAAAACAGAAAGGGTTCATTTTCTCTGCAACTGAACACAACACATGCCAAAAATAATCTAAACCAAATTACCCAAACTAAACTTGTTGTGATTCCTGCACTGCAGGAGGTAGGATTAGACAACTTTACAAATGGTTTAGCATGATTCTATGAAAAGCAAGATAATCTGTACAATAAAAAAACTCAGTGCCAGGAATGGCAACCTGTGGCTGCTCAGGTGTTACTGAACTCCTATCAGCCTCAGACAGCATGACCAATGGGGGTCAGGGATGATGGAAGCTACTGTCCAACAACATGTGGGGGAGGGACAGGTTTCTCAACCTTGTTTGAACCCATAATATGAATAACATTAGTCATTCTCATCACTAATGAAGCGAAGAGCACTGAGCCCTATTGCTTTGTTTCAAAAGTTGCAATCATACTCAAACATCATTAAAAGAGGCAGCTTTGAAACCCAGTTCTGAGTTAAACCCAAGGGAGGGAAAACCTTTATCCATTGCTACGCTCACTGGATCTGACATGTCACTTTTTTGGTGCTTAGCATGACCAACTTCGTTTCTGAACATATGGACACACTGCACAGCAGAACACACGAAGATCAAGAGAGATTTTGGAGATGGTGGCCTAGTAGATGAAACTTAACTGAAGGGAAGGAGAAGGAGAAAAGAAATGCTTTCATGTGTATATTAAATCTGCTTCCAAGGTTCCTTTCAGAATACATGGATTGTTGCAATGCACTCTATGTACAAAAACCCTGCAGCTGGACTGTCGATGGAGACATGGTATCACCAGCACATAAGCTGCTAAAAAGCTTGGACTTACTGTCTATACATTATTCGGCCAGGTTCAAGGTTTTTGGATTGATTAACAAGGCCCTTAACAATTGGGTCCAGGGTATCTCAAGGACTGCCTATTCCCTTACATCCCTGCCCAATCACCAAGGTCTTCAGGGGAGTTACTGTTAGTGCCCCCAAATGGCTAGGATGTATGGATCATATCCACTAGAGGAGCCAGGCATTCAGAATTGTGTGCTCAGTTCTGTGAAACGTCTTTCCAGGTGAGGTCAAATAGGCACCCTCCTTGTTGGACTCCTGGCACCTACTGAAGAGTCTTTAATTCCAGCCCACATATATGTTTGCATGTATTTAGATAGTTATGCACATGTAACTTTTTTTTTTTTTTTTTTGCAAAAATGATCCCTTATCAGAAATCAGGGAATCCATTCAGCCAAATAATACATTCTGTTTGCTGACAATTCTCCCAAAGGCTGTCACCACAAAACTGAGTTTCATATTGTTTTGGTTCTAAGCTAAAGAATCAGACAGAACAGGCAATATTTCACCTTCCATCTCCAGGGGTGACGCTCAAAGGCCAGGGGGCTTGGATCTTTCAAACTAGCACTACTGACCTTAAGGAAAAAGAAAATGGAAGTATGAGAAGGAGAGGAAAAGCAAAGAAGCAGAAACAGAACAGAAGCAATAAGCCTCCAACCCCTTTTTCTGAGTTATAGAAGCTCAAACCTAGAACCTCCAAACACTGGCTTGGTTGTGTGCAATAGCTATCCTGGATCACCACTACTTCCCAAACTATAGAAATAATCTGCCTCCAAGGCGGTGCAAAACAAATCCCTGAAATCTAACCACTGACTCAGATGTTTGCTTCAGAATTTGGGCTATCCATATATTAAATCTGTAACCTGCCTTGGTAAGTGTAAGACAAGTGTAAGACATCTTGGATTTAGAGAAAGGCAGGCACACAATATATAAAAAAATATATGATAATATGCTGATGATGAGTAAGATAATGTTTACATTGGAGCAGCTGATAATTTCACCAGGCTCTGGCAGGAGGAAAGATGAGAGACAGGGCAGATTAATCAGCTCTGCTGAGACCACTGGACTTCTCCTTTCCCTGAACTGTTTTCATTAAAATCTGCTGCTATAGGAACTTAGTAACTTTTAGAGTGGTGCCTCAGTTTGTTTGTTTTCCTCTTGCATTGTGTATTCTTCTGTCTTGTTTATTATTGTTCTCATGTAAGCCCCTCTGGGTGCCTTTTCAGCTGAGGACCGGGATAAAAATCATTTTTACAAACACAGGTACACATCACCATTTCTGGTTTCTGTCATTGCCTCCAGTTTCATAAAGGGGTGGGAAAAAAGAGAATGAAGCCAAACAAACTGGAGCACAACAACCATCCCACAATTTCTCCACCTTCCCCCTTTTCCAAGTAGAGAGGAAAAACCCAGATTGTGCAGCAATGTTACTTTAGTTTTTATTATACATTAGACCTATAGAAGGGAAGGAAACAAGCAAAAAGGCCCTACACCATGCTCAACAATATGTAAACAATAGAGTGAATCATAAACACTTTTATGACAATAATAGTGCCTTTTTTGACCACCTTCAGAGTAAGAAACAAACATTTGGCTAATGCACCAAGTTACAAGGAATCAGCCATCTGGAAACGGGGTTAGTTAAGTTGAACAAATCCAGTCTTATCCTGCCCCAGTGAATGGGGGTGGAGGTGTCATGATAATTGTTGGTAGCCGACCACCATCTTTGGAATCTGGGCTCCCTCCTGGGAAGGGTGGGGGCCCATGGCTTCACAGACACTAGAGAACAGTGGATGTGTGAATTTCAAAAACAAGGCATTAAACATTTGAATGCACCGAAGACAGGTTCATATCATTCCAAGGTTCAGAATTTAAGTCGAATGCCACTCTTGAAAGCAACCCAAATGATTAGATGTTAAAAATGATTAGGTTGTATGCTGCTATGTGTTCTGTTCTATAAGGAGGAGAGTACATAATGGCCGGCCACAATTCAGTACTGCGGATTTCCGGACATATATACGTGTGTGTGTGTGGAGAGAGAGAGAGAGAGAGAGAGAGAGAGAGAGAGAGAGAGAAAAGGGATGAAATAGAAAGAGAAAGGAAGGGACAAGGGAACTATGGGTTGTATCTAATGCTAGTCATACTCTGCACAGACCCATTGAAATGAATGAAGATGGCTAACTTGGGTCCATTAATTTCAATGGGTCTGAGTGTAACTTAGACACAATCCTATACCCCCTCCGCATGAACAAGCACTTGACAAATCATTGCAATGTCTGAGTCTGCAAGATTTGCTCACCTGATTAATAGGTACAAAGGGATGAAGTTTATGGGCAGCAGCTATAGCAGGAGAATAAGTAGAAGCATAGACAGGTTCCTATGAACAGGGGGCAGAAGCAATATGAGAGAATTAAAAAGGTATGAAGAAGATGTGCAAGATGGTAAGGGTCAAAGGAGTGATTACTTCATGCTAAACCGTTTGTAGCAGTTTGCATCCTTATCTGTCAGATTTCTCCCACACCAGATAATATTCTGCAATAGTAAATAAAAACCACACACACACACTTTCCTGAAGCCACTCACATGCAATAATTAATAGATTTAGTGGTATCAGAAAGAAGCATGCCAAAATAGGGCTGCCATACACCTGGAGTTTCCAGGATCTTAAGCAAGTCAATTGCATGAGAAAGCTTATGTACAGCACACCATTAACCACAACAGCAATGCTTTCAGACTGCAATGCATTTAGCTCTTCCTGAAACAAAGAACTGTCCATTATTTTGATGCACCACTTCCAGAAAGGGAACCATTGGCTGAAGGGAATACAGAATTGCACCCAAAGAAGAACCACAGTGAGCCTAGAATAACCCCTATGCATTAGAGTCAGGCTTACCCAAAGCAGCTTGACATGGCATTATAATCTGTAACTCCTCCTCCTTCCTACAGGTTAAAACAAACAGGAAACATTGCAGAGCAGGAGAGAGGTATAGCTGCAGGAGGAAGCTTGCATTCCTAGTGCCACTGCTCCTAGTCAGATTAAAACTCACAGTGGGTCCGCTGAACATAAAGATAGCTGCAGTTCCAAAAGAAAAGCAAGCTGCCGTCTAGTGGCTAGAGCCACTACATTTGCCATGGATATTTTGGGAATCAGCACTTGATGTAAGAATAGCTCTAAAGCAGGATGTCAGCCTGAAAAGGTCGCTTTTAGGTCTCAGTAGGAGATTAAAAAGCATCATTTTTGCAGGAGCACTTTGTTGGAATGAAACGCATTTCAAACCCCCTTTGCTGATTTAATATTCCACTCACATGACTTGGAGCTCACTGCATAATCTGGAACTCTAAGCTGACTAGGGTGTGCTTTTCAATAAAGAGACAGCCTAACAGAGATGATTCGAACGTTTCCCTCGTGCGATTATGAAACCGTGACGGGAAAGGGAACAAGCCAAGAAGGCAAGGTCAGATATGAAAACAGATAAGCTTTAGGAGACTTCAGTATACTGAACCAAATACAATTTTAGCTGCTAAAGCTGAATGTTGGAACATTCAGACAGACAAAGCAAAATACTTTTTCAAACAGCACATCCGGAATTTGCTGTCCTAAGATATAATGATGGCATCAAAAACCTGAATGGCTTTAGAAGAGGAATAGACAAATTCATGGAAGATAAGGCTGCCAATGGCCACTGGCCACAATGGCTGTGTGCAGCTTCCAGTGTTGGAGGCAGCAGGCCTCTAAATACCAGTCGCTGGGCAGCAGAAGTGGGGAGAGAGGTGATGCATTAATGTTCTGCTTATGGGCTTTCCCTAGACATCTGGTTGGCCACTGTGAGAACAGGATGCTGGACTAGATGGGCTTTGGCCTGATCCAGCAGGGCTCTTCTCATATTATGTACAATACGTGCAATAGATTTGAATGTTAAACACACGGGGTCATTCCAGGAGGCAACATGGAAACAACTTATTGCTATTAAAATATGAAGCATGTTCTAATTCAAAGAAAGGCTGCCACAAATATCATGTCTCTTATAGCATCACAGGTTGGCAAAAAATAATAATATGATAAATAAGGTCCAATTATGGCAGCCTATGTAAACAAAAATCTGCTTGCCCAATGAGACTTCTGGTTTCTCTCTTCTCCTCTACACCCCCACATGTTCCAAAAATCTGCTCCAGAGTGTTCCCCAACTATGTGGAGCAGATTTTGGGGGTTTCTGGAAGACTGTATGGCAGAGAAAAAAAGAAGCCCTCTTGCACAAATGCTCATACTATATAGGATCTCACCTAATCTCTGTATGCCTACCAACAGCTATTTCTGGAACCAAGAAAGTTGGCATGTACAATAAAAAGGTATAAAGTTTCACTCCAAAGTATGCAAATGCTTTTATAGTGAAAATGTTTTCCTCTATGCATAAAAAAGCATTACAAACCATCAGCACTCAGGATACCAGTTTGCATAGTAGATCTCAATTATATGTAAAACATGTTAATTTAGAAGAGCACCCCAATATTAAGGCCATCAATTTATTTTGATTCCTCATTCTCTAAATGACTATTGTTTTATGGAACACCGTGGAGTGGTGAGGTAAAAAGGCTTGATATTTTATGTATTCACTTGAAATAGTTTAGCATGCCTAAGCATTTCAGAGGTGCGCTTAATTCCTGGAAAAATAATGGATGTTCTTCTCTAGATACAAAAGAGCCTTAAGCTCATTTAAGCATTTGATGCCATACTTTTGCCGAAAACCATTACATGTCTATTCCACTGAATGGTTGTGCCATCTTACAAGTGCGGCATTTATGTTTAGAAGAGTTACAGGTTGCTGCTGCAAGCTACTTCCAGAAGTATATGCAAGACGTACCAAGCAAAGTCGGCCACAGGCTTCAATACATAACATCATGCACCAGCAGCCAATTAACAGTTTACACGATTTTCAAGAAAGCAAAAAATCATTTCTAGTATCGTTTTTCTGAACAATTCCTACTATAAATGGATGGTATCAGAGATTCAGATTTGATCAGCCAGTGTAAGTTTCATCAGCACTAGAAATAATGCAGTCCTTCATAAAATATCAGAGAGATGCCCAACTGCATATATGCAATATATACAAGGGCCTTTGAGGAACTGAATGCTGCTGTCTTAAAATGAAGCCATGACTCTTCCCCATACTGGATATTTGAAAAGTAAGACAGGTTTGGAGTGGTAGTAAAATTGCAGTGAGATGACATTCCATAAGTTGCATTTTAAAGGCCATTAAATGCCTTTCTGAAAGTTCCAAGCTGCTTCCAGCATTTGACCTTTCGCACCCTAGTCCTACACTTTGAAATCTTTCCAGTGAACAAGGCTTAAAAGCAAAATATGTGTATCGTCCAGCTTTTCTGAGATTGATGTGTTTAAATGTCTGGAGTAGTAAGGATACATTCTGGAGGCATCTTCTTCCAGGATCAGATTTAATAGCATATTTGGTAACTGTTGGGAGATAAACTGCTAGTATGAATCTGATGATTATTTCCTGCTGGCCATTTGGCTGGCTCTCTTGAAGACAACATTTTATTATATCGTAGAACAGTCGTTTTCACCCTGGAGTGCCTTAAATGATGGTCAGGGGTGCCGGGGGCAACACTGGCCTCCATCCCTCTTTCCTTCCACTGATGCCCTCTCGAGTCTCTGTCTCCCAAACGCTTGCACAGCTGTTTGATGCAGTAGCCCTGGCTACAAGCTCCCCAGGTCATTGGGGCTGGCCAGGGGGTGCTGGTTGCCAGGAGCTGAGGCAGCCTCAGAGTAAGCAAGCAAGTGGACAAGGGAACCCAGCCAGGCAGTCCATCAACCCTTGCTGTCGGGAATGGACAGAAAAATGGGAGGCCAGGCAGGTGCTTCACTGGCCTTTCTTGTACCCCCTGCCTGGGAGCTGAGTGCCCAGTGCTGAAGGGGAGCCTTTCCTCCATGCAGTCCCAGCAGTGCCTGCTGCTGCCACTGCTGCCTCCCAAGGTAAGGTGCTGGCCTCACATTCACCATTGGCCGGTCTCCATTGGGATACTAAGGCTGGGGGCATCCTCTTCCCAGGCCACTGTAGGACAGTATGAGGGGCAGAGGGGCAGCTCACAGACCGGGGTGGCAGCAGCAGCTGCCCAGAGGACTTCCAAGGAGAGAGGAGAGGAGTGGAGAGGAGAGGAGACTGAGGGAATACTCCACAAGGGAGGGTGTTCAAGAAAGGGTGAGAGGCTGCCTGCACTGCAGGCAAGGGGTGACATGACTGGGCTCCTGAGCCCCACATGGGTGCCACAGAAAGAATGTAGTTGGTCAAGGGAGCCGTGGACCCAAGAGAGGTTGAAAACCTCTGTCGTAGAAAGTTCTACCTCACCCTTCCAGTAAGTTTCCAGGGCTGTTCTAATCTGGACATAGTCAGCTGTTTGGTCTGATCTGGCAAAAGAAATCCATTTAAAATCTTAAATGGAATTATTCAATAGAGGTGATGGTGAGAAGAGACACTTTGGTTTGCCATAAAAAGACGAAGACTGCAATTCTACTCCATTGCACACTGTGGGGCTTACTTCTGAGTAGACATGCCTAGGAATGCGCCGTGAACCACCTGTTCTGGCTGAGGCACTTTGAGTAGCTGGCTCAGCCAGATAAAAGCCACACTTGAAATTGTATACCTTTTTATCTCCTTCATCTAAGATGAATGTATTCAAAATCGAACAATTAGAATAACAAAAAAGGGAGAATTTATTTCAGCAGCAGAATTTAGAAAAACCTGCTAAGTTGAAGATTATAATTTTTAAAAAGGAGGCTGAGAGGGGGCTGTTTTCAGAGCAGATCAAGTGATCAAAGAATTTTTAGCTGATTAATCATGTGCCCTTCAACTATTCCAATTATTTAATTAAATTTAAAATAACTTCCATATCATCAAAGCCTTGGTATAATATAAATACTCTTTGGAGATATTGAAGAAATTGAATTAAAGCTTCCTTAACAAAAGCTACCATTCTTGGTTTGAAGAAAAAAGACATAATAATAATATTGTCATGCTCTATAATTAGACTGACTAACCTGAGCCAAAGAATGTTTTTCTTTTTGTTTTAAAACAGTGTCCTTAATAATGCTGAGCTGAAAATCGATCGGCAAATGCTTTAGTTGATTAATCAATCCTTTCAGTATTACTTTACACCATACAATTATAAAGAGAAGAGATAAAATGGAATAATTCAGGTTAAAAGAGCACTGTAAGTTCCAAGAATGAATTGCTGTTAGTGACCTCAATAAAATATAGATTCTTTAAGATTTCACATCTCACACTCCAGGAAATAGAGCTACAGAGGTACATGATACAGAGAGGTGAAATCCTACAATACTTAGAACAGCAGTGAGGAACCTGTGCCTCTCAAGATGTTGGCAGACTACAATTCCCATCAACCAGCATTGCCAATGGTCAAGGATGAAGGGAGTTGTAACTCCAATATCATCTGAAGGACCTCAGGCTTCCCTTGCCTGACTTCAAAAAATTCTCTCTTCTACTGCGGTTGTGGAATGCTAGGCATCTATTTGCTATGGACTCACTTCTTACCTATGATTCTTACCAATGAATGACTTGTTAGGTAGCTAAATATCCTTTAAGGGTTGCAGAAACCATAAAACACAAGAGAGCTGTGCCACATGTTATTCCGGAATAAGCTTCTGCAAATGAGTCCCCTAAAGCTTGCATCTCATTTAAACTTTTTTTTCTTTAAAGTGAGACCAGGAGACTTTTTGCTAAAATGTACCAACATGGTTATCCTTCAGGATTAAAATACAAATGCACTACTCTAAAATGCAAATGGCTATATGGTACACTTTGAGGAGAAGCCTGGAGCTGTTGGGAAAGGACTTTCAAAGAGCCCTGTGCTGTGCTGCAAAGTCCCAAAGCGAAGCATCACAGGACATCACTTTGATGTTAAGGGATTCACAGGTATGCAGCCCTGCCCACCAATCAAATTTGGCCCACCAAGATAGGGATATAAATTTCTGTCCTGCAGGCCAGATAAGAGCCCCCCCCCAACCTGCCTTTACATCAGATCTGCCTTCCCCAACCTGGTGCCCTCCAAATGTTTTGGACTACAACTCCCATGAGTGCCAGCCACTATTGCTAATGGATGGTGGGAGCTGTACTCCAGAAGAACTGGAGGACACCAGGATGAGGAAGGTTGCATTAGAGGAATACTGCTTTGACTCTGAGGTTAAGTCAAGATGCTCCTAACATAATTGCATTCCTAAATTATTTTGCAAAACATATGTATAATATTCTTCCATTCAGACATAAACCTTGTGTCAAGACACCGGGGAGGGGGGAATCATTTGTTCAGCAAAGAAAGCATCTCAGATAACTGTCCTTGGTGCATAAGAGAGATAGATTGGTTGTGCTTCAAGTTCAAACCTGGCTGATGATGAATTGCCATGCTACAAGCAACAGCTGTTACCTCCAGACAGGCATGCTTGTCTAGCTTGATGCATCTGGAGCGCCGAAGTGCTATCAAGTGAAATACCTTCCCCATACATGGGCAACTTTACCTTCTTCGCAAACAGTGGCTCCATCTCTGGCAGCTGGGGGCCACGCTCAATGACAGATAACCGGCCATACTCCGGCTTTTTGTTCAGCCTGTTTTTCCAGTCTTCTTCACCACTCTTCTTCAGGAGTGCCAGCCTGAAAGTGAGGAAGCCAAAAGACACCGCACTGAACTATACTGACCATTCCTCACCAGTCTTCTGTATCCCTTTCACGGGGCTGTTGCACACATTACACAGTAACACACCTGGGATTGGGTCATGACTCTGCGGTGGTGCACATGCCTTGCTGGCAGAAGGTTTCAGATTTAACCCTTGCCATCTCTAAGTAGGGTTGGGGGAAACTTTGTATGCGGCTCTGGAAAGCGGCTGCCAGTAGACAGTGGACCAATACAAGGCTCAAAGTAGCTTCCTACATCCTACAGCACATCTATCCCCACATCTTGCTGTCACAGTGACCACCCAGATACCCCAATGGGAAACCCACAAGCAAGACCTGAGCCCAAGAGCATTCTCCCCTGCTACGGTTTCCAGCAGCTGGTATTCAGAAGAATTACTGCCTCCAACCATGAAATCAGAGTATTACAGGTTTTGCAAACTTGCCTTAAATGTTTGTGTTTTTAACTATTTATAGATGTTTTCAACAGCTTTAAACTGCTTTAAAATGTGGTTTTATTTCTAGTTGTATTTTTTTAAATTAAAAAATAATAATCAGACATGCTTCCTGCCCTGAGCTGCTTTGGGAGGAAGGGAGGGATATAAATTGAACAACAACAACAACAACCATTCAGTTAACAATTCATAAATATATGGGGGGGGGGGACACAACAAAATAATTATAAAGCCACCCATATTTTAGTCAAACCTATACACAATCTGCCTCTCCAGCAGCCAATATACTGAACAATGTTAAGTTACAAAACCATTTTCTCTCAGAATTTAGACTGCACGCAGCTTGGGGGCAGGGATCTGTCTTTTTGTGGAGTGTGTGTTATCTTACTCTGTAAAATGCCATGCACAGATTCAGGGTAGGGTGGGGGCAGGGTCGTAGCTAGAGGGTGGTGAGATGGGCCCCCGCCAGGGGCACAAGCAACGGGGGCATGCAAAATTGGCTAAAAATATGTCCATAAATATAAATATCATTTATTGCCTCATAAGAAATGGTTTTAAATAGAAGGTGAATTGAATATGTGGAAGCGGGGGTTGGGGGGTTGGAAGAGAGGCGGAAAGAAGAACTAATTTGTCTATGGCTAGGGGGCGCAATCTGGACAGTTCAGGGGCGCAAGATTACCTAGGTACGACTGGGTGGGGGATACAGCTACCACTTCTCTACCTCAAAAGAGTGAGCTCTGATCCCTGGCCTTAATTTTCCCTGGGGAAATATCTAAGCGATACGTACCAAGCAGTGTTCGAAACTCCCATTTTTCTTGGTGCATTTTGCGACAGCGAATTTCATTAGCCTAGCAGTTTCTGAGCTCTGGATGCAGTATTGTGCCTAAGATTTCAGAATAAAACTGCAGAGTGGAAGGAAAGGAGGACCTTTGCTTGCCTCCTCACTTCCAGCTACTCTCTGAAGACTGGAGATGAGACCCTCTTAAGAATATCAGGGAGGTGGGCAGGAGAAGGACTAGACCATGTGAAAAATGAACAAAATATTTTAGCTGCAGTTATTTTCAGCTTTGCATTCTTGTTATTAAAAAAGCAGGCCTAGACATTCTGTGGTTGTGCCCATAACCTAGGTTTAAGGTGCCATTTAGCTTCTAGCTTTCATATCCCAGTTTCCAACACTGGTACAAAGTAATCCTTCATCCTTGTGCGTAAAAGCTGAAAGACAGGAAAAGCCACACCAGAGGAAACCCCATTCCTGCTGCCTCTTGCCCAGGAGGAGTCTGCTTTGTTCTCTTTGATGTGTTTTGATGTGCTTATTCAACACCCTCCGGGGACAAACAGAGGTTCTGTGGCAATTTGACATTGGAGCAGGGGTTGAAAGTTCCCTGTCTTCCTTGCTTCGTCTTTTTCCCCTCTCCCAAATACTTCCTCAAACAAGTGGGCTGTGTTTAGTACATGCAATGTGGCCATTTCTTTTGTACAGCATTTTGAAAATAACTATGCAGCACTTCTCTATCATCAAATGCATGGAAGTGGGGAAAAAAGAGTATTGGCGAGTAGTTCTAAACTCAGCACACAAATATTACCAGCATATTCACTGCTGTTTTGCTTTGTTGCTGGACTACAATTCCCATCATTGTTATCACTGACCATGCTGGCTGGAGATTATAGGTGCTGGAGTCCATCAGCCTCTGGAGGGCTACTGGTTTACTATCCCTGCTGTAAACTCATGGGCAATGCTGGAACCAGGCCACTGATTTGATGCCAAACTATGACCTGGAATACACTTAATATGCCTTGGAGAGGGGAAAAAAACTATACTTGTGAGAGGAGATCATCAGGCCCTACAGGGGCTGTGTACAGTTGTACTGTGGCTTTCCAACAGCTTAGTTCTTGAATGTTTTAGCTCCTGAACGCCGCAAACCCAAAAGTGACTGTTCCGGTTTGCGAACTATTTTTGGAAGCCGAACATCCGACGCGGCTTCTGATTGAGTGCAGGAAGCTCTCGCCTTGGTTTCCAAACATTTTCGGGAGTCGAATAGACTTCGGGAACAGATTCCGTTCAAGAACCAAGGTATGACTGTATTATGCATTCCAGGGCAACTCAAATTATAAGCTGGGAGAAGCTTAATTGTTACTTATAATGTATGCACGTCTGTTTGCTATGCATGGCGGGGGGGGGGGGAGTCTAGCTCAACCAGGAATTATCCACATACTTTCATGTCCATTTCCAGAGCTGTTAAGGACACTTCCGAGTTGAAGAAATAGGGTGGGAACTCAAAATGCTGAATATTACATTCTGATCATGGACTACCCACAGCCATTCTTGCAAAAAGCCATTGTTTGATTTGCTGGAGTCTAACAATTTGGTTCAGCTATCTAACGGAAGATGGAGAAATTAATTTGAGACTTTCACCTCACTGTATTCAGGAAGGGCCGTAGTAGTAGTAATTTATTTTTTATATGGCACCCATCTGACTAGGTTGCCCCAGCCACTATGGACGGCTTCCAACAAATGATAAAACCACAGTGAAGCATCAAACATTTAAAAACTTCCCTATATAGGGCTGCCTTCAGATGTCTTCTAAGAGTCAGGTAGTTTATTTCCTTGGCATCTGATGGGAGGGCGTTCCACAGGGCGGGCGCCACTACCGAGAAGGCCCTCTGCCTGGTTCCCTGTAGCTTCACTTCTCAAAATGAAGAAACCTCCAAAAGACCCTTCGCCGGAGATGGATCTCCGCGTCCAGGCTCAATGATGGTGGTGGAGACGCTCCTTCAGTGGACTATCTCCCTTGCGCACAGAAGGTCCCAGGTTAAATCCCTGCTGTCTCCAGGGAATGCCCCCTTCTGAAAACATGGACAGCCTCTGCCCGTCAGTGCAGACCCCACTGAGCTGGACAGACCATTGGTCTGACTGGGTGTAAGGCAGCTTCCTATGTTCCTAAGCTTTAATACTGATTACCCAGATTTCAAGGATGCCTTCCCTTTATAGTTTCACTTTCAACATTAAACTCCCCCCCCCCTTTTTAATTGCCACTCAGGTTTAGATTTTATGATTTTAATACACGGATTGAGAAATTCCCCAGGGGATGTTCTTGCACATCACCACACTAAATACTTCTACTATAAAAGAAGAGAGAAAACAAGATACTTCAAAAGAAGAAGAGTTTGTTTACCTTTCTTTAATTGACATAGTTTTGTTGGATGCGTCAAGGGTGTCCTCCATAATTTCGGCTTTGCTCTCCCTGGAGTCTAGTTTTCCCTCTAACAGCTCAGAGGTTTCCTGCTGTCTACAGGATCCCACAGCCGCAGACTGAGAATAGCTCTTTGTTGCTGCTGTTCCCACAAGTTCTGAAATTGGCTCATCATGCTCTGGGGGGTGGGGAGCTCAGAATTAGTGCTTAATTGCAAAAAAGCAAAAACCTGCAAAACACATCACTCAAACTGACGGGTAACTTCTTTGTTTCATATAATGAATTATACAAGCCCAGGTTACAAATTAGGTGCTTTCCACCACAATGGTGGATTTTTCTCATGCTTTACAAAATTACAGTGTCACTAGCATTCTGTGGCTAGAAGAACTAACCAAGAGTCAGTGATTCAGAAGAAAGGAATCGTAGAATCACAGAACTGTAGACTTGGAAGTTTGGGGAGTTGGAAGGGCTGCAGGCTCAGCAGAAGAGAACCTGCTTTTCATGCAAAAGGTCCAATATTCAGTCCCCATCAACTTTGGATAGAGCTGGGACAGATCCATGTCTAAAATCCCGGAGAGGTTCTGCCAGACCGTGTAGGCAATACTGAGCTTGAGGAACCAATGGTCTGACTCTTTATAAGACAGCTTCCTTGAGTCCTTGTGAGTTCTCATAACTCCCCAGTGCAAGATGCCAGAAATCTGACATCATACACATGTGCATGTGAGTGCGCATGCACACACAGGCCCAGGTGGCTTGGTGGAAATGGTACTTCTGGCTACTCATACTAAGAGATTTCATTGAGTCCCAATGCAGCATGCTAGTGTATCGGTCCTAAATGATGCAGTATACAATGCTAATGTGTTTCTTCCATTGAATGCCAGCGCTGGGGAAGAGCAAGATGGAGAAAGAGGCAATTCTCAAGTTTCCCAAGGAACACATTTCCAGAGACTATGCTGTCCCCAGCTCAGGTAAAGGACTCAAGTGAGAATGCTCAGGCAAAAGCCCTTGCCTTTGTTGCATCTTAAAGACATGTCACACCACAGTTCTGGTCTCTGTCTTGTATAATCCGACAAAAGCCACAACAATGATGTCCAAGTCATCATGGAGATGAGTGATTTTGTACACTCAATTACCATTGCTAATCTGTCACAACAGGCCTCCAAAGGCTACAATACCCCATGTGCCAAGTCAGACATCCGATTCCACAAAGAGCATCTGTTGGGTGGTTATTTGAGACTGCAATGAAGGGCAAAAAAGTATTCCTTCACCACCACACAATAGACATGACCATCTTCACACTTTATGGTTTATGTGTGGGTGCGTTGTTTACAATCAAGTGGTGCAAATATATAATAAATACATATGCTCCAGCCATCATGTGGTCTGTTTCGTTGCCCACAACTGTCCAAGGTACCAATCAGCAGCATTAACAATGGCACTCAAGATGTGGTTGTGGAAAATGGCCTGTTGCATCTCACCGTTCCAAAGTGAGGTTGTGGTCTGAACAGAATTGCCTTTTCTGTACCGCAGAAAATATCCAAAAGCATTCAGGAATCCATTGGATTCAATAAGCCACCAGGGTATACCATCTTAATCAGTCTTTCACCCCAGGAGAGTGGGGCAGTGCCGAGTTCTCTCTCGCTGAAATAAACGACCACTAGGAAGTGGTCCGACTATGACAACAGGGTTACTTCAGTGTCTCTTCCAACCATGGCAATATGAGACAGCCCCATCTGTGTCATGGAGGCTATGAAGCTGGCCCAAGAGTGATCACAATGTGAAAGCTGAAATCTCCTACAACTAACAACCTGTGGTTTTCCACCCCATGGTAATTATTTTTAATACAAGCATTTACAAAAAAAAACCCACAACCCTTAGCGAGCGACAGATGAGGCATTCCCCCCTCCCTCCTCACAGAGGACAGAATGCCTCTTAAGCTAAAGCTTGTTAGGGACACCTGTATAAACAATGGTCCCCACCCCCTCTTCATAACTGCTTCAATCATATACAAATTTATGCCATCCAAACCTTTTAATTAATTGCTTTTAAGAACTCAAAACAACAAACAGGCTAAGATTTCTTTAAATTGGGTGGCAGCCCACACTGAGGCATTTACCTCTCTGCAGGGTTGATCTTGCCACAATTCCTTCATACTCCATCGTTTCCTCAGAGGACTGGCCTTTGACTTCCCGTTTATTCTTCAGAGTGTCGCTGGCGAATTCCTTTTGTTCAGCAGGCTGACAAAGAGGCTGTGGGCTAAACAATTCCATGCTGCTTTTTCTTGGGAATGCATATTTCATCTCTTTGTTGTAGTCCTCCGTTTTATCAGGAACAGGAAGCGGTGGCTCTTCCTCAAAAGAGCTTCGCTTTCTCATAGCATTCTCTTCACGTTTTACGAATCCCCTGGGCTCTGTCTCTTCAGGCTCCCTCGACTGCCAGTTGCTCTCTCTCAATTCCACCGAAGGCTGCCACAATTCCGTTTTCAGGATGTTTTTTAATGAAGTATCTGCGTTTTCCGCTGGAGAGTGGTATCTGAAATCAGGTTTCCCAATCTCATTCACCACCTCGTCTTCTGCTGGCTTCACATGCAGATCCTTACTATACACCGGCGACAATGCAGACACCATGGTTGACACTGACGTTACAATAGTGGGGGACAAAGGGGCAATTTTCCCACTGTCACTTTGCACCTGTGGAGCAATATAAAGAGACTCAAAAATTAATAATTCACAGCCACAGGTTTGGTAGCCTGCAATTTAGCTGCCACACCCCTTCAGATACAGAGTGAGGGTTGGCTAACACAAACAAAGGTTCACGTTTCATATGACCAGCGAAAACGAAACAGAAGTGATCCCTCTTCCCCTAGCTTTCCATATTTTCTAAAGCTGCTTTTCATTTCCACAAACAGCTCTTCCTCATTAACCTACCACAAAATATCAGCTAGTATGTTAAGAGCCCAGTGGTATGGTGGTTAAAGGGCTGGAGTAAGCATCAAGGAAATGCAGACTGAAATCTCCACTCAGCCATGAAGCTCCCTGGGTGTCTTGAGCTAAACTCTCCTCAGTGTAACTACCTTACAGGGTTGTTGTGAGAGAAAACTGGGAGGGTGGGGGAGAAGAACCACCATCTATGCTGTGCTGAGAAATTTGGAAGCAGAGTGTGATACAAATGTAATCTGTAACAAAATAGTTTTTGATAACTCATTTTTCCAAAAAATATTTTACAAATGCTTTTGCAGTGTACATATGTATTATACTCAGGGGGCATTTCCTCCACATTCCAATTCTACAGTTCACCAATGGGCATTACTTACTGCTTTGTTCTCAGCCTCTTAAGATACAATTTATGGAACCTACGCATTCCCCTCCCAATTCTTGCTGAGAGAGTGAACTTGCTTAAAGTAAAACACATTACAGTTACCCTCACAGGTATAAGGAACTTAATCCAACTAGAGTTATGCCATCATGAAGCAACAGCATATCACCCTCTGGAGAAATATTATGGCATCAAATGCAAAAGAAAAATAGACCTGCCACTCAAACTGTTTTCAACACTGCAGACTAGTATAATAAAATTGAACACAGGTGGGTGAAAATCTATATGCATGCAACTCTTAAATATAAAACAGCACCTCAAACAGTATTAGCATCAAAGCTTTGAACAACATCACAGCTAATGTCTCCCTTCTACTTGTAATGCTATTCCCCCCCCCCCCCCGGCAGCAGATGGGATTCGTTGCTTAAACTTGCATTATGGAAAGAATCTGCTGTACACTGGTGCCTAAAACCCAATGGGGAAAGTTCACTAGCCAGTAAACAACTTTGTAATTAAAGAGCAGGTGTGTAGCTTGGGGAGTTCAAGACCCTGGATAGAGAAGTGGCAGCTGTGGCCACAAGTGTTTTTGGCTAGCTTAGACTACAGTCCTGGAGAAGGCAAATTTTGCCACAGTTACACATACCTTGTTTACATCCATATAATATTACTGTAACGTGCTCTACTTGGGGCTGGCTTCAAAGTGCTTTGGAAACTTCAGCTGGTGGAGAATGAATCAGCTAGGTTGCTGACGGGAGGCCAGTTTTAGGATCAGTGGTGCAACAATAAAACTGCTAGCACATTTCCAAAGCTAAGAAGAGTCTTGTATGGTTGCAAATTGGATGGGGGACCATGTGTTGAGATTCCTGCATTGCCGGGGGGTGGGGGTGGACTAGAGGGCCCTGGGCATCCCTTCCAAATCTATAATTCTATGATTTCTGTGATCAATGTATCTTTGGTGGTTTATGGTATGTTTCACAAGGCCCAATTCAAAGTGCTGGTTTAAAGCCCTAAATGGTTTGGAAGAAGAACATCAAGAGGACTGCCTTCTTCAAGATTCAGGAAGGTAGCCATGTTGGTCTGACCCAGTCGGAAAAAAAATAAAAAAATAAAAAAACTGTCTAGTAGCACCTTATAGACCAACTTAGAACAAACTTAGTTGTTATAGAACAAACTTAGTTGGTCTATAAGGTGCTACTGGACAATTTTTTATTTATTTTGCCTTCTTCAAGATAAGACTATCCACATGCTGTGACTGACAGGGGACCAGGCTCTGCATCCCACACTCCAAAAAGAGGTGACATAGTTGGGCTCATGGGAGAAAGCCTTACCAGTGGTGGCACCTGAGCTCTGAACACACCCTTGCCCTGAGAACCTCTGTCCCTGCTTTCTATAGGAAAATGACAACAGCTCTTTTCCAATGACCCTTTTGGTAAGATGCTGTTTTAAGTATGCTCTTCAATGAATTTTGCAACTGCTGAGTTTTCATATGCTGCATATATTGTTCATTTCATTGGATATAGTATTGCTTTTATTGTTAGTTGTTTTACTGTGATCATTTACTGCCTTGCAGGTCCCATTTCTGGGACAGAAAAAGAGGGAACATATATTCAGTAATTTTCTGAGCTTTTTATTTTATGGTGTAAAAGTGTTGCAGAGTTGAAAAACGCAAACTTCAATGGTGAAAAATCAAGTTAAGCTAACATAGTCTTCAACATATGTAGCATTCCAGATTCAGATTAGGGAACTGAACCTAGGATAGCCCAATCACTTGTGCATTTCAAAATTTGGGGAATAGTGGTGTTTACCAGTCGCATCCTATCGGCAGTAGGATTTCTATTAAGAGACTACTTATTACCGAAACTGGGGAGAAAAACCCTATGTCTTTAAATGATTACTCAAAGCAGAAACCAAAAATCATCACACGTGCAATGATATAAGGGCTTGGACTTGGCATTCAAATATGAAGAGTAATGGCAACTGCAGTTTAGGTTTTACTCTCAGGTAAACACAAACAGAAGCCTTCCAAATTGTGGCATTAGAAAGATGTGTTATGTCTGCTTCTTGGCAAGCCGTTGCCTGTACATGCTGTGACAGCAGTCACACGGCTGCATTAATAGCAAGGAACATGGTGCATCATTTGATGACGACTTGCACCAACCTCCTATGGAGACTTAACTTGGGGTGGCTAAGACTCCTTGAACTCATGACACATAACAACTGCTGAGTAAATATGCCCAAAAATCAGCTGCTAGAAGAAAATATCCTGTATATACCTACCTGCTCAACTTCTCCAAGTGTGACAGGCTGTGTCTGATAACGAGCTTTCGACCTCCTTTGCCTGATATCCCCTCTGCTCCTTGTAGAGACTGCCTTTGTTATGGGTTGAGATAATTTGTTAAATAAGGCCATCTTTTCTGCCAAGCTCAGGGTGGAAGAGTCTGGTTCCCCAGACTGATCTTGCTCAAGGGCTTCTCTGGCTTCTTTGATTTCTTCTTTAGCCGATGTCTTTTGGTTCGCAGATGCCTGCAGCCTTAAAAGTGGAACTGAGAATCAGTACTGAGAATTGCTAAGCAGTTAGCAGTCTTGTAGTTTTAGATGTAGAGAGCAAAGTATGGGGTGGGGTGGGGTAATCAGGAAAGCTAAGCTATGAAATCAGCTTCATCAATTCTGACTGAAGAACTGCTAACATAAAATAGCATTTTGCGATTTGTTTATAAACACTCCCCTAATGGCACTGCTTGCAGAGTGACGAACTGCCCTAAAAGAGTTGTCCTAGTGGCAAAAAGATGCAGTTGTACAGATGCAGTGAAATAGACACACAGTTTACACTTCTGGGGTCTTAAGTGTTCTGAACTCTCTTGTTCACTGCTTCTGGTCCTCACATAGGCATCTGTGCATAGATTCCATATTAATATGCACAGTGGGTCTTAAAGGAGTCACACTGCATATGTGGGGGAAGGACGTCCAAACATCTACATCTACAGTGGGTACCCCTCTTATCTTATTTTTTTCCATAAATTTTATATAACTGCTTGATTGTTAAAACAAAACAAAAACCTAAACCTCAAAGTGGTTTACAAAAAGATTAATAAATAAATACATCTTGACTTCCCTTCTCTTCCCTTCCCTAGTCCATGGGGATGAAGGTCCTTGAATGTGGAGTGAATTTACCTCCTGCATTAGTATTGCATTGTCTAACTTTTGCTAATCATAAAAGGGAAACAGGAGGGGGGGAATCACCTCAATACAGCAACACCAATCCACACAGCAAGTAGCAGAAGTGGTGAAGCCAACAGTTCCGTAAAGGGTCAACCAAACCCTGCATGCATTAGCTTGTTCATAGAGAAAGCACACAGCAATGGCACCCTTACATTGTCCTCTCTCTCTCTCCTCTTCTACAAGTCTATATTCACTGTGTTAGTTCTGGGCTGAAGGTATGTACATAGGGGACACACAGAGAAGAATTGATGTGGAGCTGTTCACACACTGAGGAAGGGTCATAACTCATTGGTAGAGCACATGCATGGAGAAAGCTCCAGGTTCAGTACAGTCATTGTAGACAATTAATAAGAGAGATGGGACCAATGACAGCTTCCTATAGAACTACATCTCCTATGTTCCATGTGCCCAGATGGCCAAAACCAAGAGCTGGGAGATATTCCTAAAGACATATTCATAGTAACTTTGGCCAAACCCTGTTTAGAAGACAAAAGTTACATTGTAAGGTGCTTGCAAGAGGCGACAGGGAGGATTAGAACAATACCATGGCAATATTGCTTTATCATCAACCTGTGCTCTCTCTTGCTTGGCTTCACACATCTGTTACATGTTTCCTCTTTGGCTATAATGACAATAGACCCTTGTTAGTTCCCAAGAGAGGAAAGAGGCGAGGAAATATACTGAGAGATTGTGGACCAGACTAGAGGAACAGAAAGGAGGAAGACAACTCATCTACATTCTGAAAGCCAGAAAGACATGTGGATGTCCAATAGAAAAAGGCTATATAGCCTGAAAGGTCTGGGGTATTTAAGTGTTCAAGATTTAAAGATCCAGAAGGATAAGCCATGTTGGCCTCTTGTAACAAAAAGCTAACAAAAACAAACTAGTATAAGTGAGTGTCCTGTGTTAGTATACAAGATCCATATCTGACTTGGGGGCCACAATAAAACAGCTACCCTTTGAGAAATCACAAGTCTCCTATGGTTTTTCTACAGTGTTATTTCTCAATGCTTTCTTTTGCATCTCTTAACTTTAAAATCACAACATGCAACAGAAACAAGCAAAGAAATTTGTGCTTACACCTATAGGTGGTGCAATTTCTCATCCTTCCATTAATTCAGCAAGTTGTTAGAAGTGGAGAGAAACAGAGGAGGGTGCAAGTTGCGGTATCAGAAAACACCTGGGTTTTTCACTTTTATTTGAGACACAACAAATGTCTTTGCTCAGCTTTTTAACATGCAACGTTCTTCTGCATTGGAAAAATGCACCTTCTAAAAAGAGGCAGTGCGCTTAATTGGAAAGCTCCTGAATCAAACACTCAACAGGCAAAGAAGTCTATTGTTCTATCAGTCAAACACAGAAAGAGGACAAGAACAAACAACGTTCTTAAAAGTTCCACCAAATTGCTTGGAACACTTAAGACACTTGGGTTTTATGGATGCATTTGCTAGCAATGACCCTTGTGCTCCCTGTAACATGCAAGTCGTCTCCCCCAGTACCTGGCAGGATGTACAGTGCTCTTAACTACAGTGGGATTAGGTATTCTTGCCACTATAGAATGGGTATTCACAGTACGTAAGGCAGGGATAGGTTCACTTTAAAAAAAAATAGCCAAGGGAAGGAAAATGCACAAGAAGAGAGAGAGAAGAGAATAGCATTAAGAAAAAACATACAGTTTGAACCACGTAAACAAACCAATAGTAATTTCCCCCCTCATTTAAAATAATTGGACATTTTTTAAAATAAAATTGCATTGTTGATCCCATAAAATATTTGAAAGAAGATGGTCAAGGACATCCTGATTTTCTATAAAACTGAATCATTTTCATATGCATTTTACTTTTTTTTAATAAAAAAAAATTGGCTGCAGGGCAGCAACACTGGTGCTCTGAAAGAAAGTTACAAGATGTACAAAAGCACTGGATATTATTAATTATTGTGATGATGCACAGGTCTAGAAGTCTTCTAGATTTCTAGTAAGATTCAGCAGCTTAATTGTGCAGGGCTCAAGGCAAGAAATCTGTTTCACTTGGCTTATAAGCCAGAACTGCAATTAACTCCTCCCTTACCATCTTTCATCTATTGCTTCATAAGCTTATATTGCTCATGCATTTTGCATTGCTCCATTATCCCTTGCCTCCAAAAGC
This sequence comes from Podarcis gaigeae, assembly GCF_964106915.1. Taxonomy (NCBI): domain Eukaryota; kingdom Metazoa; phylum Chordata; class Lepidosauria; order Squamata; family Lacertidae; genus Podarcis; species Podarcis gaigeae. Next base: position 20,178,769 of record NC_139688.1, read on the forward strand.
AGCTAGAAAGACATTCCCTCTGGCATACATTTCTCAAGGAAGCTATTCCTTAGCAACAAGCCTTTTTCCTTATTACCAAGCCATAGGCACTTAATGAATGGGAATTTAGAGCTCCGTTAAAAACACACAACCCAGTGGAATAGCAGACCTAACACATTTCCAAGACTTACGTAGCTGCAATGACCACTTCTTCGGTGGTAATGGGCTGTGTGCGTGACCTATCCTGCATTCGCCTTAGCCTTCTTTCCACCGCAGAATTCCTTGAATGTGGCTTCGGAAAACTCTTCCCATCAAACGACTTTTCCATTTCCTAGAACCAGATGCACACCAGAACTAACAGGTTAACAGAAAGGAAGACTCCCAAATCAAGTGGGTGATAGGGTTGTCGCTCAGTTCAGAAGAGGGTTGTATCGTGGAACAAAGGAAGCTGCCGTATACTGAGTCTGCCGTTTGGCCCATCTGCCATTGGGTCCATCTAGCTCAGGATAATCAGTGATGAATGGCAGCAACTCTCTAAGGTTTCAGACAGGGGTCTCTCCCAGTCCTCCCTGGAGATGCAATGGATTGCATTTGGGACCTTCTGAACACAAAGCAGATGTTCTACCACCTTCTGTGGCACCTATGCGTCAACTCCCAATGGCCACACTGGCTGGCCATAGCTTCCCCATCCCTGCCCACTCACTCATTTGCCTCCTACACACTTGTGGCCCAACTCCTTATAGTGCAACACATGAAGCTGCTTTACACTGCCCTCAAGCCAGTGGGGGCATCTAGCTCCATATTGTCCACATTGACTAGCAGTGGCTGTTCAGGGGTCTCTGCCAGCCCTGCCCGAAGATTGAACCTGGGACACTCTGCACGCAAAGCTCTGACACTGAGGTGTGTCCCTTCTGCAGACTGAAATGGTGAGGGAAGACAAGGAGGACACTTACCCTGAATAGCAACCTCTTTGCCGCAACACTCAGCTTGGCTCGCTCGTCCACTTTCTCCTCATCTACAGATAATAAAGAAGATTACATGACATGACATATCTTTAGATAAATCCAAGAGATTCTCAATTTTTTTTAAAAGAAACACACACACACACATGTAAATAACCCAGGAACACAACTGGCAAAAAGGTACATCCAGAAAGTGAAGGTCTGTTTGGTTCTGGGCAAGACAGTAACATCACTTTTTAATGAGCATCTGAGCTGCAGAATGTTATATAGTGCAATTTTAAGAGAGTCAGAGAATTGCTCTTTCCTGGCAGTTGTAAGGTAACACACCAGGGTGAAGAGGGTTTTCATATCCATAATTTTCAGTCAAAAGAGGTTATATTCTGGTATTTGTTTGTCATTTATGCTGAAGATCATGTAACTACTTGCTTCCTAGCCAGAAGATCTGAAGACCTCCCTTGTGACCCCTTCTCCACTCCCTTGTAACACTGCCTTAATTTATTCTCCCTTCTCATTGCCTCTTTTTGTGCTGTTATCTAGATCGTAAGCCCCTCTGGGCAGGGACTCATTTCACCTCTGAGGCTGAGGGGGAGTCAAATTTGGTCAAGGTGTAACTTGCCTGCCACTAAAGGCTGATAGGTAAAACATGAAAATTTACTCATAAAAGAGCATGGCGAGAAAAAAATCTTACCTTCAGGAGCTGGCATTTCTGGACTGAATACAGACCTATGGGGATTTTACAAAAGAAAATATAATTATGAGTTGGAAATAAAAATTGTAAAAAAACCCTAAGCCTAATCTTGTTCAAGAGGGACAGCAAATAGGGTGCAAATGGGGAAAAAGGTTTTTCAAGTTACAATGATGTTTCATTTACAATGACCCTTAAAAAGCAAGAAGGCAAGCAATGCCAGCCAGGTGTAAGTTGCATGAAGGAGAATGATGTCAACTAAAATAAAAATAAAAACAGACAGAACTTCAAATATTCTGCCAATTGTTACACACAGCACTGACTTTTGGCTTGAAGCCTATGAATTGTTCCCCTTTCACCTTAAAACATATAAGTAAATGTATTTCTGCTCAGAGTTGTGTGATAAACAGCCTTTAGAGTAAATATTGAACTTTTTATTTCAAAAATTAAAAATAGCCACCTTGAACTACATTGCCACCTTATCTGAATTAATATTTGTGTTGAGTTGCATTTTTTCCAAAGACTACTTTTATTACTGCCAGCTGTTATTCTAAAGAACGCTGCTCCAGTGCGCTGTGCCATACAAATGCCTACCTATCTGTTTCCTTTCGCTCTGCTGAAGTTATAGGTTGAGTCCTAAATCTCTCGGAAGTCTTTCTACTTTCCCCAGGAGAAAAATAGCGCCTTGGCCTCCGTGACCCTCTTTCGTGTTCAGCACTGGCAGACAAATCAGTACCTGATGTTGGCATCTCAAACTGAGATTCACTTTTTTTTTAACCACATCAGAAAGTGCAAAGAAAGGAAACAAAGAATTAGGATGGGGAAAGAGGGAAGGGAGAAAGAGAAAGAGAGATGAAGGACAACTATAAAGCATCCCACCAAATCAGTCCATTATCAATCACTCTGCATGCTCCTGGAAAACCATGCATAGAAAAGTACAAAGTCATTCCATTCCAGCTGCCCCAACATCAGAACTTGCACTAAGCAAGCAGAAGCACAAACGAACAAGAGAATTCAGGACAACTCCACCTCCAAGACACACTAGATGGGAATTGACTCGTGTGTTTGAAGTGCTGCAGAACGCAACTGATGTTGAGTTTGGGGTGCCATTTTATGCCAAGGACGTGCAAGTGTCACACCAAGTTAAAAAAAATATATACACATATATATTCAGAAACGTCACCTACAGTTCAGGTTTCTTGCAGGCATTGGCAGTTTCCAAAAAGGCATTACGGAGTTGGGCAACAGAGACTTTTGTGTCAACCATGGCAATCTCACCATTGGGGATCTTGGCTTCAGTGCTCTGAAACTCCATTGCATTCTTTGCAACATGCTCCTTACTTTTAAAAACTTCTAATTTAGGCGAACCACTATAATCAGAAAATGAGCGAGTGAGGAGCTTATGCTTCACTGGAGTCTCTTCCCGAGCCTGAACTTTCCCTTTAGCACTCTGTAGGTACACAATTCTTTCGCTCCTCTCAATGTTCTCCTGAGTCTTCGCCTGAGGTCCAGGCATCCATTGCATACATCGCTCCAGCTCTTTCTCAGGTTCCACGTTCCTTGGCTGGCCAATTGCCAGTTTCTCAGATTCATCTCCTCTGCTCAACCTACGATTCTCTGAAGTCAAAGTTGGCTGCCTTTCCTTCTCTGCCTCCAAACTGGAGTAAGTGAGCTTCGATGATGATCCATGATTCTGAGGCAAGTCACTTCTTTCATCATCCATCTTCGCATCTTCTGGGAATCTGGTTATGAACGCTACATTTGCCGGCCCAGGAAGGTTATGAACGGGGCTGCTTTCTGGTTCTTCGGCTGCCACCTGTTTAGCTATATGAGCGATTCCAGCAGGCTGAACATAGCCATGTGTTGGTTGGCAGGCCAAGCCAAGAGGCTGATTGGCAACCCTATGGAAAGCAGACGTTTCTGACTGAAGAGGCACGAAATTAACAGGCACTGGGCGAAACTTTCTTTGAGTCATAGTGTCTGCTGGAAGTTCAGGGCTTGAACGGGCACTTTCCTCTTTCACCAGTTTCTCTCTAACTTTTACTCTTTAAGAAAGAAAAATGGATTAAAAAAAATGTGGGACAGTTGTAACTAAGCCAGAGAGGAGAGGGGAAACACATGCACCTAGTTTGGGGAAATCCAGCAACATCAAGTTTTAAGCATCAAATTAAACTAGACTAAACTAGTGTGGGAAATCTGAGAACCTTCCTAACAAGTGCCCTTTGCCCAATCTGATGTCAGAGAGGATCAAGACATGGATTTCAGCATAGTCATTTTTCTGTCCACTTCTATTTCCGTGCGTTGTGCTGAACAATTTAGTCAGCTGTGTTCAATCTGCTGATGAGGAAATGTAATTAAGTATGCCCAAATGGAGAATAAATTTGGGTTTTCGTCTAACTACTTATATCACTAAAAAAAATTCCAAAAAATAACAACACTGGCACTTGTCCACCTTTACAGTGGAAAAAGAAAAAAAATGGGTGGCTCCCTTAACATGTTTCTTTTGTTAAAAAAAAGCAGCTGAGAACACATTATAAGAAAAACATGTAGAAAAAAGAAAAATACTCCATTTGAATTATAACCAGTGAGAAAATGTTCTAAACAGAGATGGAGAGCAGAGGCAACTGAATCTTGACACGTAACCTGAGAGCCAATACTTTTAGATATTTGTTTTATTTGTGAAAGACTCATGCCTCTACCTTTGCAAAATGCACAAGAAGTGTGAAACAGAAAAAGGGAGGCTCCTGCTTATGTATGTTTTGCTGAAATATGCAGCAATTTGAAAGTGTGCGCACCATGAAGGGGGGAGACTATATTTTATACTCTGCAACCTATACCTTAGAACAAAATATATCCTAAGCAGAGGATTTGAGAAAGAAATTCAAGTGTAAAACAGGCCGTGATCATCTGTCCAGGAACCACACATTTGCTCATTCACAGTAAGTTATGTTTTGGTTTAGTGTTGTGTGCAAACAAGGTATATATGTTAGAGAAAAAGAAGTGAAGTGTACAACTGATACCAAACTCCTTGTTGGATAGGGCCTCTCAATCATAGCTGAGCCTATTCTATATAACATTTGACACATTACCTTTTCAAAGGAACTGTTACTAATAGCAAGTGTTCATACACCACATTATTAGCAAACCAAGTTCTTGTTTAAATTATGTTGCACAGCACTAAACAATCAGAATTTTGCTATAGCCTGTTTTTAACCACCGGATTTAGGAATACTTCCTTGTCTGCTCACTAGAGACCCACTTTTTGGAAGGACAACTCATCCCTTTATGAGAACTACTTTATGTGAACATGCAAGCTGCTCACATCTCCAAAGACAAGCTAATGTATTAACTATACACCTTTTTGTATCTTCACATTCAGGGAAACCACTCAGTAAGGGGCAAATGTTTCTGCATTCAGTGCTTGCAACATTTCACAGGCTAGTATTCTGTTGCACTTCAGACTGCAAGGCAGGAGAAACATGTTAATGAAAGGCCAAAAGGCAAGACCTGAGTTTAGCCAGTGCCACCATGTTTACACCTGTGGAGCAAACATTAAGGGCATTTCTAGTGCTTCCTACCAGAACATCAATTAGTTGTAAGTGACAAAAAGGAAGACGCAGAAATTGTCCGGGGGGGTGGGGAGGTGGGAGAGAGGGCAGGGGCAGAAGGAAAGTTTCATTAGAGCAGAAATTAAAAACAGAAATTGTATTTTTTTTTTATCCACTGCCATTAAAGGGTGCCAACGACATTTGTTAAAATGATAGTGGGGGAAGGAAAAGGAGAACGGAAGTTAACAGTCCAATTATTATTATTTAAGCCACACAGCTGCATGGTAGGATACCTGGAGGGCCAGCTGATAAGTGAAGGTGTATCCCCATCCGAATCTTTCTGAAGAAACCAATCAGGTTTTGTTTTCCCTGCACTACTATAGAAAATAGAGCTTCAGAATTTTTTTCTAGCAATACGTCAATGCATGCACACACAACCCTCCTGTTTCCCCCCGCCCCACTTCCTTAAACAGTTTCTTCAGTATTCACTGAAGGTATTTGGCTTATAAATGTAAGAGGCAGGCTTGTAGCTTTAGAATAGCTGTGTGTGAATACAACTAGGAACATATCCACAATATGCACAGAAAAAGCTAAACCTCTCTTGAGACAAATATGCTCTCAATACAGACTGCTACTACACCCAGGTGTGGGGCGGTTTTTGGGTTTTTTTGTAGCTACACATTCAAATCATTTTTCTTCTGGTTCAATATTTAATGCAAGAAATTATTCCTAAGAAACCAAAGTGTAACATGGTCAAATTAACAAATGATGCATTGTCTTAATGAAATTAGTTTAGACCTGCTTTTTGTTTGTTTAAAGAGAAGTTTATCCTGAATTTTCATTTTAAATGTAGGGTGAGAAGTTATATTGAGAGAAAAGGGAAAGTTATAAAGAGATTTTTAAAAGAAATCAAATAAACCTTTTAAAAAAGAATTTCATTGAAACATCTATTCTGATGCCACACCCCATCTTATAACTTCTCTCAGTTCAATGTTTTTTTATTTGTATTTTTTCAAAATAAATTAACTTGTTCTTTGTTCTTTGAAGAACCTGGACCTGGTAAGCCAGATTCAGAAGCCACTTACCACAGTTCCTGTTTTAGATGTAACAGGAAGCTATGCTGAACTGGCTTCCTGGTCTGTTTGCTCATGTGAAAGGAAAAAGCAAAGTGACTGCAGGTTCAAGCAGTTTGGGCAAATCCTGGTTTATAAAGCCAGGATTTGATTGCATGAACAATGCCTTAGTCCTTCAATGAAAGCAATGAGAAATGTACAATAAATCAGTATTTAATGGTAATGATTGAAAACTGCAAGATTTTATTAAAATGCACACATTAAAACCCTAGCATCACCTTGAAAATTTGCTACTTCAGACCAGGCTTTTGGAATAAATACTCGTTTCTGACACTGGTGAAAGGCAAGTTGAGTCAATATTCAAAGTCAGCCACAAACTGCACCAAGAAACTAGGGGGAAAAGGGGGGAAGCAATGACACTGGGACCTTTCCCAAACATCAGCATTCCTAGCCCAAGAAGCTGCCAGGATCTAGATAGGTATGGAAGCTAGAGAGTTTGATGCCAGAGTGAACTAGCTTAATCTTTATCACAGAGGAGCTTTAGCTAGAGTCAGAGTGACCTGACATGTAGCCCAAAATGGAAAGAATGAGGAAGCTGGTAGCATTAATCCCAATGAGAGAGACCTGGTCCAGATCTGCTTAATGTACTCTGCTATTTTGATCTATGCTAAAGCTCCAGAATATAAAAGCATACTTTAACTTGAAATAGTGAGTACAGTTTCTGTGTATGCATATGCACACATGCGAACGTGCATATGCATGCACACAAATGTACATTTTTAGAAGAATGTGTGCAAAAGAAACAGGCGCAATGCAAAGAACTAAAGATAAGGAAATACCGGGAGTGAGTGTAACACACATATTCTCTGGGCCCAAAAGGAAAAAATGAAATGGTATTTCAATAAGACTACGTAAGTTCCATCTCTAACTACATTTCATTACTCTTATCTGTACCTGGAGTGATAGGATGGCTACCTCTTCCATGGTTTTCCCCTGCATTGTTCCCAACATCATGTTCACCTGTTTTGATTTTCAGGTCAACAGCAGGGAAAAGGGAAACATTGTTTTCCTCAAAGTCCAATTAAAGGTCCAAACATCTGCCTTTCTTTGGAAGGCATTTGGTGCCCTTGTTTGCCCTGTCTGCCACTGTGCCCAATTAAAGGCCTTTTATGCTCAGTGATCGCAGTCAATCAGCGATCACATAGTAAAAATGATGCTCACAATGCTATAGAACCAGTCACGTTTGGTTCATGCTGATGTAGCCATGCTTCTTGAATAAGCAATCACTTTCCTCTGTTTTAACATAAGAGCAGCTCTCCAGAATTGGACCAAAGCCCAGTATAATCCAGCACCCCATTTCTCACATTGGCCAGGTGACACCCATGGGAAGGTCACAAGCAAGGTACAAGAGCAACCGTTCATTAAAAAAGAAACCTGCAAGAAGAATTTTGGCGTATCCTTAATAAAAATCTCTACCCATATACAGAAGCTTGAACTGTTGGCTGAAATCCCTTGGAAGAACGCCCTTTACCCTGGATACTGATACTTTTAGTGTGGAAAAATAAGAAAGACAAGTTTATCAAAGGAAATACATGTTGGATAGGAAAGATCCTAGTTCTGTCTAAGATGGAGATGCAAAGAGCCATGATTGCTCTTTGAACTTTGCAGGAGAGAAACAAAGGAAAGATGCCTCCTCTCTCAAGGTGAGATTGAGAGGAGGGGGAAGTAGGATTTTAGGTCAGCAACCCTGAGAATGCCAGTCTAGCATCTGAACAGTTTAGGTCATAAAGACAATCTGGGAAGCTTGGAGGTTCCTCTATCTACTTTCTCCCCATGCAAATCCCATCAGCTTTACTGCAAGCTGAGTTGCCTTCCAACAATACTTGAGTAGCTACATTACTGCATAATTGCATAAAATGTAAGTGACTCCATGGAAGCAACGTTGGAGGAGGTGGTTAGTTAGCCCTGTCACCCCAGATACACACGAAGGGGCCCTAACACCCTGAAAAACCACCACAGACATACCATAATTACTTTCTCTTGGTACTTCATTGGTACAGAAATTTAGATAAATTGCATTGCAAGCAGAATAGGCAAAACAATGACCAATTAAGAGTCATCACTTTTACCTCATCTCCGAATGCGCGGTAAAAATAAATTCAAACAGGAAATGAATACAGTGGTACCTCGCAAGACGAATGCCTCGGAAGACGAAAAACTCGCAAGACGAAAGAGTTTTTCGTTTTTTGAGTTGCTTCGCAAGACGAATTTCCCTATGGGCTTGCTTCGCAAGATGAAAACGTTTTGCGAGTTTGTTTCCTTTTTCTTAAAACCGCTTGAAGAGGTGCAGTTGCGACTTGACCGTGCTTCGCAAGACGAAAAGACTCGCAAGACGAAAAGACTCGCGGAATGAATTAATTTCATCTTGCGAGGTACCACTGTATTGGGCAACTGCAGAACAAGTTGGGAACTTAAAAGATTGCATTTGTCTGCCGCCAGTTTTAGGTCCCTATTGAACATGATGAATTCTGAAATACATGATCCACTTCAACTGGGCAAACACACAGCATTTCTTCCGCTGATGGCAAAGGTGGTATTTATAAAACAACATTTTAAAAAATCTATAGAATCGGGAAGATTGCAGAACTCAACACTGAAACTAATTTTTATTCATGCAGCCATAATCTTCCCTTGTCTTTAAAAAGCTTCCCAAGAGGGCTTTCATTTAGTGGGCTGAGACAGGTTTCATTTGAATCTAGGACAGGAACATATATTGGAGGTTGGGTTGAGGGACAGACCTTATTATAATCTCTACAATGTAGAATTTGTTACAGCGTCCTTCCAATAAGTCTATGTATTTGAATGTGTGACACTGCGAGCTACTTTGGTTGTTCCCTTCTCAATATTCAGTTTGGATTGATCTTTTTCTCATTGGTTTACAGTGTAACAAGGGCACCATTTGTGGTGGTTGGTCCTGATCAGCCAAGTTTGTTAATACACATGTAAAGCAATCAGCAGTTGCCTTCAAGCAACCTGTCTCTGCTGTAGCAGCAGCCTTTATCATCCAGTGTGGCTCAGCAGAGAGGCTTTGGCAACTGTGCTCACTGCTGCCAGTCACAGGCCTTCTCCTCCCCTTTTCCATTAAAGTCTGTCTTTGGGTTTAAAGTGCTCAGCAATCTTCTTCTCATTCATTCATTCTCTCTCTCTCTCTCTCATCACCATCAGTCAACATATTTGCCATGACAGATAGCTGTGGGGGTTTTATTGTGTTCTCTGTCCCATAATCTCTCTGAATGCTCCTTGAATATTGAGAGGGCTCGGGCCCCTAAAAAAAGACATGGGGGGGCAGACTTCTTTGGCTCCTAGGAGTTGTTGTGCCTGCATTCAGACATCCCAAACACCCCCACAAGCAGCCAGTTACGTGGGGCAGAGATACACACACACCTGCAACACCAGAACACAGTTTAGCTGCCCTTGGTGTTTACTGTGAGTGAAAAGGGAGAAAAGGGGACTTGGCTGCCATTTTTTTTGAGATGTCCATGTACTTATTTGGGCATCGTGTGCTTTTGACGGTATGTTGTTTGCTGACAGAAAAATGCAACCTGAAACCCTCACATTCACTCACTTCAAATTGATATGTAGATTGTCTGAAATTTACATTGGGTTTTATCCGTGGTAACTGGAGGGTCTGCAGAATATTTGTTCTCCCTCCTCTCAAAATGGGTAAGTTTGTTTGTAAAGGTATTTGCCTTTTTAAAGACTTGAATGATTTCGGAATTCTTTCCCTCAATCTGTCCCCTATTTCTGCACTGACCTCAAAGTTTTAGCAACTCTGGTTTGTACACAAGTACAACATCTGTATTCTCGTTGGATTTCAACCATTCTTTCAAAGGCTGTTCCAAACATACAATCTATGCCGTGCATAGATCTGTCTTGCTTAATTTTCCCTTCCCAAAATCCTATATCCAATCCTGCTCTTATTCCTGCAACACTAGAAGTGCACTGTATGTGTCATTGTACTAACTCACACCGCTTGCTTCCTACCCAGTTTTCCCCTTATTGCCATTGTCACCTAATATTAAGACAATGCAAAGTCCTTGGAGCTGGTACCATATATACCAACAGTTGCTGACACTCTACAAAACAGCGACAGGAACAGCGCACTTACCCTAATCTGCTGTCGCTGAGGGAATGACTTGGTGAAGCTAGCTGCTTTGGTGAAGAAAGGGAAACCCTGCGAGTTTGCTTTGGCGAACTTGGCACTTCACTTAGGGAGGAGTCATGGCCGATATATGAGAAGGATGTGGAATTCTCTGATGCAGAGGGTAGATCGTGTCTGTTGCAACTAGGTTCTGGGGCTTCTCTCTCATTGTCCTCATTCATATGCAGTTTTTCCCTTTCTGGAGAACTTGCCCTCTCAAGCACATAATTTTCCTTTGACTCCAAAGAAGCATTCCTCATCTCCTTAGCCTCTGTTCTTGCTGAGTACAGGGAACTATAATCTTTACTTTCATCCTCATTTTTCTCACTCTTTGGTACTCTCTTCTCAGCCACTTCTTGATCTTTCCTTGCCCTGGTGTATTTGGATAAATATTCTGAGTCCACATCCGAATCTATCGAAAGTCCGTATTTCTCAGCCAGCTGGCGCCGTCTCTCCGCCTTGTACCTAGCTATCCTTTCTGCTTTGGACTCGGGTCCCTGGGAATCCATGACTGAAGGGCTGTAAGAAGGTGGCTTTGTTTTTCCTCCACTGGATTCTGCTTGGTATCTTGATCTAGGCTGATTCTCTACTGAGGAATCTGAAGTTTCTTCTTCATTTGATCTTCCTATAACAACACAGAATAATTTTAACAGGCAGAAGGTTTCCCAATTTCTCTCTTTTTAAAGAAGTCCTACAAAGTTGTATTATCCTGACACTCATCCACTTCCCTATGACTTCCTTCCAAATGTCTTAGTATTCAACACAAGTTACAATTTTGAAGCAGACATTAAGGAATCTACGGGCAAGTCTTTGGGCTTTCTATTCCGTCTCACTGTTTGCTAAAGAGAAAATGAAAAAATAGGCTAGGGTGATGTCTTGCAGAGCCTGTAAATAGCCTTTGCCTCTGTTCATGAGGTTTTGGGTTAGGGAGCTCCCCACAGTTTGGTTAAAAAATGTCCTGAGTGGGACTGTGCATATTTGTGCCCCTGTCCCAAGGTTCAGAAGCATCCCTGGGCTGGCCCATCAGTCCATTGAGCCTTAAAAATTCCCCTTAGGGGCATACCCTGGATAGCTCAGTTGGTTAGAGAATGGTAACACCATTCTGATAACACCAAGGTTGCTTGGGACAGACATATATTCCTGCACTGCAAGGAGTTAGACTAGATCAGGCATCCCCAAACTTGGCCCTTCAGCTGTTCTGGGACTACAGCTCCCATCATCCCTGACCACTGGTCCTGTTAGCTAGGGATGATGGGAGTTGTAGTCCTAAAACAGCTGGAGGGCCAAGTTTGGGGGTGCCTGGACTAGATGGTCCTCAGAGTCCCTTCCAACTTTCTGTGATTTGCTTATCTCTTTGTAAACAGCAGTTGGTGTCCAGGACTTGGGGGCTAAAAACAGAGGAAGTTTAAGTCCAGTTCAGTTAAACAACCTTAATAGAGAGCAATGGAAATTAGAAGTAACTTTAAAACTTGCAACTGCTGCCTGTTTCTTGAGCGTTTACCACAAATATTTGAAGTTACTCTTCAATTTCCAAACCAAGCTGTGGGGACTTCTCCCATTATTATACATCCTATCAAAATACAGTAGAATTGCTTATAAGCTGTGTCTTTTATTTCAACCATATTACTTTTTAAATAGACTGCCCTGAGCTGATAAAGTCCTAGATACATCGTGCAGCTGAGCATCCTCACTATTCATCGATTCTACGGATCCTTATGGTTAGCTATTTCTAAGCATGAGCTGCATTTAAAAACAAAAACAAAAAACCTAGTACAGAAGAACTTAATAGTCGATCGGGCAAGAATTTGACTAAGCCCCTCTTAAAGCCACCTACTTTATTATGTGCTAGCAGACACTCCCATAGAATAAAGACCCTAAAAATGTTTTAGGTATTTTATACCAGTTGCCCTTTAAAACATAAAGGAAATACAAGGATTCTATAGAACCTACTCATAGCTAGGCAGAGCTCCTACTAGCCCAAATCTGCTACAATATTTGGTTAAGAATAGCAAATATTACAAATATGTTTCTTACTGAAGTGAGGACTATATGGATCTGTTGCACGCATATATCTTGGTGTATCTTCTTCTAGCAAACGATGGGTAACCAATCCTGGACAGTTTTGCAAAAGGACGGGCTGAGTGTCATTTTCAATTCCCTCTAAACGCCTAGCTATCCTTTCTTTCCTGGGGAAGATGAAAGAAAGAGGTTATGCCAGAAATACCCCCAAAGAACTGGAAATCCATCCTAAGGAGAAATATAGAGGAAGATCTAGAATTTACCTTTTCATTTCCAAGGTATCCTGCCTGTTCGGTTCAAAGAGTTTTCTTAATTCGGAAACTGAAGCAAAACAAAACCCCATAAAATACTTATTAGAAATCTGAAACTATTCACTTTGTTAATGGAGTGGTTTGCAGTTGTATTCTAGGTTAGTCATAAGCGTAGACCCACTGAAATTAATGCACAAGACTACTTGTAATTAATATTACCTATTAATATTAATGGGTCTACTCTGAGAAGTTGGATACAACCTTTGGATTTTTACAATATGGTTATTAGCAAACAGAGGATTAAGAAAAATATTATGTAAAACTTTGGAAACCAGTAGAATACCAACATTATTCTCATTCCTGTTCAGGGTGTTTCTCAATCATGCATAATCATAAAACAACTTTTGGTAGAGGTGAGCCAGCTTGTGCTATGCAGCCACTTCCCTGATCTTAAAGAGCTTCTCTTTTGAAGTTAATAGAATTCTGTGTTCCTTCGAACAGCAGACATTCACAATTTTTTTTTTAAAAAAAATCATACTTCATGCTCAGTGGAGAAGCCATTATAAAGAAGGAGGCAGGAGCTCTTGCTTCAAAGGTACATTAACTCTACAAGTCACAACTGTTTTGCAGTCTGCTAGCAAGCAGCAGCATTCTACAACCAGGGTGCCACCACTGAAAAGTCAGTGTTTCAGTCACAACCCATCTCACTTCCACAAAAGATGGAATCCAGAGCAGGGCATGTAAACCAAATGTAGGCAGTGGCGGAGCTTCATGCTCTGGCAATGGGGGTGGAGAACAGGTGGGGACCTGGCTGGCACGCATCCCAGGGGCGTGGCGTGCCGCCCACTGGGAAGTGGCGTACGTCCTGGGGGTGTGGTGCATCGCCTGTGGGGGCGTGGCACCCAGCAGTTGGGGGGCAGCTGCGATGGCACCCCACCAGGATCGTGGGGGGGGGGTGATGCACTCCCCCACCCCCCTCTTCCTCCGCCAGTAAATGTGGGCCAATGAACTTAAGGTAATAGTTGTTGTTGTTACCATCTATTTTTTATTCATTTTGCAACAGTGTAAATAAAAACAAATAACACCCCAAGAGGAAAGAGAAGTTTACATACAAAGTGGCAGCTGCTTTTGACACCATGGTATATGCTGTATAGAATCTTGTGGGTCATGAGTGGAGCCAACTGCATGGCTTTCACTCGCTTTTCACTCCCCAGCCCTGGTTAATTGACAGAACAATTTTACTGCTTGAACCACTAATGCACTGTATGTTTGGCAACTCTAAAGCTGACTACAGCACAGGTTTTTAAGGGGGCCTTTGGAGAGTTATGCAGTCATTTCCCTTCAGGCCACAATTTTTAGGTACGTGTTTAAGAGCCGAGGACCTAAGCCACATAAATAACACCTACGCATAGCCAGCTCTTATTTAGGTGCATGCCTAAGAGCATAAACTTCTTTTTATTGCCATCAATGGACCGTCACCGTGGTTAACATATGAACTGCAAGTCGCCACTTCGCTGAAGCAAAACCCTGAAGCGTTTATTTGCAAGTGAGAACTGCAGCAAAATGCCTCCACACTCCATAAGAAATGTTCCTGTTCAGGCCCCCAGGCAGCTTGGAACAGGAGATTTGTACTGTGGTCCCGTTCAAGCCTTGCAGGGGAGGGAAGGTGAAAGAAACAAAATAGGATTCTCTCCTTTCCCACAGTGCAGTGCTGGATGGTCCGTATCCCAGGTTAATAGCCAGCTGAGAGGTTAAAACCCTGCAATCTCAACTCTGGTTCCTCAGGTGTCAGCAGCATCCTGGGTTGTGCTGCTGTTTTGCAGGCCTAAGTGAAAGCTATGGGCTTGTGGAGTATCTCCCCAACACCTTCTCAAGCAAGACCTGAGATAAAAATAGCACAGACCTAGCCTGTGCAGCATCACACTTTTTCCACACTTGAGATTCCAGACAGTTATATCAGTTACATAGGTTAACACATGACTGGAGGCACTCCTGAGACAACTTTGTCCCCACCCCCCTTTAAAGTGACCTGACAGGTAGCCCTGCTAACATGAAGTTCCTCTAGATCAGGAGCGGGCAAACCTGGGGCCATGCAGATGTTGATGGTCTACCACTCCCTACAATCCCTGACCTTTGACTGGGAAATTGCAGAATGCACAAAAAGTAAACATTTCCTACAAAAGGGACACAAATCTGGGAGGGGCGGGTGCTGAAGTGTCCAACAATATCTGGAGGGCCACAGGTTCGCTTCCACCCCATCCTATATGCTGTATAGAAGTAAAATTCACATTCACCTAGGTTTAAAAGTATTCCCCCCCCCTACAGATACTAGTAAATCCCTGGGGGCGGGGGGAAATGGTCAGTTAAATTTTGCTTTTCATATACGTCCTGTAATGCATGTATCATCAGTGCAAGACACCTGCATGCTCACTCTTTTCACAATCCCATTGAGAAGTATACAATTTCACACAGACGTGCTGGGCCAGTCTGAATATCAGCATAAACTTTTGACCATTGAAGGATACAGCTGGGCTGCACAAGTTATCTCAGCACAGCTGAGAGGTACAGAACACTTACAAGAGAGAAAGCAGCGTTTTAAAGATGAGTGATCCGAAATGCATTTGCAGCCAGCTTTGCTTTAAGTCACTTAGTCCCAAGGATTTTATACAGATTCTCCCATAAGAGGAATCACACACTTTAGAATCTATTTTTAAATGTTGCACAGGACACTTAAAACTGGGTTATTTTGCAATAGATTGCATTATAAATCTTAGTTTTGAAAGCTATATATGATTGAAGGGTGTTTTTACACAAGGCAACAGTTACATTTTAGCAGGTTAAATATGCCAAGAGTGTCTTAAGATATACTCCAATGGCAATTTAAAAACAAGAAAAGGAAGAAATATCTTTGTCTCTCCAATTATATTTTCTGTGTGTCAAACAGCTTTAAATTTCAGGAAGGAACAGTCTTCCCTATCACACTAACAAATGTCCCACATTATGGCAAAAACTCTCTCAGGCAGGATAAAGGATCCAGTTAGATACTAGCCATGTGACAGTAATGCACAGTCTATTTTAAGAGCAAAATTGAAAGCCTTTTGCAGTTTCTATCACACAGGCATGTCTAAATCAAGACTTCGAGAATTTTGCATCGCCATTTTAAAAATAAAAACAATACCTAATTCCCAGATCAATTTCATGTAAGCAAACGTACTGATTTCTCTGTGCACCACTTTGGAACTATTTCATGATGCTAGGGCGGTGTTCTTCCAGCTTGGGGTCCCCAGAAGTTGTTTGACTACAACTCCCATCATTTCCAGCTATCTTAGCCAATGGTCAGGGATGGTGGGAGTTGTAGACCAACAACATGTGGAGACCCAAGGTTGAAGAACACTGCGCATGGGGATGATTTTGGAAAGAACATAGGATTGGAAGGGACTTGGAGAGAGTGGGGAAGTTTTGTGATAGAATGGATGAGCCCTGAGGCAAGGACAATGGGGTCAGAAAAGAGACTTAAACAGAAAAGGGAGAAGAGGGAGGTGAATGACCATTGCTGGGAGATTTCGCACACCAAGATAAAAGTTGAAGGTTCATTGTTGGCATGTCAGAATTTTGCAAGGAGTAGAACTATTATCCCAGAACAAACCCTCTGCTTTCAGCATGCCTCTTTCAGAAATGGGGCAAAAGGTTGTTTACAAAGGAAGCATGTCTATGGCAATCTTTCAAAGCGACGTTCTAAAAAGCCACTATACAAGAAAACACAATTCTGTACCTACCTTTTGGCAGCACTGCTAAAAGGTTGGCATCGATATCCTTAGTGCTGTTTGCAAGCTCTTCTTTATCCTCAAATGAAAACTCTTTCTGAAAACTGTAGCATAGACAACATTATGTTTAAGGTGTGGAAGACTCTGCTATAAATCAAGTTATACTACAGCATATAGGCAGTTCCCACAACCCTACTGGAAGCACCAGTACTTGGACAGCCCATGGCATCGGTCTATCATCCTCGATGATCAATACTACATATTATGCCATATCCTCATTGGTTCTTCTGGTCCTTGGTTTATTAGTGTGGGAGTTCATGCCTGTGCTGTGGAAAATATACTAATCTCACAAACTCTCTTTTGTTCTTCTGGCTGCAGTTTATTACTATTATTATTCTCAGTCTGGACCAGCCTTCCCCTGATGTGCACTCCAGATGTTGTTAGTATCCAAAGGCCCCAGGTTGCATGCCCAGTGTTCAAGCAATGGTAAGTGTTGTAACTCAGAAACATCTAGAGGGCACCAGGTTGTGGAAGGTTGGTCTATGTCTTGGCTCCTACCCTGACCATTGCCCTCCCTAATCAGAAATTCTCTAGTCATTCACTAATCGTAGAGATTACAAATACAGCATCTATCCATATTTTCTTGGTTTTGATCTGCAACTCCTGGGTGCGCTGCAAGCTCATGCCATTTACAGGAATCTTTTCATGCTATTTTTGCACAACACACACACACTTCCCTTCGAAGCTATTGATGCCTACAAGAGCTCATATCTGCTCCAGCACACCAGGTGCTTAGAATGTGTGCTGTAGCCTACCAAAGTGATACTCCTCCAATTCTGAAACATAATAATAATAATAATTTTTTTTATTTATATCCCGCCCTCCCCAGCCGAAGCTGGGCTCAGGGTGGCTAACAACAGTCAAAGTAGTTCAACATTCTAAAAACATTCATTATAAAATTAATTAAAATCAAATTAATGGCAACCATCAAGCAAAATTCTGTGCAGGTTGCCAGAGGAGGGGGTCAGGCTGCGCCCTGACCAAAGGCCTGGTGGAACAGCTCTGTCTTGCAGGCCCTGCGGAAAGATGTCAGGTCCCGCAGAGCCCTAGTCTCTTGTGACAGAGCGTTCCACCAGATTGGAGCCGCGGCCGAGAAAGCCCTGGCTCTAGTTGAGGCCAGCCTAACCTCTCTGTGGCCTGGGATCTTTAGGATTTTTTTATTTGCAGACCGTAAATTTCTCTGTGGGACATACCAGGAGAGGCAGTCCCGTAGGTATGAGGGTCCTAGGCCGTATAGGGCTTTAAAGGTTAAAACCAGCACCTTGAACCTGATCCTGTACTCCACCGGGAGCCAGTGCAGCTTGTATAGTACTGGATGAATATGATCTCGCAGCGAAGACCCCATAAGGAGTCTTGCCGCGGCATTTTGCACCCACTGGAGTTTCTGGGTCAGTCTCAAGGGCAGCCCCACGTAGAGCGAGTTACAATAATCCAGTCTGGAGGTGACCGTCGCGTGGATCACAGTGGCTAGGTCAGGGCGAGAGAGATAAGGAGCCAACTGCTTAGCTTGGCGGAGATGAAAAAATGCCGCCTTTGTTATAGCTGTAATCTGCGCCTCCAAAGAGAGGGAGGTATCGAAGATTACACCCAAACTCTTAACGGACGATGCTGGCACTAATTGCACCCCCGCAAAAGATGGGAGTTGCCCCCCTCAATCCCATATCGCTCCGTCCCAGCCAGAGGACCTCTGTCTTCGAAGGATTTAACTTCAACCGGCTCCCACGTAACCATCCAGCCACAGCTTCCAGACATCTGGTCAGTGTATCTGGGGCCGAGTCAGGATGGCCGTCCATCAACAGATAGAGCTGGGTGTCATCGGCATACTGATGGCAACCCAGCCCAAAACTCCGGGCAAGCTGGGCGAGGGGGCACATAAAGATGTTAAAAAGCATCGGGGAGAGAATCGCACCCTGAGGCACTCCACACACCAAGGAGTGGCGCGATGACAATTCCCCCCCAAGCGCCACCCTCTGTCCCCGACCAGAGAGAAACGAGCGCAGCCATTGAAGGACTGTGCCCTGGATCCCCACGTCGGCAAGGCGGCGGTCTAGGAGTTCGTGATCGACCATGTCGAAGGCTGCTGACAAGTCTAGAAGAATCAGCAGCCCCGACCCGCCTCGATCCAGCTGCCCGCGGAGATCATCTGTTAGGGCGACCAGAGCTGTCTCGGTCCCATGACCAGCGCGGAAGCCAGACTGGAATGGATCGAGAGCCGATGTTTCATCCAGAAACCTACCAAGCTGTTCAGCAACCGCTCTCTCAATCACCTTACCCAGGAATGGAAGATTCGAAACCGGGCGGTAATTGGATAGATCTAAAGGATCTAATGATGTTTTCTTTAAGAGCGGACGCACCACTGCCTCCTTCAGTTCCCCTGGGAACATCCTGGTGCCAAGGGACAAATTGATGATATCACCCAGGGGGGCCCACACCTCGTCTGGACACACTCTAATCAGCCAAGACGGGCACGGGTCAAGAGGACAGGTGGTGGGCTTTCCAGCTCTGTTTTCATCTCTGTTTTCTCATTTGTTTTTAGGTGTATTACCTTTAAAGATCTACTTATATTTTTTCTGTCAATATATCTTTTTCTGCAACTGAATTTAAGGGAGGAAAGCTTTCTAGTTGATGTCATTGCCATATAATTGGTAGTCATAAACTCTTGCTGCTCTACTGCAAATCACCCAAAGATCTACCAGTACATCCAAAACAACTTTCTACCCACTTCTATTCTAGCCAATATGACTTGTAAAGCTCACATAGTACTAGTGGTAGGATAGGCTAAATTTCTGACTTAATAATCTATGGCAGGGCTGAAGAGCTACATTTCTTCTTTTTCTTGAATTTCCTCTCTCTCCTGGCACAAATTAGAGAGGTGGCCTTTGCCCACTTTTATCCCCTGCCAATCTGTTGCTAGAGGTCCAGATACTTTACAGAAGCCAGAAAATATCCATTTCCTGCTTCTTCAACTTCAAAATATCTTGTGAACATAGCTCATTAAAATGATCACGATAATAAAGTACCACAACTTACAGTTCCTAACTTTTCCTTTAAAAGAAGAAGAAAAAGACTGCAAATGTTTCCATGGTTCTTTGAGATTTGAAAGATACTCATAAAAGCACAGCCCAAAGAACTAGGCTTTCTAATCTTCCAATTATTTAAAACTAGGTAATGTTAAACAAACCGCTAAGCTGTCTGACTGAGCTCCTGTTACACAGGCTGAGAATAATTTTGGGCAAAGAGGGCATGTTTTAAGATGAAAAGGATAAGGAGGACTGCTCTCTGCTTCCGTGACGTACAGTCTTTGAATATCTGTCCTATTAACCTAATTACCATTCCCAACAATCAGCAACACCGTTAACTCAAACCCCAAGGAAAATGGCATTTTGTCATTATGGCTCATTATACTGCACACCCAAAGAAGTCATAACCTTGAACTCCTTCATGGAAAAGGCAGCAAAAACAAATGTACATAACCATTCCTTTTTAAAATACAGACCAGCATACATACGTCAGCTCTCTTTATTTGAGTTCCTCTATTGCTCTTTATATAGAGAGGGACCACATTTCAGTAGATGGGAGACATAACTCAGCTGCAGAACATGGAGTTTGCAAGCATGAGGTTTCAGGTTCAGTCCCTGGCATATCCAATTGAAAGGGCTGGGAGATGGGACCACGATCTGAGATTCCCAAGAGCCACACCTGTGGTGTGACTTGGCATAAGGCAGCGAAGTGGGCCTGGGCAGAGCAGAAGCTTTCATTGCAACCAAGGGAGGACCAGCCAGTATTTGCATGGACTGTACATACATGTCATGACAGTAGTAACAGCAAAAGATAGGTACTTGGTTTCTTTCCTGCCTTTCCTGCTTTTGGCTGGAGTTCCATTTATTGCTCAAGAAGGCTCCTTCAGGACCCAAGCCTGCTGTATTCCCAAAAAAAAGCATGATATGGAGCTTTTTTTTTTTTAGGACAGAGACTATAAGATTGGTTTATACAACCACTTTCTTAATTTCTAGGGTGAATCTGTATGGATGATTAGTGCAGTGACTGCTGATATCTCCAAATGTATGTTCAGAGAGGTAAAAGGTGAAAAAAAAGTAAAGGACCCCTGGACAATTAAGTCCAGTCAAAGGCAAGTATGGGGTTGTGCGCTCATCTCACTTTCAAGCTGAGGGAGCTTTGTCCACAGACAGCTTTCCAGGTCACATGGTCAGCATGACTAAATCGCTTCTGGCGCAATGGAACAACCTGATGGAAACCAGAGTGCATGGAAATGCCGTTTACCTTCCTGCAGCAGCAGTAACCTATTTATCCACTTGCACTGGTGCGCTTTCAAACTGCTAGGTTGGCAGGAGCTGGGACAGAGCAATGGGAGCTCACTCCATCACAGGGATTCGAACTGCCAACCTTCTGATCAGCAAGCCCAAGAGGCTCAGTGGTTTAGACCACAGCGCCACCCACTTTGTTTGTGGCACCTTAAAGATGCACAGATTTATTGTGACATATGTTTTCGTGGGTTAGCAACCTTCTTTTGGGTGTATGAAACACACATACAGATATACAGGAGGTGTTAACAGTGGAGTCACAAGACCATGAATTACCAAGCACAGGAGGGCTGTGACATTTCAATTTGAACTTTGCACAGAAACCTCACAGACCTCCTTGTTCCTCTTACATTTCATAGCTTTTGGCTCCACTCTTAGTTTTTCCCCCTGCCAGCTGAGAATAACATTTCAAGCATCTGACAGAGTGGGCTCTGCCCCATAAAATACTATGGGCTGGTTTGCATAGCCAGTAAGCCATGGTTTATGGCTTACCATGAAATAGCAGCATGCTAGTTCTTGCTGCTGAATTGCTCTGCCTGACCTGGAGCCAGGAACAACAAACCACAAACCTTGCCTTGACATTACATCCTTGCCAACACTTGCACTCTGTTTTCTCCAAAGAAACTACAGGCAGAAGCCAAGGTTTGTTCTTGACTTGCTGCTAATGGAAGAGAAACTGATCATGAGTGATGGTTCACACACAACACTAATCACAGATATTTTATTCCTCCTGGCTCCAGGCAGTGTGGAGCAAACAGAGGCAATTCAACAATATCCAGAGTAAACTATAAACCAGGGTTTACTAGGCATGAACTAGCCCCAAATACCTGCTAGTGTCCAAGGTGTCAAAGGACTCTTTGTTGTTCTGCTATATAAATACTACAATCATGAAGATTAAGCCAAGTGTTGTTCTTTGTTTTCACCAGAGACTAGTCAGTTACACCTAAGAACTGTTAAGAGAGTTTTATTTGTTTGTTTGTTTGTTTGTTTACCTTAGTGTCCTCCTCCTTTGGAGTAATCTTGGAGTCTTATACCTGACCAAATTTTCTTTGTCAAAATCTGGAACAAAGAAAGGAAATTATATCACATCAGCAAAAGGTTTAATGGGAGAGGGGAAAAACACCAGTGCTTTAATAGTCTAACCTTCCACTTTGAGCCAAACAAATCAATTATGAAGTGTTCATATGGTGAAAGCAAACAATGCTGGGGAGAGAGAATAATAACAGAACACTATGACTTAGAACTACGAACAGAGGACAGGGCCAGTAGCTTTCACGTTAGCACTCTGGGTAAATTTGTTATACTGTAGTTAACGTAAGTTCCACAGTGGCCCACATCATGGTGAACCAAACTGCCACTTGACATGAATGAGTAAGCATGCTGCTCACATCATTCCCGCCGTGTAGTTCCTGCATTAAACATGGAAAACATTAAACACAGGGTTTTTAGCTAAATATACATTTTGGTGATCTCTGATCCAGACTTACAAGGCATGTTCACATTAAAAACAGGTTTACCATTCATACTTCACATTTGCAGCATAAAATACAAAATAATGGTGCAATTACAGTAGTTGTTTCTACTGTTTAAAGATTGGATTAGCCTGAGTGGGAAGTGCAGGAACCACTGCACAAAAGTAGGATGCAGGAAATTTGTGGTGAGAACCTGTTCTGGACTCCCCCTCCTCCCAAGCAAGAAAATTGCAGAGGGATTTGGCAACAGTATCATCTTTGGAGCCTGCTCCATATCTTATCTCGAAGAAGAAGAAGAAGAAGAAGAAGAAGAAGAAGAAGAAGAAGAAGAAGAAGAAGAAGAATAGTAGTAGTAGTAGTAGTAGTTTGGATTTGATATCCCGCTTTATCACTACCCAAAGGAGTCTCAAAGCAGCTAACATTCTCCTTTCCCTTCCTCCCCCACAACAAACACTCTGTGAGGTGAGTGAGGCTGAGAGACTTCAGAGAAGTGTGACTAACCCAAGGTCACCCAGCAGCTGCACGTGGAGGAGCGGAGACACAAACCTGGGTTACCAGATTACGAGTCCACCACTCTTAACCACTACACCACACTTGCTCCAACATTCTCCTATCATGCCTTGTGGAGCAGCTGGGACAAGTGGAGCTGCTGCAGAATGTATTAGATCAGTGAATCTAAATTCCCCAATGCCATGCAGAGATACACTTGAAAAGTAAGATATAAAGGAAGGTAATGGCAGGGCTGCCATGTTTCAAACAGTGTAAATCTGGACAGAAAAGTATGGCAACCCTAGATGAGGCTACTTTGCAACTACTGCCTGAATCCATGGCCCTCACAGGAAGTAAATCAAATGGCTTTGGGCTGTATCCAACAGACTTCCACTCACACAAAGCCATCTCCGGTTCCTGGGGAGATGACGTTGTGGGCTGGTCACAAGCCCGACCCTTGCGCTCGGGGCGGTATAGCCCCTGCGCCATTGGGAGCCCTCAGCCGTGTCATCCCTTAGGCCGACCAATCCGGTCAGTCAGGGGGTGTGGCCTGGGCTATTTAAACTGCCCGTGGTAGAGGACTTGTCCCTTTTCTACTTCCTGCTTGCTCAGTTCTCCCTCCCTCCCTAAGGTTAGGCTCTTTATCTCTTCACCTTGCTATGGACCTCGCCTGTTGGTTGCCTGTTGAAGGGGCTGGTAGGATTTTTTTTCACTTGGCAAATTGGCACCAGCCATTTGGTTTTTCGCCTGCCTCGTAGCAAATCGTCACAACTTTGTAAGGTTAGGTGGTTAGGCATTGGAGTATTCGGTTGGAGGTGAGGGGAGGTAGTGGCCATCACCTACACTCCTAATTCAAGGGTATTCCATTAAAGGAATCCAATGGGTGTGGTCTCTGTCTGAAGTCCAGACGAGAGCTAGGGCTATGGCACGACCCCGAGCGGCAACCCTGGGGGAGTTCCTAGTTGATGCGCAGCAGGAGTGCTCCCCCTATTGGTGATTAACCCTTCCGAGACTTCCTGCAGATGGGCAGGAGTCAGATAGAGTCAGTTCATTTCCAATGCCTAAGCCAGGCATAGGCAAACTCAGCCCTCCAGATGTTTTGGGACTACAACTCCCATCACCCCTAGCTAACAGGACCATTGGTCAGGGATGATGGGAGTTGTGGTCCCAAAACATCTGGAGGACCGAGTTTGCCTATGCCTGGCCTAAGCCAATACCACTCACATTCTGTAACCAATAAAGTTGTGGCCTTTTTAGCCTATTAACCTAAAATACTGGTTTCATGTGTCTTTGTTCCAACATCTGGGGAGGGCTTGGGACCTTGCCACGCAAAGGGACTTCCCCTTCCTCTCCTCCTGTCGGCCCCCAACTCTTTGGATCCCCTAATTTTTTGGAACAGAATTTGAGGTTGCACAGGGGAGAGAAAAGGGTATGGGATGCACACCAAGGAAAGCAAGGGTAAGTTCTGTTGCCTGGGCAAGAAATGTTCCATTCATTGGCAGCCTTGGATACAATCAATTTGTTTGTTCAAATGGAAACATGGTCTAGAATAAGTTTTAAATAAAGCTAAGTAACAGTATGCTTTCCCATCTTCTCTCCCTCCTCCACATTGAAATGACTTGGCTTTTGAAAGAGAAGCATAGAAAGTTTGGAAAAAATTAAGTAGTCAATAAAATATTGTTTTAAGCTAACTGGAATAGACAGTAACAATTTAATGTTTCTGAAGCCTTGTCAGCAAACATCGTTTTCAAACTTGGCATCTGCTTTGTCCTATGATGATATCCAGTTTATTTTGTTCCCCAAAGTAACAATATGGATAAAGCTTACCCTAAAAAGCAACTCAAAAACAAAGAAACACACACAATAGTCAAGGCAAGCATTAGCAGTGATTTACCATTATTACCCTGTTTGAAACTCTGCGTCTTAATGAAAAAGAATGACCTTTACGAATAATAGATTTGTATTATTGGAAAGAGCAGCTGTTAATAATTCTCTAACAGTATATGAGTTTGGTTAAATTAAAGCCAGGCATGCGTAAAAATTTATAGCAATTCTAAATGGTGTATAACCCAACACAGCTTTTGGCATGGATACCTCTCTCAACCATGAAAGCCTCCAGAAGGCCACAGAGAAAATTCCTCTCCATCCCCAGCCAAAACAGGAGAAGCTTTCAACTTAAGGGATGTGGAGGAAGAAGGGAAGCTAGCCAAAGAAGAAAAAGCCTGCGTGATATTATGATTTGACTCTCCATTAACCATGAAGCACCAAACCCACATTTTGAATAACTGCAATGCACAGAGCAGCTTAAAGTATTGGTACACTGTTTGTGGGAATGTGATGGGGGCAGGGAGGGTACCTTTTCAATCTACAGCAAATTCCAAAATGCTATGATACCTTGCCTCAAAAAGTTCCGTAAATGAAGTTTCACTTAATGGACGGTACATGTTTTTGACATTATGTGTTAAAAGTTTCAAGGGGTGGGGGGAAAGAAACCTATTGCTCAAATAGCATGCATTCAGCCCTTTAATTACATAAAGATGCTTAACAGACGTAAAAGCATTTCTGTTTTCTAGGCTCTCTCAAGAGGGTTGGCTGATATTTTGGTGGTTAGTCTGACAATCATGTCCAGTATTCTCTCCAGAATACTAAGGAGTCACTGCAAACGTATCAATACTTTGTTCCCTGGGCAGTCACAGGATTATGACAATTGTATTCATAAAACTCTTCACTGGAAAGCAATGAATATATGCATGCACTGTTTTATTTGTTTATTTTCTGAAGGCAATAAAATGATTTATTGCTTCAAAGTTTAAACTGATCACTGCACTACCGATCAAAACAATTTTAAAAAATCAAACAAGCAAGCCTCTTCTTAACATATGCACAATGCAGACATCACCTTTAAAAAAAAATCCTCAAAAGATATTACCATTAATGGTTACTCAGTATATCTACAAGGCCTTAATTCAACTGCTAGCTAAGCTAATTAGAAGATTCATCTAATCGGATTTTTTAAAAGAGCGTCCTTTGGGAAAACAATAAGACTAGATGCCAAACTAAATCCTGATTACCAAAGTGGTAAATATTTTTTTCATGGCGGGAGGGAGGGGAGGGGAAGGGAAAAAAGCTCGAAGAAAACTGTTTGAATTTAGATTACAATAAATTACATTCAGTTGCATTATTTCCGATGGACTTGGCACTCTTACCTTGGTCTTCGGAGTAGCTGACATTTCGCAAATAGCTGGATATCCAAGGATTTCGAAACATGGTTGCAGAAAACAAAGGGACCAGGCAAAAGGAGAAAACTACAATAGCAGCTAATTCTCAGTCAGCCACAGCCCTAGGCCCGTCTTAGCAATATTGTGTAGAGATTTTTTCATAGCTCAGGACTGAAGCTGTCAGGCTATCGCGTCCCAGGGAGTACAGTAAATGCATAGCAATAGGCTGCAAAGTGGAGCAGCTCAAGGCAGTAATCAGATTACAAACAGAAATTAGGCACATGAATGCTAAAACAGATTGGACAATGGTGACTGGGAGATTCATAATATTACCACTTGAAACCGTTAGCTGAATGACTATTTATATTCTAGCAATTAAATAGCCCGCCTTTATTTTGACTAGGGAATAGAAATGAAAAATAAATAAATCCTCATTTGCCATAAAGGAAAGGCAAATATGATACCTGTAATCAGAATATACTGCAGTGATAGTTTAAACAGAAAGCAGAGACAGCCAAGCAGTTTGGTTTCTACAGAAGGATTGATGCTGGTAATCATATCCATTATGCTAAACACTTGTCCTACTACTGGCAGACTCATAGCAAAATACTGAAACTGCTGAGAATTCTGAACAGCATATGAGCAAAACAGTGTTTGGCTCACAGTTGAGGGGGAGGAAAGATGGGTTAACTAAGTTCTTGGGAACAGACATCAGACTCAGAAGAACTTCAAAATTTAAAGACGCAAGGTGTTAAAAGTATGGTTGTAAAAATTGGTAGGACACAATTCACCTAACAACAGCATTCATTTTTAATTCGATGAACTCCTTTCAAATGAAGAGACTTCAAAGTTAAGTAGGGTTAAAATCATATCACCCCCTTTCTTTTTTTTTTAACGAAACCAACCAAAAGGGATGGAAGCATGGTTTCTCCAGTGAGGGGAGAGTAGATTATCCAGGTGTCTCATTTAAAGGAGTAAGTTCTTATTCTAGTCTTCACAGACTCATGAAAAGTAACTGATGCCCTTTGCCCAAATATGCATTCCGTATGCACCCCAAACACCCTCACTCCAGTTTGGTAGTTCAGGAGATGATCTCTCAAAACCTCCAGAATACTCCTTAAATTCAAGAGTTCTAAAGGGACTAGGCACAACTGTTCAAAAGGGGAAATGGTGGCAGGAATGCATTGATAGCACTTCCACTGTGAATAGCTTTTCACATCTAGCTTCCAAACGGACTTTGAACATGGGAAGTTTAAATAGTGGTTTGGAGCTGAATGTTTTAACCATGGGTATTTTTAAAAAAATGCTGCATATATGGAATTTGTGAACTTGTCCCTCTGGCCTATATTTCCACAGTTCACATGTTCAAAAAATACAGTGGATATCCATAGATAACAACATTCCAAAAGCCTTCCATCCCCTTAAAGGTTGCTCCGATGCTAACCTTATTTGACAAAAAACAGGAACACCTGATTTTGCATGCAAAAGGTCCTGTGTTCCATCCCTGGCAGATCCAGGTAGGCTTTGTCAAAGAGAGGAATTTGCAACCCTGGAAAACTGTTGCTGGTCAGTGCAGCTTCCTATGAATTTGTTGTTTTAAAGCTGGCAGCCCTAGGAAAGGCATGTATTTATAATACAAGTCTAACTGTATTTTGATGTGTCCCAATAGCTCAAGAGAGGCATTAAAATTGCATGTGAATTAAGCATGTTACTGCCCAATAATCTCATCTCCGGCAATATGTCCCACTGAATGGTCACAGGAAGATTCTGCAATGGCTGGCCTTTGCCCAGCGCTGATATCAACATAAGGTACTATTCTTTAGAGTGATTTGCTGAGAGTGAAATACAGGGGGCAAAGAGATCATTTTAAGCTTCCTAGCTCATCGTGTGCTTAAGACTCAAATCCACTCCCTTCTCAAGTGTCAGGATTAAGTAGCTGAAATGAAGATTTTCCTGCGATTTTTTTTTGCAAAGAAGCACAACACAGGAATATTCCAGCATACAGCCATCTAGTGATTATCTCATGCAACTAAAAGATCTCTTGGAAGTTATAGATATTTCATCTAACGTCAAAAGGTGGCTGAGGTCTATTATGCCACACAACCATATTTTTTAATGAAATGCAAAAGTAGAGACTTATTTCACACACACAGATTTTTCGGTCTCAGGGTAGGGGGCTGGGAAATGCTCTTGTCTGGAGAGCTACTACCCATCAGAGAAGATAATGCTGAGCTAGATGGTTGCTTCCTATCTTCCTGAAAGGCTACACTGAAAAAGCGGCAGCAATTCTCATTCTTTCTCTCTCCCTCTCCTGCCACTGTGTGCAGAAATGCTATTCTGGGTAATGGTGGGGACAGCCTTGGTGAACACACACTGAAATCTCAAGAAACCATATTGCTTTTCTGCCCTCCTTAAGTAGCTTACATTGTTCAGTTCCACTTGGAGGCTATAAAGTTTTATTATCAAGTCAGAATCTAAGGTCCCTGATTTGTGAGGATTTCTTAGAGGTATCACCAAGTCTTGGATGACCAAAGCACACCAGAGGCCCAACAAACAAATTGTGGCACTTCCTTCCTGTGGAAGGGCACCTAAAAACCCACTTGATTTTGCTTTGCTTTGATTTTAGCAGATATTTTATGTATTTAATTGTTAGCTGACCAAGCTTTTAGACGATGGGGGCAGGCTTCCAAATATTGCATGGACTTTCCAAACAGCATAAATGTGAATAATTATTTTTATTTTTAAAAAATGTATTCATACAAGTTCCAACCAGCCCCTTGGATGTGAAAGTCAACTCAAGGTCTCTGAACAGCAGCCAATTCCACCAGGGAACACAAGCCTTAATATGGTACAGACAGTGGTGTGGGTTCCTCTACTCACACAGGTCTGTGAGGTCAAAAATTCAGCAGGGAAAAAAGCATCTTTACACAATGACACATGAGCACGAATGCAGATGAAGTTTGACAGATCTAATGCGCCACAAAACATCCACTTTAAGACTGTCCTCCCAAGAGGACTCTCAGCCTTCAACAGGGCTCTAAGAAAATGCAACTAATATCGCAGACTTAACTTGATGAGAGGAAGGGCAATGGGACTATGAGAACTAAAGTAAGCAGAGACAACAGACAGAGTCCTATGTGCAAGGGACCCAGAAATTTCAGCTATATGTGCGTCCCCTCCCAAAGGGTGTTGCAGAGCTGGAAATGGTCAAGACAAGGGAAACCAAAATGATCAAGGAGAAACTTGCTGATCAAGAACAGTTGCAGCATTTTCTCATTTAGAGAAAAAGCAGATCAGAGGAGTACAAATTTATGCATGGAGTGGAGGAAGTGGATAGAGAAATGTTTTCTCTCTCTTTCTATCGTAACACTAGAACAATAAAATGGATGTTGGGCAATTCAGGACAGATATAATAATAATAATAATAATAATAATAATAATAATAATAATAATAATGGTAATAGTAATAATAATAATTTATTTATACCCCGCCCATCTAGCTGGGCTTCCCCAGCCACTCAGGGCGGCTTCCAACAAAATATTAAAATACAGTAATGCATCAAACATTAAAAACTTCCCTAAACAGGGCTGCCTCGTCACACAGCACATAGTTAAACTATGGA